>NC_134108.1:93937500-94555000 GCF_040939455.1 Microcebus murinus | reverse complement strand
CCTTAACAAGAACATGTAAATTAACAAACACTCATAGTGTTATCCTTAAGAACAGATGAAAAAGTTAGAAAATCACGGATTTGGCCATCTATATAAACTTTGCTTTCAGTCCAGACTCAATCACTTAGTAATTTGGGACTTTGGATAATTTATTGGGACTTTGGATAATTTGGGACTTTGGATAATTTATTTAAGTTTCTTGGATTTAACATTTTTTACTTGTACATATGGAATACAAATCCCTACTATATAGGATTATTGTGAGAATACAATGAGATAAAGAAAGTAAAGTGTCAGATAATATAGCAGGTGGTCAACAAATGCTACTTATCACCCAGCTGGGGTGGGGGACTGATTATTCTTTAGGACTCTTCAGCTTTTAAGCAGGCAAGTAGAGAGATGTTAAACTAAGAAGTTTTCATTCACAGACTATAGGGTATTCAAGCAAGAAAATATATTTCCTAATTTCCATTGAAGGCTTGCCATTTTGGTAAGAGCGAGTGTATAAGAAGTAGCTAAGGAATTAATGTGCTTTTTACATAGCTTCACCCACATCCTTTGGTGGCTACTGATTACATATCCCTTCTCAACATTTAAGTTTAGTATTAATTCTTTTTGAAACTTCTCATTGGGCAGGGATGTGTTCACCAGAAGCTTCTTTCAATGCTGATGCCCAGAAGCAGGTCACTCCTGCTTGGTATCAGAGCACTTCAGTTCACAGGAGGAATTGCTTCAAGCCGATACAGAAAGCAGTGTTAAGAAGACTCACAAATACTTTCTTTTAAAATTCTTTTTTATCATATAACTTGAAAGATGAAAGAAGTTTAAAAGACCAACAACAACAAAAAAAAAAAAAAGAAAGAAAGAAAACAACCCAAACAAACACAGAATAAGAAAAAGTGTTTTCATTTTCCCAAGGGTTGTTTTCTGCAGAGAGATGTGCTTCATGAAACTATAAATGCCTTTTGTGGTGTGGTTCAGGTAAGAGTTGTAGCCTCAACTGTTGAGCAGGAATCTTCCCAGAGATGTTAGTGGTACATATGTGACTATTTGCATAAGACTTATTAAAACTGTTCAGGGACTGAGAATTGGTGTACATTGACTTTGTCCTGAAAGCTACAGGCACTGTTCTCTGTTTTCTGATTATATGTCTCCCCACTGCCATCTCAGGCATGAGATCCTAAATGTATTTGACCATGACCCATTTATTCCACTTGCCAGTGATTAATAGACATAGAGAAAGATGAAACTAAAAAACAACAACAACAAAAAAAAGAGACAATAACAACACAACAGTTATCTAGAAACAAATGATAGAATGATAAAGGTAAAACCTAACAGTAAGTCCATGAATGTTTTGGTGACTATAAGAACAACTGCAATTGAAAACTATGTCTGCTTAAGATTTCATTGATGGTGTGCTGGTAACAAAGTGTTTTTTATGCCCAAACTTGTGTCTTTGTCATGTGTAGAAGAGTGAAGAGCCAAGCAACGGTTAGTAGTAAGATGTTTTAGCAGAATGCTGAATAAAGGGAGTTGGTAAACTCTAGTCACATGCTAATTCAAATTTTCAAAGAGCAAATTTTAACAGCACTTTCTAAGTTACTAGTAATTAGTCTTTAACTGTATGTAAAAATTAAAACCTATGAAATTGAACTGTCAGCAAAAAGTATTAAAGAATTCCAGTTTTAAAAATCAGATAATTTATCAAGAGAGCTTTAGCAATCCACTACTGAGCTATAGATTATACCATAGATTGTCATAGATTGACCATGACAATATTAACATTGATTATGTGCATTAGCATAGTTTGCATAACAATATATACTGAATATGTCTATGTTTTATTTAAGTACAGTGTATACATATTTCAAGACTACAGACCTCACTACAACAATACATCTACAGCAGGAAAGAGCAAGGGATACTCTAATTAACATGCATCTTATTTACACTTCTTTCATGCAAATCATTAAATAAATCATTTATTTCATTCAAGGTAGGTGTTCTTTTTATAAATATATAATCCAGTTGGGAAAAACATGGAAATCTTAAACAAAATCCTATAATAGAGAGTGTCCAATGATTAGTATAAAATGTGCTATTGACATTTGTGAAGAAATGATTTATTTTATAAATTACAAATTATAGCTAGGTAAGTTAATATCTTTGGGAAAAAGTTTATGAAGAAGAGCATAGGAGATTTAGGAAGCATATTGGAAAAGAGGAAAGGCTAGAGAGTCAGGGCAGTATAGGGTCAGAGGAAGGACAAAGGAGTGGAGAAAATTCTCATCAGATTCTCTGAGAAACTAAAAACAATGAGAAAAGACCATTCTGAGATGAAGTGGTAAGGGTTGAGAATTGAGGGTGTGGGATAGGGAGGGCAAAACCCAGATTGCTGGAGGTTAAGAATAGAAGAGATGGCCAGAGTGCAGACAACAGCATTCATTAGAAAAGCGTGGCAGTGTCAGATGAGAGAAAGGATGACATTTTATTAAGTCTTTATTGATGCTGTCCCCTCACATTGAACTTGACTTTCTCTAAGTCCTTTTGCACTTAATGAAGCAGTGCTTTATTATTTTTAGAAAAGCATTTCCAAGCTTGCCTGATCATAAGATTCGCTGGGCACTTAATAAAAATAGAAATTCACAGACTACATTTAAATGTAGTAAACAAGAATCTCCAGTGACTGTATCTGGAAATGTATATATTTTCTTTATATAAGCAATCTAGGTCATTCTTGTGATCGGGCAAGTTTGGGAAACACTGTATTAGCACATGAATTTGTAAGGGAGAAAAAATATGATTTTTTCTTTGTGCTTTTGGGTTCTTAGATGGGAGCCCTGTAACAATAACACCAACAACAACAAAAAACAGATTAAAAGCAAAAGAAGTTTACTAATATGTATATTCCATATATACATGAGAGGAAACTCAGGGAAAGAGTAACTCTCAAAGATATGGCCCAGAACTTCGACTTATATAGCATCTTCAACTAAAACAAAGAAAAAATGGTGTGGGAAGGCAAGTTATGGAAGGTTGACTAGGAAAAGCAAGGTAAACAAAATAAGGTCTGTTGAGCAGATTTAAGTCGATGCGGTCTCCATTGGTAAGAGTCTCATGATTTGGTCATCCTTCTCTTTCTGATATATATAGGGAGACACTCCTACAAAGGGAGATTTTTGTTATAAATGTAAATTTCCTTATAGAACAGTAATTCTACTCTGTTTACAGATCCTCTCTTGTGCTTGCTATTTCTCAAAATAATCAGCTCAAAATAATCCTTATGCCAAAGAGGCATATTTCAGGGTGGCATATTCTGTTTTCCAACAAAGTCATATCATAAGGTTGCCTTTTCTGCTAATGAATTCACATTTTAAGATTTGCTTAGTCAAGAATTATATATTCTTTGTGCACATAGATTGTGCCTTATATTTCTTTTGTATTCCATAGAACATTGATAATGTCATGTTAAAGTGGACATGTGTAAAAAGAAATCATGTTGATTAACTAAGTTTTATCTTTTAGAAGTGAATGTTATTCATCATTCCAGTGCTTGATGGAGATTTTTGAGCATGTCTATATCAATGGCTCCTCATAAATTCAGTGTCATATGAACTGTGTTGCTTCCTGGTGGTTTTACATATTCTATCCAAACATCTTTATATAAATTATGTGGAAGGATTTTCAGAATAAACTAGAAGAGAAGCCCTCTCAAAGACAGGGGCTAAAACTATTTCGCTAACATATCAATCTTTGAATCTGCTTCTGAGAGAAAAAAAAAAGCCAATTTTGGAAAGGTGCTTATTCTATATTATGCAGATACCCTGACTATATTGACTAAATACCTTAGGCGATTTTTCAATTGTGCATAAATCTTCCTCTGGTATTTTTGTCTGTTTGTTCAGGTAGAGGAGAACATTATTATTATTAGCACCTCTTTCCCTGGGGCAAATTTGCAGTTCTTTGTGAATGTTCAGTTTTATTCACTCAGCACAACACATGTTTTTTGAGCAATTATTATGTTCCAGGCATTTTTCTAGGCACTAGACATATTGCCAAGAATAAAAGAAACAAAGTGCTTGCTCCCATGGAACTCACCTTCTAGAGGGAGAGACAGACAGTAAATAACCAAATTAGCGTAAGTCAGTGCACTTAAGAAAGAAAAAGTAGGGTAAAGGGGTTGAGGAGGCAGGGTGAACATGGGGGTTATTTTAGATGGGGCAGTCAGGGAAGACCACTGCAAGCAGATACCTGAGTGAGTGAAGGTGGGGAGCACTGAGAAACCCTGGGGAAGAGTATCCTGGCAGAAGGAAGGGAAGTACACATGCCTTGGGCTGAGAGTATGCTAAACTGGAGGGAAGGGAGCAATGTAGAGGTAAGAGGGGAATGATGCCAGGAAGGCAATGTGTTCAGAAAGCAATATTAAGGATTTAAAAATAATAGATAACATTTTTGTGGCAAATACTGTATTCCAGGTGCTGTTTGAAAAATTTTATAGACTTTAATTTAATACTTGCAATAACAGTGTGTGCTATTATTATCTCTATTTTAAAGATGAGGTGACAGAGGAGTTCATTCACTTGCACGAGGTTGCCTAGCTATATTTGCACAGCCTGTGAGCATTGCAATTTAAACCCACTGTTCCACTCTTGCCTATTCTACTGGCCTTCAAACAAATTTTATTTTATTTTTCTTCTCTTTCCCACCCTATACTTTTCTTATAGAAAGGAAATAGACATAATGGATGGAAAGGAGTAAGACATCTAGATACTGCTTATAGAATCTTATCCCCTTCTCAATATTCACCCTAATTGGGAAGGATTGAGGAAGAAGATCAAGGAAATTGGATTTTTGTGATATGTCCCAAGCTCAATTTTCAAACAACAGAAATGTTATTTTCTTTCATTTTCCTTGTGCATCTCCCCACTTATTTTCCATTTGATTATTGATCTAGGGTCCATGACCTAGGTACTCTATAGACAGGATTTATGTATTGATTTAGCCTGAAAGACACATAGTTTCAGCATGTTATTTCTGAAAGGGGGTTATTATGGTCAACCAGGCATGCAGGCTTCACCTATAGCTATTCCTTTGATTTTTTTGAGGATGATCCATGCTTCCTTGTCAGTCTGGTCCTGTCAATGCAGATGATAGCAGCTGTAGAAGCTGTACAGACACCTGAAATGAGCCAATCTTTTATCCCATAAGGTTCTCACAGTTTAAATTTTCAGGAAGAAAATGGAATTTAACGTGTGTATATGTGTATGTGTGTTTGTGGGTGTGTGTGTGCATGAGTTTCTTATTCATTCCAAATGTTATTTAGGAAGAATCTTGAATGTCTCATGCTTTTTCTCTGAAGATAACTAGAATCCACTCTCTGGAATGAATATATGCGAATATTGTTGAGGGCAGGACATTAAAGAGCTTGGGTTGGAATGTAAAGGTGGTGACAAAGATCGTGCATTTTTCTATGACACATAAAACCCAGGAGGCAGAGGAAAGAATTCGAAGTGAAGAATCAAAAAAATCTAACATTAGAAGAAAGACTAAGAGAGGAACATTTCTTTCCTTGTATCATGTGATGGGAAAAGAAGTGGAATGGGAATTGGGAAAATGGCTTCTAGTTCTAGTAATTTTTCTGCCCACTGTATAACCTTAGACAAATCATTTAGGTATGTGGGCTCAATATAGCTATGACCATAGGAAAGTTGCTTCATCTTTCTGTGCCTTAGTTTCCTCATCTGTAAAATGGCAATAATAATGGTATTAACCTCATAGGATTGTTGTAAGAATTGACTAGTTAATACATGTAAAGCCTTAGCATAAAGTCTGACAAATAGTAAACGCAATGTCAGTTATTATTAATTTCTTAGAGCTTATATGCTCATATAAAGAGAGACTTCTAATTTTATAAATGCATCGTTTTTGCATATTTTTTTCAAACTCTGAAGAATTCCTTCATTTGAAGAACTCACTTTTTTCCTCCCTGCTCCCAATTAGTTAAACAAAGTAAGAGTACCCATTTCCTAGAGAATATATCCCACACTTCTGAGCCATGCATTTAAAAGTCTTTGGAGTCCAGGCCTGCTTAAACTTCCGAATCTTATTTCCAATCGCTTCTTTTTGCATAGCCTACCTGTCGGGAAGATGGAGCCACCAGCTCCATGAGATGGCCCACACATCAACTTGACTTTTGCTGCTCTTCTACCTTCTCCTCAACTCAACATCTCAAAATACATTTTATTCATCATTCAAGACTCAACTCAAATACCAACTTTTCTTATAAAATGTTTTTGACTCTCTCACATGGAAGTGTTCTCTTCATTTTAAAAACTTTACTGGTACTCATTTGTGTCTCTTTTATGAAAGTGATTATTTCCTATCTTGTATTACAATCAAGTTCATGTTATAACTTTCTGTGGCATATTAAAGTTGGCCACAAATTCTCAACACTCTTCCCATTCAGATGTGGGGTTTGTCTTTCCTGTCTATGAAACAAGGTAGATTCAGGGATTGCTTGACCCACAGAATATGTTGGACAATACCTTAATCCTGTGCTAGTTTTTGAATGCAGGCCTTAAGAGACTGGTTGCTTCCACTTCCTATCTCTTGAATACTTCCTCTGAAGAAAGCCAGCCACCATGTAAAAAGTCCTGTTCTGTGGCTGTCGTGCTGGAGGGTATGTATAGGCACTCCTCTTGACAGTCTGGATAAGTGGACACACCAGCCCATCGGCCATCTGAATACCATGGAGGGACCTCCGTTAATACCGCACAGAACAGAGAATCATCCAGCTGAGACCTATCTGAATTCCCGGGTGATGGAATTGTAGGACATAAGGAAATGGGTCTTTATTTAAGCCACTGTTTTGGGGTGTGCTATGGTCTGGATGTGTCTCCCCAAATTTAGATGTTGAAACTTAATCACCAATGTGATAGTATTAAGAGGTGGTGCCTTAACGAGGTGATTAAGTCATGAGGGTAGAGGTCTCACAGATGGGATTAGGGACCTTAGAAAATGGCTTGAGGGAGTGTGCTCACCCTCTCCTGCTCTTCTGCCATATGAGGACACAGGGTTCATTCTCTTTTCTTTGCCCTCCCATCCCTTCTGCATCGATACATGGAGAGACCTATGAGCAATGGGCTTTTCCCAGACACCGAACCTCTCAGCACTTTGATCTTGGACTGCGGAGCCTTCAGAATTGTGAGAAATAAATTTCTGGGTTTTTTTTAAATAAATTGTTCAGTCTTATGCATTTTGTTATAGCAGTACAAATGGACTAACACAGAGTGATATGTTATGCAGCTATAGATAACTAAAACACCTTTCTCCAGGGTTCTGAGTCCTTTAATATCAGAAACTCCATTGTGTTCACCTTCATATCTCTACAGCAACCACCACTAGGCCCAGGCACTTGTAAAAGGATGAGTTGTTTTCCAGAAGCGTCCCAGACTCTCAAGCGTTTTTCTAAGGCCGGGGTTTTTCTTTTTGACTGTACATTAGAACCAAAGAGAGTTTTAAATCTTGGAGTAGAATCAACCACCTGTAACATATATTATAGTTATTCCTTTATAAAATGGAAAAAGAGCAGAGTGAAATGAAAAGGCAAATACTTCTTTATGTTTGAGAGATAGGAGAGACAGATGGATTAAGATATTTCAGGCTGCTCTCATGGAGATGTGAGTGTTTCTTTTAAAGTAGTATTTAGTGAAGAGTCTCATTTTTCTCTGAGCTGTGGCTTTCCTCATTACAGGGGATAATAGGGACTGCATTTAAATCTAATAAATATATAAATCCATCATGGATAGATTCTTATAGACTATCTATTATGCAGTGGACCCTATTCTGAATAGAGATAGAGACTAGAGAAAACATATAAGGTACTGATCCTGTCCTCAAGGTGCTTGTAATTATGTCTTATTATTTTGAGGAAATAAAATTCCCATACAGACTCAATAAAAATGCTACTAGGCAGAATATATATATATATATGGTTTTTTTTTTTTTTTTTTTTTTGCTAAATCGAAAGGTGCAAGTATTGAAGGAGTTCAGAGGAAGGGAGATAAATAGAGAATGGAACGGCCAGAGATGTGAATGATAGGGCATTATTTGGCTGAGGAAAGGGAATGTCAGGTGCAGAAAAAACAAATATGTGAAGCTCCAGAAATAAAATAACATTGAGTGTTTTTTTGTTGGAGGGCGGTAGAGACCAGCCTGGAGAGGGAACATGCTGGGGAGAAAAAAGAAATAAAGTTGAGCTGCTTAAATGTGGAAACATTATGAAAGAGATTTCTTAAAACCCTTCCAATCTTTTCCAAAAACTATAATGCTACAATTCTATTACATTGTGATTTTGAGTAGCACATAAACCATTTGATCCCCAGTTATGTGAATAAAGGTAGCAGTTGGCACAGTCCAACTAGCCACACCTTAGCACAGATTTTTAACTTCCTCTTTTCAATCATTAAGCTGACCTTTTGCTCCAAGGATTGAGCAGGGGACAAATGCAAAAAAAAGCAATTGTCCCATTTGAGCAGTTGGTCATCAGTTGTCAGTCCAGCTTCTAGCTGAATATCTAAATGTTGTGCAAGAAAACAGTTTTCCCAAGGCTCTGGGGCCCTGAACATTGGAATGATAACCCAGGAATCGATGATGCAAGACAGGAAAATGATTCTTATCTCTGTGAAACCTCCCAGACACTAAAGAGAGAGTTGGGACATCTGTTCATCTTTAAATGCATATGACTATTTCTTTGACTAAATAGCAATTGGGCTTTATACATCTGTTGTCCAACCACTGCTAATAATTTCAGCATAAATCAGCGTCATACCTGTAAACGTGCTTATGTATATATTACCTGGGTGTGTTTGTGTGTGTTAAAAGCTTCAGATTAGCTGAAGACAGAACGCTGAGCAAAACATACATAGCCTCTGCCCTTGTGGTGTTTATATTCTACTAAAGAAATAAGACATTTAGCAATAAGCTATTTAATTATAAATTTGGTAAGTGCTTTAGAGAAGTATGGAATGAGGTTTGCCAAAATGGAGAGAATGATCTGGTCACAACAACCCAACAATTCTAGCCCCTATGAGAGGTAATTTATAAATGTAGGTGTTTTGATTTCATGCCTCAATCTCAGGAACATATTTATGAACAGATCCCTGGAAGAGGGACCTTCTCACCCGCACCAATGCAACTGGTAACCTCACTGTTACCAATAAGGTAACAGTGGATACATGAAGCCTCCTTCTGTAAGGCCACTTGAAGAGCAGTTATGCCATGTTCTTTAGGGACCAACCTCTGCATTGCAACAGATTAATTCTCCCTTTCCCTAACTGTCTACATTTTTTAAGAAGGAATTTAAGTAGTGTCCCTTCCTGTACAGAAAAATGTTATCCCTTTCCAGAGACAATACAGCCATTTGAGAAGGGATTTTATTTCTTGCTAAAGTATAATTTCATCTGACTTAACCTACAGGTTAGCTGAAAGACTTAGCATTACAAACCATGTACATATTTAAAGGATTGGGAATAATTCATAGGCAGAGGACAATGCTAACCTAAAAGTAAATATTAAAATTGGCCGCTGCCCTAAGGCATACCTCTTATGACTTGGATCACATTAACCATAATTTGGAAAGAAAATTAACTTTCAAATTGGTCTGTGTGGTTTCCAGTGCCCCTTCTTCCCCCTCCATTCACTCATCCCTTGTCTGGACTCCATTTCCTTATGCACTGAAAAGGGGAACCTCTCTTTCCCAACTACATTAGCTTCCTGTGGCTGCTATAATAAATTACCACCAACTTGGTGGATTAAAACAGCAGAACTGTATTCTCCCATAGTTCTGGAGGCCAGAAGTCTGAGATCAAGGAGTCACAGGACCACACACCCTCTGGAGGCTCTAGGAGAGATTCCATTTCTTACCTCTTGTAGCTTTGAGTGGTTGTTGGCAGTGCTTGGCTTAGGGCCACATCCTTCCAATCCCTGCCTCCATCCTCACATTGCTTTTCCTCTTCTGTGTTTTTTCCTCAGTGTGTCTGTCTACACCTCTTCTCTCTTATTAGGATGCTTGTGATGACATGTAGGACCCACCTGAAGATAATCCAGGATTGTCTCCTCATTTCAAGATCCCTAATTTAATCACATCTTTGAAAAACATCTTTCTCCAAATAAGGTAACATTCAGAGGTTCCAGGGATCTGACATGGGCATCTTTTGGGGGGTCATTTTTTGGCCTACTATACCTACCACCAGCAGTTGACACTCTTTCATGTGGGCAAGTCTGTATTTCCTACAAGAACGTGAGCTTCTGAGTGACAAGGAGTAATGCATTTTTTAATCCTTCATAGTGTCTATACACCATTAAGCACATATGGGGAGATAATTCATTCTTGGTAAACTGTTAACACATAACTTTAGATAACATATGGATAAATTAACTTCTTGGAGGGGAAAAAGCTCTGTATAACCACAAGTCCAAGAACAAGTTGTCAGAATACACCCTCTAGCCTACTACACCATTACCAACCCATACCAAAAAATGACATAGACAGTTTCTAAAACCCCACTCATCAAACCAAGGTGTCCTCATTTCAGTCATGTTGCCCTTCCAAGCTCCCCAGCTGCTGCCTCTACCCCCACCTCATTCTGGGGGAAAGAATCTTTCTTCCCACTGAAATGTACTGTCCACCCTGGGCCTGCCATTCCTACAGCCCCTGACCATTGAAACTTACCTAGCATAATGCTCAGCTGCTTAAGTCTCAAGTAGCTGATGTGATAAGCAAATCTTTCAGAACCTCTCATTGATCAGCTTGTCAACCTCACTAACAGAGCTTCCACCTACCATGCCCTGAAAATGCAGCCAATTTGGAGTAGTGATCTACTATTGAAATGGGGGCTCAGAGGCTCAAGGTTGTGGAGTGTCTTCAATGAATTCCTTAAAATAACATTCAATAAGTAGCAGAACTGGGGCATAGCTATTTTGATGCCAAATCCCATTTCTTTTTCCATTTCTAATCTAGCAGCAGCTCAGAGGACGCTGTGAATCATGTCCCCAACCTGGCCACGTTTGCCCCCATGCTAGGGGATGACCCTGTTCACAAAATGTGGGAATTTTTTCTTACTCAAATATGTTTTCTTATTCCTTTAGTCGATTTTTAATTCTGAATTGGGCATGGCTCTATTATTTTCCTTTGGCTTCTCAAGAATAGTCTTAGAGGAATGGCGTTGGTTTACTGGGCCAGTGGTGAGGGCTTTTATAGCCACACCCCTTTCTTAATCTTGGGATTTAGGAGCACAAAAGGGAAACTTTGAAAAGTTCTTTTTATGTCATTTCCCCCTTCTCAGTCATATAACTTTAAAAATGCCCCAACCAACTTATTTATTTAAAAAAAAAAAAGTAGTAGAAATTTCCCTTCTGGACTTATTTTCCATGTGCTGAGTTTGAGCCTGGAGCACATTTTTACTGCTGGAAATAAGGGGTTATAATGAAAATGCTGACACAACCTCAACCATAGAGGTGCTAGCAGGCACTGCCGTAATAAATAATGTGGGAAATATTTTACA
Organism: Microcebus murinus; assembly: GCF_040939455.1. Classification (NCBI taxonomy): domain Eukaryota; kingdom Metazoa; phylum Chordata; class Mammalia; order Primates; family Cheirogaleidae; genus Microcebus; species Microcebus murinus. The sequence continues at coordinate 94,543,433 of NC_134108.1, read as the reverse complement.
CTTCAAGGCAATTACATGTTCAGCCATCTTTAGGATAGCTGGCCCATGAAGGGTAGGGATTAGGTTTCTGTGACAAGTGTAAAAGACCCATGACTCATGAATGCCGGGAGGTATGAATGAATTACAAGAGCTGAGTGAAAGCCACATAATTACCTATCATAGGTAAAAAATATTCTGTTTATTTGCAAGGGAGAAAGATGGCAAAATCCAGCCAGGGCATTCCTGCCAGTTTGGGATTTGCCCAACAAGGCTGGAGGTGCTGAATGTTGGGCAATCCTCTCTATGAACTGCCACAGGCACATAGAAGCTGATTTTTATTCGTGACCTTTCTTTCATGTAAGTATGTTTTCAGTGGACAGTAAAATGATGACTTATGTTCCCTGAAGGTGGGGAGTGCCCGTGTACCTACTGACAGTCATGTGGCCAGAGGAGCACTGAAGATAGTGACAGAGCCATTCAGCAGCTCAGTTCTGCTCAGTGTGTACAGCCATCGGCATGCCCTGTCTTGCCTTTTGATTGCCACATTCATTCTTTCCTTCAAGAATAACGGCAGTGGCTGTTCAAGTGCCTCTCCCCTAGGGGCTATTCACCTGTAAGTATGGGAAGTTTGCTTTTACTTCTCTTCTTCCGGTAAGCTCCTTGAGCAAACGAGGGGGTGTAGTAATGAACCAGGTCACATGAGTTACAGAGTCCCCTATCTGGGTTAGATGCTCCATAACCATCTCTAACTCCCAAAGCATTGCACTTAGAGTATTTTACTCCTGTTATTTGCTGAATGAATTCACTCTTCCTTTAGATGGTAAGCTTCATGAAGACAGAAACTGCATCTGTCTTATTTGGGGCTGCACTTCTGAAGCCTAACATACTGCCTGGCACAGGACTGATATTCTGTAACTAAATCAACTAAATAAAAGGGTGGCCTTACGGGCTAAAACATCTCATATGTCCATTCATCTCACAAACAATATTGTGACTGTGCAGGCGTTGATGTGGTTATTTGGTATAAGTGAGTGATTCTGGCAGCCCTAGAGGGGCTCCCCTTGTGGTGGGAAGCACAACTGAGTGAATAATCACAGAGGAGTCTGACGAAGGCTGTAAAGAGCGTCTCAGACCAGATAGAATGTCGGCAGAGAAAGGAGTGATCAATTCGGCATATATGGTGTATTACTTACAGATGCTTATAGCATTGGGCCTTGTATTGTTAGTTATCAGTTCATTCATATGGTCTATCACCCCAAATAATCACCAACCATATCTTCTACGTCTTCATTTCTTCTGTAATAACCTATCACAGAGTTTGCTATATCTAGATAGTTACTGAATAGGACGCTATGATGAGAATAGACAGGTGTCATTGTCCTTCGGGCTGCTTATTAAAAAAAATTCCATAGACTGGATGACTTATAAACAATGTGTCATTCACACTTCTGGAGGCTGAGGAGTGCAAGATCCAGGTGCCAGCAGGTTCTGTGTCTGGGGAGAGCTTGCTTCCTGGTTCATAACTGGCTGTCTTCTCACTGAGTTCTCACTTGGAGCAGGGGACAGGGAGCTCTCTGGAGCCTCTTTCATAAGGAAACTAATCTCATTCATGAGAGCTCTATCCACATTGCCTAATTACCTGTAAAAACCCTACCTCCCACTACTATAACATTGGGTGTTAAAATTTCAACACACGAACTGTTTTGAGAGGATGCAAACATTCGGTCTATAGCAACAAGGAATATGACTTTAAGTTAAATTACTTGGAAATAAATACCAATCTTGCTACTTACTGGATTTGTGACCTCGAGTTCATTGTTAAACCTTTGCTAAACCTTCTGAGCATTAGTTTTCTTGTCTATAAAATGATTATACCTGTCTTGCACTTCTATATTGGGAATTAGACAAGTAGAAATTAAGCAAATTTTATGCTCAATGTTTTTTATTTATTTTTTTGGCATCTTAATATCACTTTGTTCATGGTCAAGAGATAAATTACATGTTGAACTAAAAATATAGATGGTTGGAAATTGTGAATGTGGTTATTCCCTTGAAATGGCTTAGTGTTTTAGGGAATCTAACAGTGTGGTGGTACTTAGTTTAGGATACATTCATTATGTAATGGAATAGAATTTGTTTAGATTCATTATTTTTTTGGTAAACTTTTTAATTTAAGTATAACATACACATAGAAAAGTATACCTAAAGAACATATGGAATTTCACAGAATATATCCATTTAACCACAAGTGATATTTTTTTGATGTTTTTGATTTTTTAAATTTATTTTTTTCAGCATATTATGGGAATACAAATGTTAAGTTTACGTATATTGCCCTTGTTCCTCCTCCCCTCTCAAGTCAGAGCTTCAAGCCTGTCCACCCCCCAGTTGGTGCACATCGCACTCATTATGTATGTATATATCCATCCCCTCCCCCCCCCACCTGCCCAACACCCAATTAATGTTATTCCTATATGTCCACTTAGGTGTTGATCAGTTAATACCAATTTGCTAGTGAGTACATGTGGTGCCTATTTTTCCATTCTTGGGATACTTCACTTAGTAGAATGGGTTCCAGCTCTATCCAAGAAAATACAAGAGGTGCTATATCACCATTGTTTCTTATAGCTGAATAGTACTCCATGGTATATATAGATTCACTATTACTAGACATTTTGGGGTTAGTCTCTTCATATCACTGTGCCTCAACTTGTTCACCTGTAATTTGTTCATCAAAATTCTCCATTCAACTTGTGATTTGAAAACCCACTACAGGTAAAAGCACAGGAATAGTGGGAAACAATTACCACCATTCATCACTGGACTTCCCTTAATGTTTTCTTCATATGTAGGAAAGTATAAGTAATAAGAGAGACATCTTACTCCATTGACCAAATTATTTAAAGTTTCTGATAGGATTTCAGCTGCAGTTTCCATAGTCCTGATGGAAAAGCAAGTGGGAACTATGCATTTCTCGTGTGTGTGTGTGTGTGTGTGTGTGTGTGTGCGTGCGTGCGCGTGCGTGTATGTTGTGTGTAACTGCTAGTAGCCAGAGAACATAGGGAAGATTAAAAGGCTCTGTGGCCTTAACAACAAAAGCTTTACTCTGCTTATTGCCTTGGGTCACACCTTTTGGGCCATGCAAGTTGAAGCCAAACTGGTTGACCCCTCATGAAAGCCATTTTGGTTCAAGCTTGTTCACTTTGGGGAAAAATAAGAGAAAGCCTATAGACAACAAATTTATATTTATCATATTTAAACTTTAACATGGATACATGCAATATTCTAGGTAGACTATAATTTGATAAAATAATTGCCAAGTAGTTGCTTTGACACATTTTTATTTCCTGAAGTGTTCTACTTTTGATAACAGAGAACCTAGTGGATTGAATTATCTTAAACCCATCATTTTGCTGTCTGAGCTGTGAGTAGATACCTTTATAAATACTGTATTTAATTTTTGCTTAATAAAATTGTGCAAGTGAGCCACAGTATCTCAGAGAGGTCCTCTTTAAATATTTGCAAGGCTGTATTAAGTAACATATTAAAGTACATGTATTATTGCATATGTATACACTTTTCATTCCCAGACAAAGCCATGATTATTCAAGAGGTTTAAAATAACATGCACTAATTTATTATCTCTGGTTATAAAGACTTTGGAAGGGTGCACTGAACATCATGTTAGCATTGATGTGTCAATCTTTTAGTTGAAGGATGGCACGTCTGAATCCTAGAACAGCCTTAATTAACAGAAAATAATTAGCATCATTTCCCCAGCGGAGAATAGGAGGCTTTTTTTTTTTTCTTTTCCAACAGAATCCATTGATTGATAATTAAGGAGGAGTTAGTTGTAATAAAACTCCCAGTATTGCAATTTCTAATTGGCCTTTCAGGACATTTTACAGTTACAGTTACTTTGTTCCAGGCGTTTTCTGCCTTTTGAAGAGTTTTAATAAGAATCTCTCCTCTCCAAAGCCAGGGCTCTGCAGGTGACGAAGGAAGAGTCGGTAGTAGCATGCAGGAGCACATTAGTATCAGGTGGGCAGAGCCGCGGCTGGAGAGCTTTTCATTTGCTTTTAAGTTTTTGTGGTCACCACACTTTGTCCCTTCGGGGCTAAACTTGTTCATGGGACCAGTAGGATCTGCCTGAGGGTCTCTCTCTGCTGGAAACATTCTGCAGTCTGGGATCCTTTCTGTAGTAGAAGACCCTTTAATAACTTTCTATTAAGGATTTTTTTTTTAACACAGAAAGCCTTGCCTCCCTCTGTATAATGCACAAATCCCTGATTATGTCTTCTCTAAGCACTTATTGCTCTTCTTGAAGAATTGGGCTTGATAAAAAAGCTGCCATCCATTCCACCACTTCTAACTCTTTCTTTCTGTCTTAATTTCCAACTTTCTCTGTCTGTTCTTTTGTATGCAAGGCGTAAAGAGGAACAATTTTTATGCATATTGTAGAAAAATTGAATAATACAGCAAACTAAAGAAGAAAATAAAAAAATACATTTTACTTAATATGCCTATATATGACTATTATAATTTTGATGTATTTCCTTCTGCATTTTTCCACATAATTGCATTCAAATTTTTTATGAAATATGACTTTTTAAAAAAAAATTATCATCTTTTAAACCCAGAATGATGTGTTAATTTTTTGACTGAACTGAAGTAGCTATTTATTGTTCTAATTTGTTCTTTGATGACCCATTTAAGAACTCTGATTTTCTTCAAGCACGATTATTATATTTGTTTGATTTTGTTTAGAATGTGAGAGTAAAATTAGCCTTTGATTTCTCATAAATATGGTGTAATTTGGAAAGACAAATTAGCTAGATTAGATAAATAAATCATAGGAAGGAGACGTATATCAATTTTATAAACATAATTAGTAAATATTTGTTATTTGAACAAAAAACTATGTGATATAACAAAAAATATACATGTCATGGATCATTTTATTGACCTTTGAAAAGATAATAATCCTCTTATAGAATTCAGTTCAAAAGAAGAAAAAAATAAGTCTGTGTGAAGACTTTTAATAGTCTGTGTGAAGATGTAGCCAATTTATAGAGCTTCCAATAGGTTAAACAGGGTTTCAGTGTAAAGAAAACAAGAGAATAGGAAATTTAAAAATCAGAAGAAAAATGCACTAAACAGACAAACATAATATATGCATTCACTTAATACATCTGATTAAATTTATATTGACTTTAATAAATATTAACACACTTGGGAAATGTTAAATGAACATAAAGTGAAATATTTCTATATAACAGGATGCATTAATATAATAGAAGCTCAATATTTATATTTTAATTAGTTTTTAAGGAAAATATAGTTCGATAAAATATCTATTAGATGACACTTGAGACATAAAATATCACTAAAAATCTTAAAACTTCTACTGATTTAAAAATGCATATATATTACTTGAGTTATATCCACTTGACTTTCTTGATATTTCTCATGTGGATATAAGGTCTTTTTATTTTTTCCCCAAACATGAAAAAATAATATATTACATCCCTGGAAATATATACAAAGGAACAGGAGGCCATGGTTTGATTTGGGTTAATATTTATTGGAGGATGTTAGCAGTTGCCCTCTATGAGAGATATCTCAATAATTTCCCTCTATAATGCTAGCTCTGAACAACATAGATTCCTATTGAATCTATAGGATGAACTAATCACAAAAGTATCCCTTTGTAATTGAATGAATTTACAATTCAATTACAATATAATTGACAATCATTATATTAAACCAATTGCATTTTAGAGAGGATATCTATCCCAAAATATTAACTTTCTATTTTGGTTATTTAGAATTAAGAAAATTAAAACCTGAGTGTTGGTTTCCCCATTTATATTAGAAATAAATAATAAAAAAGTAGGAACAAATAATCACAAAGTAGCTTTATGTTAACATTAGTGTATATAAACATTTCATTTATGATATTTTTTTAAAAACCCACAGCATGTATGAGTACACACATACACAATATGTTATAAAACACTATTCAATCAGTCTTCCAAGCTGCGACTATAAGCCAACTCAAGGAATGTTGGCCTGTTAGAATACACAATTCTCAGATCAAGATTGCTGTTACCTCTTTCAGTCAGTGAGTTCTAGATCCTACCAGGTTGAGTTCTCAATGATCTGTAGTACATGTTGTTTATTCTTCAGTGTGGCTACCTCTCTTTTTATCAGTTGTTTCAGTTATGCCAAATATTTTGGACCCATAAGGGCTAACAAAATTTCGCACGTGACTGTTCTGGACCTGCCTTACACATGTCAGAGTTAGATTCTACAGTAGTAAGAAACTCAAAATTACAGTGGTTTAAACAAGACAGAATTTTATTTCCTCTCATGTAAAATTCTGGAGGTGTTCAGTTCAAGGCTGAGTTGGTGCTCTGTTTTACAAAGTCCTCAGAGACTTAACTCCCTTCATCTCACCACTCTGTCATTTCTAAGGTGGGGTCTCCATTCTCCTGGTACGAGGCAGTGGTGTCCCCAATTCCAGGCAGCAGGATGGGTAAAGGAATGAAGGACAAGGAACACACAATGCACACAAGAAAGTTAATTCCCTGAAGCGATCAAAGGACATCTCTGTCTATTTCCTCTTAGACAAAACTTAACCCCATGGCCTCATCAAGCTGCAAGGGAGACTGGGAAATGTAACCCTTTAGGTGTCCCTATGCAAGCAGCAAGTCTACTACTATTAATATTATGGAGGAAAAGGGAGGAAGAATGAGTGGGGCAACCAAATGTTTCAACAGAACAAAGGAAGAACCTTGTCTTAGATCACTTTCCCTAGAAGCAGAGCTCCAGACAGGTGTCCGTGAGCGTGGGGGTATTATTGGGAGTGGTCTCAGGAGAAATGGGTGAGATATGAAATAAACAGACCGGAAAGGGGAAGGTGCTGCAGAAAAATGCCTTTTACTGCAGCTTGATCATGTAGGGAGTTCTGGGGGAAAGAGCTCATCACAAAATCCGCCCCATTTGTAACAAGGAAAGGGGCTTTTAGAGTCCTATCATAGTCATTCAGTGGTCAAGGACCACAGCTTATTTTTTCCCTCTTTCATTAGTGACAAATTTATTAGCTTTTCTACATATATTAGCTTTTCTACATTAGGAGGGGTAGGAGTGTGTGTGTGTTTTGGAGGGAGGGGTTCTTTGATTCTTTGTTCTATAGAATCATAGTGCCTGCTAGAAATTTGAGACCACATTCCTTAGTTATTTGATTATATAATTAAGATGAAAAATGTGTTTGGTACAACACCTCCACACAGTTACCTCAAGTATGAACAACTGAACAATCTGCTACCAGACTTCTAAAAACTGTTTCTGACAAGAAGATTCTGAAACTACTTATGATCCTTTGGGAAAAATAAATATACTTGGGTATATGGAGTGTTTGGTATTTTTTCATTTTCTCCTCCTCCTCTTCTTTCTTCTTTCCTTTGTGCTTGTTTGTTTGTCTCATCTTTGATGTCAACTTAAAAGGAAGAACTCAAATGGATTATAACTGTTAGATGTTTTTCTCCTCAAAACAAAATAAAAGAATACTGCTCTTGTCCATAAGGCCATCAAAAACCAGTAGGAACATTTGGTGCAATCAATCTATTACAAACCAATTTTATCGCTATATAATGAGATCTAATTGCTGCTTTATTAGTCTAGCTAATATTAAAAGTGTCAGTAATTGCTTTGCATTTAAGTTGGTTTTCCAATTTAAATTGCATGTCCAATACATTACCATTAACTTATGTACTTCTTTTATTTAATAGATTTTTTCCTTTCTAGTCCACATTTATAGAATTTTCCCTTTCTACTTAGTTGAAATGGGAAAAGGAGAGAAATTAGGATAAATGAGAATTTTATATAGTGAACATTTGTATTTCTAGAGTACTATATCTTTGAATACTAAAGAATTCATGTGGTCTGCTGTGTTTATCTGGCCATTACCCCAAGTTTATGCCAAACAGAAGCTGAACTAAAAAAAAAGCTGGTTTTTTTTTCCCCATAGAGTATAGAAAATCCTGTTAATATTGAAATAACTAGATTAGCTGTTTCCAATTCATTTTATTCAACCATATTAATAAATAGATCAAAGTAATGTCTAATGAAGTAACTCAGTGATTGGCTATTGGGGAAATCAAAGAGATTAGAAGGAATCAAATAGATCATTTATATAGTTATTTTAAACTGCTATATACATACATATAGCCCATGTACTGAGTAATAATCACCAAGTTCTATGACCATATACTCTGGAAAAGTCTTTGTCTTCAATAAACAATGTATACCTAATTCTTTGTTAGTTCATACCACCTTGAGGTAAACTAAATAAGGTTTCCATGAAAATCAGTAGGAGCCTAGCATTAATTGTGGGAAACATTCTGTGTTTCCTGAGTAATTTACAGAATCTGAATTTTCACATCAAGGACTAAATAAAAAGGAATCTGTATTTCAATTTGATCCATCTATCTTTGAACTGTTTCTGATTTTTTTTTTTACATTTTTATGATAATTTTTAAATGGATTAAGTTTTGGAAAAATTTTTATCCTACTTGGTACTTACAATTTCAAAAATTCTTCATGCTTTATTTCAGTTCACCTTGTCAGTATACTGCCATTGGCTAGACCAGGAGTTCTGGAGGCAAACACCCTAGATTAACATCCTGGATCTTCTTCTTCTTAGCTGTGTGTCTTTGGGCAAGTTACTTAATCATTCTGTGCTTCAATTTCCTTATTTGTGAAACGGGGATAATAATAGAAAATACTTCTTAGGTTTGTTTTGAAATTTGGATGAAATAAAAAATAAGCACCCTCTCTGTATATGAGAGAGGTTTTAATTAATATTATTATCTTAACATAAATTATAGCAAATTAAAAAAATTGATAAGATATTTCAATAATATTTCTACCAACACATTGCAGGGTAGTTCTGACCTAGGGCAGAGTAACCATTATTCTTGCACCATGTATTTTGCCTGGTATATAGGAAGACTTTGATGAATATTTTTTGAATGAATGTTCAGACCTAATATGAGGTTTGCTAAAAGAAGCCTGGCATACCTACTTTCAGATTTCCCAGATGCAATAGGTTGTTCAAGCCAGAGCTGTCTTTGACACCTAATTTCATCTCAGTAGCCCTCCCTTAATCCATCCCCATGGACTTTTGATGTTAGCAGAAGTCATTTTTCTAATTCAAAAGTTACCAATTCACATGTAGCATATAAGGAGGATAGGTATAAGATAATAAGGAGGGAAGGGTACTGAGTTGAAATAAAATAAATATGCGCCTTTTCAAGAAAGAACAGTTGCTATGCAGCTCTTACCAATTTTGCTATGAAGGAATTTGGGCACAATGTTGTCGTGACTTCTATTGATTTAAGAAAAGCCAGAAATCTGGAGAAGTATTGAAATTTCCTCAGGTTTGAAATCACTGTGTGGGCCAAAAAAGCAAAGGACAAAACTTGCTCCTGTGAGCTGTAGGTTTGAGGCTTCTTGCTCATGCATTTCTCTCTCCTCTCCACCATGAGGTCAATTCAGTACCCCAACATCTGTCCCTGCCTTACCTGTGCCTCCATCCCACAATGTCACAATGCTGTCACTCGTCAAGCTCACTGCCTTGGCCTCCACAAGTTCTTGCAGCTCCTTTTGCCTCCACATTGCAACCTGAATGCCCTCTTAACATACCAATTCAGCCACGTCATTTCCTTCTTTAAATCCTTCTGTGACAGCCCCATTTCTCTCAAGATGTAGACCAAATGTTCAACGTGTCCCATAAGGCCACCTATCTTGCCCAAACCCTTTGCTCTGCACTCCAGACACGTTCCTTCATTTCCCATGTATGGAAGGCTCTTTTCTTTTCTGTTTTGGGTGCTTTGCACATGCTGATTCCAGGAACTCCTCTTATTTCCTCACTGGGTTAAATAGGGTCCCCCCAAATTTATATGCACCTGGAACCTGTGAGTGTGACCTTATTTGGCAACACGGTCTTTGCAGATGTAATCAAGTTAAAATGGGGTCATACTGCACTGAGGTTAGTGTCCTAAATCCAGCGACTATTGTCCTTATAGGAAGAGGGATATTTGAACACAGAGACACAAACAGGTAGAATTGCACGCGACAATGGAGGCAGAGATTGGAGTTACGCTGCCTCAGACCAAGGAAAGCCGAAGAGTGCCTGCAACCCCCCTGAAGCTAGGAGAGCAGCATGGAAAAAAATTCTTCCTTTGCATCTCCAAGAAGGAACCAATGTTGCTGACATCTTGATTTCAGAGTTTTGACCTCTAGAACTGTAGGAGAATAAATTTCTATTACTTTATGCCTCCCAGTTTGTAGCTTTTTTTTTACTACAGTCACAGGAAATTCACACCCTCTCCCAATATCTCCACTTCCTTCATTTATCTGCTCATTTCCACAGAGAAAACTTTTCAGATCCTCACTTAGATCGGGCTTGGCTTTCATACAATTAAAGAAGCAAAATTGCAGAGGGGTATGCAATGTATTTATCTGTTTGTGTTTATCTGGGAGAATATTTGATTTCCATTAGTCTCAAGTACTAGGTTTTAAACTCCCAAGGGCAGACAAAAACCCTCCCTGTTTTGTTCACCTTTTGATTGCCTGACCATTCAATGGATGAATTAAATGGATGAAGTGGATGGCAATGGATGGTTTAAGAAGAATCAGAATGTATGGATAGTTAATTTCCCAGCCACAGTTGCTTCATTGTTGTATATCTTTGAACAAGTCACTTCATCTCCCTGGAAATCTGTGTTCACACTTATGAAATAAGGCAAGTGGACTAGATTATTTCTGAGGCCAGATGCAATTCTAACATTCCATAGGTCTATGATTTCTTCTGCTGAAAATTCTCCCTGAGACATTGGACACAAATATGTGGTTGGGCTCATGAGCCTGTGAAAAATAGGTCAGATTCAAGATGATTTTATATAATTTTACAGTCACTGTCAATGACCCATTGATTGTGACTTGAACATGGTGAACAATAAAAAATGTTTGTTTACGTGATATATTCCCAAAGCCTAGCCCTGTGCCTGGTAGTTTTAGGTACTCAATAATATCTGTTAAATTAATCAAGGCAGGGACTAAATTTATGTGTGGAATGAAGACTCTTTGGAACACCACCGTATACTCAGATTGTAACATAACTGTTCCCTCTTACCCCAAATAGTGGTGACTGAAACCAATATGAGAGTTTAGAAGATCAATATTTTTCATTTTTTTCTTATTCTGGTCTCCTAAATGCCTTTATCATTGAAAAGGCCACAGGAAAAAAATCAAGAAAAGTTAAGACATAAAACCAGACTTCTAAGGTAATTAAATTTATTCTGCTTCAACTCCATCATCAGCTGAGTCCTTAGAGCCTGTCAATGGGGAGAATCTAGGAAAAAAAGAGAGATTTTTTTTTTAAAGTTATGTGACTTCAGGTAGAAATTTAAAAGTGACCACTTTGGGGCTTTTTCTTCCCTTTTTTCCCTGCCTGGTCTAGTCCTGAGTCTCCATCCATCATGCTGTGATGCTGGTAATTTGTTAAATATCATGCAGATCCTCAGCCCTGAGTGAAGCTTTATATTTTGCACATGTTGGGTAGTAATTGGGGATTTGTATTTTCCATGGGGAAATTTATCTGAGTAGTGAGGTTTGTTTCTCTTTCATGAAGGGATTGCTTTTTTTTTTTTCCCCTGGCTTGGCTGTTGTGATCTCAGATTGGGTTTTTTCGAGGGATGACCTGGGCCACCCCAGTATGGAGATTATTATATCTAATGCTGATTATTTATTGCCTTGGGCAAGGGATACCAGGGTCCCACTCTGTGGAAAGAAGCATTTCAGGGACCACTAAGAAAGTGAAGTGCTGGCTTTACATAATACCCCAAACTGCAATAAATTGACAGCTTTCCTTTATATTACTTTTTAGAGAAAATTAAATATTTATATAATTATTTGTGTAATGCCCATCTTTCTTGCTAGAATTTTAACTCCTTGAAAGGACTATGGTTTGTTAAGGATGCTATATGTGTCCAGATACTCAGAGAAAGAAAGACTCCATATCCCATTCTTGGTTCAAATTTAGGCATCCTTGCTTTGGCATTGGGAGGCTCTCCTATAGGGGCTCACATCACCCCCAAAAGCAGAGCCAGAGATGAAGATCATCTGCAGGTGGTTTATTTGAAAAAATGATACCAGAGAAGAGCAGTGGAAAAACAGGAGAAGAGCGGAATGGGAAGAGGAAGGAAAGCCAATACAGGGATTTATCAATGAGTTGGCCATGTGGATATCTGGTGCTCATTGCCACTGGGACCTTCAGAGTACTATAGAACATGTTTCACATTTGTCAGCCCAGGTTCAAATGGAAAAAGTATTTATCACTTACCCTAATCTGTTGGTAAAGAGGTGCCCCAAGTTAAGTGCCTTGTAATTAAGAACTGTGCACGTGAAATGCCAAGCAGGTGCCAAGAAGCATCCACATTGTGGGGTACAAGGAGCACTGGGACAGGAGTAAGGATCACAGTTTGTGCTAGAGATAGGCACTGTCAGTGTGCAACTGGTAGAGGTGTGTACAGAACCACTGAGACTGAGAGGATGTGGGGTAGTGCTCAAGAACTTGCTTCCTGATAATGGTCACTCTTTTCATCTAGACAAATGTCATGTTGGCATAGAACCTAGACCACATATGGCCTGTGAATAGGCTAGTCATCACATCCTCATGGTACACATTGAGTTAGGCTGCTTCTCTAGTCAACAAAAGTAACCAGCAAAGACCCAATTCAATGTAATAACCCAGTTTGTTAGGAGGGTCTTGTCAACCAGCCATGGGACTGGAATTTCTTAGTTTTGTAACTTCCATGGACCTCCCAAGCAGAGACAGAATGCCCAGTGATACACTGATACATACTTATCAACACTTAAAAGTCAGCTCCCCAGGGGGAAAAATAAAGCCCAGATTTGTAGCGTTTGCCAATTTCCATGTTATAAATAGTCTCACCATGGCCAGTTTCAAACAATCAATGTGATGTCATTTAATGCAAAGTTGGGAAGAAATGTGCACAGTTTGCTCTTGAGAGCTAATACTTGTCAACTCCAGTGCACTGGTCAGGTGCCATAGGTACACAGTTAATTAGAGCAGGAGGCTGTATAGCAAAATGATTAAGATAATAGGATTTAAACCTTGAATGCCAAAGTTTAAATTCTGACTCTATTACTTGTGCAATTTTGGCAAATTTCTTATCTTCTCTATGACTCAATTTTCTTTCTCCAAAATTAGCATAATAAAAGTACCATCTCATAGAGTTGCTGTGAAGATTGAAATTATCCATGCAAATCATTATCCATTTATTACTAATACATGGTAGCTAGAACATGATAAGAATAGGAGGTCCAGGTGGTAGGAGAGGCACTGTTGGAGCATATATAAGTTGGGAAGTAATGAAGGGAGTGTAATAAAGTTTTGTACTTTAAAAGTATGTATTAAAACAACTGAGAATAGCTTTAGAATATTGCACTTCTGTTCATCCATTTTTACCTGCACTGGGCATAACATAAAATCAAGAATTCATTTTAGAAAATAATTCTTACATGGAAAGGGGGCAAATAAAACTTAGTCAATTTGTAGGAATATTAATAGTAAAGAATATGATATAATCAAATCAAAATATAATTTTTCTATGAACCATTTGCTGATGACCTGGATATTATTTTATTGTAAGGAAATTTGGTAAGGATTTTATGGATGTGTCGGCAAAATTTTTGTCAGGAAAACAGAACAAAGAATGCCAAAAATAAAACGCTTACTTAGTAGTGAAGCTATTTCCATTTTAACAGTTGACTTACTAATTTTATCATATATATATTAATATTTTTATAAGAATTTTTAATGCAGGCAATATTTCCTTCTATTAAGAGCCTAGTACCTGCCACCTGTTTTACTATATGAATTTGGATTAATAAAATTATACTTTCTTTAAAATGTTTTTCTTTACTGAGACTTTCCTTTAATTAAGAAGGACCTTACCATATGCTAATACTCCTACTTATGGCAAATTAATGAGGTCTTATTATGTGATATGCAAAAAAAGGGATGGTGCATAGAATCCACACATTTTTAATTGAGCAATCTTTTCCCCAAAACAATTCACAAATGGTTTCAGCCCTGACAGCCTAATTTTCTCTGTCATAAAAATGTGAAACCTTAATTCAATCTTTGATTTCTCCCTCATCCTCTACAGTTAATCTTTATAATCTATTCTGTAGAACTTAAATATTACTTGCCCAGTAAACTTGTTGTAAGTATTAAAGAAAAAATGCATTTAAGTGTATATAACAGTGCCTGACCCAATGTAAGCTAACTTTCTCTCTCTCCCTCTCTCTCTCTCTTCATCTGTCCATCCATCTCTGTTATTATAATCACAACATTATAATGCCTCTTGCAAACAGCTATTTGTGCATTTACAGAGTTCCAGCCCTTTTTTTTTTCCAGTCTGGCGTATTGCATGAACTTTATAACTTACACTTCCTCTCCTCCCACAGGCTTAGGGTGAAATATAAGAATTCAACATTTTCTGCAATCTACCCAAAACTGACATTTTGGCCCATTTCCCACAATGTGACTTGTCAACTAATTCTCAAGATTTTTACTTTCAGCTTTTGTAATTTTTTTCTCTGAGCAGTTTTAACATGATACCTTAAAGACAAGATAGAGGAAATGTACAGATTAGCCAGAGAGGGAGAAAAATGAAGAAAGACTAAAGAAACAATAAGGAACATGACATTTTTTAGTCCCCAGAATTCAGTTGCTAAATGGTTGTGATATATCTCGGGGAATCTAATACCTATGGGAACCAATTTCTTTTGATTGATCTTTTTCTCAAGATGCGGGACATGAGATACATTAGGATAAGGAAAGCAGAGTTGTGCAGTGACTGGAGAAAGGGCGTAGAAGTACAAATGCAAGGTTCTCTTGACTCATCTGCTCTACCTTCAGGGAGGGAAAACTGAGTCACCATCAGCTGAAAAGACCGTGGTGGTTTTATCTGATAATTAAATGCAAGCTTATTCAGTCTATTTCCTTATTTAAAAATGGGAATGTAGCAAGGATCCAAGCGGAATACCTAATTAAAAAAAAAATGATCTGAGTGTTGCTTTGAGTCATTCTACACCTGATAATAGTGCATTGAAATATTTTGGAATCGATATGAATTTCAATATCGTAGCCTATTTAAAAGGGGAGTCAAAATATCATGACCCTGTAATCGGTAAATACACCTTCTGATATTCCCATCATAGCAAATTATTTCAGTTTTTGAAAGAGAACTGGCACGACCTTACTCCTTGTCATGCACATTCTATATAGATAATTACACATTATGGAAAAATGATGTTGAGCACGCCTCATTTTGAGGGCAGGCTAAGAAATTTAGTGAATACATTTGAATGCTTAGACGTTCTTGAGTGGAGCGAAAACAGTGTTATGAAGACACTAATGGCCAGCCACATACACACGTGCACACCCACACCCAAACCCATACACACATATATATGCTAAACATGGAGAAACCGAAGGGATAATTTAGATTTATGGGAATGTACATATTGAAATAATTTTTTTTTTTGGTTTTCCAAGGGAAAATAACTGTGTCTATTCCTCATGTATGAAGGAGCAGTTTGTGTTTGGGTAGCAGGCACTTGGCTTTTAGTTAGTCCCAGTTTCTGCTCCAGAGTAAAACCATATTGAGTGAGGCGACCCTCTTACCTTAAAGGTTACTGTTGCTTAACAGATTGCAGATTTTTAACCTGGGGCCACAGCATGAGCTGGAAGAAGGATTTCAGAACCTGTGCCCAACAACACAATCAGCTCTATTATGTGACTTGTTTCATGTTACATCCATGCTTTATGGAGTCCTGCTTCTGACACATATATTTTAAAGGGATTTGTGTGTTTGCTTTCTTTAGTCCCCCTCAGAGGAGATGTATGTTTCTGGGAAATAGTTATCGTCATTGTTGTTGTTTTTCTTCCTCCCTTTTTAAAACACAGATCAATTTGAAGAAGTTTGTTTTGTGGGTATCATCATGGTGTTTTCTAGCTTTGAATTGCCGAAGGCCAATTAGAGTTCATAATATTTAAAAAGTCAGAGCCTACAAAGCCATTCTCTCTTTACAAAAGGATCTAGGTGCTTTGGGAAAAGGATTTAAGTGGTATAATTGACAAAAAGTATTTTGTTCATAAGTCTATGCAAGTGCTTATGGCATTATACTAAATTATCTGCTTATATGCCTGTCGCCCCCATCTGAGCTCCTTGCCAGCAGAATCCATTTAGTGTTAATTTTTGTAACTCTAGACCTCATTGGGTACATAGTAGGTGCTCAATAAGTGTATGACAGGATAAAATAAATTTAAATGACTTGACCTTCCCTTTGAGCTCTCAGGACCAGAGCAGCAGATGTGTTCATGGGAGACATCTTTTCCTGTTTAATAACATCTACTCCAAAAAGTTATTGCAAAAGTATTATCACTAAGCAAGGCACCTTTTTGTGGGCATTAACAGGTGAGTCCCAAGTCCTAGAGCACATAAAGATGTGCATAAGAACAGGGTATGTAGCCTCCCAGAAAATGCTACCTTTCCAAAACGTGAGCTAGAGCCAAAGTGAGGCCATCTTACCACAAGGCACACCTAATACACATCTAATGTAAGAGCCGATCTGGGGCCATTTGGGTGCCTGGAAGTTACTTGAGAAGTAACTTCATTTACTCATTAATTGAACAAACACATATGGGGTTCTGGGCATTATGCTAGGAACTGGGGAAGACATAAAGAAAAATAAAGATGTGCCCCCTGCCCTCAAGAGGTCCATAGTTCAGTGCAAAACATAATGATTCTTTGGTTTCGCCAACGTTGTAAAATAATATTAATGTTATTATTAACACACGTTGGGCATGACACATGACGTGCATGGAGTTTGCATCAGGTTACAGAGCATTTGGTGTTTATTTATGATTTTATTCGGTACCTAAGATGCACTTGGCACTGGAGGGACGAAAATGGAGATGTGGTATTTGCCTCGGTGGACTCACAACGCAACAGTGCTGTTACGACAGCACACTGAAGTACAGGTCTGCAAAATACTACTATGGAAAGTGGCCCGAGCAGAGAGATATTTAAGAGAAGTTAACACTGGGACTGGGCCTTCCCAAACACTATGGGCCAAGTACTTTGATTGGTTCAGTGTGGTTGCTAAAAAAAAAAAAAGAAAGAATTTTATTGTTTGTTTCAAAGATGCTTCATCTGGGGAGAGAAAACTGTTTCAACACCACCAGTCACTAGCTGTATGATCTTGGATAAGATCTCCTGAGCCTCAGATTTTAACTTGAGCTAGAGGAGCTCTAAAACATCTTAGCATTCTCATAATAGGCCAATGTATTAGTCAGTATTCTCCAGAGAAACAGAACAACTAGGATATATAAAGATCTAGAAGAAGAGCCTCATGGGAGTTGGCTCACGTGATTTGGGAGGCTGAGAAGTCTCTTCGCTATGTTCCATCTACAAGCTGTGATATAGGAAAGCAATTGGTGTAATTAGTCCAAGTGCAAAGGCCTGAGAACAAAGGAAGCCATAGGTTTAAGTCCCAGAGTTCATCCAATGGCCCAAGAACCTGGAGTTTAAGGGCAGGAGAAGACGAATGTCACAGCTCCAGCAGAGAGAGTGAATTTGCTTTACCTTTTCCTTTTGGCTTTATCGGACCCCTCTGCAGATTGGAAGATGCTGGCCCACACAGGCGAGGATGAATCTTCTTTACCCAGTCTACTGATTCAAATGCCAGTCTTTTCCAGAAACACCCTCACAGACACGCCCACAAATAATGTTTCACCAACTCTCTGGCCATCCCTTAGCCCAGTCAAGCGGACGCATGTAATTAACCATCACAGCCAATGTACAGGTACACATAGTATAAAACCTCTAGCACCAGACTGAACAAAATATAAACAAATCCTAGAGTGAGGCTCAGATCCTAGAGTGAAGCCGACTCAGAATCTCAGAGGAGATTTCTGATGTAAGTAAACTGAGGTGAACTTTAACCCTTTGCACTCGGATGTTGAGTGTGACTCGACACGGTTAGCAAAAATCATAGAGATTAGAATTACTCTTTGAATGTATCAATAATTTGAAATATAAAAAAAGTCAAATAAATAAGTTTGTATGAAAAGAAACTCCAGTTTTTTATTCTACTGCCGCGCTTTGTAAAATCTGGGGTATTTAAAAAATTAAATCCCGAGTAGAATAAAGGAATGGAGAAAAAAGCAAGCGAGTGCAAAGGGTTAAATCCAAAACGAGCATGTTAAATCAAGTGTATTACTCTTCACAATTTCCTGATAGGATACTATTTAAGGAAACATAGGTATTGTTAGGGTTCTATGTTTTGCAAATTTTTATTAGATATGAATCAACATTTAGTGATTTCCATTGAGAGGTTTTGGAAAGGATGAGAACACCAATGTCACTAACCCATGTGGGAAATTAAATTTTCTACACATGTGATCGCTTATCTCTGTTATAGTCACAGAGATAACCATTAGTGTCATGCATTAACCTGTAAGTAGCTGATCAACTGGGTACAGAAAGTTAGCAGTACCAAGCCTAGGGCATTTTTTTTCCTGAGCATTGTCTGCTTGTCTTTTGTTTGTTCCCCCTTTGCTTAGAGTAACAAAGGCTTGGTGGATTACTTAATACAAAGGAAGTTTGTATATTCTAAATAAGCCTCATTTCATTGACAAACCCCCCCCCCACTACAAATAAAAATGATCCCAGACTGGCTTATTGTTTTATTATCTAATGGCTATTCAGGTGGGAAGATCACTTGAAGTCAGGAGTTCAAGACCCGCCTGGGCAACATAGTGAGACCCCTGTCTCTAAAATAAATAAAAATTAGCCAGGAGTGGTGGCATACACCTGTAGTCTTAGGTACTTGGAGGCAGAGGCAGGAGGATCACTTGAAGAGGAGTTTGAAGTTGTGGCGAGCTATGATTGTACCACTGCACTCTAGCCATGGTGACAGAGCAAGACCCTGTCTCTAAATAAATAAATAAATAAAAGTAAAGGCTTCTCAAGTTACTGTTAATTACTGAAGAAAATGTTTAATCTACTCTCACTCTGCCTTCTTTAAGCCCGTGCTTCAAGCCTTTTCTGCCCTCTCCTCAAAAAATAAGAAAATATACAGTGGATTTTTATTCTAGCAAGATATTTGAAAATATCTCCCATACTTTCCTGCTCTAGCCGTGCTAACCTGGCCTAGAAACTCTGTCCGAAAGGGCACTGAGGGTAGCTGGGTAGCATGTGCACTCTATAAAACTCTGCTTACTCTCATTTCTTTAGGTAGTTGCTCTAAAATTTTGCCAAGGATTGAGGGAAATTGACTAATTTCACCTTCCAAAATAATGCTTCTCTTCTTTGTGAAAACTGGGTCAATAGATGACCATTTCCAGTTTACAAATATCAGATATGATAGAATTTTGATATTATTAACAAATATTTTCAGGCCTTGGAATGAAAATTACAGTGTTTGGACATTCTGTCACTTAGACTCTGAATTCTAGAAGTTGAGTGTGAAAAATGCCTGCAGTTGATGATCAGCAAACTCAGTACTTTGCTCCAGGCACCTTCGCCCACACTGAGCCTGGGCCCCCATTTTCTCCTCCTTTGCTCACTTCCCTCCCTTCTCACCACCTCAAACCTACCAATTTCCCACGTGTCTGATGAAAATCACTCCCTTTCCAGTTTCTGCTGAAGCATCTTCTCTTCATTTATTCTAAGGATATGCTGTTCAACCCACCATGTGGGCCCTATTACACTCTCCACATACCTACTGCATGGAATTGTTCACGTCTTTTCAGTTTGTTTATGTCTAATGCCTCAGCCCATTGCCAAGCTCACAGTGCTTGATGAGGGCAGCAAACCATGTCTTCCTAAACTCTGTTTTCTCCACTGACAGCTACAGTGTCTAACACATTGGGGACAATAAAGATCATTAAGTGAAATAGATAGAATTCAGTCTGAACTTGCTCATTTCAAAGATCCAGAGAATATGATGATCTAGATGCTGTGTATTCCTTCTTTCTCTTTGCCTTAACACATAGAAGTAACATAACCTTCTAAAGGTGGTAGAGAGATAAATGACATCATTTCTGAGATCTGACAATAAATTAATGAGGTTGCATTTTAAACTATGGCAGGATATTTGCCCAAATGAACATTGTCTGCTTCCAAGCAGTTATCGTGGAAAGTCAAATGTTTGGCATGAAGTTGTTGCCATTGCTCAAAACAACAGTTTTTGGAACTTCTTTTTGGAATTGCTTTTCCAGTCTTTTTTGAATATCCTCCACGTGGCAAATCTTTATTTCCTGAGGTTGACTTAGATTTCTGAAAATAGCCAAAACTTTCTGGGTGTCAAGATTGGCAGAAGAAGTGAATGTTTAAGCCATGTAATGTCATTTCTGGCTATTTTGGTATACTACGCCTCAGGAGAATAGTGCCTTATATATTTGTAGATTGCCTCTGGGGGAATAATGAGAATATTAATGCGGCATCTGGCCTGCTTCTTCTCTTCTTTGGAATTCCATCTTGTGTGGTCTGCTGTGCATTGACTTATTTTTACACAGTTAATAAACAGTTGCTCTTCAAATTATTTTTAATGATTGGAATCTACACACACATACACACACACAAACCTTCTCCTGGTCTTATTCATCTAAGCCTGTTCTTCATAATGCCCATTATGAAATATTAGAAAGAGTCCTATTTTTATAAGTCATCAGGGTAGATTCTAGAATTAGCCTTGTCATTTGCTGGCTGTAAACCTTTGGGCAAGAGACTTAGCCTCAAGTTACTTATCTGTAAAATATATTTCATTGTACTAGGTTTACAACCCTCAAAGGATGGTTGGAATGTTATATGAGAAGGTAAATGCTAAGGTACTTCCTTTTTGGCCCCCACTTTACTACATATGTTATTTTGACATTGTGTCTGTGGCCATTTATGGCTCTGGGCCTGTTTGTTTGTTTGTTTGTTTGCTCCTCTGCCTCCCCTGACAAAGAATTTGAGTTCTGTGAGATTTAGGATTATGCTAGACTCATATCGCTATTCCCTGTTCATATTTTGACATATAATAAGTGCTCAAGGAATGAGTTTTATGAATAAATATAGAAATGAATTGTCCTAATTTTTTATAAAATATTAATAAAAGTTTAAATTCCAAGTAAATAGACCCATTCATAGTTTGTCATTATTCTGGGTAACTGTTAACATTTGTGGGAGAGATGCTAACTGAGCCCCAGTTCTCCCCTTCTTCCCCATCTAATCTATCAGCACTCCTAATTTCTTTCTATTAGTTCTTCTTCTGTCATCTTGGACTAACGTCCTTACCTAAGCAGGATTCCATATTCATCTCTAAACTCACTCCATGATAGCTGCTTTTGCCTGGCAAAGCTGAAATCGTGATGAATCCCATCACTGCACATCCCGTTCTCATGCAGCTGGGCATTGCTGGAGGACAGCACAAGGCCATAAGACTACACTTATGCCTTTTTGATACTTTTCTTATTCAACCCACTTAAACTCTACGCCACAACTTTTCTTCAAAGTTTATTAAAAAAAAAAAAGGAAACCACCAGATCTTATATCTTTGTACCTTTGAAGTTGCCTGTCTGTCTTCGCCCAAATGCTAACTTTTATTTACTAAAAATAAGGTGCATCTGCTAATGCACCTTTCCCATGCATAGGGTCCCAGCCCATCTTGCAGTCCCAGGCTCTTTCTTCTAGCAATAATCATCAGCTTTTCCTCCTCTACTGTATCTTATCCTTCAGCAAACAAGCTTCCTACTTTACCTCCAGCTTAGGAAAATATTATCTAGACATCTACGTATCCCTTCAGCTGCATCCCACTAATTTCTTTACTCCCCATTCACTACAAAACGTACTGAAAATATTTTCTATGGTCAGGTCACCCACTTCCTTAGATCATATTTTCTTCTCAATCCACTCAAATTGGGCTTCTTTCTCAATGTCTCCATTGAGGCTGGACTAATTATAGTTACAGATGACATCTATGTTGGCAAATTCAGTAGCTTTTTCTCTTTATATTTCACTCATTCCCAGCATCTTTCTAATCAGTTAATATTCCCTCCTTTTTTGATGACTTGTATTTTCTTCGATTATCTGATACAACGCTTTCCTGGTTTTGCTCTTACCTCATTGGCTACTCCTTTTCCAACCCTTTTGCTGCTTTCTCCTCCTATACTCATCTTCTAAATATTGGTGTACTCCAGGTTGTGACCTGGCCTTCATTTTTCCAAATTCTTCAGGAATCTTGTCATATCTCTCACTGCTGTATCCTCAGTGCCTAAAAAAGTACTTGGCACATAGTAGGACCTCAATAAATAATTGTAAAGTTAATGTGTGCGTTATTCAACTTCTTAGAAAAAGCGGAGGGAGTAATGTCCCTCCCTTTTACTCCATACGTCCATCTTTGAAATGTCTCTGAACTTCTGTCTACTTATATCTTCCTAACATCTTGAAGTCTAACAATTGTTCCTTGGGCAGGATGACTCAGCAATTGTCTTTATATGAGTTTCTGTAATTATAGATAGAATAAAATAAACTTACTGAATTATTGGCCCATGCGTACATAGATAAAAGCAATGGAGTGTTGAGCAATTAACATGTGAATTTGTTTCAACTAAACAACTAATATACAACACTTAGTTTTTAACCTTGTTTCCCTTAGTGTCCCGACCCGCGGGACCTTCTGTTACTCGCGGGGGCGAGGGGGACCGTGCCTGAAAGAGATGAGCGAGAGAAAGAAACGAGACCAAGCGAATGATTGTCAAGGTCTGCTTTACTTAGATTCTTAGTAGGTTTTATAAGCATACAGAAACAAGGAAGTAGAAGCAAAAAAATAGAGTGGCGACGATGAGGCTTGGGTCGGGTTAATCAGCCCCAATCAGCGTCTTATCGGTATCCTGTTTTTGACTGGTTACTCATCTCCAACCTGGCAGGTGGTCGGGAACAATTGCAGTCAGCACACCCTGGAGCATCCCGTGGTCAGCACGTCATGGACTGCATTCTTCTCAGAGCTATAGCTGGAATTTTCCAGGGCGAAGTCCGTGTGTAGGACGAGTCATAGGGGAGTTGAGGGTCTTTGAGGGTCTTTTGCCTCTAACACCTTAGCACGGCCTTTTCTTTTTATGCTAACTTGAATTATACAAGCAACAATTCTAAGATTATTATAAAAGAACTGTAAATTCTATCTTCCATTTTACTATACTGTGCTCCACCCTTTCCATCTTTATGAAATTGAGAAATATTTTGTTTGCACTGTGCATTGAGGTCAGGAATGAAAGATCTGGTAAGTCCATGGCATTATGAGTACAATGTGTTTAAAGTGGCCTAAGCCATTTGCGCAGGCAAATAACACACTCTAATCCATTTAAGGGCGTTTGTAAGCAGTCAGGTCTCCAACCCTTAATCCACCTCATTATGCCTAGGTAGTGAAGCATAGAGGGTTTTAGGTTCTTACAATTACTGGCAGATAAGGTACACTGACTATCAAAAGATACTTTAGGCAGTGATATTCTAAAGAAAGTTCTTACAGCCTGTGACCACACCACACAGAGAGGTTTGGATTGGGCTGGGTGTACACTGAGATAGCACATCCTCTTGTACAGTCTAGTCTGAATTTGCCTAACATATCCATAAGACCAAACTACCAGGTAAGGGTTGACAATCACCATCTTCACTGGATGCCAGGCATTTCTGATGCCTCCAAAAACTCAGGCCATAAAATTGGTGCTCCTTGAGCTACTCCATAGTAAGCTAATTTCTCTCATATTTTTTATAACCCCCAAATAACTGCACTGAGTACTTTATGTCCAAGGCCTCTCCCTGGTTTCTAGCATCCATCCTTATATATTCTAACTAATTAAAAAATAAATCACCACTGATGATGTCCTGCTATAAGAGCGGTATTGTTTAGTATCTGATAACTGAACTGGGAGTGTGGCCAGAAGCTCTATAGTAACAATCCTATCTGGATGCATTTGGAGTATAGACATGCAGTGAATCAAACTCAGCTTTGTATGTCCACCGGTTTACTGGACTTTCCATCTAAAATACATGCTATGAACTTCCTTTGTAAACCAGGTCAATATTCTTTATGAGAAGCATAAAAACTTCAGATGTAGCCACTCTATTATGGGCCAATAGTATTATCTCCTTTCAAATAAATGTATAAGAAACAATAATAGATTATTCACTTTTTGAAATGTTCCTCTGTGTTTTACTTTTGTAAAATAATTTGATCCAGCCAAATCTTCAAGAGGTCAGTATAGATCCCCATTTACTTTTTTATTAAGAAATATTTGAAGATATTCATTAAAACTTTATTTGGTAGTCAAATATGGACATCCAATATTTGTTAGCTGGTTGCTATTCCTCATATTTCATGGAGTGTTACTCCATATTTAACTTGTAGACTTTATTGAAGTTAGGATTAAATTTTCCCATGTCTCGGAGTCTGAAGAATGAATGACTGAATTCTGTACTGTCATATTTTGTTGCAAATAAAAATTCATAAGTCTTTGTGAAATGTCATTGTATTGATTTGCTATCTCTTATAATTAAACATATCTGATTCTGAAGTTTGCATTTTCTCCATATTTTCCATCTTCCAAGTGTTTTCTTATCAAAGTGGATACATAAATAAGACTGAAAGTAAATTAATATTGTTAATTATAATGTGGCTGTCTTTTGGTTACTGGTTACATGGGCCTGGGAATTCCACTTCTTGGGAGGTAAACAATGTTTAGTTTAAGTTATTTTTTTGTCTTATATATTTGAATGCAATGCAGCTCAACATGATTCAGATTTTTATTAAACCAAACTAACTTTCCTCCTCTCTATACATGCATAAGCTCACACATGTAATAGGAATACTAGTAAAGATTTCAATGCTACAAAAGCTGCACACATATAGTCACCTGAGATATTTAGGTCCTCAGGATTTGGGGGTGGGGGAATTCCAGCTGAGAGAATGTGAGGAATACGACAAGAGTTTTTTTGATTTTTGCTTTTTGTTTTTAATCCATTCAGCAAAGGCTACGGCATAGTGAAGCTTGATTTGAAAGTTTAGTCTTTGCCTAAACCTCCTGGGAACTGCAGCCCACATAGGAGGGATTTTCTCAATTATGAAAACTTCCCTTCCCAGCTCTTAGGGCATCTGATCCTTGTAAATTAAGGGTACTCTTACATTTAGGATTGTAAATGGGTAGTGAGATTGGATAAATTAGTACTCTATACCACTTTATAATCCCTTAGAATGAGCAAATGAATGAATATGTCCAAAATGGTCTTGTTCTTGTTTTTCTAACTTTTTTATGCTTGATATTAATTTAATCAGTTAATATGTATGAAGATGTCTTATTTCTCTCTCTCTCTCTCTCTCTTTTTAAATTTTTTAAAAAAAATTTTATAGAGACAGGGTCTCACTATTGCCCAGGCTGGTATGAAACTCCTGGTCTCAAGTTATCCTCCTGCCTCAACCTCCTAAAGTGCTAGGATTATGGGTATCAGCCACCACACCTGGCCTAGAATGATCGTATTAGCAAAGTTTTCCATTTATGTATATATATAATGTGAAATGGAATTATATTAAGATATTACAGAGTTTTTTTGTAAGCTTATTTTGTCTCCAATATTATTGCTATTTCAGTTTTTAGTGCGTTTATCATAAATTGTTATATTATAAAAAGGAGCTACACTTTTTTTTAGCTATTACCTCTGCTTAATTATCCTTTAACTAGGCTAAATACCACCATAATATTATTAGGACATTTAAAGAGACATTAGTGGAATGTTTAAGATCTTTGCATTTAAATACATAACATATTTTGGATGAGGTTTTCATGTTGTCTTTTTTGCATGAAATATATTGTAGAGTACACCTAAGATTATGTAGGAAAATATTAGAAGTACTCATGTTTATATTTTCTTACTGCTCATGTTTTCTTTGTAATGGTGGTTTTTCCCTCCATTGTATATGTTACACAACTGACATTTTTACAGTTATGAATTGTATATCCAAAAGAAAAGGGAAATAAAAGCAAAAACAAGATAGCTCCCTCAGGTTTTTAATACCATAAGAAAAAAGAATATTCTTATATTAAGGAAGTTTTAAACAAACACTAATGTTCAATAAGATAGATCTTCAACATGGTATGGCACTTGTAAGCCAATAACCTCTCATATACAAAGTTTATGAAAATAGAAAAAAATTAAGATCATGTCACTACTGTTTGAAATTTTTTATATTAAAATCAAAACTATCTTTAATATATCCTAGTTTTTCTAAAACAAAATATTTAATTTTTTTATTTTTAATTATTCTGTGTACCTAATAGTTGCACATATTTATAGGGTACATGTGCTGTTTTGACTCAGGCATACAATATGGCTTAATCAAATCAGGGTAATTGGGGTACTCATCTCAGGCATTTATTTCTTTGTGTTAGGAACATTCCAGTTCCACTCTTCTAGTTTTAAAGTATATCCTAGCTTATTGTTGATTATAGTCACTTTGTTGTACTATCACGTATTGTTCATTCTATCTATCTATTTATATTTTTGTACCCATTAACCATCCCCACTTTATACTCCACTCTCTGCTACCCTTCCCGGCCTCTGATAACTGTCATTCTACTCTTTGTTTCCATGAGTTGTTTTTAAATATTTAGTTCCCACATATGAGTGAGAACATGCCAGATTTATATTTTGGTGCTTGGCTTATTGCACCAAAGATAACATTCTCCAGTTCCATTCATGTTGTTGCATATGGCAGGATGTCATTCTTTTTAATGGTTATAGAATATGCTATTGTGTATATGTACCACAGTTTCTTTATCCATACGTTCATCTGTTGATGGAGATTTATATTGATTCCAAATCTTGGCTATTGTGTATAGTGCTGCAATAAATATGGGAGTGCAGATATCTTTTTAAGTTAAATACATTTATATATTTAGGGACAGGGTCTTGCTTGCTCTGTTGCCCGGAGTAGACTGCAGTGGCATGATCATAACTTACTGCAGCCTCAAATTCCTGGGCTCAAGTGATTCTCCTGCCTTAGCCTCCTGAGTAGCTGGGACTACAGGCATGCATGAACACACCCAGCTAAATTTTTTCTATTTTTTGTAGAGATGGGGTCTTCCTGTTGCCCAGGCTGATCTTGAACTCCTGGGCTTAAGTGATCCTACCTCAGCCTCCCAGAATGCTAGGATTACCAGTGTGAGCCGCCAGGCCCAGCCCAGATATCTTTTTGATATATTGTATTCCCTTCTTTTAGATATATACTTACCAGTGGTATTGCTGGGTTATATGGTAGTTCTAATTTTAGTTTTTTGAGGAACCTCTCTATACTGTTCTCCATAGTAGTTGTACTAATTTACATTCCCACCAACAGTGTAAGAGAGTTCCTCTTCCTCCACATCCTTGCCAGCGTTTGTTATTGCCTGTCTTTTTGATAAAAGCTATTTTAATTGGGGTGAGATGATATCTTATTGTAATTTTGATTTGCATCTCTCTCTGATGACTAATGATGTTGAGCATTTTTTCATATCCCTGTTGGCCATCTGTATGTCTTCTTTTGAGAAATGTCTTCAAGCATTTTTAATTGGATTATTTGATTTTTCCTGTTGAGTTATTGGAGCTCCTTATATATTCTACTTATTAATCCATGGTCAAATGGGTAGTTTGCATATATTTTCTCCCATTTTGTGGGTTGTCTCTTCACTTTGTTGATTGTTTCCTTTTCTGTGCAGAAGATTTTTAGCTTGATGTGATCTCATTTATGCAATTTTGCTTTGGTTGCCTGTGCTTTCGGTGTATTACTAAAGAAATAATTGTGCAGCCCACAGTCCTGAAGTGTTTCCCCAATGTTTCCTTTCAGTAGTTTCATAGTTTCAGGTCTTATATTTAAGTCTTCAATCCATTTTGATTTGATTTTTGCATATGTTGAGATATAAGGGTCTAGTTTCCTGCATATGAATATCTAGTTTTCCCAGAACCATTTTGAAGAGACTGTCTTTTCCCCACTGTATGTTCTTGGCAACTTTGTCAAAGAAATAAGTTCACTATAGATGTGTGGATTTATTTCTGAGTTCTCTATTCTGTTACATGGGTCTATGTATATGTTTTTAACGCCAGTGCCATGCTTCTTTGGTTACTACAACTCTGTGGTATAATTTGAAGTCAGGTAATGTGATTCCTCCAGTTTTATTCTTTTTAATTAGGATGACTTTGGTTATTCTGGGTTTTTTTATGGTTCCCTATAAATTTTAAGATTATTTTTCTATTTCTGTGAAGAATGTCATTGGCATTTTGATGGGGATTATATTGACTCTGTAGATTGCTTTGGGTGGTAGAGACATTTTAACAATATTGATTCTTCCAATCGATGAGCATGGAATGTCTTCCCATTTTGTTGTGTCCTCTTCAATTTCTTTCATCAACGTTTTATAGTTTTCATTATAGAGATCTTTTACTTCTTTGGTTAAGTTTATTCCTAGTTGTTTTAGTTTATTTGCAGCTATTGTAAATGGGATTACTTGATGCAGAAAAAGCATTCAATAAAATTCAACATCCCTTCATGATAAAAACTCTCAAAAAGCTGGATATAGAAGGAACTTACCTCAACACGATAAAAAGCCATAGATGACAGACCCACGGCTATTATCGTACTGAATGAGGAAAAACTTAAAGCCTTTCCTCTAAGATCTGGAAGAAGACAAGGATGCTCACTTTCACCACTGTTGGCCAACATACTATTGGATGTTCTAGCTAGAGCAATCAAATAACAGAAAGAAATAAAAGTCTTCCAGGTTGGAAAGAAAGAAGTTAAATTATCCCTGATCTCATATCTAGAGACTCCACAAAAAACCATTAGCATTTATAAACAAATTTAGCAACGTTGCATGATACTATATGAACATACAAAAATCAGTGGCATTTCTATATGCCAACAGTAAACAATCTGCAAAAGAGACCAAGAAACTAGCTGTTGGTTTAAAAATGTATTTACTGTTAATTATTTCAAACATTTAAAAAATAATGTTATGATTATTTTGATTAATGTCAGTTGTCTAAGAGAGATTAGTTATTGTATTAATGTTTGAAAATTGTTTTGATCCTCTAATACTTTATTATGTTTTTCAAAAATCTGTAAGTCTCATAGTTTTCTCCAAATTGAAAAGGGGAATGTATGAAACAAGGAAGGAACTTACACTCTTTGATTAGCATTTTTACCCACTTAAGGCAATGGGAAGAAGGTTTTATAGAGACGATAATTTAGAAACTTTCTGGAAGGCTTATCAATGTTAAAAAGTAAGCTCTTTTTACTTAAGATTGCTCTGGATATACCAGGTTTTTTCTGGTTTCATACAAAATGAAAAATTATTTTTTGCTAGATCTGTAAAGAATGATGATGGTACTTCGATGGGGATTGCATTTATTCTGTAGATCACTTTAGGTAATATTGACATTTTAACAATATTGATTCTACCAATCCATGAACAAGGTAGATTTTTCCATCTGTTAACATCTTCTACAATTTCTTTTTTTAGCCTTTCATAGTTCTCTTTGTATAAGTCTTTCATATCTTTCATTAAATATATTCCTAGATATTTAATTTTCTTTGGGGTAGACCCACATCTAAGTGAAGTGGTGAGCATTGTGGAGGGGAAGGGATACCTCTAACCCTTGCTAGGGAGAAGTAAAGATATAAAATGCAACCAAAATGTTTGTACTCTCATATTTTTTTGGAAAAAATACAAATAATGTAAATTAAAACACAAACTAAAATATAAAAAAAATAAAAAGTAAACTGTGGCTTTTTTCTTTGTCAATTTGAAAAATATCTGCAAAAAAATTTCTGGTGGTGGATATGTAAATCATAGATCAGCTATCAAAAACAGGTTGACATTATCTAGAAATGTTAAAGATATCCATATCAGAATGCTATGACCCCAAAAATTCCACTTAAAAATATATATATATATATATGTATGAGAAACCTACAGTGATTTTTCTCAAATGTTAATGTTCATCCAAATCATTTGGGGATCATGTTAAAACTAAAATTCTAATTCAATAGGTCTGGAATAAAATTTGAAATTCTAAATTTCTAGCAGTCTCCTAGGTGATAACTACAATGCTGGTCTCCAGAGCAGTGGTTCTTTTTTTCTTTTTGAGACAGAGTCTGACTCTGTTGCCTGGGCTAGAGTGCCATGGCATCAGCCTAGCTTGCAGCAACCTCAAACTCCTGGGCTCAAGCAATCCTACTGCCTCAGCCTCCCAAGTAGCTGGGACTACAGGCGTGTGGCACCATACCTGGCTAATTTTTTTCTATATATTTTTAGTTGTCCAGCTAGTTTCTTTCCGATTTTTTAGTAGAGACATGGTCTTGCTCTTGCTCAGGCTGGTCTCGAACTCCTGAGCTCAAAATGATCTATCCATCTTAGCCTCCCAGAGTGCTAGGATAACAGGCATGAGCCACCACACCTGGCCAGAGCGGTGGTTCTTAAAGTGTGTTTCTCAGACCAGCAGCATCAACCTCACCTGGGAACTTGTTAGAAAAGTAAAGTCTTGGGCCCCACCCTTATTAAATCAGAAACTCTTAGGGCATGGCCCATCAATTTGTGTTTTAACAAGCCTTCCTGGTGATTCTGGTACAAGTTCAAGTATATCAGAGTGTATGTATAGGAATGCTCATAACAGCATGCCTCGTAAAATCTCCAAACTGGAAAAATTCCAAACATCTGTCAATAGTTGATTAGGTAAATAAATTAGTTATTTATGCAATGAAATAATACATAGCAGTGAAAATAAGCAAACGACAGTCACCTATAACAATATAGATGAATCTTGAGAACAATATTGATTATGTGAAACAAAACATAAAAGAAAATATATATAATATATATGATTCTACCTATATAAAAAAGGTATATTTTTAGAGAGGCCTACATCAGTGGTAAAACTATAAAGATAGGAAAAAAGCAGTAACCATAAAGTCAGGTTAAGGATCACCTTTATTTAAAGTGAAGGGTGTGATGTTATTTATGGCAGAGGGTACCTGAGACACCCCAGAGAGGAATGATATGTGTAGTATTTTTTGACCTGAGTGGTGGTTATCTTGATATTTATAGGAATAGTTGCTTTCCAATTATTCATCTGCTGTTAATTTATGTTTTATTGCCTTTTCTATGTTGCAAAAAATATAAGAGAATAATAAAGCACATTTCTACCAGAGATATTTTGTAATGATGTTTTTCTTTGTTAATGACTCAAAAATTACTCTGATGGAAATATCACTTTGATGTCCACAGAAATTTCTAAAATGAATAGAAATTAAGTGTGGAATCTCACAGGATAGTCTTGAGAAAGTGGCTTTGTGGGGTGAACAAACTAATGTGTAACATTTTACTGTATAATATATATTGTTTGATAGTGACTGATTACAATACGAGAAGTAATTTTATTCCTTTGTGTGATTATATTCTTGGAAAAAACAGGGAGCTGAGACATGATTTCTATCCCACGATGGACATATGATATTTACCCGGAAATGCTTATTTTTTTGTTTATGAGCTGTGCTGCCCCCTCAGATGGCTCTGGTGATACTGTCATTTGCAAGCCAGCCCACCCTTAAGGCCAGAGAGGTCATGTGAACCAAGCCTGGCCAATCATGGGACCCCATCATCATGTCCCCATGATAAATTCCAAAGCAGGGCAGCCCTTCTGTTAAACGTGAGATAAGGATGCCAGAAGTAGAAGGTTCATTCTATGTCTTAGGGAGAATGCTTTTGGGGATCATGGAAGACTAAATACTTAGAGATTCTTTTCCCTCCATTTGTTAAGAAGGGACCTGAAAGTGCAGCAAATTTTTTCGAGCAGCTGGTTCAAGCCATTCTTCAATCCAATGGATAAGCCAATACATTATTGTTTTTTTTTGTTTTTTGTTTTTTCTTTTTCTTCCTACTTGAGCTGTGTCCAATTCAGTTCCTAATACAACTGAAAGAGTCCTGGTTAATTTATAAACACAGTCACAATATTCACAGTCTGAAAGTGCTAAATTTCTTTGTGTGCTTTGGCCTTTTGATCAACTTTCTGGAATAATAATAGAATTATGTTATAATTAATTGCTGATGAAGGTCCTAAAATGTGAGGTAGTTATTTCATGGATAACTGACTACCACAAAGCTTTGTCGTATCTCTCTGGTCACAAGGGCTTGCTCTCTCCATGGGAATACAGAGTTGGCGAGAGACTGAAATGAGAAAGATTGTTGTGCAATGAAATGAGACAAGGTCCTCATAAGGTTTCCCTCTGCTCTCATTCCACAAATTTTGAAGTTGAAGTTTTGACTTTTCAGTCAAAGATCTGGAAGAAGACAAGGATGCTCACTTTCACCACTGTTGGCCAACATACTATTGGATGTTCTAGCTAGAGCAATCAAATAACAGAAAGAAATAAAAGTCTTCCAGGTTGGAAAGGAAGAAGCTAAATTATCCCTGATCTCATATTTAGAGACTCCACAAAAAAACCATTAGCATTTATAAACAAATTTAGTAACGTTGCATGATAATATATGAACATACAAAAATCAGTGGCATTTCTATATGCCAACAGTAAACAATCTGCAAAAGAGACCAAGAAACTAGCTGTTGGTTTAAAAATGTATTTACTGTTAATTACAACCTCACTAAAAGTCTTGTACATGACACAGGAAATGTATGCACATAGTCCGTAGGTGACATCCATGTAAGGCTACTAATGCCTATAAAGTTTAAGTAAACCTTCACCAGGATGGGCTGTGGAGCAGTGGCCGCCCATTGAATTGCCCGAGGAGCTTTCTAGAACTACTGATTTAATTAGTCTGAGATATGGCCAAGGCATCAGGATTTAAAATAATCTCTTCCAAGTGATTCTATTGTGCAGCCAAATTGAAGCAGTGTGGATAAAGGAATTATTGAGCCTACACAACTCCTTGGGCTTAGTTCCAACTTACAGGTTTTTTCTCAGTCTTTGTCCCAACTCACAGGGTTTAAAGGA
Organism: Microcebus murinus; assembly: GCF_040939455.1. Lineage (NCBI taxonomy): Eukaryota > Metazoa > Chordata > Mammalia > Primates > Cheirogaleidae > Microcebus > Microcebus murinus. The sequence goes on along the minus strand of NC_134108.1, from coordinate 94,510,274 downwards.
CTTGGACTAGTTAGTGTCAATGAAGGCATCATATAGAAGAACAAATAGCCATAACTTCTGGGAAGATTTGGGGGTTATTCTCAGATTGTTCTACACCACAATACCCTTGGGCTACCCACAGTGCCTCACCTGAACATTGCTTTGTGTGAGGTCCCCAGAGTACTTCTCAGCTAATCACAGCGAATCACTCCTGGGCATACTCTCTCATTTATAGCTCGCTTCTGAAATCACTCCCCATAGATTTCAACTGCTCTCCCTCACAGCTCCTATTTCTCCCTCCTCATTAGGACAAATAAACAAACAACAAAAAAGCAGAAACCAAGTAAAAAACTACATGGGAAGGTTTTAGTCAAAGATTTAGGAGCCCCAGTTTGCAGGCATGGTCACTTTGGGGTGAGCAAAGCTCATCTGTAAAGATTTTTTAAAAACACCACCCTGTCTGTCTTCCTCCATACCTAATATCTATTGCTTCAGGCTCAGGTAAGTTCCACAGGTAATTCTGATAAACATGTCTGGTATGATCGTCCATTGACAGGTCGGTCCCTAGGTAGGTTTCGAGAGTTCCATGGATTATCCCCTCCCACAAATGATGAGCAATACTTTATGTGTGTGCCTTTTGTTTGTATATGGAAATAGTTCATTTTAAAATAATTTAGATTATCAACAGGAGCTTTAATCTCTCTCCTATTTAAGAATCATTTCAATAGACTTGAAATATAAATCCTCACCAGAAGATAATTCATTTTTCTCATAAAAATATGTAAGACAGTTATTATATATATTTGAAGTGTCATCAGGAAGACTTTTTGACAAAACTTTTTAGCTAGATGAAACCTGAAAATCTACTCTTTCAAAAAGATTACTTCAGTTCCATAATTAAATACTATGATACTAAATCTTAGCCACACTTTTATGGATGTCTTGCAAGGATGTCTTGCTGTTTGGGAAATGTTCAGGACTGTGAAAAAACTGTAATTTTGCTTCAGTATAAGCATAATTCCCTCATTGTTTTATTAACAGAATCCCAAGTTACTTAATTATAGAAAAGTGCTAGTAAAATAATTTAAATACAGTTATTCTCACCACTCCCTCTCCTCCATTCCCTAGAGATGGCCAATATGAACAGTGTCATATGTATGAGATAATTACAAATACATACTGTGTGTGTGTATGTGTGCATGTTATTTTTAAATAAAAAATGCAACCACATGATCCAATTGGCTTTTCTCACTTAACAATATATCTTGGATATTTTTTCCAGGACACTAAACTGCTTTTGAAAGTATATAAAGTATTATTTTCTGAAAGCATCAGGATCTCTTATAATGAGCCTGCTTTCTAGAAAATGGAAATGGAACTGTCTTTGAATATCAAAGGGGGCTGCTATCATCAAAGCAGGCATTCTGCTCTCTCCTGCCTCCTTCACCTGCACAAACTCCACAGTCCTCAGCCCTGTCCTTGCTCAATCTGTGCAGCAATTCCAGGAGGCATTTGCAAGGATCTCAGGCTACTCCATACGTAGGTTTGCTTCTAATACAGACTTTTGTTCAGAAACCATTCTGCCAAGTGAGCTTGCACTGCATGTTTTCCATTGTGAGCAAAGAAAAATAGATTTAGCATTAAAACGTACCATCTGCGTCAACATGTGTCAAAATTTAGTGGTGTAGATGTAAACGTGAGCACACTTGTTAGTTTTAATTCCAAGGCATCCAGTGCTGCAATCGTCATTCCCTCTAGTCCTCAGAAGAAGGGACTTCCTGGGATCACCAAATCCCTTAGAAGTCAGGTTGGAACTCTGCTGAAAAAGTCTTCTCTTGGGTAGGAGCTATTGAGGCTCTCCTGCCCACCTTGCTCAGTGAGTCTTTTTTACAGTCAAAACAGCCGCTGAGAACACTGTTAAAAGTGAGCTCTTTTTTATCTCCCGTACCCCAAATCCTTTCTCGTTTGCCTTACGCTTTATATTAAGCCTTGTTACGATGCAAACATTTAAGATTAGTTTTCTACCCGCTTGACACCCCCTCGTTGAAAAGATTCTTCCCTTCCTAGTTTGAGCCAGGATATCAGGAATGTGGAAAAGCCAGTGAAGTTTTAAATGGATTAAACTCTTGTGTGTCCCTCCACCCCTCCGACCTCCTTACTGGCAACTTTCTTGACAGCTTAACTAACAAGATGACATGCAACAAAGAGATGTGGCATTCGGCAGGGCCTCCCGCCTTACCTGGGGGGGATACACCTGGGCCAGCTGTGAGTGGCAACAGACCCACAGGTAACTGACAACAACCCCCGCTCTGATACTGTCACCAACTCTCGGGCTTTGTGCACTTCTGAGATGAAATTCAAACCTGAAATTTTAGCTGCTCAAAGTGATTGGATTCAGCAGGCGCCTCCTGAGCTTGCCGTGGAAGTGCCAGAGGGGGAGCAAAGCCACTTCCCTGGTCTTTAATTCCCTCGGCCAAGAAAAATCAAAATCTGTCCATTTTGGCACGTTTCAGAGGGAAAAAGGGCAATACAAATTTTCCTTAATAAAATAATGCCGGCTATTAAAGAGCAGTCTTGCCGAAGTCATTTGACGCCCCTTCTCCCACAGGGCTGGCGGGCACGAGGCCAGGGTGTGGGGAAGTGCAATTGGAGACATTAGTTACACCACCTTAGGTACGGTAGCAAAATAATATTTGATAAATGAAAATAAATCCAGGCAGACACAATTTCCAAATAGTTTTCAGAAGTACCTGTCACTTCCAGACTCTCTTCTTAAGCGTAACCCTTGGTGAGCGAATCCATTTTACCGCTTCTTCCGGGCAGAAAATTTCAGCGTGCCCTAGAAGAATACAGTGTCTCCAGAAGGAAAGTGACAAGCACATTTTCATGAGAATCAGAGACTCTGTGAAAGCTCCTTCCAGAAAGTTCCCATCTGAAACTGGAGTAGTTTTCGTTTCAAAAGCATTGGGAGGAATTGGGACCCCCAAAATACTGACCCTACAAACAGAAATGTAAGTATCTCAAATACCTTTCACAGGAAGACACTCATTTCATGCCATTAGTAGAGCTAAACTTTAAATGTCAATGTTCCTTAGAGGGGTCTTTGTACTTCAAGATCCCTACTAAGGTATAAAGGGCATCTACTTGATCTTGTCCTAAGGACAAGTTTTGACACTGAATACTTTAAAGAGAGGGAGAATACAAGAGAAGTTATAACCTAGGGATCCAAAGATAAATATCTAGTCTTGACTGTTTTTCACTTACATGCTAAAGACCTGATCATTTGGGGGAGGTTGAACCAGGAGTTCTAGTAAAAAAAAAAAAAAAAAAAAAAAAAAAAACACAAAAAACAAAACATACATGAGGGTAAAGAAAAAAAAGATACTGTATAAGAATAAAATTAAAATGACATGAAGGTGGATTTAAAATGGCATAGTTAGAATTAGGACTAGCATAATCTTTTGACTTTTTCAAATTTTTAGATTCACTATACTCAACGATACTGAAGAAAATGTTACTTATGTGCTGAGAAACCTGATTGTGTTAGAGAGCCAGGAGTGGTATAGTAGAAGGTGTCAGGAGATCTGAGTTCCAGTCCTGCTTTAGTACTTAAGACCAATGGTTAGTCCCTTAAATACAGTAAGTACCTTCTTTGTTACTGGCACTATATTATGAGCATACAAATATTCTATTTAGATCAATCTATCTAGGAAGCTTTAGTGTCCTTATAATGTGCATGATTATTGTGAGGACTAACTTTAATAATGCAGAAAAAGTAGTAATGCATGTTCTCTCTCTCTCTCTTTCTCCTCTTCTCCTCTTTCTTGTAGATTAGATGCTGCTATACCCTGTTCCTAAGTTATAACATGGGGATAATAACAGTACCTACTCTATAGGGTTGTTGTGAAGATTAAAAGGAGTAATCCATTTTAATTGCTTAGGAATGTGCACAGCATGTAGTCATAGCACCCCTTAATTCATTTTATCAAAAGTTAACATTGCGGCTGTTTGATTATGTCTACACACACTGCATTTTGGTGGGTACTAGGCATGAGAACACAGGATTTTTCTCTATCTTCTGTTTTCACTCTTGTCTTTAAGCATAGGAATTTGATCTTAAGACTACCTTCCATAGCAGGGATAGTGTGAAAAGCAGCCATGAATGAGAAGCTTCCCATTTCATGAAGGAGGCTGGTGACATGGGTCATCCTAACACAAGAGTCAGGTGAGGAGGTACTGGTCACTCTTTCCTACTGAAAAGTTGCCCCAGCAGTGAGCCTCTGTGCTGGCCTCTCACCATCTTAAGAAAATGGGTCTAGATAATAAGATAATGGGTCTTAGACTGCTGGAAGATTCTATTGCTAACTCTTATACATCAGGAAAAAGAATTCCAAAAAGAAAGGAAAAAATGAAAATAACTCCGATTCCCAAAAAATAAACCTGAAATAGGATTTATTTCACCATGGCCCTGAAGTCTAGAAAATCAGGCTCTCGTGGAAGGTAATGAAAGGGTAATTCACTATAATCTTATCTTGCAAACCTTTTATTATTAATAATAAAACATTAAGGGGGTGAGGAACCTGCGGCCTTTGGGCCACATGTGGCCCTCCAGATCCCCAAGTGTGGCCCCTCCACAGAATCCAAACTTCACAGCACAAATCCTTAAAAGGATCTGTAAAAATCTGTAAAAGTTGGATTCAGTGAAAAAGTTGCACTCAGGGATCCAGAAGGCCACAAGATCCCCAGTCCTCTCTAAAATTATAAACAAAATTTAGTGAGTATATGCATGCAGTTTTATAAAAAGCATTTATAACTTTTATCTGGTGTTTGCAAAGGTCTGAGACTCCAAAAGCATTAAGAATCTTAGATTAGACAACAATATACTTATGTTTATAAATAAGGATTGTTATTTTTCTCGTCTTTATGCCGCACAAGAAAGTTCCGAAGGTACTGTATAATACGTGGCATCGTGGCAAGAGAGACTTTGATTCTCACTTTCTTGGGAGCCAACAGGAACTGTGGGAGTGGGAAGTGGCCCAGATCCTGGGCCCTTGGCCTCCACTGAGGAGTTCAGTTTGTTTTCTTGTGTTGACTGAGCATAGGGCTCTGTCCTATACTCTGGACAAATCGTACAACAGTGGCCATAATGTCAGCCTGAAGGTGATCTGGTTTCTCAAAATCATTTCCATTTCCATCAGACTCCTCTCATATCAGCTGCTGAAGAGTTTAAAATTTTCCTTCCAATTCATGTCTCAGACGTTGCCTTGAGACACCGTGTGTTTCTTCCCCTCCTTTGGTCCCAAGGAGGACGGGGTTAGACAGTGAATGGTTACTAACAACCCATTCTCACCCTAGAGAGCCACTGGCAGTGAGTGAGGAAGAGCATATAAATCTTCCTTAATATTAATATCTATCATTAGTAAAGATTTTCTTGATTGTGCCAAACACCATAGTAGATACTTTATAGACATCTTCCCATTCAATCCATGTTAACAACCCTATAACATTGGTATAATTATCAGTTTGCAGATAAGCTAATCAGGGCTCACAAGAAATTAAGCAACTTGTCCAAGGTGACACAGGTAGCACAGGTAGCAAGTGACAGAGGTGAAATGCAAGCCACAGTCTGTAGAATTTCAAAGTTCAAGCTCTTCACTACTATCCTATGATAATAAATTATTTCCATTGGATTGTAAAGTATCCTACAGTTTTGCTTACCTCCAGTTTATTTTGAAAGAAGTACTACTGTGTGGTTTGAAAGGATCATCCCTAAATGCAAGCTGGCTGCATGAAGAAATGAATCCTTCTGTTTCTCTAAACTGTGAGTTACAAACCTAGCACGCTAGGTGACACTGTGAAACACTGCCTATATGTTCTTCGTATCAGTTACGATCATGGTGTAGCAATTAACAGATTATCTGAAAGACTGCATCTCAAATAAGTAAGGACTCTGATTTGCACACTTAACAAGGCAGTAGGTGGGCAATTCCTGGCTGGTGTGGTGGCTCAAATGTGCCATCAGGGGCCAACCTCCTCCCTTCTTTCTGTTTCACCATCCTTAGCCTATTCCGTCTTCACGTTCATAACATAATGGCTGCACCTCTGGCCATTGTGTTCATTTGCAAAGAGCAAATAGAGAACAGGGAGCATGCCAGCCAGGCCTGTCCCCAGTGCCCGTCACGAGGCCACTCCTAGCCAAAAGGGGCACTGGGGAGGGGACTATTGGTCCTGAGCACATCGACACTGCAAACAAAAATGAGGCTGTGTTATGGAGGGAGAAGAGGGGGATAGTTACTGGACAGATGACTGTAGGAGCAGCCACACCTTGCAAAGGGAAACAGCTGCAAGGCATTTCAGCGGAAACTCCCACTTCCCTAGCTGTAAGTCAGTGTGGTCACCTTAGCTACATCACTCCATGCCACAGACCCTGGGGTAAAGCCCGTGTATCCTGCAGCCCACAGGTTTCTGGACTCAGCGCGAAACAACTGAGAAAGCATGGGCTTGGATTCAGAAGACCAGAGTTCCAGCCCTTCAGCTGCCATTCATAACCTGTGTGACTTTAGGCCAGTCATGGTCCTCAGGTTCTTCCTGTGTAATGTGAGGGATGATGACACCAACTAAGCTGTGAGGTTTGAATGAGTTGAGTATAAACTCTCCATAAGGTGCCTTTATACACATCACTACGTAGGATTATCATGATTTCCAACTGAGGAGCACTCAATTCTGTTTTGTTCGGGAAGTCACTGCAGTTTGATGATCTTATATTTAAGCCCTTGATCTGCATAACGCATCGTGCTGTGCACTGATGCACAGAGTCGTAGAGAGCGTCTGTAGGGGGCTCCCGTGGCATGATGCATTTCTCCCTTTCAGATACGCCTTTCCCCATCTTCTTCTCCAGAATAATCCGCCTGTGGAGCTCAGCACTCAGCTCAGGAGCATCCTCTTTGGGGGCCTCCCCAAGTCCTCTGTGACCCTTCTACTCCGCTGGCATCTATGACGCTGTGTTTTCCTGGTTCTTCTCGAACTGTTCTTCCCTTCTGTTTTGTCTCTGTTTTTTTGTTTTGTTTTTTTTTTTGTCTCTTTCATGCCTAGAATGTAGACATGCCCACGTTCGGGCCATGCTTCTGCCATGACTCTTCTTCCCTGAAGAGCCCCACAGGTGAGTCTCAGCCACCTTCATGGTTTCCTCTATAACATTTCAGTGTGCTGATGGCTCTCTAATCTGCATCTGTGCTTCACACCTGTGGGTGTGAAGTTTCAGAACCAAATATACAGCGGCTTGCTAGACACGTCCCTGAGCAGATCCCAGACCACCACAAGTGCAAAAGGTTCAAAACTGAAATCCTCCTCATCCCGTGGGCTTTGGTCCCACTTCTATATTCGCTATTTTAGGTAGCCTTACCATCTACCCAGTTAGCTAAACTAGAACACTGTCAGTCACTCCTTGTCCCATTACGTCCCTCTCTGTTTCCTGTTGCACAATCATTTATGAAGTTTTTACTGCCTTAGCACTGTTTTTGTTCTCTTCTTTGTTGTGACCACCACTATTAATTTGAAAGCTAAGACCACCTTCTGCAAGGAATGTCTTAACATTCTTTCTGTCTCATCTCCAGTGCTATCCACTGGTCACAACTGCTGGAATAGGCGTGACCTACCCTAAATGAAATTGACCAAGTCACACTGTCTCTCTTCAAAACCTTTGACAGCTCCCCATAGTGTCACCCATGGAGCATCCCCACTGCTCACTTTTCACTGTAGGAACTGTAAACTCAGGACATCCGTGAGTTGCCTGGGACTCATCTGATGTGAGACCTCTCTGTTTTGACCTGTGAGCATCATGTAAATGTCATAATGTCTCCTCACAGCTCCTCATAACCCATAGTCCTCAGTCTAGGGCTTAATCTGCTGGGCTGCACTCATTATTTCATGCATATTTTTGTTGCATGGTTTAGATTGATTGTTTTCACCTTAACAGTTAAAATATTTGGTAAGGGGTTTAACACCGAAATGGATTTCACTTAAATGTACAATTGTGAAGACTGGGTATTTTTAGCCCTTGAATTCTGTAAACCCTGTATAACATTCCAAGGTAGAGCCAGGTAAGGACATGACAGTTAGAAAATTGATCACAATTCCTGAGCAGTTACTTGGCCTCCATCTAGATTTTTTTTCCCTCCACTGATGTAGCAGACTCCATTAATTTAGAGAGCCTGAGTAGTCAACATTAGTCACTCCCTGAGACTGTATATAGAAAAAGCATGTCCTTTGATGTTAACCTTCCTAAAAGGCTCAGATACCCTAACTACATGTATGGTGACATCACCCCTTTGTATCTGTGTGAATGGGCTAGATTAAGGAGATTAAGAAGAGAGTGGGTCAGAGGTAAATGTGGTTGAGTGGCAGGAGAGGGGGTGGGGCAGCAAATCCCTCCCATCCTAAGAAAACAGGCTTCACTCACGTCTTTACATGTATTTGAAAGCAGAGTAGCAGGTAGATTTTCGGATCACAACCTCTGCTCAGGGCTCTGAGTTCAATTTTTAGCTCTGGCTCTAGCAAACGAACGACAAGGCTCATTACTGCATGGGGTTCTGTTTGCTTTTCAATCAAAGAGGAAGAACCATTAGGCCCTTCTCACAAGATGATACAGTTTGTATAAATGCCTTTGCAGACAGTAAGGGGAAAAAATATTGCTACCTAAACTTAATGATTAAGTGCATGACATATTAAACCACCCCCCTCTGGTACTGACTTGCTAATGAATAGTTCTGGCATTCATTTCAGGTTTTTAGAAACCTAAGGCAAAAGGATATGCACTCTGTAGAGTATATAAGAATGCCAGCTGTAAGTATTGTTCTCTAATCTTTTAAGAAGTTATCAAAATGTATAGCTATCCCTTTCCTCACTAGAAGTGCTCCTGTCCGGTTGTCAGTTCATTACTTAAGCCTATGTGACCTATCAAAAGAATGCAAATCTATCCATAGCATTTTCTGATTTGAAACCTGTCAATATCTATATGATAAGTTTGAAGCCTGAAGTATGAAACCCATCACCTTCTGGATTCTGAGTCCATTCTTACATACTTACTTCTCCATCTCCCTAGTGTCCTTATCTCCAGCATATACAAATAATATACACACACGTCCAAAGGCACACACACACAAGCACAGGTACATGAGCGCACATCTCACACAAGTACACACACCTGTGTGCACACACACAGCTCACACACATACACAAAGACACACATATACAAGCAGGAAAACATATAAGATACACACAGGCACACAATAAGACATATTTATACTGGCACATATAAAAAAACATACAAGTGTGCACATGGGCACACGCACACAAGCGTGTGCGCATACACAGGAATGCACATGATGGTACAATACACAAACATGTGTACATGAGCACATACAAGGACCCAAATATATGCACACACACTCATATGTATGGGCATGTATTGACACACAGGCGTATACATAATGACACACATAAGTATGCACATGCACATACACTCACACTCGTGCAGCTACATTGAAGGACACACGTGGGCACATGCAAACATACACACATGCAGACATGGGCAGACATCCATAGACTCACTCTGTACTCCACTTTGTGCAGATTAATGCTTGCTCCTTCCTTGATCTCACTCCCAGGAAAGCGGTATAGCCTTTTATTTAGTTCATGAGCTAATCAGGCTTCTTGCTTTTCCCAAGAGCACATCAATGCTACTCTCATTTTGACAGATTGCTAAAGCATCTAGCTATTTCTCTCACTATACACACAGAAGTCTTCATCACAGACATTTGTGTGGGAGCAGCATTTGAACTCACCGTTGTTCAGAAATAGGCCTTCATGGGGGAATCACACATTCATGTGAAGCCCAGACATTCTTCTAGACCATGTATGTCCAAAAGAAATATAATAGGAGCCACAGATATGCGGTACACATGTAATTTAAAATTTTGCAGTAGCCACATTGGAAAAAAAGGAAACAGATAAACTAATTTTTAATAATATGTTTTATCTACTTTATTACAAATATTTTTTTCAACATGTAGTCATTATAAAGTTATTGAGATAGTTTACATTATTCATATATGTGTATGCTGGTCTTTGAAATTTAGTTTGTGTTTTACACTTAGGACATCACAATTTGTACTAATCACATTTCACTTGTCAGCAGTTACAAGTGGCTAGTTATTACCATGCTTCAAAATCGTCTATGGATTAAATCAAATAAATAAAAGGCCAGGCATTGCTATCTAGGAAGCTTAGAGACAAATGTGTGGTTTGTCTCTGGAAAAATCTTTGTATGGCACTTAAAAACAGACCGTTTGTAAACTTACCTAACACCAGGATTCATCTGTTTTTCTCTTTTTATTTTCCCTCTGCTTAATTTTTTTAAGTTATTTTTCATATGTTTTACTTTTCTATATTAAATACATTTTTAAAAAGCTATTTTAAGTTCTTTTTTGTTTATTGTCTGGTCTTATAATAAGGCAAGTTAAAAAGAATGAAAGTAAAAGATTATTCTTCATGTTCATCTCTCAGGGAAGCCAGTTCTAGACCCTGCCTCCCTTCTGCCAGGGCAAGTATCTGCCTACTGTATGCACTTGAGGGAGGGGCTTGCCTTGTAGCCCATTCTGCTATAATAACCACATACGTGTTGCGAGAAATCACTGTGCTATGCAAAAATCAAGCAATAAAAACCATAGGACTTCCGGGAAAAATGGGATTAGGGGCACAATATTTAAAAACTTTGTCAGTGACACATTAACACAAAAAAGATAGATACAGAATGAAAACAACATCAGAATTTCACACATATAAGATGGTTAAGTAATACATAAATACTACAATAAATATGGCACTTGACCTTGAAAAAAAACTAGAAAATTTGCTTATGGAAGTGGGCATCTGAAGAGTTCAGATCCTGAGTTATGGTGAGATGATGGAAAAAGAGTTATTTATTTTGGGGGGAGGGGGGAAATGGGCATTTATTGAAACCTTAAAATCTGTACCCCCATAATATGCCGAAATAAAAAAAAAATCCATCTACAGCATCTTGAAAAAAATAATAAATTCCTTACTCTGAGAGAAAAAAAAAAAAAAAGAAAGAAAAAGAGTTATTATTTAAAATCGGACAGAGGATAGCATGGCTCCCAACCCATGAGACTAATTGAGGCAGCTGATGCATGTTCACATGGGTGCGTATGTTGTTTTTGTGTATTCCTATGTTGCTCAGTTCATCTGGGGGCAGTTTTCTGTGTTCACCTAGTGTTCCTGCCAGATGCAAAATTCTTGGTATACTTCCATTGTTCCCTAACTTAACAATCCTTACAGCAAATCTGTGTTTTTGAAAACAGGCATTATAACATAACTGACAGTAGTTATTTCTACTCTGACCATATTTTGCATCTATGTATTTTTGGCTGCTTTCATACTCGTCCTTCTTTTCTCGGTCTAGACTGTGGATTTCTTGAGGGTAAGAATCACATCTCACCTTTGAATCCTCTTTTTATCCTCTGTCCCTCCCTCACCCAGTCCCTGACACTCAGGATGTACTCCATGTACCATTCAAATTTTGTTAGTCTATGTTATATTGAACAGCCTCCTATTACATTTTGAATTGCTTAGGGGGAAATACCACACATTCACGCACATCTTCAAACCATTTTTCCATGTAAAACTTAGTAAGCTCAGCATCAAGTAGAGAGCAGACACGTGCACAGTGGGCACGCTCTGCTGCCTGTGCTCATGCCTCCACCACCTTCTCTTTGCCGACCTCTGGGAGCCTTACTCCGTGGTAAGAAAAATGTCACTGACTTAATCAATGGACCCAGTGTCTTAGCAGAGCAGACTAAGGGGAGCCAAGGCAGGCAAAGGAAACAATGATCGGCATTGTTTTCCCAAGTCTTTCTCCGATCCCTCCTCCAGCATGGAAACCCTTGCAGGCTACTCTGTAGCTCAGGGCCAAGCCCTTGCCAGTGCTGTAGAAATGCTTCTGCCCAGCACCAAGGTAGTAAAACCAGGGAAAACAGTTTGATTTCCCATTGGCTGAGCTGGAATCATGCCTCACCCTGGGCAAATGGGCAAGTGGAAATCTGAGTAGAGAATTTAGAACATCAGATCTAATCACTGGAAACACTCAATGGGATCTTTTGGTTCTTTCTACCCATGTGAACTGTGGTGACGAAACAGGCAAAGGAAATGGACAAAACAGCTGAATCCAGAAAAAATTGTTTTATTTTGTTTACATGATGACAAAGTGTTTCTCACTTTTAAATTTGTGGTTTTGGAGTCTTACGAGGAATATGAATATCCACGTGTATGTCATTGCCCTCTGCTGGATAAATTGGATAAGGTTGTTTCACTAGTTGTCCACACATTATAAAAATATATCAAACAATAGCATATACTTGGCTAGTATTTTGTCTCCTCGTTTTTCAAAGTGCTTTTACATTTAGCATTATAATTTGCCCTTTGAGTTGTGCTGTAAAATAACTAAGCTATATTTATTTCCATTTTACAGATGAAAAATTGAGGCAGAGGTAAGTTTATTCATTCAATATGTATAGTTTAAAGAAGCTGTATGTAAAGAACTATCTAGGCAATTTACAAAGGTGAATGAGACGATGTCTGCTCTCTGAGAGCTTATGATGTATTTATTACAGATAAGGTGTATACACAAGTAGCTATAATGAAAATAAAATTGTGATATAGGAACATGTGAAAATAAGACTTATTGATGGTGCCAGGAGCTCATATATGTTATTTTATCTTCACAACCACCGTTTTGGTATTTATTATGTGCTTTGTTTTACAAATAGCAAAATTGAGGTTGGGTGCTTGTAAGTCATCCGTCAGATTCCCAGGGAGAAAAATGCTATGGGAAATGAGGAGAAAGAGAATCTACCTGCAACTGGTGCCAATCAAGGAAGGCTCCATAAAGGTGGTGGTGTTTGAGCTAGGGCTGGAAGATGGGCAAAAACGAGGCAAATGTCAGACCAAAGCCTTGCTTGTGATGGCAGTCAAGTGTCAGACTCCCTTGGGGGATGAAAGGTCTTGCAGAGAGAGTGGGGCTTACGCTACAAGAAAGGAATTACTCCTGGTAAGGAAGAGGTACCCCAAGGAAGTCTCGGGAATGAGTAGCAAAGCCAGGGCTGGTCCAGATCTGCTCCACGGCGAGGTGAGGGCAGGGTGCTTGAGCAGGAGTCTTGGCTTTGGCCCCAGCGCTGGCGGGAGGCGGCGGTGCTGGCCTGTTTGCACAGCGAGGCTGCCACTCACGAGGCCTGCCTGCTGTTGCTTATGGATGTGGTCACAGGTCAACGGGAGGCTGGCGCGAGATGCGTGAGCAGGCTGTGGCAGCCCGTGCTCCTGGGAGTCAGTAAGGAGTGTCACGTAACAAGGAAAAGTCTGAAAATCACTCACTTTCACATTAGGGGTTGCTGAACTGTGGCACCTCCTCCTTTCTTTAACAGTCTGCACCAACAGCCTAAAAAGCCTCATGTGAAAAAAATAAAATAAAATAAAATTGAAGACACCGTAGCGAATGAAACAGGCCTCCCTTTGTCCTTAAACATGGTGACAAGCCTCATTTAGTAGAGTACGTGGGCGATTTTTTGCCTAGAGTTTTCCTTTTATGCTCCACGATTCTGAGAGCCCTCCAGAGTAAACCCTTGCCACCGTCCATGCATTTTGTTCTGGCAACCTTATAGAAAATCTCAGGGACAGAATAAATGACAGGGACCACAGAGAGTTCTCAGAGCTTCTAAGGCCAAGCCCCTGCTGCCAGAGGGGCTTGGGGATGAGGGCTAGAAAAGAAAGGAAAGGAGCAGAAAAGCTAAGTCAAGTTACAGGAATGGATCTAATGCTTTGACAAATGAAACACTGGGTTGGAAATATTCTTTTCTCCGAAACTTTTTTGTTTCAGAGAAAGAAAGAAAAGAAAGAAAGAAAGAAAGAAAGAAAGAAAGAAAGAAAGAAAGAAAGAAAGAAAGAAAGAAAGAAAGAAAGAAAGAAAGAAAGAGAGAAAGAGAGAGAGGAAGGAAGGAAGAAAGAAAGAGAGAGAGAAAGAAAGAAAGAAAGAGAGAGAGAGAGAAAGAAAGAAAGAAAGAAAGAAAGAAAGAAAGAAAGAAAGAAAGAAAGAAAGAAAGAAAGAGAGAGAGAGAGGAAGGAAAGAAGGAAGGGAGGAAGGGAGGAAGGGAGGAAGGGAGGAAGGAAGGAAGGAAGGAAGGAAGGAAGGAAGGAAGGAAGGAAGGAAGGAAGGAAGATAGAGAGACCCAGAAATAAATAGACAGATAGATGACAGATGACAGGGACAAACACACAGAAAAAAATGAACTTTGAGTAATCACAATATTACTGTGACATCTCCTAAAGAAAGGGGCGCTTCTGCTTCTGTTGACTCAGTCTTGACTCAAATAACAGACTGGGTTAAGACAGTACATTCAGTACATTTACGGAACGCCTATTGCACCTTTCCATTTACTTATTCATCAAGAATCTACTAAGTACCTACTAGGTACCAGGAACTACGCTAGGAGTGGGAAATACAAAGGTACGTCAACAAGGTCTCTTCCCTTACCCAGCCCACAGCCTTTGCTTCGAGCGGTGCTGCACCTATGGATGTGTAACAAACAAATGTTGGATTGAGCTGCACTGATATTGCCTCATCTTCAGGAGGGCTGGGATCTGGGCTCACCAGTCTCACCACTTTGTTGGTGTTCCTGAGACAACATACAACCACAAGTCAGATGATCTTTATATTTGTTTGTCCTCCTTGCTAGGATCTATCTCCAAGCTTTGAGTTTGGGAGAAGGAAACATGCCATTGGCATAAAAGACCTTAGGGCAGAGAAGGCTAGGTGCTTGGCTTTGTGGCTGAGCCATCGACTTTTCTCCCCTGTAAAGCACCACGTCTGTTACCAACACCACTCTGTCCTTGTTATGAGCCAGGCAGACCCCTGTGGTGAATGTCACTGAACGGAAATTAGTTTCTTTTTCAATTATTGACAGCTGAAGCTTCTTCTCTGCATCCCACGAGTGAAGACTGAGTGAGCTACTGACATTGATTTGGGAGGCAGTTTGCAGCTGCACCGTAGCTTCATGTCATCAGGAAAAGCAAACTGACATGGGTGGGGTTGTGTTTATCCTTTAAAGTAGAAAAGTAAACTAAGTTCAAGTAACTGTCCTTTCCTTCTGGTGTACTTTGCCAATAATTTTACCTTGTTTTTGTGTAAGTGACCTTCATTCCTCACGGTGACTTTTTTTACCTTTATATTCTCACAAATTGTAGAAGAAGGGTAGGGTTCCAGGGAGGTCACGAAATAGAGCATTTCCCTATGTTTTGGGCAATTTGTCAAAAAAAGTGTGGATGAAGGGGAGTTTGAAAATGATATAGAGCCAAAGCCAGTATGTCTAGAGTTTTTTTTTTTTCTCTTTTTGTAAATCCACTGCAAGTTTCCAGAATTTTTCAGATTGCTAAACCCTATACCAAGACTGCCATCAAAATTGTTTGTTCAATTAGTGCTTCACAAATTTTGGATTTCAAACAGCATTTAGAATAAAAAAATATAAAAACATATGAGAAACTGACATGAAGTACAAATTTAAAGTTTACTTTTCTGGAAAAAAAAAAAGAGTTAAAAAATAGCAACCGCTACTATCAACTGACACCATTATTTCCTTAATGACATTTAACATCACAGAAGAAAAAAGGAAACAACTTCGTAAAATGGACAATTTCTTCAATGTAATCAATTTAGATTTTATGGAAAGCTTACAAGATTGGCTTTGTGTTTTTCGTTGTGCAACAGACTGGTGACTTGTTCTCCCAGATCAGTGCCTGACCAGCCTGTAGTTAACACCTGCCCTGAATTATAAGTCTCAGTGGATCTAGAAGGAGGGAATCTAGTGTGGAGAACAAGTCCACACAGGCCTTCCAGGACAGACTTCTGAATCTAGCAGCAGGTGAAATTTTGGGTAATTCTGCTGTCCGCCCTGAGCACTACGTGTTTTCCCGAAAATAAGACAGGCTCTTATATTTATTTTTCCTCAAGAAGATACCCTAGGGCTTATTTTCAGGGGATGTGTTATTTTTTTAAGTATGGTACAACAATCTACATTTAATCAAATATAGTTAAGTCGTCTTCTTCTGGAACATCATCATAACTCTCCAAACCCATTCTGAATTTCTTGCGACTCTATTTCTTTTAGAACCATTGGCCCCAATCTCTCATGTCAAGCAATAGAGCTCTCATGGGGCAGATGAGAAGGGCTGCTTGTCTTCTTTACCGCTCCATGATGAAATGCATGGGTTGTGCAGATACGCTACATAGCCACGCCCATCACTAGGTCTTATTTTCGGGGTAGGGCTTATGCTGCGCAAATGCTTAGAAATCCTGCTAGGGCTTATTTTATGGGTAGGTCTTATTTTCGGGGAAACACAGTACTACGGGTGCTCAATCAGTTAGTGGACTGAAAGCAAGGAGTGAAGAACCTTGTCACAGGTCTACTATGAGATGATTACCCTCATCTCCCTCCCTTTGGGATGGTAAGATATGAATCCTACTCCTTTTATCCCCCGGGACACATTGCAGAGGGCCTTGTATTTAGCAAGGAGTCAATAAAGGTTTGCTGTGCTGAATCGAATTTGCATGAATGTGACTCATAATCTAGCATTTGTTATACTTTATAGCAAATCGCTTTATTAAGTTTTTAATAAATCACCTTATTTAGTAATTGCTCCTTTCCTTGTCTCCCTTACAAAGTCTATGCATCTTTTGGACTTAGGGTTGGTATCATTCATTTTTCTGCTATCCCAAGTGCCTGGCACAGTACAGGTTATATCCTACAGGCTCTGTAAGTACTTGATGATTAGTCACTGATTAAAAGAAACAATCTTCCCCTTTCTCTTAGTGCACTGAAAGGTGTGTGCCCATGCACCCATTCTCATGGGCCTTTTATTTCTAGAAATCTCAGTCCACCTTTGGAACTCCAGTGATAATTCTGAGTTTACAGACATTCAGCAAGGATGATCAGATTGCACTTTTGGAAAAATCTATTTCAAGTGCAATAGCTTGTGTGCCAAGGGCAAGGGTTCTTTCTTTTGCTGCTAATAACTCAACAGGGATGGCAGGCAGTAGCACTGCTTACAGGTTCATCATTCTTCACAGGTGAAGACAGTATTACCTTGTATAGGCAACTACATTTTACTTACTTAGTGATGATCTGATTAACTTGATCTTAAGCATTTTAACTTTGCACTATCTGTGCCCACAGAGAGTTGAGCAAAATGAGAAGGCCCTGTGGAAATACACATCTAATTTTATATTGCAGTTGTATTGATAATTGCAACTTAACCAGCTTTACTGCTAGTTGTGGAGGGAAGTGAAAGTACTTGGATATGATACATAATACCAGAGCCCTCCTTGATGAAATACCTAATACTATGTACATACATGGAAATCTAATAAATATTTTTTTATTAAGGATAATGTGTTCAATTGTCAATAACAAAGTCACCAGGAAGGACCATCTAGGGAGTGTATGCTATGTTCCCACTTCTTTCAGAATTAAAATGATGCCTTTTATCTTTAATATGTCTTTTGTGGAAGGGTTCAGAGAGACTGGGATGGGAAGGGAGAAAGGACACTCAAAATACTTCTGAGACCCTTTTAGACTTAAAGTCTTCATAATGACTTGGATCAATCATATCAGTACTCAGGGAATGAGTCTATGATATTGGCAAACTTAGCGTGCTTACTGAGATCGGCATTTTTGTTTATATCATCTTGGATACTATAGTCTGATCAAGGGATTTTTGAACAAACAACTCCAGTGATTTATAACATGGGTGCTGAATCATGTTAAGTCCCATCAACCTTTTGAAAGCGTCCTCTGTGGCCACCAGGAAAAGTAACTAAGCTTTCTGTCACCCAGTTTATTGTTCAGTAATACTACTGAGTTTCCGTTTTGTGTCAGTACAGCTTGATGCAGTGCTATTAATCTTGAAGAACTAGCCAGTTCTTGCTTAGCATATAAGGAGATCAACATGCAAGTCCAAAAGTAAATGTATATATATTTAATTTGGAATCATTACATTAAATCTGACTAATTCCTATCAACCCCTCACTCTACTTTTAATATTGGGATGAAAGGCTTTTTAGGAGGAAAAGGACAGTTTGTCTTCACTAAGGAATGATAGACATGCCCTGAACCGCTCTAATTTGCTATTAACGATTTGTTATGCAGCTCTCATCTTTGAATTTATCTAAACCCTTCCTGAGCCTATTTTTACTTCCAGCTCACATAAATAATTGACATAATAAATTCCACATGTTACCTTCTTTGCAGTTAAGAACTTCCTTTCAAATTCAGGAATGTTCCTCTAGATTTGCTATCACAGGATAGGGGGAAACCCAATGTCTCTAATCATTATCCCCTCTTAATTTCCATCATTTTCAAATTGTAGCTTTATAATCTTCAAAGTCTTCTTGGCATAGAAAACAACAATAACAACATTTTATAGAAACTTTTCCTTAAAAGAAAACTTTATATAAATGCTCAATTCAGCCATCACTTACAGAGTTGATACTGGCAGCCAGGCAAGGGGACACCAGGTAGAATAAAATATAGCTCCTGTCTTCCAGGAGCTCTCAATCGAGCCAGAGAGACAGAGTATAAATTGATAAGTATAACACAAATGCAACTGAGTTATGTAAAATGTTATGGATGGCAACACAGTGGGGAAGAAATTGCTCCTGAGAGACAGGAATCAGTGGAAGTTTCAGAATTGAGAAGACACATGAGTAATTAAAGGAGAGGAAGCCTTGTCTAAAAGATAAATGGTGAAACACAATAAATACAGGGGTTAAGAGCATGGGCTCAGTCAAACAGAGCTGGATTTGACTCACATTTCTACTGTTTCATGGATATGTAACCTTGGTGAAATTGTTTTACCTGTTAAAAACAAGGTTATCTCTGAAATAAAATTGAAGATTATGATGCTGAACTCCTAACGTTGTTGAGAGGATCACCTGGGATATTGTGTGTGTGGTATGGTTTGAATGTATATGTCCCTCCAAAATTCATCTGTTGGAGCTAATATCCAACAGGATAGCATTAAGAGGTAGGGCCTTTTGGGAAATGACTGGGTCATGAGGGCTCCACCCTCATGAACTGATTAGTACTGTTATAAAAGAGGTCTAAAGGAGTGCCCCAGGGCCTCTTCTGCTCTTATGCCATATAAGGAGGCAACAGGGCACCCTCACCAAACACTGAATTTGCTGGTGCCTTGATCTTGGACTTTCCAGCCTCCAGAACTATGAGAAATAATTATAAATTATTTATACACTACCTAGTCTAAGTTATTTTGTTATAGCAACAGGAATGGACTAAGACAGTGTATCAAATCTTTAGCATAGTGCCTACCACATTGTAAAAATTTATGAGATAACTACCATCATCATCATAACCATCATCATTTTAATTATCCAGGCAGAGACACAAGCTTCATCCAAAGTCTTTAGAGTAGCATCTAGTTGTCTTTTTCCTTTTCATGGTTCTGTCTAGAGCCTTGGGCTCTGTGCACAGTCTTGGTGAGTCTTTGCTGGAGGCTGCCAGTGTTGAGGCTAAGGGGCCACTGAGAGAAACACAAGGATTTCACAGAGCATGCTGCTTAAAGGGTGTGCCATGGGCCCCATATCTGAATCACCAAGGGCACTTGTTAAAATTTAGATTTATAGTCCAACCCCATCCGACTACTTAATCAGAATCTCTGGTGATGAAACTCCAGAATCTATATTTTATAAGCTCCTTGGGGCAATTTGTATGCATACTAGAGTATCAAAATAACTTCCTACGTTGAGTTGGCTCCAGTATGCTGAGGATCCTTTGTTTACTAGAGGATTCCCCAAAGTCTTGGAGTTCTTGCCTCTTGTAGCTCCTCACTATAAATTCCTGCCAGACTGATTTCTAATTTCATGTAGTTTCCCTTGAGTATCTTCCCACCCTCAACTGTAGGTCATTCTGAGTGAGACTTTAAATTTTCAGCAATAGATATTCTGTTTTGTCTTTCCTGCTTATGCATCCTTCATTGAGCTTAATCCATATCTATTTTTAATCTTTCCCTCTCTATTTCTATTTCTATCTGTATTTCCTTTGCTCGCTCTCATAGTTTTGCCCTAAGTGTAGCAGGACGTGGATATGTATGTAAAATGGTGCAAATCACAATAGTCTTGTCACTCTTTCTGTCTTAGGGACCATTTATTGGCTAAAGAATTACAGAATTATGTGCTAATTCTTTTGGACATGTAACTATTTCACAACTGTCTTTGTGGTTTCTTAAATTGAGAGGCTTTAATCTTTCTATGAAAATAAGATAATAATTATCAGAATAATTTGCTATAGGTATAAAATCAAAGATGCTGATTTTTTTTAACAGTACGATTTTTGGTTTATATTTCACAATGATGCAGCTGTTCCAAGCTTATAAAGTAAAGCTGTCTGCTTTCCAAATTCCAAAAATTAAAATATTCCCCCATCTAACCATGCTAACCAGTGCCCTTTGGTTTCTTTAGAACAAGGAAGGGTTAAAGGGTTACCAATTATGTGTGTACTATTTTGATTTGGGGACCTTTCACAGACACAAATTATAACGTGTGGCCAGACACTTATTTTACAGAAGAGTTTATATATTACGCATTAGCCAAATCAACTAGATGCTTATTTTAAATTTGAGGCCAAGAAGTATAGTTAAAGAAATCTGAACTCAGGGTCAAGAGAATAGGGTTCAAATATGGCTCCACCTCTAATTAGCTGTGGAAATAGATTCACTTTGCACCTCAGGGCTTCAGAGTGTCATATTTATACTTCTAGGGTTGAACCGGAGGGTGTCTAAGATTCTTTCCAGCTTTAAAATTGTATGTTCATATATAAGTGTATAAGTCTTTCCTAGAATACACTGGGCTGTGAATATTATGATGATGTGATTGAAAGATAAATTCTTGGTTTGCAGCTTGGAATTGATATGTTTGATTATATATAGATAATGTTAAAATAAAAACTTTAGAAAATTGGAATTAACAGTTTATTCAAGCAAAGAATAATTCATGAATTAGGCAGCACTTAAAATGAGAAGAGGTTCAGAGAGTTCTGCCCAGCAGTGTGAGCAGCAAGCTTTTACAGAACATGGAAGCAAAGTAGAGAAATCACCTAACTGGCTACACCTGGGCATCTGCCTTATTTGGGCATGGTGTAATGAATTGGCTACATATAATTGGCTGAAGTTTGGCTGTTTGTGATTGGCTGAACACCGAGCTATTTGTTACAAAAAAAAATTCCTAAATTATGTTTCAGTTTATTTACTTACTAAGTTAGATTGCAATTTGTCACATAGGAACTTAAAGTATAGCAATGACCTCAGACTAATGGTCTCCTGCTTATTCATTATTATTTAACAATAATAAACAGTATCTATTATAATGAATAATATACTTTTCATGTGATATTCCTATATTACTTTATAATTTTTACATTTTCATATACATTATTTTGTAATCAAAACAATTCTTTGAGACATGTTTGTTGCACAGGAATTATTGTCTATTTTCCAAATGGAGAAATGGAAGCCAAGAAAATTGGATGATTCGCCCCAGGCCACGGTACTAATAATTGACAGTGATAGAATTTAATCCAGTACTCTTTCCTCCATGCCATATAACTGCTCAGATTTGAATAGAGAAGATAACTTTTCTATGGTTATAAAGTAAGTTTAACAACTGTGAAGCCAGAACTTCACCCTGAATAGCACCTGAATGAACCGTAGTATCTAATGATGTTAAATAGAAACTATAGCAACCCATGGCTCTCAAGAAAATGGCCATATCTATTCAGGCTACTGGTTTGTAAGATAAAAAAATGAAAAGATCTAATATTTCCATATAACTTCATAGTTTTCAAAGCCACTTAGAGCATTATCACCTAGAGTTTTTTTTTTTTTTAAAGACCCAAGATAAGAAAATTATTATATGTAGAAAACTGAAGCTCGGATATATGCCATCAGACAGAGAGTGACAGGATTGGATCAGATCCAGGTTTTCTGACTCTTTGTTGCACTCTACCACATAGGGTGACTTACCATCCCAGTTTGCCTGAGATGACATTTTCCAGGATACAAAATGTTCAGTGATAACTCTGTGAAAGTCCCAGGCAAACTGGGACAAGTTGGTCACCCTACCACCACATTGCCTCAGTCCTGACACACACTGTCACAATTCTGATTTTACCACCAGGCAATCAATGGTTAAGTCAACAGGTCCCTGGAATCACTAAATGACCCATCTTGTTATCAAGATGAAACAGGAATAATAATGATAATTGTGTAACCAAGATCTTGATTATGATACTAATCAAAACATTTGCCATAACAATGTCAATTATCATTAAATAGCATTTCCTTACTTACAGTGTGGGAACCAAGCCAACAATATAATAAACCACCCACGATGGAGTGAGGAGATGTTGCCTTTGTTCTGGAAAAGGACCACATAAAATAAACTCTAGAGAATTATTTATAAACTGATGTGATAATTTGTGTGTGTGTTTAAATTGTTAGGTCCTTTAAGTGCACTTTTGTTAATTCCAAAACAGAAAGTGTCATTCACCCAGAACAGAAATTGACTATAAAATGTAGTCATTTAAAGACATGGTACTCTCTCCAGTCATACATAGAAAACAACTTCATAGAATTCTTATTTATGTTACTTATTCTTATATGATACTTTATGTGGTTACCAAATGCTCTAAAACTACCCTTAGACTGTGGATGTATTTTTGTTTTGTAGTCTCTGAATTTTAATATCATTGGTGAATGTATTATAGTACCAAGCTCTTTTTATACCTGTCAACTTAAATTAAGTCAAATTGGTTCTCATTTCAATACTGACAAAGATTTTGTTTGACAGCAAGAACGACCTCTAGTTTCCTCTCAAGGACATTTTATCTATAGAGTGAGTCCTACACTCTCTCCGAGAGGATGGCTGAGACATGGAAGGTATTTCTCTTTAAACGGAATCAGGGAACACAAGTGGAAAAATGCTTAAAATCATGGCTCAGGACATCTAAGTTAGACAAAAGGAAGGACTGCCTGCTTTAATGCTCGGAAATCCTGGGACTTATTCCTAATTTATGCTGAAGAATTTCCTTAAGTGGAAACGTTGAGGGGAATGCATAAAAAACTAGGTTGACTTAAGAATAGTTCTGACCTACATTGTAATGAATCATAAGTTGGATTGGAAGGCAAGCAGTGAAGGATAAGATTCGTGGGAAAAGTAAAGAGTGTCCACGTTTGTAAAGGTTATGATGTCATGAATCTATTCATGTGTTTGTCTAGACTCCAAGCTGAAAGGTATTTCTCTGATCCCACTTCTTTCAGCCAGGCTGCTGAATTTCTTAGCTTTTATATCATTTCCATGAGATCATTTATTTTTTCCTGTTTTCTTAATGCAATATTTAAGTGAAGAGATTGATGGGTTTTTACTAGTCCATGCCTTTGTTTTATGGTTGAAGGTACTTAGGCTCAGAGATGTGAAATGGTTTGCTCATTTGGGAATTTGAAGCATAGCCCAGAATACAGGCTCCCCGTTTCCCTGTTCTGTGCATTTGCACTGCTCCTCTCTAGCTCAGTTGTTACATTTGAGAGGTGTTTTACCCTCACTATTTGATAGTCTAAGCAGGGGCCCTCAAACTTTTTAAACAGGAGGCCAGTTCACTGTCCCTCAGACTGTTGGAGGGCCATTGGAGAGTGCGGCTCACAGGCTCACATTCCACACATGCGCACTGTGGGCTGGGGATGAGTTGGCTGCTAAGCAGGACAGACAGCGGCGGCAAAAACACCGGCGGATAAATGTCCTCAGTGGGCCGTAGTTTGTGGATGCCTGGTCTAAGCTTATACATGTAATTACGGCACATTGGTGGACTAAAAAGAAGATGCACTACCCGTACCACAGGTTTTCTGTTCTAGGTTGGAGGCCTTGGTAGTGCTCTGAGTCTCCATTCTGCAGAGTTCTTGGTGTCTCTGCTGATGCACATATCATTTTACTCCAGCTCAGAGTGAGGGGACCGCTTTGTTCTTCAGGGTTGTTAGGGAATAAGATGCATACCCCAAGAGGAAGCACATAAAGGCTAGGAAGCAAACTGTGTGAACAAATACAAAAGTGTGACTATAACATGATAAAATTTATTTTTCAAAAAGATATAACAGAAGATAAATGTTCAAAGGAATATGACTCCGTGGATCTAGTCTAACAGTGTTTGCAGTGTTGGGGTTCCACTTTCCAAGGAACCTTCAGTTTCAGTTTCTTGAGTCATCTGGGCTATCAGTTTGCAAGTTATTATCACATCTAAATTTAAACAAAGCAAATTATTACCAAGAAAGATCATCCATCTTTTTGCAGATTTCTGCCTAGTTCATCTCTATCCTGTCACAGGCTGTGAGCAATATATTTTTGTTTAATCCAATCAAATAGAACATAATACTTGAAGAATTGATACCAGACAACTCTTCGCTATTACTCAAAGTTAAATGCTTTCACAGCGGGGACATTTGAAAATACCGAAAAGAATTTAGGGTCTGAAAACAGTTGCAAAGAGGAATGATGAATGTATTCGAAATAATTGGAAAACATTTTTGGAATGTATCTATCAACTGTAGAGTGATGACTTTGAAAGGCAGCATTTTTGATGTGAAGGTTCTGGTATATTTGTTGAAACTTCAAACTGTATTTGCTATACAAGATAATTTTTGAGTTGTTTGTATTGAAATAAGACAGGCTTGTTAACTGAGTTAGAAAACATGCTAACTTTTCGATCTCATTAGGCTTACTATGACAATTCTAGCAGCAAATACAAATTAAAGGTTTTGTCAGATCCTTTTGTTTTCACTTGTTTTTTAAAAATTACAATGAAAATTGGTCTTTAATCTGAGATCGGGAACCGTAGACTACCTAGTTGGTCAAATATCTGTGCTTCCGAATGGAATTATATTTAATCATCATGTCTGGTTTCACATACTCTTAATGGCTGGGGTAGATGTATTTGATTAAAATAATACTCAGATAAATTAAATATTTCTTAATTAATAGTTTATTTGTTAGAAATAATCCAGTCTCTAGAGTTTAAGCATAGCATTTCTCAAAAAACAATGTGTGTAGGCACTGAAGAAAGACTTATTTTCTCTCTGTAGAGCTGTGCTTTGCAGATGTGTGGCATCCTGTTTCTGGCCACACACTAAAAACTAGAAAAATTCAGGCAAGAGTGTGACACACAAAAATGTTCCACACATTTCCAAACACTTTTTGGGGGCAGAAGAGGAGGTACTGCCTGTGGATGAAAACTTACGATCAGATAAAAATAATATAAAAGGCGAGAAAATAAAGTTGAGCTTATTATGAGATGTGTGGCCTAGAGCAAATTACTCATCCCTGGGCCTCAGTTTCTTCATTTGCATAATGAGGATAATAATAAGGAATCTCATAAGATTCTTGTTAATGTGATTACAATGATGTGATAATGCATATAAAGTTCCTAGTGAATCACCTCATAAATTGTAGGCAAACGGTATAAAATGAATCAACTTCCATTGGCTCTTTCTCTTCCTAGTTGTAGATTTTCTTTTCATAGGAAAGGTGAGACTTGATTGCTGGGCAACCATGGCCGTTGTTGTGGTTGCAACTAGACATGAGACAAAGGGCCTCAGAAAGTGGGCTGGGGGATGGAACTGTTCTAGAAATGGAATATATTCTCTAGAGCAGATATGAGAGTTTTACTCGGCTGCAACTTACATGCATTGGTCATTTGCCTAAATGTTTAGTTTTCACTTGAAAAATTAGTTTTCCATGATGTCCAGCAAACAAAATTTCCTATGAATAGATTTCATCTATTGCAGACTGGCTTATATGACCAGCAGCAACCTCCAAGAAGTAGATATAACTCTCAGATTTGGTTATTTCAAATAGCTTGTCATGACAGAAAAAAAAATATATTCAGACTGAGTAGAGTACCAGCTAAATTTTCTGAAAATTTAGCTTCTATAGAACAAGCAGTCTTAGGTACACATCCTTCCCAGTTCTCATCTATGCTTGTTACTTGTCACTTTGAAGTGTTATAAATGCTGGATTCTCTTACCTGACTCTTTAGTTCTGGGTGTAATTCTAAAAAACACAGCATCATGTATTGGAAATCCTGGTAGCATTTGTTTTTTTCTTTTTTGGTCAACAGTGTTTTCCTTGTTATAAGTTGTTAACCTGAATTCGTTTTCCAGAGATTCCAAAGTATATCTAGAACCAGTGTGCAGCTCTTCATTGCCTCTTCACAAACACCTCTACAAAAAACTCTAAAAAGAATTCCCAGCCTTCAGTGTCTCCTTGGAAATGGGAGGCAGCCCAGTAAAGAGACTGTTCACTACAAGATCCATTATTGCTCAGATTCAATAAACACTTAATTGAAAATCCGTTAGTGCTGGGCCAAGGTAGGGAGACCATGATGAGTACCATGGGCAATCTAGTATGATAGACTAGGAGTAATAGTATCAATAATGATGCTAGTGATAACATTATTGACTCAAATGTTCCAGGCAGTGTTCTGAGCACATCAAAAATATTAACTAATTTAACTCTCACAATAATCCTATGAGGGAGTTATCATTATTGTTTCTGTTTGACAGATGAGGAATGGAGGCCAATGAGAGTTAAGAAACTTATTTGGTATCAAGACATATAATCAGTTAATGGTGGAGCTCAGATTTGAATCCAGGCAACCTGGTTCAAGACTTTATAGCCCAGAGAAGAACATGACTCATTGTCTAGAGGACCAGAGTGGTGAGTTTCACCAAAGATCTATCCTTAATGGTATGTCTCAAAAGGATAAATGGGTGTTCTCTGGGCAGATAAGGAAGAAAATGGTATGCTAAGGCAGAAGGAACAGAATTTGAATAGGCTAGAAAGACACAACACTAAGTGTGCTCTGGCACATGCAGATGGATAAGTTGAGAACATTTAATATAGGGACTAATTTAACAGAATAGGTGGGATTTAAAGAAATGAACAAGGGTTGGAAAAATACCCCCTGGGGGGCTAGTAATAGCAGGGAGTCATTGCCACCCCAAGGACTAAAGGGGCAAAAGAGTGAGGAGGGAGCTATTACCCAGGACCACAGAGAGTAGTTGGATGGGAAGAGGAGGAGGACAGGAGTCTTAGGTAAAAGAATGCAGCCAACACACAGCAACCTAGAGCATGGGGAAGCAAAGAATACATCCCCAAGGTCACTTTCCCCCACTCTCTAAGCTCATTCCTATGCTGCCCATTGGCTGAAGCCAGACAGAAGCCTGATGGCCAATGGATCCATGAGCACTGTCCATAGGGCCAACTTCCCTGAGTGTGGGGCAGGGTGAGAATCGTGGACAGTACATCTGGAGCGGCAAATGAACAATCTCCAGAACACAAAACCGATACATTACAAAAGAGTTTTAGCATGTTTTTGGATGGTTTTGGACAAACTTAACTTTTGAGTTATTTTTCCAAAGGTCAAGTGTACTGACTGACAATAGAATACCTACATCTTTCCCTGGAGAAAGAAGATCATAAAGCCATCGTTATTTATATTTGATGGGAATCTATTCCCAGATGTTTCTGAAATCTGACTCCACACAAATACAGTAGTAACTTAATACTAGCTCACATTGAGCAGGTTCAAAAGCAACTTTTTTCAATTGCCCCTAACTTAATTAATATTTTCATAATTAGCCAGGAGACTTCCTGAGTAAAGATGAGATATATGAATACTTTCAGCTATTAGTGAATTATCTGGGCACAGAAACAGCTCTATGTTTCTTTCAGGGAGAAAAATAAAATAAGTTACTTTCATCTGCTTTTAATTCAAAAGTAGACAGAGTGAATTTGATTCAACATTATAAAAAAATCACCTTTGGCTGAGATCATGCATGGAAAAATTCAACCCCAAAGGACAAAATTTTGGAATACAATATGCAAGTAAAAACGTGGGCTGGGTAAAAAGGAAGGAAGAATATTCAAGTTGAAATCTGTAAATAATATGAGCTTACCTATTAATGTTCACTTTTGCAAATAATCTAAGAAGAGGATTATAGTGCTACCACCAAAGAAGATGGAAGACCTACCCCTATGGACAAGCTGAGCAGGATTTGGATAAATGAACTACTGAATAATAATTATAATAGCTAACATTTGTATTTGCCCAGACACTGTAACAAGCACACTTATTCAATACTTTCTCTACCTTGTAGGTTTTATTATTAGCATCAATTTACATACCAATAAACTGAGATTTATAGAGATTAAGTGACTTTTCCAAAATTCTACATCCAATATATGACATTGTTGAACTACAAACTCAGTTCTTTTTGACTCTACAGGCCAGCATATTTTTACACTTAATATCCTATATTAGGTCTACATAGGAAATAATTTGACCAATGCATGGAATCCTTTTTCTGTAAGTTGTAGGCCCTTTAGTAAAGTTGGTAGAAAAACTGCCTCACTAACAAAATCTGAGTAATCACTCCAATCTCTCCACTGTAATCTATTCCTTACTGCAGGGTCCGTGTACAATCAAATGTGGAATCAACAGTCCCCGTATATGTGATTACAATGGCAATGATTTAACCCAGCTCATCTTATTTTCAACCTGTCAGCTCTCAGGGGTTCTGTACCGGTGTGTGTTAAACATTTTAGAGAAGTTTCCTCAGAAATGAGAAGCTCATGTATTATAAAATATGAGACATACAAGAAGTTTTTCTTTTAAAAGCTGAGATAATTAAAAACACAAGTATGATTTTTAAAGAATAATTTACTTAAAATTCATAGTCTACTATAAATTTAGTGTCTGGGGTTGTGAAAATAATATTATGTTTCTAGACATGAAGGGTTCAAATAAGAAAGCAGGTGTCTAAGGAATGATGAGACTGAGGAACCAAGGAAGGTAGGAGTTAAATAAAGTAGAAATTCTGCAATGGTTGGGAGCCCCCTGTAGTGTGGAGCATAATGCTAGTTACGTATAATGTATACTTGTATAATTGGGGGCCTGGAACCCTCAGTTAAATAGCATTATAACCTGGGTAATGGGATCAGTTGTTTCATTGCTTAAGCTTATAGGACTTAAATATAACATGGACTGAAGCAACGTGATTACACTGTCTTTAAAATTGTGATACATAGATAGCCATGCATACTTAATGGATGGGTGACTTACTCATATCTGGGCAGCTCTGCTCGTGAGTCCCTGGCCACTCTTTTTTTTTTTTTTTTTTTGAGACAGAGTCTCACTTTTGTTGCCCAGGCTAGAGTGAGTGCCGTGGCGTCAGCCTAGCTCACAGCAACCTCAAACTCCTGGGCTCAAGCGATCCTTCTGTCTCAGCCTCCCAAGTAGCTGGGACTACAGGCATGCGCCACCATGCCCGGCTAATTTTTTCTATATATTAGTTGGCCAATTAGTTTCTTTCTATTTATAGTAGAGACGGGGTCTCGCTCTTGCTCAGGCTGGTTTCGAACTCCTGACCTCGAGCAATCCGCCCGCCTCGGCCTCCCAGAGAGCTAGGATTACAGGCCCTGGCCACTCTTGATAGGTGTCAGCACCCCAGCCAGTGGGCCCAATACATACAGATGATCTAAAGTCAACAGGACACATATGCCATCCATATGCCAATACTACATGGCAGACCTCTGTCTGATGAGTCAGGCACTGTTCTTCCTTGATGGAAAAGCAAAAATCCAATTCTTTGGTACACATGAGATTCCAGATAAAAGCTTGACATCCTTCTCTGATGTCACAAGTATACTCTCCTGGTCAGAAAGGCAAGTGATGGTAATTCCTAATTCTCCTCCATGGTACTGATTTTTCCTCATTTTTCTCTACTGGATCTTGGGAGTTAGAAGATGACATTAAAACTTGTGCCTATCCTACATTGTCTAACTTCGTGTAGTCTTAGTTATTCAAGGGAAATATAATCTGCTTGTAAATCCACCTTTTAACTAGAAAGTTAATGCACAGTCTGCTAAAGCATATTTATAATTTGTTACACTGTAGAAAATTCAACCATTGCTTTAGGAAATGAAAGGTGGCATTCTACCATGCTATTCAATAACTCTAGGGATCCTATAGTAGAAAGTCTAGTGGTACATTGCAGCTGGCCTTTGGCATAATAAGATTTAAGTTCTGCTATTTATAATTTATTTATTTGGCAATTTACTTAACCTATCCAGGCTTGTGGACTCAATCATGTTCCCATTCCAAGGATGCGGGAATTATAATAATGCTTACTTCACGAGTTCTCTTGGAAATCCATGAGATATTAGCGGGTTTGTTTCGCTAGCTCTAAAGCCTTACCAGGCAACATAAGTAATTCTAAAGCTGCAGTCCCCCACCCCAGGGCCACAGAGCTCCACCAGTCCTCCCTTCTCCCCACCTAGGTGGTAGAAAATTTGTCTTTCATAAAACTTAGGAAGGAGGTGCACAGAGCAGGAGGTGAGTGGTAGGCAAGTGAGCGAAGCTTCATCTGTATTTACAGCTATTCCCTTCCCCATAACTTGCATCAGTGCCTAAGCATCACCCCCTTAGCTCTGTGCCCCCCTCCAAGTCCATGGAAAAATTGTCTTCCATGAAACCAGTCATTGTTGCCAAAAAAGGTTGGAGACCACTGTAAAGTGTCCTCAAATTGTCATGTTGCATTCTTTAATGTGTAATATGTTAGTCAAGTTTTTCACATTACTGAAGTTTTCATACAACACAAAATAAAAATGTTCATAGCTTTGTTTCTCTTGTGTTATTTTACCTTCAGAGGTTATCTAGAACCTTTTACAAATTAAACACGAAAATATTGCATTCCATGATCAAGAGAGGGATGTCTCTGATGGTTCCATCTCAAGATATCCCAGTGGCAACACATAAGAGGTGTTCACTAAATATGTTCTGAAGAAATTCTGGGGAGAGGGAGACCAGAGCATGTGTCCCTGACTCTCATACCTTCCTTCCTCCCTCTGCAGCATGAGGCATCACTGAGGAAGGCAGGCTGGTAAACCCTGGAGGGTAGGTCTGAGGATTTGGGGTCTAAGGACAAAGCAAGTCCAGGATTTTAGTTCTACCTGAGGAGGAGCCAGGAGACCAGTTGTAAAAAGGAGTCATTGTTTGTCCCTGAAGACTGAGGATTAGTCTAGAATTCTGTACCTCCCAGAATGCTCAGCTGACAAGACTCCCTCCAGCGAATGTTGCACCAGCCAATGTTCCATCCTCCTGGGAATGCTGGCCTGGTCCAGTTGACCCTGGAAGGAATAGGGAGCAGCTTTGTGAGTGGTCTGAGTTGCTCCCTGTCTCTAAGGTTAGGAGAGAGATGCTACATATTCTTAGCAGGCCCAGGAGCAGAAAGCTACAGCAAAGGGTTAACTATTTACCAATTTGTTCTCTGATGATCCATAAAGATGGAGGCCATATTGTGTTTCAATTTTCTGGTTTTCCATTTTTCAAAAGACATTATAGCTTAATTGGACTTCGCAGTGCATATATGCCATAATGAGTCAAAGACAAATTACAACTCAAATGCATTAACAATCTGAATGGAGAAGACCAGTCTGATTGTTTGGAACAGGCAGCCCCCATTGAAGCAAAAACAATGAATATGTCAATCGAAAAATTTCGTAAAAGACAAGAGAGCTCTCAAGTGAGTGAAACTGGAGCACAAAGAAAATGCTTTTGTTTTGAATTTAGGAAACATGGTCCATAACTTTAAAAATTCAATAGATAATTTAGAAATGATGATATACCCTGTTGAAAATAGGAGTGATGGGCTGGAAGATCAATGGAAGAAACAGCTCACGCCACAAACCAGGCAACGAGGTAATATCCAGTAGGAAAGGTGAGAGGCTTAGAGGGCATGATCAGGACTTAACAAACATGCAGTAAGAATTCCAGAGAGAGGCAAAGAACAGTGGGAGGAAGGGTAATACTTATACAGATGATAGAAGAAAATCTCCTTGATCTCAAGAGACATTTGAATGAGCAGATTGACTGAGTTGATTTAGTCTCAGAAAGAATTAATAAAAGACACACATTCAGAATATTACTAAATCTAAGATAAAGAGAATGTGTTATAAGCTTTCACACAGAGAGACCAAGTCACTTACAAAGAAGAGAGGATCAGACTAGCATCAGATTTCTCATCTACAATTCTGGAAGCCTGAAGATCATAAAATAATAGTGATTATTTAGAACAAAAGGAGAGTAAAGTAGACAAGATGCCATTTATCTGAGGAAAAATTCAAGAAAATATTTTAAATAATCAACAATTGATAAATGAAGAACAGTGAAGATATTGGCAAGCAAGAAATCATTTAATATGTAAATAAATATAAATGGTTGAGAAATGTCAAAATACATTTGCAATATATTTGTTAGGTAAAAATTTTTGAAACAGAAGAAGCATTCTGTTATGGGAGAAGAGGAAACTAATAGCCTGGAACTAAAGTTTATCTCAACAGAATCTAAGAGTTGGGAGTAAGGATAGGACATAGGAAAATGACTTTAGAAGTCACATTTCATCTTGCTGAGCTGTAGTAAAAGAGTAAGAGAAAGAGTAAGAAGACTGCCTTTCATATTCAAATATAATAACAGAGGAATAAAGGATTAATTATAATAAGAATGAAAAAGTAATAACTAGTCACATTAAAAAGCATAATAGAACTTCCAAATTATTAAGGGAGACAAAGGGAATTAACAGAAAGTTGATTAAGCTGGAAAATACAGGAAAGGGAAAAAGAAAAAATAACAAACCACAATACATACCCAATACATCATAAAAGGACTAAAATCACTCATTTAGTTATCCCACTAAATGTGAATGGAATGAAATCCTCCTTCCCCACATACGAGAGGCACGAATGGTGGTCAGATAACATTAATATTGAGCAACTAACATGAAGACAAGGAAATATTATGGTGAATGAATGAATTTATATGTGCAATTTCCTGGGACTACCTCCTCAGCTTAATTAATATATCCACTATGCCACACAACCCCATACGACAGATATTTCTGTTGTGTGCCATATGAAGAGCAGGGAGGCCCCGTGTTGGTCCTTTGCAGTTGAACTTGACTGTCCACAAAGCAGCCCACAGTGGACTGGGGGTTGTAGGACACAGGATCACACACAGGTTTGGTGTCAGGCAAGCCTAGATCCTAATGCTGCGTCTGTCTCTGCCCATCACTCACTGTGTAGTTTTAGACAGGTGACTTTACCACACAGTGAGATTCCATTTCTTCATCTGGTGATACAAAGTTGATCTTGAACAGTGATTGTGAGGGTTACATTTGATGACATACATAGAATTCTTTGGAAATTTCTGGCACATGGCACTCAGTGAATGTACCGGCAATTTTATTTTTTCCTTCTTTTTCTGGTCTTCTAGACTCACCTAATATACCTTCTCAAACAAAATTCAAAGAGTTGGGTAAGCTATGCCATTCAGGCTTGACATAACCAGGAAGAATATGGAAAGACAGAAGATCACAGATACTTCAGAGATCTTCCCAAATCTTAGATTTTTGTGGCTTCTATGATGCAAAAGATAGCAAAATGTGTACTTGTCTAAGCAATATATTTCATGTCACATTGAATGTGTCCAAAGGCAAAATTTCTAATTCAGCAGTTTCTATCCAAACCTCTTTTAATATTCATCTGAGCATTCGCTGTTTGGTAGTCAAACTGTATTCCATTTTTAAGTATAGTCATGACAATAATTTGTATCCATAGTTTTGATATTCCCTAGATGGATTTACTTACCAGGATCATTGAATAGTTAAAGTGTATCCCTTTCCCTTCTCTCCTTCACTGTGCTTTTTTAAATTGTCATTTGGAATACACCTTTAAAAACAGCTTTGGAATTTCAGTTTAGTTTATTACAACAAATACTTAGTGTATGTTTATTATGCATCAGATCTTAGTAAAAGGGGAATTTCAAAGACAAATAAAACACACTCCCTGACTTTACAAAACTGAGTCTATGGTGAGAACATGAGCAAAGATATAAAGGTATTATAGGAGATGCCAAGAGAGGGAGAAACCCAGGGTACTAGGAGAGCATGAATGAAAATTCTTTCACTCAGACCTGGAGAAACTAGAGAGGGGATAATCTGTGAGGAAGATGAAGACAGCAGGGTGGAGAGATCAGAGTGCTGAAGAGGAAGGCAAAAGCAAGGTTGGCATTGATAGCAAAGGAATAGTGAATCTCAAGGCCAGCAGTTATCGATAGCTTTGTGGAGTGCTAGTGAACGTTGACTTATAAATAAATAAATAAATAAGTCCTTATTGGAACCTCTTGGCATTGATGATCCCACTGACCTGGGACTTGTGCTTTCTTGACTCTTTCTTAACCAGAAGACTTGGTGATTCTGATTTTGTACAGAAAAGTTTTCAGGAGTTTTGCTATTTCGGAACACATTGCCCTAAAGGGAGAAAATTAGAATGCCTGGCGTGGGTAGAAGCACGTGTAGATTTGAAAGCATCATGTTTGTTACTCTCCCCAGTGAGAATCACCACCAGAGACTGAGTTTTCAGGGATGCATCCCCCTCTACCTTCAAAGTCAATCGCTAAATAGATCCACATCTCCTAGAGCTACAGAGTTTGTCTTTTTTATAGGTGGTCCATAGACTGCTGCTCCTTTTTCTTGGATCCATTTCTCTTGGCCACTTTGTAGTTTTTAAACTCTCCATTCTGGTGGCCCCATATACTTTTTTCCACTTGGTTAAGAGCTTTACTGTCCTGGGCTTACTTTTCAACTTAGGTGTGCTTACATTCTTGTTTTTATCTGCTGCATATTCTCTGGCTAAAATCCCTACACTCCCATGGCATGAGAATACTCACTCATGGTCACAATAATAGATTTTAGGCTTTTAGACCAACTGCCAGGACCAGAAGAAGCAAAATCGGTATGTAATAAGAATACTCATTGGCTATAAAAGGTCTTTTCCCTCCCTATCTTGAGGTGTCAAAGCTGATATATTTAAGACTACAGGTTAAAAAGTTGGGTGGGAAGAGAGAAAATAAAATGAATTTCATTATACTGGTGATTTTATCAAAACTGTATGTGCTTTTATGCAAAGATAATATGACTTCCATGCACAGAACCTATTTATCAAAATATGTGTGTGTGCATACATACTCCAAAGCAAAAAGGGGAACAATCTCTTCTAAAATTAGGCAGCATTCAAAGTATTGAGGACCATGTGGGCTATTCAAAGTAAGCATACATTACTTAAAACATTTTTGGTGTTTTCAAAGTTAAAATTATAATCAATATATATCTAAATCTAATCATGTAACGCTTACAGCATTCTCTTTGTGGGAAGAAACCACATCTTTTCTTTCTTTAATGTACTTCAACAATTGTTCACATGCTCTGAAGTGTCAGATGTCATTATAAAATACACTTTTGTGTGAGACTGGAGTCAATTTGATCATAGTTGGGGAAGAGTTTTCTTATTTTGGTAGGGTCTGTTCTGTTCCCCTTTTATTTCTTTCATTTCTTTATTTTTTTTATTTTTTTTATTTCAGTATATTTTGGGGGTACAAATGTTAAAGTTACATATATTGCCCCCATTCCCCCTTGTGTCAGAGCTTTAGACGGTGTACATCCCCCAGACGGTGCACATCTCACTCATGTATATATATATATATATATATATATATATATATATATATATATATATACACACCCATCCCCTCCTCCCCCTCCCACCTGCCTGACACCCGATAAATGTTATTATTTCTATATGTCCGCTTAGGTGTTGATCAGTTAATACCAATTTGCTAGTGAGTACATGTGGTGCTTATTTTTCCATTCTTGGGATACTTCACTTATTAGAATGAGTTACAGCTCTAGCCAGGAAAATACAAGAGGTGCTATATCACTGTTGTTTCTTATAGCTGAAGAGTACTCCATGGTAAACATATACCACATTTTATTAATCCACTTATGTATTGATGGGCACTTGGGTTGTTTCCACATCTTTGCAATTGTGAATTGTGCTGCTATAAACATTCAAGTGTAGATGTCTTTTTTATAGAGTGTCTTTTGTTCTTTTGGGTAGATGCCCAGTAGTGGGATTGCTGGATCATATGGTCCAAATGGTAGATCCACTTGTTTCGCTTTAAGATATCTCCATATTGCTTTCCATAGAGGTTACACTAGTTTGCAGTCCCACCAGCAGTGTAGGAGTGTTCCTACTTTTTTTCATTTCTTTAATATGACACTGGTTAAGTCTGCAGGGCCAATCTATTAGTGTGGTTTCCTAGAAAGCCCTGAGAGCAAGATTGGTAAATCTTTGACTTCCCCCTGGGATGTGTTACTGCAATTTGATAAAATGGGAGATTTGTTCCTTACTCATCTGGCTACAGAAAAGAAAAGGCAGGAGCCCTGAAATTCTAAGAATCCACATCTCTTTTTTTTTTATATGCCTCTCTGCTTCACCCAGTTTCTTGTCTTCTAAGCTTTCTTACTCTTCCCTTTGAAAATTCCATTGTTTATGAAAAAAGATCAGGTAGTAAAA
Source organism: Microcebus murinus (assembly GCF_040939455.1). Taxonomy (NCBI): domain Eukaryota; kingdom Metazoa; phylum Chordata; class Mammalia; order Primates; family Cheirogaleidae; genus Microcebus; species Microcebus murinus. Next base: position 94,473,652 of record NC_134108.1, on the reverse strand, counting down.
TCTTCAATGTAGTAGCAAAATGGGCAGGGCAGCTCCCCACGGCCACATCAGGTGATCATTTTCAAAGGCCTGACGGGAGATTATAACTTTACACATGGGCACTAGACATGTAAGTGGTGCTGATTCCTACATGTTAGAACGAGGCATTGTCTTGAATAAGCCTACATTGTTGCCGCCTCGATTTTCAACCTCTGATTCAGTCTTGGCAGCCCCTTCGCCACTTTGAGATTCACAGTGGTGGGTGGAGATGATGCTGACGGTGATTGTGCTGATCAATGACAGCACAAGAGTTTAGCAGGGAAATGCTCCTTATTAAAAGAAGGGGTGCTCTGGGAATTGGAGATGTTTTCGAAGGGCCCCCTAGCTTGTCAAATAAATAAATGAATGAATAAATAAATGAATAAGAAAAAAAATCCAGGTTGAAGGGCAATTCAGTCAAGCTACCCTAACACAGCCTGTATTTCTGTCTATTCAAATGTGTTTGCCCCAGAGCCAAACAGCCAGCTGTGTTCTGCTGGGTGATGTATGAAGCAGAAAGAACACTGTCTAATTTTTATATCCAGTTGAGCCTGAAGTACCTTGAGATGGGGAGGGAGGTGGCACATCTCACTCCCACTCAGGAATTATTATTCATGCAAGAATCACTCCTCAGCTATTCCGGTTAGCCCTCCCTAATTCCATTAACCCCTCAACCACTAGGTTGGTAAAAAAGAGGGACTTGTGATCTAATTAAAATTAACTGGTTGCATGACAATGAAGGAGGAACTTTTGTTTTATTTGGAGGGGGTGCTTAGTTTGCATTTCCTTTTTAAAGAGTGATGAATATCCTCCTGCTCTCTTACCATAAGTTTCTTTCACATTTAATTCATTTTGGAATAGTCATCTGTATTGCTTATGCAAATGAAGGACTGACACAGACTACTTATATGGCTATCTCCTTAGGGAGAAATCCTTCTTGGAAGGCCCCTCTACCTGGACCATTTAGCTCAGCCAACACCCCTTGGTTTTTATGGGATTCTGAGAAGTTGTTATGTAGATTTTTATCAAACTTCCCATCCACCCCACAAAACACTTACATAGAACCATTTAGAAATGATCTCAGACACAAAATCAGGTGCAGACAGAATGGAACAAAGCATTCTGTGCCCTTGACAAAGTCCAGAGAGTAGGACCCTGAGTTGTCTATGTCTGGATAATTATTAATATTATATTTATGCAACCGTGGAGTCAACTGAAATAATGTGACAGGTGTCTGTGTGGCATTTATAGAGTTAAAAGGAGACTCAGGCCATATCTATATGATTAAAAAAAAAAAAAAAAAAAACTGGGATTCCGGCACAGTCATTCCAGTGCACTCAGTCCGCTAAACCAATAAGTAGAATTGCAGTATGCTTGATCCAATTGTGATGCAAGGTATTAAAGATTGTATGAAATACTTAATGGGTACTAAAAAAGTCTGTAAATTTCATAGCCATCTGTAGATAAGAACTTGTGGAAACTCAGATGTTAAAGGAAAGTGACATATGGGTCTTAAAATAATACTGCTGCTTTCTAGTTCACCAGCCACCAGGAACGCACTGTGCCCAAGCCATGCCTTCCCCCACGTCAGTCAGCAGGTGAATGGCAAGAAGGAAAAGCTTGTCATGACCCAGCTTTGTTAGGGAAGCCACATGCAACGTACTGCTTCCAAGCAGTAGAAACAGCAGATTTCTCAAGCACAGTTGCAGGTCTAAATAAACTATATTTGCTGCATCAGGAAACACAACAGCACTCTATTGGTTGACAGCGTGGATTCTGGAGACAGATGGACTGGGTTCAAATCCCAGTTCTATCCCTGTGTGACCTTGGGCCAGTAGTTTAACTTCTTTGTGCCCCGATTTCACCATCAATAAAATCATGATAGCAATGGCATTTACCTAATATAGTAATCATGTGGATTAAATGAGTTATTACATGTAAGGAGGTTAGAAGAGAGCTCAACACATAGTAATGCGATTTTTAGACTTTTTTATTTTGGAATAAGTAATGCTCTCTTAAGAGCTGAGTATATATGAATTTCATTGTTGCTAAGTTTAAAACAGCGTCTTACACTGAGTGAAATGCCTTTAGCATAAGTCTCTCGTTTGTGAACAAATCCATCCCTCGGTGATCTCCCATATCTCTGAACTAGAAAGGGAATGATGGCTGGGCGCGGTGGCTCAAGCCTGTAATCCTAGCACTCAGGGAGGCTGAGGCAGGCGGATTGGATTGCTCGAGGTCAGGAGTTCGAAACCAGCCTGAGCAAGAGTGAGACCCCTGTCTCTACTGTAAGTAGAAAGAAATTAATTGGCCAACTAATATATAATAGAAAAAATTAGCCAGGCATGGTGGCGCATGCCTGTAGTCCCAGCTACTCAGGAGGCTGAGGCAGGGGGATCGCTTGAGCCCAGGAGTCTGAGGTTGCTGTGAGCTAGGCTGACGCCACGGCACTCACTCTAGCCTGGGCAACAGAGTGAGACTCTGTCTCAAAAAAAAGAAAGGGAATGACTAGTTGCTGAATATTCATAGCATGCTTCAAATTTTGTATGTGTTAGTATCTATTTCTTACAAGAACCTTGCAAAATGCATATAAGTAGTTCCATTTGACAGATGAGAAAAACTGAGAAAAACCTAACTTCGTCCCTTCATCTTAAAAATGAGGACAGGGATACATCCCTCTCAGAACACCTAATGAAAATGATTTATAAACTGTAAAATCATATGACTATAGTTCTGAGAGGGAAATATCACTTTTATATCACCAGTTAGTCTAGCTTTCGGGAATGTCTCTGTTTCAAACAAATTAAAAGTCCCTACTTATGGAGGGTATATATAATGCATAGTGTTAAATATAAGCTCTGTGACCTCCAGTTGGTCAGAGCAGGTCAGAGTATAGTTGCCCAAAACTGCCATGGGACCATGGCATTCCTCTTTGGCAGCTTCCTCCTCCACAGAAGCATCACTGCCTGGTGGCTTCTCAGAAGCAGTGATCATAAGAGTAGGCAAAAGGACTCTGCCTCCCAGCAAAGAAAGCTAGAGTGGGGTGGAGTGGTGTGATAATCATAAGTGCTGTCTACCAAATATTTCTGGTCCTCCTTTCTAGCACACACTGGGATTAGTTCCTATATGTTGGAGGTCAGGTGTGGCTACGTGACTTGCTTTGGACTGTGAAAAGTGATGCATGTCACAACCCACAAAGGTATGTAGATGAGAAAGAAAGAAATCTTGTTTTAGGCCACTTACTTTTGGGTGTTTGTTATAACAGCATAACATAACCTATCCTGACTGATGCAAGTGGAAAATGTGTTCCTGGACGTTCTGCAGTATTAAAATAAAATAGTTCTGACAATTCAGGTTGGAGAAGTAGTTGTGGACAAGGGAAAAGAGGTGTGAAAAGACAATAAATAAAAGGATCTACATGACCCATGTTTTTAGTGTCTGCCCTAACTCGAAATTAGGTACCTGGTTCTTTGACAAGCATTTATCTTTGATAACATGGGTGGGTGCTTTTCCTATAGAAACCACCTACTTTCTTGATTTTTTCCCCTTTCTATTAATAGCACAGTAATTCATTTGGAAAAATAAAAGGCACGTGGCAGGTGGTGAGGACATAATAACAAGAAACGAGACACTGGTGTGGTCACACCAAAAGAGAGACATAAAGTAGAACCAATTCAAATCACTGTTGCCAAAAGGTCAACCTCAAGTAGTTCAGAACACCTGAAAAGGGTAAAGGAACCGCAGTTATGTGAGAGAGACCACTGAATGTCTGTTACCTTCCATTTTCCCCAGTATTGTTAGGCTTAGCTAAACCTTTAAATATATAGCAGAACTTAAAAGAAGAGAAAAAGAAAAAGAAAGAGAGAAAGAATAAAAGAAGGAAAGAAGGAAAGGAGGGAAGGGAGAAGGAAGGAAAAAAGGAAGGAAGGAAGGAAGGAAGGAAGGAAGGAAGGAAGGAAGGAAGGAAGGAAGGAAGGAAGGAAAGAAGGAAGGAAGGAAGGAAGGAAAAAATCCCTCTCATGCCAGAAATCTTAAAACCAGACAAATCTCATGAACCGATCCCATCAATGCCTAGAGAAATATAAGATTGAATATAAGCTTTGGGGTTTAAGGAATCAGGCTTGAATTCCCAAACAAAGTCAAGAGATGTGGCCTTAGGCCTGTGTTAGGTAGGAAATTTAAACTTACATAAGACAGACCCTTGAATGATAAAACTAGAAAGATTCTTCCCACCAACACAGGGAAGTGACCTTCATACCTTTGTCTGCTCTAGGCTATGGATGAACAAAAAGTCTCCTACGAAAAATTGACAAAGCAGGCTTGCCTGCACAAGCTATGGGTACAGGCTACGATTTTCTCTCCATGCACACACTACAGGACGTCCCCCTAGGGTCTGAATTAACACAGAACTGATCCTGGGCCAGTGACATTCCTAGAGTGCCAGCAAGAGGCAAGATGTGAGAGCTCTTGGTAGCAAGGCTCCTGCAATTCCACCTTCCTGGGAGAAAAGAGTGACCAGCTAAGGTGAGCTCACAGTAAAAATTAACCACAGGAGAGAATTTTGGGTCCTGAGACATTGAGATAGTGGAAAAATCCAAAAGAGACTTTAAAAATATGTTTTAAATAACTAAAATAGCATGGAAGCCAGAGGGAGAAACAACCTGTTATGAACCAGAATAGGCATATTTGAAAAAAAATCCAAACAGAAGCTTTAGAATTAAAAACAAAAATAGTCATTGGAATTTTATAAAACTTAATTTGATGTGTTAAGCACCTGTATTAGACTTAGATAAAGCATTAGTGAGCATAAAGACATATCTGAAACAAGTACTCAAAATGCAGCATGGAGAGAAAAAAATGTATTATAACAAATAATGTAGAAGCTGACACCCAGAAGCTAAGATGAGAAGATTCAGAAGAAAAGAAGAAATGTAGCTGTGATCAGAGGATATTTAATTAAATCAATCGTGAATGAACATTTTACTAAGCTAAATGACATAATGAACCTCCAGACTCAAGAAACACAATGAAGACCAAGCAGAATAAATGAGAATAAATTCACACGAGAGCCACCTTGGGAAAACTGTGATACACCAAAGATGAAGTGAGGAAGGATCTACAAAGGAACATTGTTTATGTGGGAAGTGGGTCTTTCATCGGCAAAATGAGGGCAAGATGGTAACGCGCAGAATATTTTCAGAGAGCTGAAGGAAAATGAAAACAAGACAACTACATCTTGAGAATCCATTTAGACAAAGGCTGAGAGTTTTCCATACAAAGAATGCTGCTGAATGAGACTTCATAAAGCACGTAAGAAGGAAGCAAAACCCAGAAGGGAGAATGGGATGCGGGAAGCCATGGTGCACAGGGAGCTGGCAGCTTTGGTGACTCTGAGCAAGCGATGTCTGTAAGGAAGGTGATGAACCAGCCTGCAACCTTGCGTGGGACGTGAGGTTGGCTGACGGAAGAGATCTGGCCACAGGGAGGACATGGGGTGGCCCCCACCTCACCAAGGAGGGGGTTTGAACAGAGGGAAGGGAGGGCTCAGTTATCCGTAGGGGACAGCCTTATTAAATTTTCAGGAGTATTTTTTTCATTTTAAAAGTTTAATGTTTGAGCCTAGATATACAAGAAGCACCACCATATTCATTTGCTGGAGGTCTTCATACTTGACTTAGCCAAAAGAAGGAGAAGCGATTGCTGGAGGTCTTAATGCTCAGGCTTCTGATCTGCGTCCTTGCTTTGGGGTTGGCCCAGTATGGGGAAGGGACCCCATGTCCCATTCTCTGCTTTGGGGCTTGGACCAGTAACACCTGTGAGTAGCTAACCAAGAAAAGAGTTCTTACAACACCGCACATCCCATCTGGGCTCATCACCACTCACCCAGTCTTAGTCTCTGGTCACCTTTGGTACCTTGGTTCTTGGAACTCTACCTGTTGGGTTTGGGCCATGCACTGGCCCACACCTGGCTCCTGACTTTGGTGTACGCCCGCCCACTCCCTGCTTCTCTCTCCTTGGACTTGCCTGCCCTTTGGCACCACCCTCACTCCGGCCTTCTTCCTCTCGAAGCCATGAATCCAATCTTGTTCCATTCCCATTTGTTGTATTTCTCTTCCTGAGTGGTCATGACCACCTACAAGGCTCAATTATAACATCTGAACCTTTTTGTATGCTCTTCTGTCTGCCACAAAGTCTGTCCTCCTTCCTGTTGGTTTAGAGCAGTAGGTCAAGGTACATCAGAATCCCGTGGAAGAATTGTTAAAATAGATTGATAGAGTTCCCGATTCAGTCCATTTGGGGTGGGCCAAGAGAATATGCATCATTAACAAGTTCCCAGGTTTTACTGGTCCTGCTGGTCTCAGGGTCCCAGTTTAACAATCATTGGAAGTCCCTCCTCTGTAAAGAAAACCTCATTTTACCTGCTGTCTTCTCAGATCTTCTAATTTGTGCTCCCTCAGCATTTTGTTCACATCACTATTATGACATATATTATATTATAATTAAATCATATAGGAATTATTTGCTAATACCTTTATTCAGGTAAAAGCCCTTTATCTAGATATCATTCAGTTATCCTCAAAGCATGAATTATCTCTTTTCATTTTTGTTTAAACAATCTGTAGCCTAATATCTGGCTACTGGGGATATAAGGAGACACCTGGCATAAGAAGAGGTAGAAAGCCTAAGGTGCTGTCCTTAAATAGATCAGGGGTCTGAGATGCTTAGGATTGGGACTTTGGCAACAGGTCTTTGCTTTTCTGCAACTTTCTGCAAGGTTGCCACTCACATTCGTTTGTAGCTAACTCTATACACTTACCATTTGTTACACTACACTAAATGCTCTGAACATCTTGGTTGTCCTCATGAGAATTACGTGGGAAGAAGACACAGAGAGCTCAAGGGACTGGCCTAAAGATCTCACAGATGATAAGTCACAGAGTTAGAATTCAAAGCCTGGTCAGAATAAGGTCTCCAAGCTCTTGGTCATGCTGTTGTCTCGCCTCACCAGTTTTATTTCATAAAACTCTATTGGGAAGGGCCACCATATGACTTGTTATTGGCTATATATGCTGGTTAAGTGGGACATTCCTGGGAAGATGAGGTCTTCTTTGGGTTAGGGGTCAAGATTGAGGGGTTGAAATGGGTATTGGACTAATGTATTCTATTTTACTCATAAGGATGCACAGTTAGTGACCCCAAGTATATAATGGAACAAATCACACCCATTACCTATTATGTGAGGAAAAATTTACTACTAATATGATGTTTCTCTATGATACTGCATAATTTTAGTACCTGGTATATGCTAAGGAAATGAATGTTTCCTGCAACCAATATTGAAGAAATGTTAACACACATTAGTCATCCCAAGTTTTCTTTGGAAGAAAATGTCTTCCATGGTGTCAGTTCCAAAGGAATCCATTGCTGCATCTTTCTTGACCTGATCCTATTGCTAATAGCAAAGCTCTATGAGGTCCAAATCTAGTCACCAATGTGTACAATTTCTAAATGATTTATTATAGATTCAAGGAATTGTTTTTGATTTAGAGCAAAGTAAATCTACTTCCCCAGGATAAAATGTTGTGGCTTTCTGTTTTCTCTTGTTTTTCTTTCTTTATTTTCTGTTGTTATTAGCTTTCATTTCACCTGCATTTTTTTTTTAATTGGAGAACCTCCTTGGGTTTCTTTTGCATTCACTCAGACTCACTTAATCTCCTGTCAAAGGCCAGGGGAGAATTATTTAATAGCATTTATGCAAACCATATGTCAGAGAAGTTGAGCTCTCTCCCACTGGTTAGAGAAAGAATTGGGTAGGGCTGGTCTTCATATAAATAGTCAAATAGTTTAAGGAACAGCAATCGTCTTCTCTCTCAGACTGCTGATACTTGGCATTTCTTTAATGCAGTAGTTCTAAAACATAGTTGCTTAATAGAATCACATGAGGAGCTTTAAAGAAATATGGGTGCCCAATGCTCCCCCAAATGCCAAGGTTCAGATGCAATTAGTCTGAATTGAGTCACGAAAATCAATATTTTAAAAAACAAATCAAATCAAAAAAAAATAATACTCCAGGTAATTGCAACTGCTTTAATGCATTGGTCCATACGTGCCCTGTTCTTTTTAGTCAGCTCACTTGCGATAAATGATACGCTGACCTGAAAGCCAATGAGATGCTATAGAAGCTAGAAAAAGATTTATTGCTTAGATCATTTGTTCTTAAAGTGTGCTTCCTGGACCAATAGCATCAGCATTATCTGGGAAATTGTTAAAAATACAAGTTCTGACCACAGAACTCTGGAGATGGGGCCCAAAAATCCATCTCTTAACAAGCCCTCCAAAGGATTCTAATGTCCACTAAGATTTGTTCCAGTCTCAGTGTCATTAAGGAGTCTGTTAGAAATGCAGAAAGTCAGGCCCTACTTCAGTCTTAACCAAATGAGAATCTTGACTGTTTCTATGCATAATAAGGTTTGAGAAGCACTGGGTTAGCAGAAGTATGTGTATTTTTTAAAATGTCACTGATCCCTTTCAAGATGCATTCATTAAGGCAACACTGGCTGTTGTAAAAGATAAATTCAGAAATCTGTGGCTTAACACAAGGCAAATTTATTTCTTGTTCAACATAAAAGTCTAATTGGTAACACAGGTGCTATGTGCTACAGTCACAGCTTGGGGATGACAGAGACTGTTGTGTTCAACAGTGGCTTTCCAAAGTCACCCTGAAAATTCAGCACCCAGTGGAAAAGGGGGAAGGAGAGAGTAGAGGATCCCTTGAGGGGTTTTCTTGGTCCTGGCCTGGCAGCAGTGTATATAATTTTCTCCTACATTCCATTGGTCAGAACTCAGTTCTGCAAGGGAGAGCCAGGAAATGTAATCCCAGGTGGGAAGCTGCTAACCAGACACCACCCTACCCCAGCAAGGAAAGCATAAATTTTTAGCATCCAGCCATAGACCTTTGCCACACCAGTGGTTCTAAAATGATCTCCTAAGAAGAGAGAGGGGGGACTTATCCCACTTCCCCAAAATCACTCTAGAAGCCAAAGCCTGGACCTTACAATTACTTCTTCACATTTTACTATGAACTGCAGACACCCTCCCATGGTTTTTAAGTCTTCACAGATATCAGATTCAGAAACTAGTCACCATAGAGAATCAAATGCAATGAAAGTATAGGTAGAGAGTGTTTAGAGAAGAGGAAAATGCAAAGAAAAGACGAGGCCTGGGTGGCCAATTAATAGGAATGGAAAGTAATGTTTACAAGACACATTTATTGAATTATATATGCAACAACTTTATTAACTAGGTGATATTGTCTATAATTTTTTTTTTAAAAAATCCATAAATATTTAGACTTCTAAAATAAGTCTATTTTACAAAGTATTTGTTAAAAGTTTCCATTATGAGATCCCCTTATAGAGTATCTACCTTAGCACACTAAACAAGCAACTTTGACTTTTGCTTGTAAAATCATTAGTATATTCCATTTTGTTTTAAGTCCTATAAATTTAATCAAAGGGATATTATCTGGGTTAAGTACAGCACCACAATTAAGACCAGAAGTCTTGTCCTGCATGTATTCACTCATTTACTGTCTTATTAATCCAAATGGTATTTACTGAGCATTTACTATGTGCCATCTGCAGTCAACATGGCTTACAGCAGGGTTTGGCAACTCACACCCCACAGACCAAATTCAGTCCCCTGCCTGATTTTGTAAATAATGTTTTACTGGAACACAGTCATGACCAGTTGTTCACATACTAATGCCTGTGGTTTCTTTTGCACTAGAGACCATATAGACTTTAAAAACGAAAATATTTACTATTTGACCACTACAGGAAACATTTGTGACTCCTAGCTTAGAAGATCAGAGGTATTGTGCCTCAGTTAGTTACCTGGTCTGAATAATAAAGACATAAATGTTTACCTTATTAAATTTATATTTATATTAAATTTGTTTATAAAAGTGATATTTAAAAATATGAGGTATAACAATAGCTATCACTTATTGACAACTCATTATGAGTCAGGTGTTTTGCTAAGCCGCTTACAAGGATGATCTCATCGAATCCTTACAAATACAAGGGAGCTACTATCATTGGTTCCATGTGACAAATAAAAACAACTGGGACATCCAGAGCTTAATTGACATTGTTAGAGAGGCACTGCCAGCAACGGCAAAGCCAACCCCCACCCCAGGAAGATCAGTCAAAGGTCTCTTATCTACATAGTGAGCATCAAGTATCTCTCCGGGCAGGGTTAGAGCAGGGACTGAACAAGAAAGCAGGTATAAAGGCCTGGCACAGCACAGAGTAGCCATACAGTAATACTCGATTGTTTTAGAATAATCAACTTTAAGGTAATTACCTCACCAAAGCTACCCAACCAACGTATTGGGCAATTATTTGCATTCAGTGTATTTATTCTCTATGAGCACGTAGGTCCGATTACATAAAAGGAGTCTTAGAAATTACATGTCAGTGGTATACACCCATGTACTGTTGCTGTAGTGTCTGAATGTTATGAATTCAGTTACTTAATTCACCCTGTCTTGTGCGTCTAACAAAGTATTGGAGGCTACACACTTGCTGTAGAATGCTCAATATTAAATGTTTCATTTTACATGTTATGCAAATCTTAAAATAGCATATGCTGTGAAAGATATTTGGGGATGAGGGAAGGCGTAGATAGGTAGGTAACTCCCCTCAACGATGAATCACTCTCTGTTCAAATGCTGTTCCATTAATTCGAGTGACATTTTGACAATAGCATGCTGTCAGTCCAATGGTTTGACCTATACAACAACCTCTAATTATTACTAATTAAATAATTAATTATTCATAGAAGTGCATGCCATTAGCATAGCAGAGATGTGTTGGAATATGAGTTATATGAGGTTTATGAATCTTCAGAAAATAGATTCTTTAATAAATTAATAAAGGGGCTCTGGGGTTTCATTAAAAGGTGGCTGGAGGGTGTGCTTGCCTGTTTCCAAGGAGACCACAGGTGGTTCGTTGCTTTTTTTTTAAGTTAAACTTGTTTGGGCTAGATGATTTTTTTTTCCACCCTTTTCTCACTGCTCTGTCCTCAGGCAGAGAAAGGAACATTTTAATGAAACCCCTGTTGTCTTCATATCACTTTGATCCCCCTGTGTTCTCTCCAGTCTACACATTGGCCAGTCGGATGAAGGGTTTCAGATTTTCCCCCCAGTATTAAAAACTGTGGCATGCCCTCCATGAATAAACAACATTGCAGTGGAGACCCAGTGAAAGAGGAAGGCAGAGCAAACAAAGGGATGAAGGAAAAATGCATAAATTCAAATGACACTGGCCTCATTTACCCACTTAATTACCCTGACTCCTGACTCTCTCAGCCACTACGATTATTTTTCCAGTTAAGCCTGATTTAAAGAACTTTAAGAAAAAATAGGCTCATCCATTTTTTTTCCCTCCCTCAACAATCTCTTTGCCACATGGAGTTCCACTTCTTCGCTATCTCACCGTAATAATGATCATGGCAATATTAATATCTTCCAGTGCTGCTCACTAAATAGTGATAAAAATAGTAATATTAATGTTTTCAAACATCCATTTCTGATGCTCTGAGGCACATTATAAATTCTGTCTTTGTTTAAGCAGTGGGGAACCCACAAAATATCATTACCGTTATCATTAGAACTCAAGGGCACTTTCTGGAAGCTGAAACCTAAGTGAGACTATGTCAGCAAGCATTCCAGGGCCACAGATGGAACAAAACAAATGAAAAAAATAGAATTTTTTATACCATTTCAACGTTTGACCTATTTTGGAAGCGACGACTTTTTTTTTTTTTTTCTTTTTAATCTGCTGGTTATTTTCACAAAAGGGGAAAGAGCTTGTTTTTCTGAACCAAGCCACTATCCACCCTTCCAAGTCAGTGGGGCCCATCCATTTTTCTCCTACTTTCTTTCACCGTCCTCTACAAACAGGAGAGGAAATGGATCCAGACATAGCAGCTACGATGTGCTTCCTAGGGTTCAGGAGCCAGGCCACTCTACCTAGGTAGTATTTCATCCAGGAGAGGGATGGCAGAAAGGCCGAAAAGGAAACCCTCACATGGCTGAGCTGTTGAAGGCCAAAGAGGAAATGCCGAGTACATTTTCATTACTAATGGGCCCTGTCATAATGGAAACAAAACTTCCCCTGGAAACCTGTAAAAGAAAATATCTTCCAGTGGTAGGCTTAATTTTCTGACATTTCGTTTTACCTTCAGCCTTCATATGAAGAATGAGGCGCAAGCTTTAGCAGCTTCAGCGTGTCCCAACCACTCTGCTTACGGCTGTCAGCCCTGGGACACCAGAGGTCTCGGGACACCAGAGGTCTCGGGACACCAGAGATCCCTTTGCACTCTTGGGGAGTGGGGCTAGCTGATCCTGGTCTTAGTTCAATACCATGTGGCTTACTCCCTTCTTTTCTAGCTCCCTGGATTTACTGGAGTTTTTTCATTTTGCTTGTTTCTGTCTTTTAAAATCCTCTCCCTTCTGTTCCCAGCTCCTCAAGTGCACTCTATTCTGCTCCCTCTCTCCTTCACATCCTCATCGTTTTTCTACGTGATTATTTTCTTGAAGCTGTCTGCCAAGTGGGCAGTTCTCTATATATATATATAAATTTTTAATTTGGCAAAATACATCGGTGGCACCATTAGTTTATAAGTATCTGGACTGGAACATACAATCAAGAGAGGTAAAATAATATCAAGCCATTATAGTTAATTACTAACACAAACGGATGTTTACTAATACTTATAGGAATACGAATCATTTAGGAAAATATTATTAATCCCATAGGCATCCAGGGCTCCGCTATCACCCTCCCTTTTCTAAAAAATGAACTCAGGGAAGATTGAACCTAAATTAAACACATACTTTATTTCTGTATTTAGTTTTCACAAACGACATCCTTTTAATGTGAAACTGACATTCTGGTGTTGGTCATATGCCCAGAAGATTCAGATAATCAACAACAGTTTATAATAACATTGCACCAGAATAATTAATAAAGTCTGAAGTTCAATGAAAAGAAATGTGTGTTCCCCAATAACACAATGAGAAGCTATTCAATTCCATGTGTGATATTCAGGTTTGACGCTCTGAAAATTAGTGAATGAAATTAAGTATTTGGAGGCTTGTTACAACTCTGCCCACACTGTCCATTTTGGTTTCCTATTTTTTCTTCACTTATTTTTTTTTTCTAATTTCACTAGATGAGATTTGCTTCTCAAATTTGCTGGCTTTCAAAAGTACACAGATCTTTTTTATTATTATTTTTTATTTCAGGAAATTATGGGGGTACAAACATTTTGGTTAATTTTGTAGCAAATTCAAGCCATGTTAATATCAAGAGAGAAAAAATTTGTTATAATCTAATGGTTACTTACATTTTGAAAGATCAATAATTGTCCATTACTTCTGGCTTTGTAAAAAGAAGGGACTAGATGATGTCTTGAAATTCTTTCTAGGCTTCCAAATCCACCATTAACTTACCAACCTTATGGTAATACCTGCCCAAGCCAACTTAATTTCTGTTTTCTGTAAAATCAAAGCAAGAGGTTAATAAATTTAGTTTTCCATACAAATGGTTAAAAACATGAAGTAAGCTTTTAGAGAGACTGTCTATATTTATCTAAGCCAATTACTAATACTCTTCCCATGCAACCATCCATCCATCATCCATTCATTAGAATTTGACCAAATGCTACAAGAAAATCAGCATTTTGAATCCTGTTTGCAGACTTAGGAAATGGAAATAAAAACTTAGAAATGAAAAGCTAGTATGGTTTAGAATTCTTCATTTGGAAGCATGTTTTAAACCCATGAAAGATCTTAAGATTGGTCTTCAAATTGGTCGCCAAGTTGTTCTTTGAAGCACTTTCACCTTGTTACTCTTAAGGCTGAATATTCTATACGCATTGTCTTCTGATCCATGGAGCTGCAATCAGAGGGTACATGGGAATCAGAGCACCGTGGTTAAGATTTTCACTTCTGCATAGATATAAAGGGGGCTGGATATTCTACCTACTCCAACCACCTCCCACATTCACCATTCCCTTTTATCTCCTGCCCACAGACACACATGCTCATTGCTCTGCTGGAGTGAGACAATCTGGAGGGCAGAGTCCATGTCTTATTTTATTTCTGTAATGTCCACATTCAACATATTGTCAAACATATCACAATAAATGTTTGTTGTTGAATAAATGGGTCAGATCAAACCTACTGAACAGTGCAGCACTGAGTAGATTTTTACTACTCTTGTAATAAATTATTATTAATAATAATAGTTTACATTTATACATTCACCTATCCCTATCTAATATCTGATCAGTGACAATATATTATCTTCCTCAGAGGTATTTCCCCTTAATTACCTTTATGAAAATTAACTATGGTGCTTCATAGCAGGGGAAACATTTTTTGACAGAAGCTTCCCACGTCTTTCAAATTTCACTGCTACACATTGGTCTTGTTCTGTTTCCTTCATTAGTGGCATTTACTATTTTTTAGGCACTTGTGTGTTCAGATCATCATTTCCTGAGTAGAGAATCTGTGGACTGGATCCCAAAGAGGATTCTTATCATTGTATTAGTTTCCCATTACTGTCATGATATTTGCCACAAACTTAGTAGCTTAAAACAACAAAAATGTATTATCTCACAGTTCTGTAGGTCAGAAATTGAGCATAATTGTCACTGGGTGAAAACCAAAGTGTTGGCAGGGCTGCATTCCTTTCTGGAAGCTCTAGAAAAAAATCCATTCCCTTGACTTTTCCAGCTTCTGGAGGCCACCCACATTCTTTGGCTCATAGTCCCTCCCCTTACCTTCCTTCACTTTTAAAGACAGAATGTTGCATGTCTATGTAGTCACATCTCTAGGTAGCGACATCTAGGTAGTCTAGGTAGTCACATCTCTCTCTGAACACAGCCTGAACATATTCCTTGCTCTTTAAGGGCTCATGTAATTATATTTGGCTGACCCAGATAACCTCAGGTATATCTCATCTTAAGGTCTGTACCCTTAGTTACATCTCCAAAGTCCCTCGTGCCATGTAAAGTAACATGATCACAGGTTCCATGGCAAAGACACCTTTGGGGGCCATTGTTCTACCTTCCGTTCTCATTATACTCATAAAATATTTCAGAAAGAGGATGCTGTCTTAAAAAGAGTTAGAAGATCAGAAGCATAAATACTATGTTGTTAGGGTTGAGACAAAAATATATGGCACACACAAGTTGGATAATGATTGGCAATTTAATAAAGACTACTTACAAAGGTGAGAGGAAGGGATGGTGCAGCACCTCAGCACCTACTAGGGACAACAGGGGATCGATCCACTATCAACCCTGAGCTGATGGGCAGCTGGAATGAGCAGCTACCAGAACATGGACAGATAGCTGCATCAAGAGTGCTGCCTGATAGACATAGTGGCTTTTTGGTATATGGGGCAGTCAAACTGGGATGACTCAGCAGGAAGAGAATTTGGTAAGTAAATGCCCAAATGCCATTTTCCTACCATCCTTCTTCAATCTCTTGCCAGTGCCATCCCAATTTACACTCCCCAACCTCATTGGCTGAATCCAATCAGCAAGGGAGCCCACTGATGTAGTCCTTAAGCACAAGGCAGGATGGATAGGAGTGAGAAGGGGATCTGGAATGACAAATGGAAGGTATCTTGTGCAAATGGCAGAGGGGGCATCCTGTTGGAACATCTAGGCAGAACTTGGAGAAGATTAAGATATCCAGGGGCAAAAACAAAGATATATTAATGGGTTTAAAAAAGAAACTCTATAGGAACTTATTCTGATACCAATGACCATACTCAGTTGAAGCCCATATATCCCAGATTTGGGGGGGGGGAACAGGTCCTTAAAAACCAGTCATATCAGACAGTAGTGGAACTAGATGAATACTAAGTTGAAGTCTGCATAGAATTAATAATATTAATAGAGAGGAAACCATTCTGCTGTATACTTCATGCATACTATTTCTCTAGCCAGGTGCAACAATTGCCCTAGTTTTAACCAGGTCCTGAGTTAAAATGGATGGGCATTAATATTTATTGAGCACCTTCTATAAGTTCGGCACTTTGTGTATATTGCCTTACAAAATGCTCATGTAAACCCAGAGGCAGGGACCATTATCTTCATTTTACTGCTGAAGACATGGAGACTTAGTGACATTCAATTGTCTACTTGGGTATTCATTCAGTCAAGAATTGTTTATTGAGTGAATGCCTACTGAGTGACAGTTACTACTGAAGTATTTAGATACAAGTCAAATAAGGCTCAGTCTCTGTTTCTGTTCTGTCTTAAGCAGAACCATTTTAACAGGTCACTTCTATAAAACATAGAACACAAGGAGGAAATGTGTTCTTGAAAGTCCACCCGAACTCTTCCTTTCTCCTGGGCTTATGATCTTACCATACAAAGCGTAGTTCTCTGCCTTTGCATGGGGATCTCCTGGATGCATCCATCATTGGTGGAGAGAGAGTTTTCCATAGGTACAATTTCTGTGCTAACCAGGAGAGCTCTAGGCAACTGAGGGTCAAAATCCACAGAGAGGCCGGGCGTGGTGGCTCACGCTTGTAATCCTAGCACTCTGGGAGGCCGAGGCGGGAGGATTGCTCAAGGTCAGGAGTTCAAAACCAGCCTGAGCGAGACCCCATCTCTACTATAAAAATAGAAAGAAATTAATTGGCCAACTAATATATATATATAAAAATTAGCCGGGCATGGTGGCTCGTGCCTGTAGTCCCAGCTACTTGGGAGGCTGAGGCAGGAGGATCACTTGAGCCCAGGAGTTTGAGGTTGCTGTGAGCTAGGCTGACGCCACGGCACTCACTCTAGCCTAGGCAAGAAAGCGAGACTCTGTCTCAAAAAAAAAAAAAATCCACAAAGAGTGAAACAAGTGACAGAAGGTTGATTATGTTTCCTTTTTTTTTCATTTATATTTTTTCTCTAGTAAAGGAAGGAAGCATGTAATGACATTCAATGGACTATTTCGCTGGGGGTCTAATTTTAAAGAATATATTGAATGGAGATAAACAGAAATGTTGTGGCTCCTTCCTCTTCCATCCCACAGATGTGAACATTTCTAATGGCTCATATACTGTGCACCTTTCAAAATACACACACACACACACACACACACACACTTATACACACACTGTCCTATACAGCCTTGAGTCTAGGTTCTGGCTTCTAGTCCTTCTTGGCTCAGTGTTCCAGGAAGCTACTTCCAATGGGTCAAAGCAGCCCTTGAACTGCATTTAGACCGATGCAGAGTAGTGGAACATTTAGGACTACATAGGTCGGTGGCAGGCCTTTTAAGTTGTCATGATGTGTTGTACAGGTAGGATTTCAGTCTCTCAGGAAAATACCAAAGAACTTATTACTACCTTACCTCTTACGTATCTGTGCCCACTGAGCCCACAGTTACCTAGCTGATTGTCTTGCAGCCTAAATATGGGAGATCTACTAAAAAGTTTGACATCTTATAAAGGTTTGACCATTTCAGGTTAATCATTCATCTGGCCTCAATGCTTCTTAATAGTGTACCTTTCTCCTCAGGTCCCTTGCTGTGGTAACCTTTAGGCAAGGTTACCTTGAGAACCAGGGAAAATGGAAGACAAAAATCCATCTTACAAGTCTTCCCTATGCCTTTGGAAAGCAAAACTTCCAACTTAGTTAAGGCCAAAGGAATAGATGTTGGTCTGAATCTATCTTATAGATGTTGGTCTGAATCTATCTTGACTATGCTACAACTAGACTCAGTCAAAGACTTCAAAAGCCTTGGTAATCTGCTAAGAAATCCCATTTTCAAACATTTGCCAGATGAAACCTGGGAGAACAATTTATTTTCAACTTCGAGGCTAACTGCATGGACAAGAACTCCTGGTCCACTGGATGATCTAATATTTGAGTCATACTTATCACCAAGCCTTAGTTTCTTGTGCATGATAATGAAGTGACTCATATGTCAAATAAGGAGGTGGAAGATGCACATGGTGTCTGCAAACTGACTGGATTTCTGAGGAGACTGGAGACCAGACTCTGTATGAGCTGGAGCTTTCTAGAGGGCTTCTGGCCCTGCTCCATCTCCAGTGTATTTCAGTGAATTTATATATCTAATTTCTCATACTCCTGCTCATTCTCTGTGTCTTTGAGCCCGTCAGATACCAGCCTTAGCTGGATGTAGGAAATTAAATTATGTGCAAATATGTGAATATAAATGAGAGTCAAAGAATATTTCGGGGCCTTTTGCCTTTGTCTCAGACCTACAGATGGAAAAAGACAGGCATGTAAGTAAACTGGCTATAAGGTTTTAGTTTCAAATGAAGCTTTGGTCATGTTAGTGTTGTTGAATCAGTGAGTAAGTACTGCATTATCGCATTCACATACCTACTGCCTTTCCTTCTCAAATATTCCTAGACTTGAATCTCACTTGAAATACACTGTGAAAATGCAATTTGAATCCTAACTTCCTATTTGAGGAGGGATATCAGACTAAATACACATCACAGTGAGGTCTCTAAAGTCACTTTTTCTTACAAAGCATCCTCTTATCATAAAAATATATGTTATAGATACACTTTTCTTTATTATATAATATGTAACACATGAATATAATATACACATAACATAACATGATTATACCAAAGCACACATAGTCCATATAACATGTACATGTGTATGACACACATATGTTTTAAAAATACATGCGACATATGACGTATATATACAGCACGTGTATGCATGCACACATGTGGTGCAAACCTATGCACACATGCATAATGTTTATTTCATATGTTATATATGACATGTAACATATATACATGTAATGTGCATATATTTATATACTATAAGGCATATGTACATGGTATACACATACATAGCACATTTGTGTGAGTAGGTAAGCATATAATACATAGCACATAAAGAAAATTTATAGTATACAATACAATATATATGTATATAAAAATATACCTAAAATATATATACATATACTATATGTTTTATATACATATCTTTATGTAACATAAGATATATTTCAGAATATATACATCTAATACATGGATATATATTATGATATAGAAAACATTCATACATGTATACTATGTTATAAATATGCTACACTTTCAATTCTAAATTGAAATTCATAAATATAATTTAAATATTTAATAAGATACACTTTATAAAGGAGAAGTAGAAATAAAGCAATTATAATAAAATAATCTGTATTTAAATTTAGAAAATCTTGACCATGACTACATTAGAAGTCATAATGATTAATTAGATTTTTTTCTTTACCCACTTAAAATGACTAACTTTGGATTAAGAGCTATAAAAAGATCAGAGGCAATTCCAGTCAAGCTAAACAGGAAATGAAAGAACAGAGGTAGAAGAAAATACTAGCCTAAAAACTAGAATTAAGCTATATAATAACAGACCAGATTTATTAGCATATTATGAGAGGAAGCGAGAGAGAAATAATCCTAACTGAAGTAAAAATATCATGCCAAGCACCTTACCAGAATTTTGCATGTATGAATGTCCAGTGGAACACAAAAATAGCTATGAGTGATGTAGGACAACTCTTTATTGTGTCAGACTGTCCACACACAGCAGGATATTAACATCCCTGGATCTCACCCACTAAATCCTAACAGCACACCCAATCACCGGGATAACCAAAATTATCCCTGCAAATTTCAAAGCACACTCAGGGGCTAGATCTCTCTCATTGAGAGCCACAGTTATAGGAAACGGACTAAACATTGCTTTTATCCAGATCTTTAATCTTCCGTTAATGGATCTGAATGGCAATATTGTACCATTTAAAACTGGTTTCTTTGACATTCATAATTCTTTCCTGTCCAAAAGCAATTTTACACAGTTGCCATATGCTGAGGACACTTAGCCATCATCTCATACATGTAATAATGTAGATAGGTCTGAAACACTTAGTACATTTGGTCCACTCAGGAAAGTCTAAAAATCTATGAATGGTACAACACGTTAGTTCTGCCATCCACAAGATAGCTTGAGTGATGAGTATACCACCACAGTGATATCCATAGATCTTCTCTCACAAAAAGCTGCCTCAATAATTATCATCCTTGTAGTACTCAGTCTTGTTACTAATGAGGTCTACACATGGCCTAGTGAATGTTTGTATTTAGGAAAATTATATTAAAAATATACAAAAGGATAATTTTCAAGTAAAAATTCACCAAAACATAATTCATAATCTCAGGGGTGTCGGGAAGGAACAGTCTTTGAGCTTTGCTTGATGATTTGGGGGCAACAGAAAATAACAGCAGAAGCATAATTCAAAGACCCTTTCTCAGGATACATTAGCTGTCTCTTTCAGCGTCATTGCCCAAACATTACCAAAACCTCCAAAATATAGGGTTTGGGATGACCACCCTGATTCAATATATCTGTATAACACTTGCTAAACAACAGAAAGTGTAAATAAAGATTTTGTGGCTGGAATTCCTATATCCAACCAAGGTGACAAACTACATATGAATTCTTCAAGGTAATAGAGAAGACACAGGTACGATTTGCATTTTTTTCTGAACAAAATCTCAAGCATTCACATTTCATACATCAAAGGGGATAAACTCACAGTAAGAACCATTGCATGTTTTATCTCCTCATGGATTAGTCTTATGTGACAATGTATGGGGGACAATGTCTTCTTTCTATTTGTCAGTGATTTTTTAATAATAACGATGAACATTTACTGAGCATTTATAATCTGCCAGGCACTCTTTTAAGTACTTCACTAACACTAACCCATTTAACTTCATAACAATTTTCTGTGGTGTTTTTTATTCCTCCAAGTTGCAGATGAGAAACAGAGATATAAGGAGATTGAGTAACTTGCCCAAAGTAGTATTAGTAAATAATACAGGTGATTTGAATCCATATAGTCTAGTTCCAGAGCCTTCTCTTTTAACTGATATGCCCTGCTGTCTCTCTGACTCATTTTTTACTCCCCTGCAAAAGAAATGTATCATCTGCATTTTAAAAATTAAAGAGCAAAATTTGGTGATTGGCCAATCTGGTCTTGATGCCTGATTATGAAAAGATAGCTATAAGCATTGTCAAGAATTTGTCCTTATATAAGGACTTTGCAGCTCCTTGAAAAGAAAGGAAAATGATCTATTCCTAAAAGAACTTTAAACTTTGTCAAGAGCCTTAAAGAAAGTAGTGTTATTGATGTTGTTGTTTTAAGATCAGCTGATTGCCCATTCCATGAATGCCCATTCTCTGCCTTGTATAATATGGCAGAGAAACTCATTCTAATGCTACCCATGAGAACAAAGGCTAATTGGAGTTCAATCTTCCTGCTAAAGGCTACAGAAAGGAAAATTATGTTCTTTCAGTCAACAGATCTGCTCTTGTGTGCATGGGTCAGCATCCTACCTATTTTTCTGGCTCCCAAAGGTATTAGGAACCACACACAGAGCTCCCTGTATCTATCTTCCCTTTTCACGCCTGCCCTTCCCTTGTAACCAGCATTATTCGTGGGAAGATTCTGCATGAGATTTTCCACGTGGCTGGCAGGGCTGACACACTGGCCCCTTCCTTGTGCAGCCCTGCCCCTCCCCTCCTACACCTCCCGCTTTCCTCTGGGCGGAACTCACCACGCCCCTTGTCTTTTTTGATTGTGTGTGCTTTTCCCTTTCATTCCGGCTGAAGGCTCTGAATGAGCCTCTTGTGTGAAAAAGACAGACAATAGTCCTCATTTAATGGGATTATTTACAATAGGAAAAATAGCCCTAAAAAGAGAGAGCAGGAGAGACAGTTATAGCAAGAGGCCTGAGTGTGAAGCCTCTTTTATTAGGAGCCTGGCACCCTCCGCACCTTCCCCCCTGGCCATCTGCCAAGCTCTCCTCCACTTGAGAGGGGCCCTTGAGTTTTGTTACAGTTTCCATATGATGCCACGGCAGCCGGGCTCTGCGGTGTGACTCATTTCCGCAGCAAGAGTTCTCCGGCACATTAACAGCTCTGTCTTCTTTGATCAAGTGACACCAGGGCATCCGTTCTCATGGGCAACGTTTTCAGATGATTAGCCTTTTCCCAGGCACACCCGAATGGAGAACAGAACGCTGGCTGTGGAGGAGGCAGCCAAGTCGGGCTCCAGAGGCAGTGTGTGCAGTAGACATGTGAAGAGAGTGTGGCTTAGTTAGACCCAGCCCAGGCAGAGCCCTTGTGAGAATTTGGACACTCCGTCCCCTCTGGGCCAGTGGCTTAGGAAACGTTGCCTCTTCTCAGTGGACACAGTCCTTCCAGCCCCAGCCTGAGGTCCACACTCACTTTACACAAATGCAGGAGTGCATAGGGCAGCTAGAGGACTACATAAGGACACACGACATTTCTAGCAGCTACTTGAGCTCCAGCTGACGTTAGCAGCAACACGGTGCCCTGGCAGGTGCACGTGGGCCCCACAGCCAGATTGTGTCTGGGGTTTGCATCTTGGGTTTGCCATTTGTCAACCGTGCAGGTCTGTTATCTTGGGCAAATTATTTACGTCTCCCACGTCTTGGTTTCCTTATCCGTGAAATGGTTCTGCAATAATAGAAACTAACTTAGAGGTCACTGTGAGGATTAAGAAAATTCATAGAAAGGATGTAGAGTAGTGGCCGCCACAAAGAAAGCTCCCAGTAAATGCTGGCTATTCATAAATAGAACAGTGCTAAGGTAACCTAGACCTTAGCAAAAATATTAATAGAAAATAGCTGGTGTGGCCTCTATGATTGCCGGCCTCACCTTACTGTGCATTTTTCTTTAATATCCCAAATTCTTTCCATTATTGAGTTAAAAACTGATGGTGATAATAATCACTGACTTTTATTTTGCTTTTATCATATGTCACATTTTGTGTTAAATACTTTTCATATAATGATATTGTTTAATTATGCCAACAACTTTCTGAAATAGGTTTTTCTATTAACCCTGTTTTTCAGATAAAGAGCTTGATGCTTCGAGAAGCTAAGCAACTTATCTAAGATCCAAAATCCACCAAGTGGCTCAGGTGGTATTTGGGAAAAACTCTTATCCTAGAACCCCCAAATTACACGCCCACTACTGAATTCTGCTTCAATATGCATAAGCAGAATTTTTGCTCCAATTTTTTCTCTTCCCAATTTTCATGTCCTAAAAATATATACGTCTTCATATTCATGCTGGCTTCTTTCTGGAAGCAGAGATCGTGACATTATGGCCTCCCGAGGCTGTACAAATAGGTTGGTACAACTGCTTATTTACAAGTGAAATGGAAGTGGTAAACTTAGAAATAAAAACATCCTTCCTGCAATGGTATATATAAGGCAAAAATAAAGCATAATGCATTGTCCCTCTCAATGGGCAAGTTTAGTGGAGGACAAAGAAATGACATTCTCTCAAATACCAGTGATGTTGGTGAAGATGGGGCAGTACTCTGGGGGTCACTAGGTGTCCTTGATATCAAAATATTATCAGCCATACCCAATTTTGTCTATTTTTAAGTCTGGTTCTGTCTTGTGTCCTGGCTAGCTTTTCAAGTATTCTTATTATTTTAATATAGGCACCTTTGCAAATAGGCTAATTTTTTCTCATTCCTTTCCTATGCTATTATTCCATTTGTCACTTTCTTATTTTATTTATTCAATTTTCTTCAAATTGCACCGTTTGTTACTTGGCCTCAGGGAGCACTGGCTATTAAAACTACACTAATAAGTTTAATTGACTTAAAATTATGTAAGAATAGCACAGCTGCCAAGAAGTATGGGGCCTCCAATAGGTGCTACAGCAGAAAGGATGCGTTAAACAAAGCAAGGTGGTCTCAGGTTTTGAAGCCCCCAATTCAGCAGGATGTTGTTGAAGAAAAGGTGTTCTCATCAGGAAGCCAAGGTGAACTCCATTAGAGTTGCAGCTAGGTTTCTATTTCAGTACACAGTATCGTGGAAAATGTAAGTTTCCAGAACAAATCACGGGGATTTGGGTGCCATGAGGTGTAATTATTAACTGTATGAAAGTTTTATCCATTGTATAGACCCTAACATATTGAAATTTTGATTTAAACAACTATTCATACATAATTGTTCAAGAATGTGTCTTTACTAGAGTATGAAGTGCATTTATACTTGTCCATACCTCTCCATAACCCTGTTCGAACATCAGATCTAACAAACAGCTTTAACAAAGAAAAAGAAAAGAAAGTAAAGGATGGAGGGCAGTCATCTACTGTATTTCAGAAAGGCAGTTTTGCACATAGGCATTTGAGAAGTAGTTGAAAAATTGCCTTTCAAATGATGTCATATCCTCAGCATCAGTTTTTTCTTTGAGAAACACGAGAATGCAAATACCTGACTCAGCTAGCTTTGTAAGTGGAAGGAGGTGATGC
The DNA here is from genome assembly GCF_040939455.1 of Microcebus murinus. Taxonomy (NCBI): domain Eukaryota; kingdom Metazoa; phylum Chordata; class Mammalia; order Primates; family Cheirogaleidae; genus Microcebus; species Microcebus murinus. The sequence goes on along the minus strand of NC_134108.1, from coordinate 94,449,201 downwards.
AGGAGAGAGCATTTTGACAGCCACAATGCATGTACAGTTATGAAGAATTACATGGCCAGGCTTTGGGGACAGCCTCTATAATATGTTCTAGTGTCAGCTCCCAGAAAGTGGGGTCCAGTGGAGCAGACACAACACATAGGCAATCCTAGCTGTGAGGTGCTGGTAGCCATTTACTCTGCCTTAAGATCAAGCCAGGGAAAAGCATAGTCATACAACATATTGGAAGTCTTAGAGATTAGTAAGTCCAACTCCCATATTTTACAATGGAAAAGCTGACAACCAGGGAATAGTATTAATAGTAACTTGCCCAATGTCACCATCTAATTATAGGCAGTAGCAATACTAGAACTTGGGTCTCTCAATGGTTCATCGTGTGGTTTGCCCTGAAATATCACTCTCACTGCTAAGAAGTAGTGTGAAGACCCCACTCCCTAGCACTACCCCTCAATTCCATCTTAGTACCCATTATCTAATCTCTTTTGGAAGGAGTTATACGTTCAGGTGCAGTGCCACACGAATGGTATGGATGGCATGGTAATTATTTTATCCAAAATACTGGCTCAATTGTATATTTGGCTAGTAAATAACATGCACCTAATCAAAAGTTATTACATGCTTCCAAGGAGATAACTGATGTCATGGAAATACTATACCTTAGAATTTACGCTTTAGTCCTTCCTTTGCTACTATTTTGCAGTTTTAGCCATGGTAGAAAACACCCACAGTCTCCTGCCAAAGACCTCGTGGTACTTGGAGGATGCCTCTATTATATCATGCATTATCTCCATCAGGATGGCAGCTGACAGCTATCCATTCTTTACCTTTCTAATAATAAACACAGTCCCTGAGTGTCTAAAAAATGCTAAATAAAAGTTTGATGAATAAAAGAGGAAAAAAAAATAAATGAATGGATGGACAAACTCAAAGGCCATAACCTGTTAGGCTGGGATGAGCTACAAGTCTTGGGAAGGTAAATCAGACAGAGGTCTAGATCAGACTGTATTGCTGTCGAAGCTGGCTGAGGCAGGGGGATTGGTCACACGCGGCAAAGTGTCAAGATGGGCTGGGGAGGCACTGTGAGGTGTGACCAAATATAGGCATTGCGAAAAGTCTTTTACTGAAGGATGGGCACAAGAGAGTCCATCAACTATTCCCCTTACTTTTGATATTTGTGAAATTTACTATAATAAAACTTATTTAAAAAGAAGTTTTGCTTTGTTTCTGAGCAACTAGGACTACAGGTAGAAGTGACAGCTAGAACAGCAGAGGATGTTGAATTTGGGGGTTGGGTCCATGCTATAGCAGCACCAGGGAGAGCTCGCAATAGCTGTTGGTCCTTCTCTAGAAGCTGGCCTTGGAGACATGCAGGTGTTTGGAGGAGCCACTGAGGTCTCCCCTGTTGGCTCCTGTGTCTTTGAATTGGGTCTTCATTAGTGCCAGGAGGCTTGGGCTTGTCAGGGTAGGTGCTGCTCGCTCACGACAACGCTTTGTCTCACCCTTCATCTCCTCTAGCTTTGGTAACCATGGGGGATGACAGTCCTTGAACCTCTGGGCAGGCTGGGGACTCAGGGTCGAAGTTTGGTTACTTCTGAGTTGGATGAGAATTTTTGCTTATTTCAGCAGGATCTTTTTGTGTTTTTTTTTTTTTATCAGACTCCTCTTCACTAGGGCCCTTCCTAGGGTCTTGAGAACTGAGCTCTTGATTGCAACCTTGATAACAACTGGCAGCTGTTACATGACTTTAGAAGTGAACTCTGACTCTGTGGTTCCCACCTCATTATTTCAAAAGTAAGGTATCTGAACCTGAGCATAAATTTCAAAGGCATGCCTCTACTCCAACATTTTACTATTCTTTGTTGCTGAGCACAGATTTGGTCTGAAAATCCTTTGAAATGTAGTGTGACGGCTAGTAATATCTAGCATCTCTATCACATAATTTCTGAGTTTCTCTTAAATGAGCATGTTAAAATACTAAGTGCCAACTTCTGGATTCTTATGTATTTTAGATTGGCCTCCACTCAAAATATCAGGCAATTGAAATTGGATGTTATTCTCAGTCTAACTTCAGGTCTGAGCTGATTATATTTTGGTTTCTTACATTCAAAAGTGAATCCATGCTATACAGTCTCTCAAAATTATCTACTCATTTATATATTCATTAAATGAAATGAAATGAACATGGGGTCCCTCTACTATGCCTTGTATTCTCTCGTGTTCTAGCTAAATAAAATAAAAAGCTGAATTAGACAAAACCTTGCCAGCTGAGAGCTTTCAGTATGGTGTGGAAAATAATACATGAACACTTAAAATGAGAGGGAGGATGTCATAAATGATAACATTGAAGCACAGATGAAATATTTGGAAATGTAGGATAAAAGAAAATATTTCCTATTGGTATTAAATATATATATATACATATACTATATATATAAATTAAACATGATGAAATCTATTGGAAGCTCTTTTTGTCTAGCTGATCTAAGAATTGGCTTTCACAAATGATCACCAAGAGCCTCCCATTATCCAAGGAGAGTGATTTGATAGTCTACACCAAACCTGGATATGTTCTACTGACTTCCCTGTTGTTTCCCATAAATTCAAAGGGATAAAACTATGTGAGTGACCTATTGTGCAAGGTTACTTGCTGCAGCTTGAATTTTATGGGAGTTGGCATTAGATTACAGAGTGAGCTGTACAGCTGAGGAGCAGTTAAATATGGTCCATCTGTCTTGGCCTCTAATAGACTTGCACTGATGGAAGTGCTGGGCGTTTGGAAGGGAGTATCCGTGCTCTTCCTGGAAAAGAAAGAATTAGTGCCAGATTCAGTCTAACACTTCTGTAGTATACCTCTACCATTGTAGTATTTTAAAAACTTGACACTAGTCTCATCCTTTCAATGAAGAAACATACATGCAAAGAACTGAAATGTATTTCTTAAACAGCCCCTTACAGTTCGTAGGAAATCTTGGACTGGAGAGCAGAATTCCTGATTTCCCAAACTACCACAAAGTCGTTATTTATGCGTTTGATTAGTTTTGTTTTTCTTTCTATAAACTTAAATCATCCACTATCCCCCACTATCGGCTGTTGCAAAATGTTCAAATTTTGCAGAAAAACTTATTCTACAGTACTGATCAATCCACATTGTAAAATATCTGGTAATCCTTGCAAGTGTTGCAAACATCGTGCCAGAGCTAAACCTGTCATTTTGATTTGTGCTGTCTTTCCCACCTGGAAAGCTTCAATTATAGGAGCGTTTCAAAGGGGCCGGATAACAGGGCGGTTAACAGAGTGCTGAATGACTGTGCAAAACCAAAGGTTGTTTAGGTGCAGCTTTAAATTGTTCTCTGTATGCAGTGAACAAAATAAGACTTATTATAGCTTGCTGGAAGACTACTTTTATTTGGCTGCTTAATGGACACAGGTTTCCTTTTGGGGTTATGAAAATGTTTTGGAACTAGATAGAGGTGGTTGTTGTATGGCTTTATGAATGTATTAAATACCACCAAAGGTTCCCTTTAAAATGATTAATTTTATCTTTTATGAATTTCACCTCAATAAAAAGTATACAAGAAAGATTTAAAAAAGGTGGGAAAGCACCAAGTTAGTAATAGTGTTTTATTTATAAACTTAGTTTCATGAAATGTAGTATCAATCAATCCCCCTTTACAGTAAAAAATTTTCTTGGCAATAACCTAGCTCCATGTACTGGGGATGGATATCACATCCAATTCCTACATGCCTGTGGAAGACACCCCAAAATTCACACATAAAAGATATAATTTCATAAATGCAGATGCACCAAAGTAAATATGAAAAGGATAGACATTTACAATTATAAAAATTCACAGATAAATAGCCTCTTTGGTCAGAGAGAGCGTAGAATTCTATAGAATGTACCTGGTACCTACTTTCTGCACCTGCACCTCACAGACTGATCAAGAAAAATGCAAATGAACAGAAGGAGTCTTAACTATGGCAGAGAAGTGTAGAAGATGCCTGCTTGCATGCCTGCCCTCTAAATAACTCTAAAATGTTGATTTTTTTCATAACATATTAGACAATGGTGACATTTCCAAAGAAGCACACATAATTGAGCCAGAATAAAAAAAAAAAATAGTGTTTGTAAAAGGAAGAAGCCAATGTGTTCTTGGTCTCTTGACATTATCTACCACTGTTCAATCCCCTTCTGTTTTCTTCCTTTCCCTTTGCTTCAGTTTAATTTTATCCAGTTCAGCAAGTACTTATAGAGTATGTGCTACATGACAGGCACTGGACTTGGCCCAAGGGACTCTAGAAATCCATCCAAAGGGCCTATAGCTGGAGGAGGGGAACAGCATTTGCTTCACTGGACTGTCGTTTACAACAAAAGACCTACTCTGGAAAGCACCGGGAAATGGGAGGCAAAGGTAACTATTAGGGTAAGTCTTTCCAAATGAACAGATATATAAAATTGTTGCTCAGGGATAGAAGGGTCTTAGCTGGAGAAATTAAAGGAGCAAACAGTATTCTAGAATGGATAAAGTAGGAAAAGATCTCAATATCTAAAGGAAATGCATTAACAAGTAGTGCAATGAGACTGTAATGTAGATTTTTAACATAACAGACACCAAAAAATGAGTAGGGGAAAGAGTATGGAATCCTGAAAATATATTTAAAAATTTTTTTTGAAAGGTGTGGATAGTCATAGGTAGAAGTGAATGTTGAATGAATGGCACAGAAGGATCACATAATTTTGTGGGGCATTTAGATAACTTCTGATTATACCCAATTCTTAATAAAATAAAACTCAAGCATGGCCATTCATCTATTCAACAAACACATACTGAGTATCACTATGTTCCAACACTGTTCCTGCTTCTGGGAAAATGGAAGTGAGTAAGATGAGTTAAGATCCCTGCTCCAGGGGGCTTTATAGTCTGTTGAGGGGAAACTGACATTAAAACTGAACAGATAGATGAACGAGATAATTTTAGACAGTGAAGACAGGGTGATACGTAAGTGGGGCAAAGCAGGTGATCATTGGAGAGGGTGCTCAAGGGATGCCTCCCCCCCAACCAAAGAGATGTTTTCACAGAAACTTGAATAAAGTGAAGGAATGAGATGTATGAAGATCTGAGAACAGAATTTTCCAAAAAGAGGCAGCAGAAATCGACAAGGGAACGAGCTTGGATTGTTGGAGAGAAAGCAAGAAAGCCAGCATGGCTAGAGCAAATTAAGCACAAGAAAGAACAGAAGGAAATGAGGTCAGAGAAGTTGTCCTGGAGCAAACTTTACAGGGCGTAGCAGGCTATGGTGAAGAATTGGAATTTTATTCTCAATATAATGGAAACATTGGTTACTTTTAATTGGAGGGGAGGTCATATGATCTTATTTGTATGTTCCCTTTGCTTTGTTCCAGTATTGTGGCCACATCAAGTGCAGAGACTTCACACCCACGATGAAGCATCTACAGACTGTATTTAGCATGGTCAAGACAGAAACAATACTTCTATGGAGTCTCTAGAGATGACTACTATCAATTCCTTTCCTTTCTATACACATGTGCTGCTCCTAGTGTCAAGAGTTAGAGCCCTGTTTCCCTCCCCTTGAATACAGGCTGGATTTAGTAACTTGCTTGATTAATATATCCTTGCCTTTATTCATGCCATTTGTATGGCAGAAATGATAGTCTAGATCTTCAGATGCTAGGTCATAAGATTTCGTAGTTTTCACCTGGGTCTCTTGGGCAGCTCCTTGTTGGAATGCTCCCTCTAAAATTACAGCCACCACACAACCTTAGCTACAGGGAGGGCTAAATTGTGGGGCGTCCTGGTTGAAATCTCCCACTGAGCTCCCAGCTGAAAGCCAGCATCAACTGCCAGCCATGACTGGACTGGATGTTTAGTCTACTTAAGACTTGAGATGACTGTAGTCCCAGCCAACATCCGACTACAACTTCACAAGAGTCCCCAAGCAAAGAACCTTCCATGTGAGCCCATCAACTTATGAAATGTGAGTTACACTACCAAATAGTTATTTTAACCTTGGGGTGATTTACAATGTAGCAATAGTTGACAAGATTGGTTTGTTTTTTTTTCAACCAAAAGAGCTCACAATTTATTCCAATCATACTCCTGAAGCCAAATCTGGTAATTCAGGCATCATTGGTTCCTCACTCTCTTTTTTTTTTTTTTTTTTATTTCTTTAGTTTTTCCTAAATTTCAGAGGTTTTCTTGTAAATACAAGCAGGTGCAGTTTCCTCACGTGTACTTGGCTCAAATTCAAGAAAAATTCAGCCATACAGCTCTTGATGTTCCAGAGCTGAGCTCAATGATCTCTCGTAAGAGCCACGAAGAATATTTGATCACGTATTCTCTTCCACAGCTCAATCTGTCAAGGCTTCCCCTCTCTTAATTCTTGAAGTTTCAGGCATTTTCATTTAAGTATTTTATTGTTATTGTTAATCAAGCCAATTAGGTTCATCTTATTGGCAGGCACATGGTGACTACATATTTTGGTCACCATGATTCTGTAGATACACATCTATGTTAGTTAAATACTCATGACTGTAAAACATAGAAGAGCTCATTGATGAATTGATCACCACAGAGTGAGATCACTTCCTCTTAACATACCAAGATGACCCAACTCTGAGTATGTCATTTGCTATCACGTATTAATTTGATAATAGTGTGTAATTAGAATTAATATATTACTTACTGCTTAAGTATCTGGTAACAAAAGCTGTGATTCTTTAATCTTATTCTGAGTGAACAAGTCAATGAGCTTATAGATAAGCAAGGCTATAAATGTAACTCTTTCCACATCCATAAACATGAATAAAGACAGGATTATGTAGAACAGAAAAAAATAAAATAAAATAAAACCCATGACTTCATACAACATTCAGATCTTTTTAGAGAAAGGAAAAAAAAAAAGAGAGCAGATATCCTGTGGAACCTTCAAGCCCATCAATTCTGGGAGGTAAAAGGCTAAAGCCAACCTCAAACCATAGAAAACATTTTGACTTGGAGCTGCAGTGACTGAGTTTAAGCAAACAATTAGCGCCAGTCGTCTGTTGGCTCAGCATCCAGTATGGAAATCAGTCCTAATAAATTATTTTCTATGATCTTTCTAATCCAGGACAAAGTAATTCTTCATTGCCTGACTAGGTTTTTTTTTTTTTTAAAGGATTAAGATGGCTCTAAATAGCTATCAATTAACTTTCTATTTCCCGTTATAAAATGTGAACATTACAATAATCTTGAGTCACCCAGGGACTCAAAGGGAAAAACTACTTTAGTCATTTGACCTCCCTTACATGGGGCATAAATGTGGCCTTTATATATTGCTAATCATAACCACAATAGGACTAATCATATTCTGATACCAAGTTAAACTGAGGAATCAGAAGAGCCCTTCTTATTTTGAGTCTTTAGAAATTTGGATGCAACCCAGAAGTTACCCAGAGGAAGTCTTCTTTGGGCGGCTTGGTTTTGGCAGAACCAAGTTTGAGGAAAGGGGCCATCTGTGCTTGGTAGTACTCTGATGTTGTTTCCTATATTGCTCTTAAAAAAATACTAAAGTTTCTTTTGAGTTGTTTTTCCTAATGATAATAAAACAGCTGAAATTAAGGAATGTTGTGAATTTAAATAGCATTACACCATCAGTCATAAATACCTCGATAGTAAGGAAGCATATTACCATTAACATTGAAAATGATCAACAAAGCTGCTCAAGCTACGTGTTTTACTGGACAAATTTATCAATTTGAAGTTGCCTCGTATCACTGTGCCTTGTCGATTCATTTTATTTGGCTGCAAGATATACCAACACATTTTGTTTTGAATAACTGCTACTTTTTACGAAGTGATCTATTTGGGAAGGAGGAGGCCAGAGGGAGGAGTGAGGAAACAGAGTTAACCTAATTACGATCTAATGTTTTTGTTTTTGTTTTTGTTTTTTTAGTAATTTATACAGGATGTCTTGAAATGTCTTTTTATAAAGAAAATGTAGGCTATTTTAAATCAGGACAAAGTAAGTGAGAATGCCAATTGATTTCAAATGAAATTATTTGTGTTAATTCTTTTTTTTTTTTTTTGATGTTTGAAGAAGTGTTCCTATTCACACATAAATGGTACAAGACTTTTATCTGGGAAACTGTTTGGGTCAGCCCATCTAAGTTTTATGAAGAAGGCTGTGTTGTAGTAGCCCTCAAAGGAAATGCAGAGATTAGTGTTTCCCCAAGGCAGGTTGCTCTGCCTTGACCCATGGGAGTCCCTGTTTGCAATTCCCTTTCTCCATTTAATAGCTAAGGGAAGACCATACTCCCTCTCTGTCAGTACCTGCTCAGATGGAATTTCCTCTATGAGACCTTCCCTAACATGTTGAGGTTTTCTACTACTAAGCTCCCAGAATTTCTGTAGCATATCTCTAACATTAGGCTCATCTCACAGTATTTACATATCTTTCCCACAATGCCATTCCCCTTCCTCTGACCAAAAGAGAAGGAAAAATAAATAAATACAGAAAAGACTATGGCTTTCTAAGGCAGAGATCATATCTTATTTCTCTTTATATTCCATGGATTCAGTACTAGCGCCTGGTATGTATAGATACTTCATTATATTCACTGATGGCAAGCAAAAGGGCTGTCCCTAAATGGAAGCAATTTCATAAGCAGGGGTCCTCTTTCAAACATGGTTACGCTGGGAAAATGTTGAAGTTTATTGCCACTCAAACCAATAATTGGTATGACTCTTTTATCTGTGGTGGTTAACCTTGGTCCATAAAGTTAAGAGGTTTAACTGCCCTATAAAAGCCATCAGAGCTTTCTCTAAGAATCATCCCTTCCTAAAGTTAAGGGAACAGAATATTTCCAAACAGATATATGGTACTTGTAGTTTGTTGATTATTGATATATGTAAACCATGCACGATTATGTGAAGTAAGGAATGGTATAGATAGTTTTAACTTTAGTGTGCTGCAGGTTGGCTGAAATGCTTGTTAAAATGCATATTCATCAGGTCTTAGGTGGGGCTCAGGCACCTGCATTTTAAACAAGCATTCCAGGTAAGTCTGATGCTGGTGCCTGCAGACCACACTTCCAAGAGACACTGGTGTAAATGAAGAGCTCACGTGCTTAGAAACCAGTTTTCTTGTTATGTTTCTCTGTATATCTGTATGATTTTCTTTCTCTTCTCAACTTAGAATATAACATCACCAGGACAAAGACCAGGACTTTACTTTCTTGTTAATGCCATTGCACTGAATTCCATGCTCTGCCCTGATGGTTCCATGAGGACAGGCATAGATAGAAGCTCATTTCTGCTCTTCGTTTATATGAGCCTGGGAAAAAGGATGGAATCTCAGGTAGGCTAACAGGACACAGAGGACTTCACTTCTCTCTGGTCTCCTATGAATATTTCTGGTTTTTAATATCTGTATGTATTATACTAAAAGGGCACGTGAAAGTATTTGGGAATCCACACACACTTGTGCCCATCTTCATAAAACGTCCCTGTCTCAGACAGCACCAGAGCTATTGATCCAATATTAATCTACTGGCATCCATCCATCACTGCTCTGCTTAAAGCTGTCAGTGGCTCCACCTGACTCCAGGAATGGGTCTGAACCTGGATTATGTCCAATAGGCTTCTTGTGCGGGTCTCCTGCCTTCCTCTCCAATTTCGTCTATTTTACCTGCCTTAGATACACGATTCTCTGGCCATTTTTGACTTCTTGGAGCTTCCCTAGTATTGTAAAAGGCTCTTTCGTAGTTTCCATGTACATGCAACTTCCTGCCTAAATGGCTTTTTTTGCAACTTTGACTTCTTGGTTAAGTGCCTACCCAGTCTTCCATGCTCAACTGGGGACTCTGTTATGTCCCCAATTGGGAACCCAGCAGTGACAAAGCAAATTATTCTGATGTGTTTAATTCCTCAATTTTCATATGTGAATCAGGCTGTCATGAAAAATGCTAACACTAGCTAACCTCAAGTATATTAGCTCATTTAATTATTTTAACAATCCTCTGAGGCATTTTTTCATTTTACAGATGAGAGAACTGATACACTGAGAGGTGAGGTAACTTGCCCAAGTCTGCACAACTAGTAACTGGCAGAGTTAGGATTAAGACAGAACTAGTTTGTCTCCTACCCCAGTCTAAACCTTTAGCTTACACCATAACTAAATGTTCTTTTGCTTGCATGCTTTCTCCACTAGATTAAGAATTCCTTAAACACAGGAGCCAAGTCTTAGGTTTCCCAGGATTCCAATTTCCTAGGAGACTGCTTAGTCCACAGTAGATGTTCAATTAACACGTGAGTAGATAAATCTTTTAATAAAATCATATGACTTTGACCTTAGCCAGGATTGTAAGAGCAGTAGAAGCCACAAAAAAGACCTAATTGAACCATTTAACCAGAATCCATTATTAAGACCACCCAGTTATAGCCTAGAGGGGCTACAGAGAGACTTTTGATTTCTATATTAAGCTAGAAATTAGTAAAATGCAATAAAATGAAACCGTGACTTATTTGAGTTAACTTCTAGAGCAGAGATATGAGTTAGGGATGACTTGTTCTTTTGGTCTCCTGTAGTTATTTCTGGATTTCTTTGTGGCAAAGGACATTAGTTTCACCTCATGTGATATGGGATAGTGATGGGCCCCAATGATCAAAGCGACAGTGATACTTTGTGCTCAGAGGCCTCTGACTGTCATTACTTCCTGTCAGTGTTCCCAGATAGCACAGACCAACTCAACTTTAGAACAATTCAGTCTTCTGAGCTTTCAGCACATGCCCGATCTTAAAGATGTTTTGTTAGTTGTTCTAGTGACTGACCGACTTTATTCCCATCCAAGCACATGCTCAATGCTTTGTGGCCAGATAGACCGGAGTTTAAATTGCAGCTTTACCATTCATCATAAATGAATTTGGATAATATGCATGAGCTCTCTAAGCCGTAGTTTTCTCATCTGCAAAGTAGAATAAATAAAGGTATTAACCTCATAGGGTCTCCATGAGGATTAAGTAACACAATTGACAGTATCAAGCATTCCTGGAAACACATTCAGTTCTTCTGATTCCAGAGCCTGAACTAGCTTCCCAACAACATGCTCACCTTGCTTAGATATCTCCGTTTCTTAGCTCTTGTACCCCTTCAGTCTTTGCCCTTTCACTGATAAAACTTATGAAAATGTAGGCTATCCTCGTTGCTTTTCATGGTAAACCATTTTTTCATCCTGCTCTGGTTGACTCTGCCTTTGGTCACCACCACACAGCAGCAATTACTCTGTCTATGGTGAACAATGACAGTTGACTGAGCTGACAGTTCATATATCATCAACTACTCTGCTAATTTGTAATGTTCAAACTGTTTGGGTTTATATCTTTCTCACCTCACATTGCTGAGTGGCTTTGTTCCTCACATTTATTTAGAAGTCTAAACCAATGGGGCATTCTTTCATCCCTTGGGGCTTTCACTTGGGGACATCTTCATTTATTCAGCCAAGAGAAAAGGGTGTGGAGGACTGTCAGGGGAGGGCTCTATGGACCAGACACCAAAACAGGCAGACATTGCCCCCACTCACGTTCCATTACCAGAACATACAGACTAGTAGTGAGGCCAGGTCAACGCGGAGAGTGTGGAATTTTCTGTGCACCTAGAAACTCTTTGCCATACTTACAGAAAAATCCAAAATTTTTATTAGCTTTAAATTTCTTCAGTATCAGGTCTCAGTGTACCTTTCCAGCCCTTTCTTGAACCACCTCTATATTTTCCCACCATGCTATTTTTATCAGACTGTTTACTCTATATTAAATGATCCAAATCAATTTCTTCCACATAAAACCCTTTAAGGCAAAGCACCAAGCTTTCTCTCATGCTGACTTTCAGAAGGAGGAGGACAAAAGTGGATACCAAACTTTTTATCCCTTAGATCATTTAAGATCAAATCTTAGCAGGTTAAGGCAGGAAAAGGGCCCCAACAATGCTTAGCCCAAAGTTTCTGTTATTTTATGTTTTGTTTTGTTTTTGTACATGGAAAAAGAAGGAAAGGCCCAGAAAGATAAAGGAGTTGCATGGGTCAAACCATGACTAGAGACCAAGTCTTTTGGATTTCATTCCTAGTCTGTTTCCAATACCACATGTTGTCTTCTCTTGGTGTAGAGCCAGCCCTATATGACAAATTTATTCATTAATAGTTTCCAGTATTTCTCTAATTAAAAGTATGTATTAAAAGCAATAAAGTTTTCGAGTTTAAAAAAATACTGACAATAATATCTTCCCTGTACAGACTGAAAGATTAAAATATTTTTTCCTAGTTATGCTTCATGATTCCATAAATTTGAAAATCACTTAGTTTTTTCTGGTGATTGCTCAAATTTCAGTGAGAATGAATCCATATACATATATCTTAATTCTTGGCAATTGAGTCTAGTGATAATTGTTTTTGTGCATTAGTCATAATCACTTTTTAAGTAGCAAAGCCTATTACTGTTACAGAGTGAGTTTTAGATGCCCTGCAGATTTGAGTAATTTTGGGTAATGCAGCTGTGTGTGGTAAAAAGATTTTACAATGCCTATAAAATGTTGCCTCATGACATGTTCAGCAGTGAATCTGTGGCACAATATAGCAATTTCAGTGCCTTCCATTAAATACCAGATATCATTTACATTGTGCAGTTTTTAAACAAGAGCCATCCTCCAAGATGAGGGGGATCTGCAAGTTGCAAGGCATTTGGGAATCCTGATTGAGTGGAAGGGTCTTGCAGATATTTGTCTACGGACAAACACAAAAACAACAAACAAACCAAAAATATGACACATGAATTGTATTTTGTCTACATTGTCCTTAGCTGCATTGAAGAATGTTCATTGAAGAATGAAATGCTTCTTTCTGCTTCTTTCAACTCCCCACAAAAGATGAGAAGCTCTGACTTGCAGCAAATAGTTTGCCTGAATATACAGTTTCCCATGTAAACAGAACAAGAAGGGAATGGGTGAACCACAATGAATTGGATATTATTTCTTTTTAGTGTTTGGAATCATCTATCTTGGCCTCAACTACCTTTGTTGTTGTTGCTATTGTAGGTAAGTTAACAGATACAATCATTAAATCAAGTATTTATTCATTCATTCAAACGATTTACACTTATTTATTTATTTATTTTTTGAGACAGAGTCTCACTTGTTGCCCAGGCTATAGTGAGTGCCGTGGCGTCAGCCTAGCTCACAGCAACCTCAAACTCCTGGGCTCAAGTAATCCTTCTGCCTCTGGGACTACAGGCATGTGCCACCATGCCCGGCTAATTTTTTATATATATATATATATTAGTTGGCCAATTAATTTCTTTCTATTTATAGTAGAGACGGGGTCTCTCTCTTGCTCAGGCTGGTTTTGAACTCCTGACCTCAAGCAATCCACCTGCCTCGGCCTCCCAGAGTGCTAGGATTACAGGCGTGAGCCACCGTGCCCGGCCTACACATATTTATTTAGTCCCAATATGTGCCAGGCAAATGGATAGAAGCCCAGGATAAAAAATATAAATAAGAGGATAAGATGAATCTTAAAAAAATTGTTTCGCCCTCAAAAAAGACGATCACAGCATTGTAGCTCTTAATACAAACCAGAAGCTATGATTTCTCACCCAAAGTTGAAGCCCGACTAACGATTTTTATTTGGATGTTCTAGCATTGACTTAATCTCAATCCATTCAAATCTAAGTTTGTGATTTTTGCTGAAACCAGCTTTTATTCTTGACTAACAGAAATTATTATATTAATAACATATTCTATAACAACAAAGCACCATAGAAATGTTTGCTTTTTATTAGAGTTATTCCCTGTATTAGTAATTATCACAGACTCACAAAAACTAAGGTTCTGGATTCATCATCTTACCAGTTCACAAGTTCTAGCAAATAGCACAGTCTAAGCACATTCTCTCTACAAGATTGTATTCGTCTCTCAACGTCTGTTGCCTTCAGTCTGTCTCCTTTTATAATCTTTTCATTATTCTTTACCTTGTAGTCTCTGTTATTTAAGCATTGTAACGTCATTACAACCAGGTCACGGACTCTTAAAATTCAGGGATTGTATCTTAGACCTCTTTTCTCAGCTATGAGGATGAATATAAATCTGGAACTGAAAAATGAGTTCAAGTCCCACGCCCTGATTCTAACCAACTGTGTTACCCAGCGAAATCTAAACAGCTTTTGAACCTCAGTATCTTCTCCTGTAACAAGGAAAGTAAGTTCCAACTCAAAGAGTTGTATTCCCTATACAGGAACAAAAGACATATAATACATCCATCCTTAATCTGGATGCAGCCCTCTCCATGCATTCCCTAGATTTTGCATTGTATCTCAAACTCACAATACTAAGACTTTGTCCTGGAGCTCAGTTAGGTTTCAGGACATATTAGAAAGAGAATTGAACTTCATTACTTTTTTCATTCATTTGGCCAAAATTTACTGAAAACATAGGTATATAAAGATGTATATTCTCTGTGTGTCTCTGATTGGACTCCAGGGACTACTTATACTATTTTCTATACTTTCTATACTTCTATATTTTCTATACTTGTATGTTTCACTTTACCTCTCTGAACTTAAATTTCCTATTAACTATTAAATGTGATTATTTATTAGAACTATTTTAAAAATTAAGTATACTCATGTGTGTCTGACAAATACACAGTTAGATGATAATGCTCAACTCTTTTCCTGCCTTCTTAATTTCAGGTTAAGTTAGGTCTAACCTACAAAAATAAGTGAATATCCCAGTTTGGAGGAAGAGTATGACCAATGGTTGCAGATGCTATCCTAACAAAGTACATAGGTTTACACCCTACTTATGAGGCCCCAGAGGAAATCATTTTTACTATTTATTGACTGAATAGCATGTTCAGGAGCTTTACGTGTATTATCTTTAGTCCTTATGACAACCCCAACATACATATAGTATCTACATCTATGCGGGTGACAAAACAGGTTTGGGGAACCTTGACATAGGTGATATGGAGTGGTGTGGAGGTAGACTGCACTAGTAGGAATCTGAGCATCACTTTTACTTGCTATGGACCTGATCTCAGGCAAGTTTTGAATTTTCCCTTTGTCTTACTTTCCTCACCCATAAAACTGGGAATGATAATAATTCCTTCTTCCGCACAAGGATATTCTTCCATTTGTATGTGGAATAATTGTTGAACTGTTGCACTGTTCCAGGAACCACAAGACAGATGAGACCTCAACTCTCTTAAGCTTTCATTTTATGAAGAAGGAAGATAATGAAAACATAAACAGATTTGAAAGAATTTTAGAAAGGGAAAAGCGATACGATGAGAAACTAAAATGAAAAGTGACTTGGAAGAAGACGTCTTCTCTGAAGAGCTGGCAAAGGTAACATTTAGGCTGAGAAGCCAGCAATTAAAACATCCCAGGAAAGAGTTTCTAGGCCTGAGCTTAGGATTGATTAAATAATACATGCAAAGCCCTTATTATTACTTTGATTACATAACCTGCCCAGATGCAGAGTTCTGAATGATACCCAGGTCTCTCTGGCTCCAAAGCCTGTGTCCTTTCCCCTACCACAGAGCAGTGCACAGGTAGTACTAGCTTCCACCACTTGCATTTCACTCTATCTGGCTCTGATTCTAAGGTAGAGGTGAAGATCCCTAGCAAAAATACATGGAGAAAAGTGAATTGGGGGATAGACCCCCCCCCAGCAGATTTCACTGAGACCAACATTTCCATTATGTCACTTCTCTCCCAGTGCATCTTCTTACTCTGGACAGTGGGCTCTGTCAGCATCATAAGCTCCCTGTCGTGGAGGAGAGCAAAGTGACAGGGCTAGAGGCCAAGACCTCAGTGTAAATTTAGCTGGTCATTCTTTGCAATCATGCTAGTAGTGCTACATTTGTAGAGACAACACCAAGCATCACAGAATGACATAGCCTTATGTAAAGAGGATGATGATGATGATGGAGGATGGAGAGGTGGAAGAGGACATATGGAGGAGGTATATTTACTGCAGTACCCAGATAGAGAAAGGTTTTCATTTTTGACAAGGTGCTACCTTGAGCTTCTCATAACACATGGGAGGCATATAGGTGATCCATAAATGTTTGGGTCACTCCAAACTCAACTTGGTCCACAGGTGCACATAGTTATACTTTGTCCACAGCAGGTCAACTTATTTATTTTTTTTTCTCCTGAGGGTAAGGCAATAAACTATATATCTTTTTATTGTAAATGTTGAATAGTCCTCGTGATTAGAGAGTTCTTCAAGCATCATCTAGCTGATATTAAAACCTACTTGGATGCTTTTTTTTTTCAACTTTTGAAGGTTTATAAAAAGAATTTCCCAACCAGAGTGTTTACATTTGCTGCACATAATTTTTCTTTAATCTTTTTAAAAAGTGAGTCAGTCTGGTAGTATAGTGATTTAGTTTTACATATAGTTAAAAAAGGAAAGCCTCCTTCTGCCCGAATGATCTATGTAAACCAATAAAAGTCACTTTGGGCTGTGGATAATTATCTTAACCCTTTTAACTCTGCTATTCTAGGTTCATAGTAGATGTTCAGTAGACACTTGACTGATGTGATTTTGACTATGAAGACTTTACTCATTAATTCTGAAGGCCAAATGCCTTGAGCACTCAAGAAAAATATATTTATTTACAGCTACTTATGTTAGAATCATAGTACCCTGTAGAGAGTAAAAATTGCTCTATTCATTCGAGAAATAAAAGGTAGCATTTATTTACCCAGCCCAAAATAATGGGAAAAGCCATGATACTTTGTCTTGATAACAATTTCTGTTACCCTATAAGTCAATAAATCAAAAGTTTTCTCTTATGTCTGACTCCAAACCACACTTAACATTATCATTCTCTGGTTGTTAAATTTAAGTTTTGACCTTTTCTTCTTGTAAAAGATAGAAAGCAGTGAGTTTTCATATTTTGTTTATATGCCAAAGTCAGTAACCTGGAAATTCATGATGATTCATTAAACTTTAGTTTTTAGAGCTGTAAAGAAGTGATATCTATCTTGAATTAAATTAGAGGTGTAAGGACCTGTGTTCTCTCTACAGAGGTCTAATGGTTTATGAGGTGAATCTGTGGAGTGTTCATTTTGGACATTAGACCTCTACTCACTGCTAAGATATTAGTAATGGGTATGAAGAGTTATATTCAGGTTCTGAAAAAAATTAATTGAAATAATCATATCTTAGTTTTCAATGCAATTTTGAGGCATCATTTATATATAGTAAAGTGCCCAGATTTTAATTGCTTAACTTGGTGAATATTGAAAATTGATGTGTAACATTTCCTTTAGCTTAGAAAGTTCTCTGTGGCTTTTTCCAGTCAACTCTTAACCCTTCCGAGGCAACTGTATTTTAATTTTTATTACTGCAGCTCATTTTCCCTGTTCCTAAACTTTATATAAATGGAATTATGTGGTATTAATACCTTACTTCTGGACATAAAATTACAAAGCACTTTTACTTTTATTATTCCATTAGGTTCTTATAGCAACAGATTGAAATAAAGGTATCAAGATATTAATTTTTACAAATGAGTGCACTGAAGCCAAGAGAGTTTTCACGACTTGCTCAAAATCATGTAGTACAAGACTTCAGAGGCAAAATCAAACTTGGGTGTTTGGATTCCAGGTTCAGGACTGGTGTTGAATTCTAGTGAATCCTGGGAAAATATCTGCACTTGTTATCATCATAACAAAACAGAGATGATAAACATAAATACCTGGGTCTGAATCATAACTTTTCTATTCTTTATGTGCATGACTTTCGGTTAAGTTATTTGATTCATTTCAGACTCAGTTACTTCATCTATAAAATGAGAATAGTAATATTCTCACTCCAGACCAGACATGCTCCTGTGTGTACTCCAAGACTCGTTTCTTCATGATTTCTGTTAGAGGCCCTCCAATCCTAGCAAGCAAAGTCAGAAGCTCACTGTTTGGGATATTACACACTTGGTTTAAGTCTTTCTGATTATGTTTCGATTACATTTTTCTCCCTCTACAAAATCATGAGCTCCTTGAAAAGGGGGTCCAGTTCTTGCTCACCACCATTTCCCAAGTGCTTGGTATAATGTCTGGCCCAGAGGTGACATTCACTATAAGTTCACTGAACCCATGACAAGTAACAGAAAAGACAGGCAAAGCACCCTTGTCTCTACCTACACTTGCCTGAGTAGTTCTTGTCAGATGAAATCTGTACATCTGTGGCTCATGCGAATATGATAGCACCATTCCAGGAAAAATTCTTTATGGGAAAAACCCTCAATATCTAATAAGAGGGTATGAAAAATATTATAACATAATTTTCACAGTTATGCTAACAATGGTAAATCACACCAACCTACAAATTATTGAATTATAATACAAATCAGTTCAGCAGCAGAGGGCCAACCTACCTGTTGGAGTGGATGCCTGTGGGGCCAGCTGATGCTCCCAGGGCCACTTTGCCTCCTCCTGTACTTCCTCAGGTGGCCACCTACTAATTCCCTACCACTGCCTGTTGCCAGCTACCTATTGTTCACTGCAGTGCTGTGGTGGTATTAAGGGAAACAATAATGTCTGTTAATGCTGTCAACACCTTGGCAATATCTGCCTTTCTTCAATTACTTTTGTTTACAAATTACTCCTAATTTTGTTCTTAAAAGCTAGTTAAGAACAAATGCTGCTAGGATTGATGGGAAGCTAACTGCATGATTAAGTAATTACGTTTTTAAAGCTCGCCTTACACTAGGACTAATGATATGTCACCCAGTAGCAGAAACCCCAGATAATGAATGAGAAATGTTTATATGTACTTAGCCGCTTTTAAATCTCTCTTCACGCTAGAGCTGGTGCCATGCATGGGGCACTGGGACGAAGAAAAGCAGTGACAGCTCGGCCTCCCCAGCCTTTGTGTAGAGCCACAAACTCTCACCAAGGCCTCTTTTCTGCCCTGGCGGACGCTTTACATATATATATATATATATTCTTGTAGGATTGATTATTCAGTTGGTTCACTGATGAAAATGCTACATCATTTCGTTGAATAAAGAGCTGAATGAATTTAACGAGTAGGTGATTGTCCTTTCACTGCAGGGACCAGATTTAGAGCAGATCTTTTAAGTATATAGAATAGAATCAGAGTCGAGGCCGAAGGAGCCCTGCCTCCCTTTCTCTCACTATGGACTTTCATGGTGTGTGTGCTGAGGGAAGTAGGTATTGGAGGAGTGAGGGGCAGGGGATGGGAGAATGGGGACAGGAGGTCCCTCCATACTTACATCCGAGGGTCCTAGGTCACTCTCAGGGGTGCACACCCTTTAGACTGGAGAGACAAGCATCAGCTTGCTTCTTTAGGGCTGTAATCCTGGAGGTAGAGTCAGAACTCATTTTACAGTGAGAGCAATGTTTCCTCAACTATAAAATAAGTTCTCTAATTGCATAGCAGTTTACTTTTCTAGGTAAAGATGGTAGGGACATAATTTTACATGTGTGCACATCTAAAACAGCTATGTTTTAATATATTTCATATATAATTTTGTTTATAAATTTATATGCATATATATTTGTGTATACTTTACATTTATATATTATTTTATGTATTTATATATAGGTACATAGTACAAAACATGCATATAAAAACATAGCACAATAAGTACTTGATAAGTTGCTACAACTATGTGTGAATTTATTATTAAAATGCATGTATATATATTGCACATAAACATATCAGTATATAATAGCTATATATACATACTACACCCACATAGACACATAGATACATATTGCATATCTACACACACATTCTCAAAAAATCTATACTTTAGCAATAATGTGAGAAAATGCACAGGTGTGCTCTACTGTAATAACTTATCATCCATTGGCTTATACTGATTGGTGGATATAAAAAAGCTCTGAGTTTAAACCTAGCTTCACATTGGCCAGTTGTTTTGCTTTCCTAACATTTTTATCAAATTCTCTTTCTATAAAATACTGATTATAAATATCAGTCAGGTGTGGTTGCTGTAGGGAGGAAATGGGATTATATAGGCATTTATCCAAGTATTCTGCACATAGTAGGTACTTAGTAAATATTAATTTCCATTCCTAAGAATTACAGTTTTACTCAAAAGTTGACTAATAGTGACCCCTGAGAGAAGTAACAGACTAGGCAATTTTCTCTACTTGTGAAATTCAAACTAGTTATCTCTTACTGCCAAGTAATAATGACTGTAATAAACTGAGGAGATTTCCGTTTAAATAAGTGGGTGATTTTAGCTGACTCTGGAAATGTAAATGGACCCTAATTAACGAATGCCTTAATCGGCGGTCTTCCTGTTTCTTCTTTATAGACACATTATTTCCTGCCTAGGGGTGAATACATTTAGTGTACATACGTTCAGATATGAATACATATATGCATATACATTTTCAATGTACCAGCTTTAGTGGAGAAGAACAAAGGATGTTCATTAATTAGAGCTACAAAAATCTCTTGCAGAACTTACATTTGCATTAGAGTAAGGTCTATCTTTCTTAGTCTGGCATTCAAGGCTTTCTGAATCTGACTTCAACAATGTTTCATGAGACATTTTATTTTCCCTGAGCAACTAGCTCTCTCTCTTTTGAATTTCCTGAGGATTCACTCCCTGTACCATTCATTTAACATTTATGGCTCTGTTTAAAGGTATTTTGATATCTCACTTCTCAGAGTAGGAAAAATAGCTATTGAATTTAGCTGATAAAATTTTTTTTAATTAAGTTTTTTTCAGTATAAAATATAGGTTTATAATAGAAAAATTAAATATATAGAACGCTATAGAAAGATCACCTATAATTCTATTACAGAGAGATAACTTTGATAACACCATAGAGAGATATTGGTGAAGTCCTTTCCAAGATTTTTTCCATGTTCAAAAAACAAAATAGATCAGTCTCAGGTTATTTATATATATTATATCCATGTCGATTTTTGAAAATTTAAGATTCTGTTAGCTATATATATTTTATATATTTCACAATTTTATGAAACAGTATTTGGAAACATTTTAACTGTACAATAATCTTATGAAGGAGTACCATAGTTAATTTATCACATCTATTTATTGCTGCTTATTTAAGGTATTGGACTTATTTCTTTAACCAATAATGATGAGCTAAATTTCCTTTATACCCAAATCTTTGTCTTCACATCTGATTCTAGCCTCAGGACATATGCTGTTAATATTGAATCATCATCTTCAAAGAATATAAAGTTTTAGGAGTCTTGAAACATACAACCAAATCATTTTCCAAAATAATTCTACCCATTTACATACCTCCAACAATATCAAGTACCTCTCTTCACTGCCACCTCCAAATATAGCATGAAGTTTTTTAAAAACACTTTTGACAACAAAACTCCATATAAATTTCATGTCTGTGTTTACTATTAACATAGAATATTTTCAAATTTGAATATTTTCAAATGTGAACTTTTCCATTCTAAAAGAAAAATATGGCATCAGCCTAAATTTATTTCTTTAAAACTAGTTTTCTTTTCCCCTTTATCTGATACTGGGATTTTTAAAAAGTTATGCCAGAAAGCTCAAAGTTTTCCTAAAGTATACCCAGGTATCAGTCTCTTTTGTTTGTTGCTTGTAGCTTTTCTTGAACATGTTCAGTGATTTTACTTTGCAGATTATAACTCTGGGGAGGTTAATCTATTCATAGATATTTAAAATATAATCTGCAGTTCTCCTTTTGGTAGAGAGGCAGGCTATCCTTCCTGCTTTTACCCATCTAATTCAGAATGCACATTCTAGGATCCTAGATATGAGTAAGTACCACTTTTCATTCCTGGTCACTGCATAATTGATCTCATCATCCTTCAAAATGGGACCATAACAGAAGTCCTGATGGGACTGAAAACAATACTCAAGGAGCGAGAGAAACATTTGGGCACCTGAATCACTGGGATCAACCCCAAGCTAATTATTGATGGTACAGCCCAATTCTTTGATACAAGATAATTGGGTACATGGGGGTAGTATAGAAGAGAGTGATTATGAATTTGTTTAGTGTGTTTTGTTTTACCATTTCTTAATAGTTTAACTGAATTGCTTTGTTGTTATAGGTTTTAACATGGGTTGGTGACTAAGACCTTCCAGATTCATCCTACCCATGCTATTGTTGATGGTAATTCTTCCATGAAATTGACATATTTTTCATCAGTGGCCTTAGTTTTCAGGTCTGTTGAGGCATTATATATTTTTCTGTTCTTATGGGTAGATGAAAATGAATCAGGCATATATTTCTAATTGCCATCACGCCCTGTATGTGTTTTAAATGAAGACACATATGTTTTAGAAAATAGCATCTCAATGACAATTATACTTTTCAATCCAGATTGTTGGTCCCCACAACCAAGAAATGATATGACCATTCTTTCTAAGATAAATAGCTTGTTTCACTATTTGTGATTTTCTTTCTTTTTTAATTGAAAAGTACAAAGCAGAAATTATAGTTGGTTGAGTTAATGTTTAATGAATTAGTAAGAAACATAATTTTTTAGTTATAATTTTTCTTTCAATTTCTAACTCATTAACATCTAATTTCACTTTCATTCACTTGTAGCAATTACTATTGGGTAAGTTACATAAGGTGGCAAGTTACTTAAGGAGATAGTTATAGTGATGTGAATTAAGATTCCTTAATCTGCCTTTACCCTGTGTCCATAAATTTTGTCTCCATATTAGTTTTCATATTTAGTTTTCATATTTGCATTCTAATATGTTCAGAGCTACTCAAAAGCAGTTACCTACATTGTGGAATTCCATGGAGCACCTCAAACAATGCAAACTTTATCTATTATATTTCATCTATCATCTGGCAAGTTATTCATCTATCTACCATCTAATCTATATATAAATATATCAGTCATTAAATATTAAATGCCTGATTTCAAATCAAAAGTTTAGTTTATTAATCTCAAACAAGATGCAGTACAACTAATAAAAGTATCTGCCTAAACTGTTGATGCAGTTTTGCTGTCTTAAAGATAGCTTGTTTATGCCAGCAGTGAAGAAGGCTGGAGAATGAGTAGCCATGAAATAGCCAAAGGCATTTTCTATTGCTTCTTGAGAATTGAATATTTTTCATTGCAAGAAGTGGTCCAAAGCCTGGACGAAGTGATAGTTGGTTCAAGATCTGGTGAATACAGTGGATGACAGAGGGTTTCCAAGTCCAGCCTCTGCAGTTTGAGTGGTGTTTGTGCAACATGTGGATGAGCTTTGTCTTACAAGAGGATTGGCCTATTTCTGGTGACCAATCTCAGCTGCTTAATTGCAAGCATCTTCATCATTTCTTCGAATTGGTTGCAATAGACCTCTGCTGTAATGGACTGACCAGGTTTCATGAAGTTTCAGTGGCTAATACCAGCGCTGGACCACCACATAGACACCATTAGCTTTTTTTGACCAAACGTTGGTTTTAGACTGTGTTTCAGCACTTCATCTTCATCCAACCATTGTGCCAAACACTTGCAATTGTCAAAAAGAATCCATTTTTCATCACATGTAATAGGACAGTGTAGAAATGGTTCACCTTTATGTCATGGCAGCTTAGAAAGGTAAGCTTCCAGATGATGTCCCTTCTTACACTTGTTTAACTCATGCAAAACCAATCCATCCAGCTTCTTT
Organism: Microcebus murinus; assembly: GCF_040939455.1. NCBI lineage: Eukaryota > Metazoa > Chordata > Mammalia > Primates > Cheirogaleidae > Microcebus > Microcebus murinus. Next base: position 94,425,515 of record NC_134108.1, on the reverse strand, counting down.
ATCTTGCTGATTTGTTTCAAATGATCCAATATTGTTGGAATAGTAACTCAAGCCTTGCTGCTAATTCACGTGCAGGTTGAGATGCATTCACTTCCACAACTGCTTTCAGCTCATCATTAGCCACCTTGGTCTCAGTGTGCCCACATGCCTCATTTTCAAGATTAAAATCACCAGAACAGAATTTCTCAAACCATCAATGCACTGTGCGTTCACTAGCCACATCCTTCCCAAACACTTCGTTGATAATTTCGAGCTGTCTGTGCTGCATTGGTTCCACCACGGAATTCATATTTGAAAATAACAGGATTTTTTACTTATCCTTGGTTTCAAAAAATCACTCTTTAAAAAAAAAATGTGAAAGATAATCACAAGCCAGATTATGTGTTTGAAAGACTGAGGACGTACCTTCACAATAAAAATAAAACAAGAAGTATCAAAATGTAATGTCAGATATATCGACTGTCCAAATTAGCACTTAAGGAAATTGGACATTTCATACTTAATAACCTTATGGAACCTTTTTTTTCTGCATTATTTTTAGTCTACATTAGAGATAACGTTTGGAATGTAAATAACGCTAGGAACAGATAGATGGTGACAAAGTTAGGCTAAGAATATGACAGCTCTTGGATCCTTTGGGGGAGCCAGGTTTCCATGTGGAGATTCAGTCTCCATGGGAAAGAGGGAGTAGCAGAGAGGATCAACTCAACTTGGCCTTTGTCATAATCTTGATGTGCCCCTCCCCCACCCATCCCCATGCCTGAGTTAGAATGCAAAACATTGTGAGAACGACTCCCTCAGCTGAAATGAAAACAAGAAAGAGCCTGCCTTTCCTATGACCTGTGGATATGCACCACTTTCACACATAAAAAGGCGGCACATTTGTATTGTTTAATAAACAGGTTTTGGTGCATATTTTCCTCTCAGATACTTTAAGACTCCGAGTTCGATTTGGGCTAGGGTCAAGGTAACAGTTGTTTGTTTGGGGTTCACCAGCGAACATTAACTCCTAGCTCAGAGAGAGGACATTGGCCAGAAAGGTGGTCAAACGTGTTCCCAGAGCCAAGTGACTTGTTGGGTGAACGAAGCTGATTCTTTTAACCTTGCTTAGCTTCAAGTGCCAACAAGGTTTAAAAATATAATAATGAGCTAATAAAATAGGAAGGGGTTTGAGCTCCTTGGGCAATATAGATTCATTACGCTATTATAATTAGAAAATTATGCCCAGAAAACATAAAACAAAAGTAAATAAAATAAAATATGAAAACCTCAGAAAAAGAGAAAAAAAAATCCCCATTTTCCGGGGCATTTATTTTTCATTTTCAATCCCCTAATTCAGTGGTTCTCAACTGTTGCTGCAGGGCAAACTTACCTGGGGGGGGGGGCTTGTAAGGCATGCCAGTGCATGTGTCCCATCCCAGAGCAATTACATCAGAACCTCCCGGGGCCAGGCAGGCCATGGGTGCTCAGGTCATTCTAATATCAGCTGGGGTTGAGAACCATTGTTCTAATGGGACTAGAGGCTAGTTTGTAGCTCAGATTAAATCAGGATGGTGATAGTTGAGGCAGGAGTGATTTTCCCAATATATGGCTAACTCTGCTAGCCAACCCTGGCTCTTAGCACAAAGGACATTTTTAACTGAAGTCAAGTAAAGTTAGTACCAGTCCCCTTGTCCTTTCTCTGTCCGTTACAAGTGACATATCTGCGCCTGGTATTTCGGCCCCAAACATGTCACTGTTTTCATGTCATCACTCCATTCCATGTTGCAGAGATCACTGCTGTCAGTTCCCATTCATCTGGGAGGGTCAGGCCTACACTGAAAACCAGAGGCCCTGCCTGTACTTCTGACAAAGTCTGTCATATAGCGGCTGTCACTAGGCCCAGCACACACCAGCGCCAGTCAGCTGCCTCTTCAGACCACAGTCAGTTGGTTGTTAGGATTTCACCTTATCAACCACACCATCCAACACGAGAACTGAAAATCAATGGCAAAGTAAATCACTTAGGGGACTGACAGAGACTGTTGGGGTTTGGGCCAAGTCACCCAGAGGTGATTTATAAGTCTTGGCTCTGTCAAATCCCCTCCAAGGCATAACACATTAAAAACACAAAGGCTGATAGGGAACTGATAGGGAATCTTCAAGGCGGTCCTGCAGAAGTGTTCAGAAAATCACTTGGCTGTTTACTCTCTCAGGTAGATAGTAAAATTGGGGTTTAGGAATGAGTCCAAGGGTTAGAGGAGAAATCGTGACTAGAGGCAGGCACATTGGCATCCTGTTCTCCACTTTCGTCCCTCCAATGAGGGTGGAGGAGTATGCGGTGTGGAAGAAGGTAAGTAATGACTGTGCATTGTTTTTCTACTTAATCATCTATATTGTCACTATATCTTTGAGATGTAATATAAAGTGGAAATTAGGAAGATAGTATAGATGCTTACAGATGAGAAAGGTATCCTTTAATGCCTTGCACTGTTTGGGGACAATCTCATCTTGTATGAAATTACTTGGGGAAGATTGAGTTTCACATTAAGAACGATGCCCAGTGCTGTTTCTAATAGCATATCACCCCAAATCATCCATCCCTACAGCCTAGAGAAGGAGGTCAGATTAGGAGGTTACCCAGTTGTCCCTGCTGAATCACTCAAACATAAGAGCATCCTTGACATCAAATCCAAAAGTTTAACAATACCCTGCTATGAATGAAGTAAGTGATGATAATTGCTAATTTTTATAGAAAGCGGAGAGCAACACTGGGAGGTACAGTGACACTTTATAATACCTGAGGCTATTAAAGAATAAAAATTTTCAATTGACCTTTTTCTAATTTATTTTATTTCAAGAAAATATGAAAATAGGAACATTTTGGTTACATTTTATATCTTTGCCTCTCCCTAGCAAGGGTTAAAGGTATGCCCTTCCCCTCCACGATGCTCACCACATCCCTCAGATTCAATAGGCGAATCACAGGAAGTCCACAAGAATGTCCATTACATAGTAATACATGTATACTCCTGAGAGCATGTCTTGAGTTTATGTGGATTATCCATCCATCTACCCAATTCCTGGTAAAATTATTAGGAAAACAAAATCCATAATAAATGCAGTATATTAATAAACCAAAATACACTCAGAATGGAAAGTTGGAAATTTAACTGGTTTTCCTTACTAATTTTCATATGAGAAAACTTCTCTAAAATGATCATGAGTGTCAATATAAATATAATATATGACCCTAAATACAACATTTTCTCTTTCTTCATTTATTTTTTCAGAAAAGAAAAACACACCCTGAATGTCATGATATTTATAATAATTTATTCACCATCACAAAGAGGTTAACCTAAAAGAAGCCAACCTGGATTCAAAGAATCCAGGTTGCACAGTAAATACTTATTAGCTGCTAAAGAAGTAGGTTCTCAAAGAATGTGTTGTTACTTAGCTTGATGACCACATACATTAAAATCTTCGTTTTTCTAATGCTCTCTTCTTTCTCAGTGAGGCAACCACTCAGGAAGGCATAGTAGAATCTGTTCCAATGCACTGTGCACAGAAACATCTACTTAAATTACTACTTTTATTGTAATACATAAACAAATTCCATTTTCTTCTTCTTTAGAATATCCATAATACTAAAAGGCTAGAAATTTAGAGGCTGATTATATAAATCTTATGAAAACCAATGTGTGTATGAACGTTATGCTAGAATAACAGGGTTTCTCAGCACAGAGAGAACTGGCAGTCCTTCATGTTCCTTTGGGCAGACACGACCTCTTCACCTGTCACACGATGTTCAGAGATACTTAAACAAGTGTCTAACCAACAGCCAAAGAGCTCCATAAGTAAATACTTGAGTCTTGTCCAACTGTGGAGTCTAAATACGCATGTGTCAGCCCATCTAGGGGAGAAGGTAGAGCTTGATTGAATCCAGGGAGCAGTTGGGTAATAGATAAATTAAGGGAAAAATATGCACTCTTTTGCAGCATCTGTCTGGCAAGACTCAGTGGCAAAACCAGAAAGCAAAGACATAGAAGAGATTCAAGATATGGCAAGAAATTACTTCTGACCCTCCCATACCCAGCTCTTTCACTAGGAGGTAATGTACCCCGCTCAGGGGAAGACTTGTGTATTGAAACAGACTGAAAGAACTGATTACTTAGGGGCCCCAACACTTCTACTGTGGCCTCCCTTCTGAAAGAGCTAGGTAATATAAGAAGGAATTATTTTCCTTTTGATCAAAGAAAAAGTGGGCTTTGGAGACCTGGAGGCACACTACAAGGAACTCCCTAAGGTGACAGCCAGCAGAGAGAGTAAGAGAAAGGGCAAAGCAGAGAAAGTAGCAATGCTGGCAAGCAGACTACGGAGCATCCAAGTTCTAGTCTGAGCCCTTTTCACTGGGTGAACAGAAAAGGTGGGCATTTAAACCTCAGAAATCCACAGCAAGATGGCCTCAAAGAAGGCCTGCAATTCAACTTCAGTGGAGCTCTGATGATAAGGGAAACAACTTCCCCCTCCCACTCCCCTACCCTTTAACAGCCTAGAGATTAAGGACAGGTGATGTTGGTGGAAACTGCTGAAATTTTACCCTGTGGTTCATGGAAATGTTGATCAGTACACCTGTGGACAAACCGTGAAAGTGACCTTCTCCTGGAATTTAGGGGGTGGGGTTTAGGGAACATTTGGTTTAAATTGTTGGCATGGGAAACTTCTACAGGCCTAACAAAAACATGTATTATGTTTGATTAGCAGCCTACTTTTCAGTCTTTCTAGACTACTTGTACAAATTCTCTGAATTAATAATAGGCAAGAGTTATATCCCCAGATTAGACTACATAAACTGTGAACTGCTGGTAGCATGCCTTATTGGTCACTGTGTCCTCATTCATGGGCATGACACCATGCACACAAATATGCTCAATAAATATTTGTTAAAGAATGAATAAATGAAAAAGAATGAATGAATGACTTAGTCTACCTGCTTGTATGTAAAATTAAGGTCTCTAGAGTTACAAATGAAAATATTGAACATGTAGCATGTGTACAATATATTCACCATATGCAGCACTGATTAAGGAGTGCATTCAATTAATTTCAAAATTACACACTTGTTTATGCATGGCTTTTTCAGGAGTCACAAAGAATTTGTCTTGAATGCTTTATTAATGAGCTGTTCTTCATCACCAGCCAATTCTAATGCATGTAAATATATACAGCATACATTATATAATATATATTGCATATATTACATATACTATATATACATTATAAATATATACCACATACATTAACTGGAATTTTCAGTGGCTCACTAAAATTGTGCGAATGCCGTAAAACCAGAAATCCTTCAATCACCTTCCTTTGAGATTCTAAATCCAATACAAGATTTTTAAAAAACTGTTTCTTCAATCATATTGGTACAGAAATGAAAGCACTTGATCTCTACTTCCAGTTCTGCTTTAATATTCTCAATAGTGAAAGTTGCTCACAACATGAGCTCTGAAATAGGAGGAGGTTGTGCATATATATACTACACATTAGTGTGTAAAAGTTGACATTGTTACAGAACCTGGATTGAGAGATGCAGCAGGTTTGCAGCTGTTAGTTGCATCCTTTTCTAGATGTTCATTTCACCATACGTACCAGGTCATATAGTCATTTGAGAAATGTAGAAAAAGGTCTAGAGCTATGTTGTGCAAAATGGAAGCCATTAGCCACACGTGGCTACTGAGGTTGAAATGTGGCTAATCCAAACCAGCATGTGCTGTAGGCATAAAACACACACTGTAATTTGAAAGCTTACTTTGAAAAAATGAATGCAAAATATTGGTTACATGCTAAAATGATATTTCAGTTTAAATAAAATGTATTAAAATTATTAATAATTAATACTATTATTAAAATATACTATAAGTTCATGCTTCTTTTTACTTTTAAAATAATTTTTAATTGACAAAAGAATTTGTGAATTTATAGTATACAATGTAATGTTTTGAAATATGTATACATTGTAAAATTATTAAACCAAACTAACATATCGATCACCTCACATATATTTATGAGAACATTTAAAATCTATTGCCTTAGTAAATTTCAAGTATACAGTACATCATTATGTACTGTAGTCACCATACTGCACAATAGATCTCTAGAACTTATTCCTGTTGTCTAACTGAAACTTTGTATGCTTTTTTACCAACATCTCCCTATTCCCTGCCCCTTCAGCCCCACCCCAGTCTCTGATGACCACCATTCTACTCTTTGCTTTTATGAGTTCAATTTTTTAGATTCCATAGATAACTGAGATCATGGAGTATTTATGATTTGGTGCCTAGCTTATTTCATTAAGCATAATGTCCTTTGGGTTCTTCCATGTCACAAGTGATAGAATTTCCTTCTTTTCTAAGGCTGAATAGTATTCTACACTTTCTTTATTCATTCATCTGTCAATAGACACATTGATTCCATATCTTGGCTATTGTAAATAATGCTGCAATGAACATGAGAATGCAGATATCTTTTCTACCTACTGATTTCCTTCCCTTTGGCTGTATACACCTACCATAGAAGTGGAATTTCTAGAGCCTCTGCACTGTTTTTAATAATGGCTGTACAAATTTACATTCCCACCAACAGTGTATAAGAGTTCCCTTTTGTCTACATCTTCACCAACATTTATGTTTTGACTTTTTAATAAAAGCCATTTTTACAGGCGTGAGGAAATATCGCGTTGTAATTTTAATTTGCATTTCCCTGATGATTAGTGATGTTGAGCACTTTTTCATGTACCTGCTGTCTTTTTGTATGTTTCCTCTTGAGAAATGTCTTTTTAGGTCCTTTGCCCATTTTTTAACTGGGTTATCTGTTTTCTCATTATTGAGTGTTTTAAGTCCTTGTATATTTTGCATATTAGCCCCTTATCAAGGACATGGTTTGCAAATATTTTCTCCCATTCTCTTCACTCTGTTGACTCTGGCTGGACATAAGTTTGTTAGTTTGATGCAATTCTTTTTTGTCTCTTTCTGCTTTTGTTGCCTGTGCTTTTAGGGTCACATCCAAAAATGTTTTTCCCAGACCAATGTAAAGAAGTTTTTCCCCTATGTTTTCTTCTAGTAGTTTTACTGTTTCAGTCTTTAATCCAATTTTAGTTGCTCTTTATATATAGTGTAAGATAAGGATCCAATTTCATTCTTCTGCACAGAAATATACAGTTTTCCCAAAACCATTTATTGAAGAGACTGTCCTTTCCCCATTATGCGATCTTGATAATTTTTTCAAAGATCAGTTGATCATAAATTTGAGGGTTTAGTTCTGGGTTCTCTATTCTGTTCTACTGGTCTATGTGTTTTTATGCCAATATTATGCTGTTTTGGTTACTATAATTTTGTGGTAGGTTTTGAGATCAAGTAGTGCGATAACTCCAGTTTTGCTCTTTTTGCTAAAGATTGCTTTGGCTACCCAGGGAATTTTGTGGTTCTATATGAATTTTTAGATTGTTTTCTCTATTTCTGTGAAAAATGCCATTGGAAGTTTGATGGAGACTGCATTGAATCTGTAGATTGCTTTGGATACTATGAACATTTTTACAACATTTTTCTAATTCATGGAAATTAGATATCTTTCCATTTATTTGTGTCTTTGATTTCTTTCACCCATTTTTTTTTATAGTTTTCAGTGTAAATTTCACCTCCTTGGTTAAATTTATTCCTAAATATTTTATTTTTATGGTATTGTAAATGTGATTAGTTTCTTAATTTCTTTTTTGATTAGTTCACTGTTTTTTGTATGTTATTAATAATTTCCTATCCTATGTCTGCAAACAAAGACAATTTCACTTCTTTTCCAATGTGAATGCCTTTAAAAAGAAGTTAATTACTCTGGTTAGGACTTTCAATATTATGTTGCACAGAAGTGGCAAGAAGTGAGCATCCTTTCTTATTCCTAATCTTAAAGGGGAAGTTTTCAACTTTATTGATTATAATGTTAGCTGTGGGCTTGATGTATGTATCCTTCATTGTTTTGAGGTACATTCCTTCTGTACCTAATTTGTTTAGAGTTTTTCTCAAAAAATGATGTTTGATTTTGTCAAATGCTTTTATTTCATCTAGTGATGAGATCATATGACTTTTGTCCTTCATTCTATAAATACAACGTGTCATGTTTATTGATTTGTGTATTTTGGAACATCCTTGCATTTGAGGGATAGATTCAACTTTATCATGATTAATGGGCCTTTTGGTGTAGTTTTGAATTTGGTTTGCTAGTATTTTGTTGAGGATTTTCACATCTATGTTTGTCAGGGTTATGAACCTGTAATTTTATTTTATAGTAGTGTTCTTGTCTGAGTTTTGTATCAGGGTAATCCTGGCCTCATAAAATGAGTTTAAAAGTATTTCTTCTCTTTCAATTTTTTAGAAGAGTTTGAGAAGAATTGGTACTAATTCTTTAAATATTTAGAAAAATTCAGCTGGGAAGTCATCAGGTCCTGGGCTTTTGTTTGATGAGAGACTTTTATATTACTGATTCAATCTCCTTACTTGTTATTGGTCTGTAAAGATTTTCTATTTCTGCAGGATTTGGTCGTTTAGGTTTTATGTTTCTAGGAATTTATTCATTTCTTCAATATGTTGGCATATAACTGTTCATAGTAGTCTCTTGTTTCTGTGGTATGATTTTAATTATAGTTTTTTTCCATTCTGATTATATTAATTGGAGCCTTTGCTCTTTTTTTTTTTTTTTTAGTTAGTTGAGGTAAAGGTTTGTTGATATTGCTTATCTTTTCAAAAAACCAACTCTTAGTTTTATTGATCTTTTCTATTGTTTTTCTAGTGTCAATTTATTTGTGCTCTGATCTTTATCATTTCTTTCCTTCACTAGCTTTGGGCTTAGTTTGCTCTTCTTTTTCTAGTTCCTTTAGGTGCAATGTTAGCTTGTTTATTTGAGATCTTTTTTCCTTTTAGACATTTATCACTATAAACTTCCCTCTTAGAAATGCTTTTACTTTGTCCCATAAGTTTGGTATGGTGTATTTACATTCTTGTTTGTTTCAAAACATTTTTAAATTCCTCTTTTTAATATCTTTGACCCTTCGATTGTTCAGAAGCATGTTGCTGATTTCTAGTTTCATACCATTGTGGTTGAAAAAGATACTTAATACGAAATCAATCTTATTAAATTTGTCAACTCATTTTGTAGCCTGCCGCATGATACATCCTGGAAAATACTCCATATCCACGTGAGAAAAATGTATATTCTGCCACTGTTGGATGGAATGTTCTGTATATGTCTGTTAGGTCCATCTGGTCTAAGCCATGGTTTAAGTCTAATGTTTCATTATGGATTTTTCTGTCTAGATGATCTGCCCATTGTTGATAGTAGGGTATGGAAGTCTGCTGCTATTATTATATTGTGGCCTCTCTCTCTCTTCAGATCTGTTAATATATATATATATATATATATATATATATATAATATAACATATATATATTGCTTTATATATTTAGATGCTGTGATGTTGAGTACATATATATTTACAATTGCCTTTATCATTATATAATGGCCTTCTTTATCTTTTTACAGTTTTTAACGTGAAGCCTATTTTTTTCTTTTATAAGTATGCCCCTCCCCCCACTCTGCTCTCTTTTGGTTACCATTTGCAAGGAATATTTCTTTCCATTCCTTCATTTTTAGTCTATATGTGTGCTTAAGACTAAAGTGATTCTCTTATAGGCAACATATTGTTTGATATTTTTTTAATCCTTTCAGCCACTCTGTGTCATTTAATTAGATAATTTACTTTATTTAGACTTAAAGTGATTGTTGATTGGTATCAACTTAATATTGTCATTTTGTTAATTGTTTACTGTCTGTCTTGTAGTTGCCTTGTTTCTCTCTTCCAATTTTCCTATCATCCTTCATGATTTGGTGAATTTTTTGTAGTGGTGTCCTTTAATATATTTCTCTTTATCTTTTGTGTATCTACTGGAGGGAGAGGTGTGTGTGTGTCTGTGTCTGTGATTATCATGGGGCTTACACAGAATGTCTTTTAGTTATAATATTCTAATTTGAGCTGATAATAAATTAACTTCAACTGCAAATAAAAACTCTACACTTTTATTTCACCACCCTCATATTTTATGCTATTTGTGTCACATTTTACATCTTTTGGTATTGTATATCTATTAACAAATTACTGTCACTATAGTTATTTTAACATTTTTCAACATTTATACTAAAATTAAAAGTAATTTACACACCACCACTATACAATAAACTGAATTTAACTATATTTACCTTTATCAGTGAATTTTATACTTTCATATGTTTTCATGTAGTTACTTAGCATCATTTTGTTTCAATTTGGAAAACTCTGTTTAGCATTTCTTGTAAGGCAAGAAGATAGATCTCATACTGGTGAACTCCTCTGGCTTTTATTTGTGTTGGAATGTCTTTATCTCCCCTCCATTTCTCAAGGTCAGATTTTTGGGGTATTATATTCTTGGCTGTGGTTGTTTTCTTTCAGCACTTTGACTATTTCATCTGATTCCCTTCTGGCTTGCAAAGTTTCTATTGAGAAGTCTGCTGATAGCCTTATGCGGGTTCCCTTATATGTGATAAATCTCATATCTCTTGCTGCTTTCAAGATTCTGTTTTTGTCTTTGATTGTTGACAAGTTGATTATAATTTGTCTTAGAGTATTCTTCTTTGGATCTTCCTTGAGGTCCTTTGAGATTTCTGAATGTCCAGATCCATCCTCAGATTTGTGACGTTTTCAACCAGCATTTATTTAAATAAGCTTTCTGCCCCTTCTCCCTTGCCTCTTCTTCTGAGACTTCCATAATTTGATATTTGTGCATTTGATGGTATTCCATAGGTTCCTTATTTTTCTTCATTCTTTTTGAAGTTTTTTTTCTTTTTGTTATTTTAATTAGCCAATTTCAAATTATCTCTCTTCAAGTTTGCTAATTATATTTTCTTCATAATTAGATCTGCTATTGAAGCTCTCTATTGAATTTTTTCATTTTGTCATTGTATTTTTCAGCTACAACATTTGTTTGGTTCCTTTTTATGTTTTTTATTTCTTCATTAAACTTCTAGTTTTGTTTATGCATTGTTTTCCTAACTTAGTTGGTTTTTTGCATCTCATTGAGTTTCCTCAAGATGATTATTTTGAATTTTTTTAGGCAATTCATAGATCTTTATTTATCTAGGATTGGTTACTAGAACTTCATTAGTTTTCTTTTGTGGTATTAAATTTGCCTGATTCTTTGTTATCTGTGTAGTCTTGCATTGGTCTGTGCATTTGAAGGAAGAATCACCTCTTCTAGTTTTTACAGACTAGTTTTGGCAAGGCTTCTTCTGTTAGGTCCCTAGCTGATGGGATTGCTTCCGGGATAATGGTTGAGTGGGGTTGAAGCCAGGTCACATGGCTGCTTCTGGGTCTACAGTAGGATCTGCAATTGGTAGACCTGTTATCAAAAATTCCAGTAGGTATGGATATTATCTGGTTCCTGAGTGGACTGGACCATCTCCAGGATGTTTGGTCCATTGGACTAACAATAAGATGAGAGTCTACAGATAGTGGGCCTATAACCAGGTGTGTGGACAGATGTGGCTTTCTTCAGTTCACTGGGAAGGCACCTTCTGCATCATTGAGCGGGTCTCTAGACAGGCAGCATAGCCCCAATCTATGACTGTGAAGGGCTAGAACAAAGTCACAGGCTGCTTCATGGCTCAGAGCCAAGACTTACATCTTTAGACCTGTCTCTGGGGTCACAGATGGGCATCTCTCTTGGTGGGTTCCTGGGTTTTTAAGCCTGTTCTCAACTTTAACCCAAATGTCACCAAAAGGTTTGTACCCCCATTAATACTCTGAAATAAAAAAAAATGAAAGATCATCCTGGTGTCCTATGGAAAAACAGACTGAAGTGAGTGGACAGAGTAGAACTACCAAGGTCAGGTAGGAAACTGGTACACTGTTTCCTAGAGTGTACCAGGCAAGAGACAAGAGTAACATGGACTGGGGTAGAGTCTGTCTGCACAAGTGGGGGACTGGAATGGAGAGACATTTAGAAGGTGGAACCACCAGCCCTCCTTGGTGGTGCATTGATACAATACGTGAGACTAACACTCGGGATGAGCGCCAGACTTCTGGCTTTCACATCTTGATAAATAGGAACATTCTTCACAAAGCTAGAAAATACTGGAGCAGGACAAAATGTGAGGGCTTTTTAAAAACATAATGAGTTCAACTTTGAATATATTGAGTCTGAAGTGCTTTTGAGACACCCAAGTGGAAATGTAAAGAAGTGAAAGAGACTACCCAGGGAGGGATAGCCTATGATGCCCATCTTAGTTCTGACTCCACTGTGGATTGAGCAAGCCAACATCTAAATGTTTACTAACCTCAAAAAAAAAAGATGAGGGATAATAACAAATGTCTTACAATGCTATGATGGAGGAAATCAATTTATATAAAAATGCTTTTAAAAATATGAAGTGTATTAAATTATACTAATGTTTTTAGATATGTTATCCAGCTACAGTGTGAAATGATATAAGACCAAGTTACTTATTATTGAATGTCACTTGTCTAATTCTTGAAAGAGGAAGTTTTAGGAGATTAGCTCTAAGATCTCTTCCAGCTCAATATAGGTCTAAGTCTGAAGTATTTTCGCAATTCTACAAAAATACAATTTTTTCCCATCAACCTTGGTTCTACAGGGTAGAGATTGAGTTCATGATCCTTTTATAGAAATATTTGATATTTTATCTTTTTCCTTGTATTTGATTGAAGTATGAATTCAGGAAATGGAATGGCAATACTGTATGTGTTATTTAAAAGTAATTAGCAATCATTTATTGAGTGTTTGCTGTGTATTAAGCACTGTGAAAGGCAAAGAAAAGAAATGCTTATAACTTCATTAGGGAAATAAAGCATTAGTATATAAAATGATGCTCCCAGCATAAAATAACAATAAATATAAAAATATAGAGATGTCTTACAGCAAAATATTATTTATTTCCTGGATACTGGGAGCAGAGCTTTATGGCAGGGTATATACACTTCAGAAAAAGAAGGTACCAGGATCAACTGAAATAGTTCAGTTGAAAAAGGTAAGATTTTCACATAATGAGAAGATCTGGAGAGGGTGCCCCTGGTGAAGGGAATGGTATATATAAATGTCCAGAAATGGGGATATGTAGCACATGCTTGAAGGGTGTGGGGACAAAAGTCTAATTAAGGAGGAAGATCCATGTATGAAAAAAAGCAAGGACAGAGGCTGAAAATACATATTGCATAAAGAATAAGGTGAGCCATTAATACCTGTGCAAGCTGTTCAATGAAGAGATACAAGGTGATTTGGAAAACAGCAACAACAAATATAATACAATGACAACAACAAAAACTCAAGGTCTAAACTGTCAAACCCAAATAAAAATGTAAAAACAAACAAACAAACAAAAAAAAACCTGTTGCCTTTGAAAGAAATCGATCCAAGCTATTCTTTGCATTTGCAGTACTACATTCTCTTTTTCCATTGCATGAACATAGCAGATAATATTCTACATTTATATTAAATGAAGAATGTCAGGATATTGGTACACTCAGAATCCAGATGACTATTTAAATGAGAGGGTAACACATTATAGAATTCATATGTCTTCAGTTGTATGAATTAACTCTTTCCCACAATCACTGGGCGTAATGGGAGGATCTGGTGGAATGGGAAGGAGGGTATCGATCAGCTCAACTGTGGTTTTGTAACTTGCTATTATAAAGAGAAAGCCCTGGAGAACAAGACAAGGGTTGCCTGTCAATGGGGAAACCTCTCGATATGAAAGAACATCCTGATTTCTGACATAGATTTTATCTTTCTGCAGGATGGTGTGCCATTATCCTTTCATGATGCCAACGAGTGTAAAATAGCCTCTTTCCATGCAAACGAACACAAGTTAGAAGAAACCATTCATGAGTCAGTGTTCTGTTTTTCCATGTCTACCCCACCCTACTCTGTCGACACTAGCCTCCACAATTATAGAAGCCTCTGACCGGAAGGAACCTATACCAAAGTTATCTTTTCCCCACTATTTACAAAGCAACCTACATTTGGGAAAGTGACTGTTCTTCAAAAACAAAACAAAAAAGAAACTATCTGGATAAGACTATATGAAAATTTGTTTCCAGTGATTCATAATACTTGCAGCCTGGAAGATTCTGTTAGTGCTTAGACTAAAATTCTTCTAAGGCATTTTACTTTTGACTTTTCTTTTACAGTTACATATGACCTTTTTTCCTCCAGCATGTGAGTAAAGCTACTGTCTCAGTCTTTATTTTATAGCCCACATTGGCAATCATAAAGATTAATTCAATTCAACATGTGTGTATCAGTAAACCTGCTCTGCACCATGGTTCTGGGAGCAAGGGGAGACTGCAAAGAGCACTCATGGCCTCCAGAGACTTGCAGTCTAGTTGAGAAGGCAAGACATTTATGTCCAGATTGATAATCCATAGACTGTTTCAGGCCAGAGAGAGGACCTATGCCACATGGTGTGTAGAAGATGAATGGCAGGCTGGGCTGGTTGAGAAAGGCTTCATGGAAGAGCAGTACCTTGAAGAGGACAGAGTGAAATTTGATTAGGCCAAGAGTAGCAAAGAGAGGGACCAAGGTGAGAGTCAGGGTATGGTAATATAGGGGATAGTATTAAGTTGCCTTTATCACACCATTTCCACCTGCTGGAAAACAAGTTTCTTCTCCTACTGTTTTGCTAAAGCTAGACAGACTGCTCCCTTTAACCTAAACTACCCTCCCAGTTACAGCAAGTTCCACTTAGGATGAAGATGAGAATGCCAATGGCTACCTTCAAAATATGAGCAGATAGCCAAGCGAGACCAAAGTCAGAAGAGGGGGTTTTTCACTTTGACTCTCCTTGATCTGCCTCCATATACCACAAGCTTACACCCCCCCCTCCAGGGAACGCCAGTGAGTCCTAAGGTTTCCTGGATATTGCAAAGTCTTTTCACTTTTACCAGGGGCTTGCTCTCTAACCTGTATGCGACTCTATCAATTAAAACAAAAAAGGAGGAAAAACAAAAATCAAACCCCAAAATATTTGTTTTTTAAAAAATTCCTATTGTTTGGCTTGATGCCCCAAGTTAATGCTTTTTTTTCCTTCTGTGTTACTGTGTATCATTCCTTTCCTCTCTTTCACAATAAGCGCCATTGTAAATTACAGAGCACATGTAAGCATGCACACACACACACACACACACACACACACACACACACACACACACACCAAAATTTGGATTCTGCCCTTTCTAATTACAAATCACCACCTGTGGTAAAATTATTGAAAAACAGATGAGCTTTTCATTCCAGCAATAGCCTTAAAACAAGCAGCAGTTCCAACTGCCAGTGTGATGTATAGACACCACGGAGGGCAGATGAGGGATTAATTAGGTCTGTCCTTGCACATTGCCAGGGGAGCACTTCTGTAGAGGTGATTGAAAACTAGAAAGAGTGGCATTAGTCTTCATTGTTGGTTAAAGGCAACAAAAATAAAGATGCAATTGAGTTGACAAAGCTTCAAGGTATGTGGCTGAGTCATTTGGAGGTGTCAAAACGATCAAACTATAATTAATTAGCTAAAGTGCGATATTTAATCCCTCAACTTTAATGAAGAATTCTGCATCCAAGAACAAATAGCAAAAGAGGTACCATCGGTTTCTGATATTTGTTAGGTTTGGAGGGAGGGGGTACTTGTTTGGAGGGAACTAAAGTTTTTCTCGGGCTGTAATGATCAACACCCTCTGCTTTTAATCTTATTGTCATTTCCCTTTTTCTTATAGAACAGTGGTGCTGCTCTCTGCATTTCTATGAGGGGAGCAATTATAAGCATGCAACTTTCCCTGCCAGTGAGTGAAGTCTTTTTTAAGGAGGCCTAGAAGACTGACTGTGGGGTCTTTGGCTTTTGACCACTTGCAGATTCCTTGTAAGGTTTTCCAGCAAGTAGTGTATCTATTTTAGAGCTTTAGGAAATTATAACTTTTGGTCATAAAAATCATAAACAATTCTTAATTATAATCCAGAAACATTCATTGAATACCTACTATATGCAGAGTATTTCTTCCCTATCTCTAAAACCCTTTTTACACATGAAACAAGGACATACGATTATTTTATTTTTTTTTTCCTGTTGTCTGTAAAGTTATTGCCCACATTATTGTTTTATAAATTGGTTTCTGAGCCCCAAGGGAGCAGGAAACAGGTCTGTGTTGTTCTCTTCCTATGGGGCCTAACTCAGGCACTTAATGGTTCCTTGATGAGGCTCATGATTCAACCAGTTCTAAGTGAAGGCAGAACTGAAAACGTATTAATATTCAGCATTTTAATGTATTAGCTATAAATTAGCAGATTTCCTCCCTGCTATTATGTAGAATTTTTGCATTTATTAGCTATAATTTAGTATTGGTAATCTTTTTTTAAATTTGTAAAGTGTTTTTTTTTCTTTTTTAAAATAATTTATTACTCATGGAGACTTAGGAGAAGCACCATTCTGCTATAAAATAAAAGAAACAGAATTGAAAGCAAGGTAATTGGTCTTCAAAAAAAGCCATTCTTTTTAGCTTTTTGGTCTGCCAAATTATTAAAATATGCAGAAAATCCCTTAGAATGGAAATTGTCTCAAGTGCCATTTAATGTAGATTTCATGTTAAACATAGTGTTTCCTTTCTTTTTAAGGATCTATATTAAAATATTTGTTTTAGTAATCTTTTATATACAAACAGCTATTAAAAAGGAAAAAATTAAAGTGCATTGATAATCATGCCTGGACAAGTATTAGCTCAAATATATTCATTAGTTAAGTAGTTTAGGTATTTATTCCCTATAAAGATTTTCTTGCCCAGAGTAATAAAGTAAAATGGTATAAAGGACTAACTTATTTTCTCACACTCTTAAACATGGAAATTATGTATTTTTTATCCAAAAGTTGAAAATTTTCTCCTCAAGAGGAGATATTGTCAGAGAAATGTAGAATTTATCCTTACCACCTAAGAAAGACATATTTCAAACTGAGAATGTTTCAAAGTAAAATCTCTGGAAAATTAAATAAAGAGCAGTTCTTCCCATTTATTCCACACACTAGTCTTGCTCTCATCCCCAATATTTTAAGCATGTGACCTGTCTGTCAGAAAATTGACTATTTATCTGTTTCTTTGGTATTTGCACTTGGACTGTTCATGTCCATTTAATTATTATCTATCTTTAATATTAAGTCCTTTAGGCATTGGGATGGTGTTCACAAAGCATGTCAACTGGAAAATGCCACAAAGCAAGTGAAAGTGACAACTAAGACATGAATGCAGGTAGTGTTTTGTGATCATTCCACACACCATGCACTCTCTTCGGTAGTTTCCTTTGCTCGTGTGACAAGAACAAGGCCAGAACCATGGTGACCTCAAACATTTAATGGTGAGAATGGTGGAGAAGGCTCCTAAGATGGGGAATGTAAATAACATAGCACCACATAGTTTAACAAGGCTGACAGGTACTAATAGATAAACCAGGGGTGGAGAACCTGCAGCCTTAAGGTCACATGTGGCCTTCTAGGTCCTTAAGTGTGGCCTTTTGACTGAATCAAAATTTTACAGAATAAATCCTTTTATTTTTATTAATACATTTTTGTCTTTTATACTTTTATTTTTCAAATGAATGTATTTAAAATACCAAAGCATAAAATAATCCTCTCAGATTGACCAGTCCAATTAGAACATTGGTAAGCTGTAAGGGCTAAATTGACAGCTGCTACACTCATGATTTAGTTCTAACTTCCCCCACCTGGCTGATAACCACTACCGCACTAGGTTGGTTAGTACGAGTTTATGGGGGTCAAGTACACCAATCTGTTATCAGCTTTTGACAATGGTGCACGGCGTTTCTGTTTGAAGTGGAATTTGTGAATAGTTGCACAGCTCAACAGTATTTTTGAATTCTGTCTGCTTAACAGCCCATGATGTCAAAGAAGACCAAGAGAACACTGAAGGAAGAAAATCGATTTTTAATGAGGAGTGGGAATTGCAAGATTGTCTTGTTTCTGCTAAAGATAAGGTGATTTGCTTGCTTTGTGATACTGCAATCAGCATTAAAGAGATTCAGTGCTCATCAGCATTGTAACACTCATAAGGACCACAAACATTTTAAATTACAGGAAGAGGCATGAAAGGTTGTATTGCAGAAATTAAAAGATAAAAAGCAAAAGCAATAATGAAATACGAAATGAAGTTATAGGATACTTAGACCCCAATAACATTTCATTTTCTTTTTTTTTTTTTGTATATATATTTTTAGTTGGTCAATTAATTTCTTTCTATTTTTAGTAGAGACGGGGTCTCGCTCAGGATGGTTTCGAACTCCCAACCTCGAGCAATCCGCCCGCCTCGGCCTCCCAGAGTGCTAGGATTACAGGCGTGAGCCACCGCGCCCGGCCCCCAATAACATTTCAAAGTACAAACAACTGCCTCTTTCAGGAAGAACCATAATTGACCAGCAGCATGAATTAGCCTTCAACTTAACATAACAACTTCATGCAACACTTCAAAAGGAAAATATATATTAATCAATCACTTTGGATGAATCAACTGAGGCTACTGACTCAGCACGGGTTTTATACTTCAGATGGATTGTAACAGAAGATTTTCTTTGCTAGGAAGAGTTATCAGCTTTGGGCACTCTTTTGAACAGAACACAGTGAATAGATATCTTTAACAGTTTTTAAGATAAATTTCATAAAGTTAGACTGAATTTGATAAATTTAGTGAGTGCATGTACAGATGGTGCACCTTCCATGACAGGAAAACATGAAGGGTTTATTGCACAGATTTTAAAAAAAGTGTTAACAGATGTAGATGCTCTCATTTCTTTTCATTCTATCTTACATCATCAAAATATCTGTGCTAAAGCTACTATTTTAAGTTGACACTTTTTGACAAGTTGTAAGTATTGTAAACTATATTCCCCCAAATGCAACATTATAGTCAGTTTTGCAATGTGCTGAAAGTTGAATGATGAGGTATTCAGTATGGATTTGCTGTATCATTCTAAAGTGCATTGGCTATCACAAGGACAGGTGTTACCCAAAATTTGATCTCTGCGAGAACAGGTATTTAATATTATAAAGGACAGAATCTTCAATGTGAATTATTGAAAGAACATTTCTATAGAAATGCAGAATTTCTGTGTGATATCATGTCAAATCAAAATAACTTGAATATTTCTTTGCAAGGTAAAACTAAGTCTATATATGATATGTTGCACAAAATCCAAGCATTTCAAAAAAAAAAAGCTATCTTTTTTCAAAACTCCACTTCTTCAAAAGGAAATTTCAGATGGACATTTTCCCCAGCTAGCAAAGGTCACTGATGAGCAGGATGATGTATGTGGATCATCTGAAGAAAGCACAGCTGTTATAAATCTATTAATTAAAGAATACAATGAAACTTTCACTGAGAATCATGACATCACACTCAAATTAGCATTTCAGCCTCACCTAGTTGACATCACCAAGGCACCTACAGAATTACAGATGGAATTGATTGAGCTCTCAGTAGATGACATTTTGAAGTCATTATTTGATGCTGAGAAAGATCTAATTGAAATATGGAAAAATGCAGTAGAATACCCACGCCTTCGGTAACATGCCTGAAAAATGCTTTCTTGCTTTTCAACCACTTATTGCTGCAAATCTACATTCTCCTACCTAAATCAAGACACCCTTAAGGTTCCAGATGACTGATACCCATCTAGAGGATCAATTGAAACTGTGGACCTCCATGCTGCAACCAAATAATTCAAATGATTTCCAACAAAAAGCAGGCACAACAAAGTCATTAAAAAGTTAACTTTAAAATTAACTAATAGTTTTCATTTTTTGAAACTATTAAGTATAGGGTAGTTAGATTTTTACAAAATAATGTACATTTTTAAGTATGTCTCATTGAAGTTTTTTGAAGCAGCCTGATTTGATTACAGCAAAATTAATGTGGCATTCCAACATGAAAAGGTTCCCCACCCCTGAGATAGACCTTCACCCAACTTACCCTCATTTCACATATATGATCTGCCAAAATAATGCAGTAGACACTGAGCTGCTATTTAAACAGATAACCATTCTTGTTAATAATGTCTTACACTTAAATGCCAATTTATGTTTTCAAAGTGTTTTCATAGACCACTTCATTTTTTTTCTCAAAATAACTCTGTAAGGTAGTTGATATTACTTCATATTTCTGATCACTCAAAACAACCTACATGATTTCTCTAGCCTGCTGTGTCAGCTGAGGGCACACTGCTCATCTCCGTCTACCCACATTACTGGAAGGAAGTTTGGGATAAATGTATTGCCTTGTTTAAATCCCAAGTGCAACCTTCTCTTATAGTTGTTATAAAAGCTATTGTTAGAGGTGAAAAGCATTTCGAGAATCCTTGAGGTGTTTACAATATATTTTGCTGCTCTTTTATTTTGGAAGGAGATGAGTCTGGCTATGACCGTATCCCATATATGACCGAAATGGACAAGGGTCTTGTCCTCTATGCACAAGCAGAGCTCCAGTCATGCTTTGAGGGTGCCATCTTAGATTCAGCATGGTTGCCTTTGCTTCAGACAGGGAGCTTGTACTATTTTTTATCAAGCTGACATACTGCCACTGGTGGTGTTTAGAGTGGGGAGGGTAGTGGAAAAATGGATACTTCTAGGTTCCTTATAGGGAGCAAGGAAATGGCATTGGAAAGGAGCAGTAGACCAGTTAGCTCCAAATCTGAGAAAAGCTCCTACACAAGGAGAAACTTAACCATGGGGGCCAGCATGTTACTCTCTTTAGCTAATGCCGAAATGGTGAACATTCTTATTTTCTTGCAAGAAGTAAGTTACTGGCAAGTGAGGAGGAGAAGGGGAAGTTTACAACGACTTTTCAACAAATGGGTAGAAAATATCTGAATGTAGCCCATCTACATTTCTTGTCACCTTTATCCTAATTCCATTTGCTTTTTCCCAGAAGTAGCACAGGCAAAATGGGGGGATCCAAAGGCGTGCATCCCTAAATATATTACCCTCTCAGTCTCTTCTGAGTTTGATTCTTAAGAAAAATGTGAGATGGTAAGGACAACTATAAGTACACTATTTCATTGCATAGCACATAAGCAAAAAAAAAAAAAAAAGAAGAAGTGAGTAGCATATTTCTGTAGCTAACATGTAACAACACACACCTGAGGAGGTTTGGGCAAACTGCCAAAGTACCTGACAGAGTTACCTGGCAATCAAGGATCTTTGCAAGACTTCAGTTACATTTATATCCTTACATATGGTCCAGAACAGTGCCGGCATTTGGAAAGCGCAGAGTGCCAGGCAGCTCTTGAGTCCAGTTGAACCAGTTTCATACACTTGCACAGATTGTGTGGCCGGGACACCTGTCATCTTTTTTTTTTTTTTTTAACTCCCTGAATTATGGAGCCTGTTGTGCAATAATTCTCTTTGCACATTCACAGTACTTTTCTGTTATTATCTTGACATACTCACTCATAATAAAGTTTAAGTGCCAGTCAATCTTAGAATACTGAATCTATTTATTGTCTTAGAGTTCTGAAAGGCACATGGCTTTGGTTATGAGGCAGATATCCTTTTTGCTCTCTGATTTCTCCTCAACAGTTCCAGCTCTGTTATGCTACATCTCGGAGTTACTAGTTCCCATTGCAGTGGTGTTACTTTGTGTCTGAATTTCTGGACTTTTCTTGGTAACTACTATATATAAATTTATATATTTATATGTATATATATTTATATGTGTATATATATTTATATGTGTGTATATATATTATATATATATATATTAGATTGACAACTGGGCTGTATGTTATTGTGTGTTCCATCTGGAAGACATCAAAGATTAATAGACACAGAACCTCAAAAGCTGTCAAGTAAAAACACCACCAGTCCTCCAGTTCCTTTTTCCAAATCCCAAGGTATTGCTAAAGGCCAACATATATATCTACAGCCCTACACTGGATTTGAAGAGACCAGAGTGGCAAGCAAGGGCTGCAGGTAACTTGAAAGTTGGGTAAACAACACAAACTGCAGTGCCTTTGTTCTCTGGAAAAATGCCAATTATTTACCTTCCATTGTTGTTATTTTCCCAGACAGCTTGGGAAGGCAGCTGGAGCCTTTAGATCAGTAGTTCTTAACTGAGCTGATTTTGCTACCCCAAGGGACATTTCACAACATCCAGAGACATTCTAGTTGTCACAACTAGGAGGGTGCCATTGGCATCTGGTGTGTAGAGACCAGAGACTCTGCTAAACACAGAACATCCCCCAAAACAAAAAATCATCTATCACAAAATGTCAATAGTGCTGACATTGAGAAACTGCACCAGATATATAAGTATGAAAATAATAATTTAAGTAATCAAGAGAAAGCTTCCTTTATCTTCCATGAGATTATCTCTTTTATTCATGAATTGTCAGTTAAGTTATTGCAGTCAGCACTTTAGGTGTATATAGTCAAGGGAAATATGAGAAGATGGGATGGAGTTAGATAAACAGAGTCCAGAAATGTATTGAACCTGAGTTGTAAAGCCATCTCCAATCACCTGCTCAAAGTTGACTTTTTCCCCCTCCAGTAATCTGTTGTTTAAAAAAAATAAAATACAGTTTTGGAAATACCCTCGATTTCTTTCTTTGTCCTAACTAAAGCTTTGCCCAAGCATATTTGCATATTCAAAGTACTTTGCTTTGCTCTATGGGTCTTTGCAATCCCTCAAATTAAGTAGGGTGAGCATCCTTCCTTTATTCAGAAGTGAGGCTGTGATGGTAAACAGCTCACACTGATTATATGAATGTGAAAAAAAAAAGTCATGTCCAAATTTCAAGAACCCTTGAGGGTGTGAATAAGCAATAACGAATCCTATAATGGCTTAGGGATCATGGAGGTATAAGAAGCAATTACTAATAAAACGTCTACTATGTATGTATTGCCTATGTACTACGTCCCAGGCACTATACGAGGTTCATCATTTATCTTCTATAATCTGTACTACACTTTGAAATAGATATTATTTCCTCCCATTTTAAGCGAGGACCCTGGGGCTCAGGAGGGGGAAGTCCCCTGCAGAAGGACACACAGTTGAGAGCAGAGGAGTCAAGATTTCAGATCTGGTCCTGGTAACCCCCCCAAACCTGTGTGTGGGTCTCGTTTGTCCAATCAGGGCAGTGAAAAGCTGTTCAGCTAGTAGAGTTCAGGGCTTGCAGTATAAGAATCATAGACTCACAGAGCTTCTAAGGGCCTTAGAGATTTTTTTTCCCCCAAAACCTTTTATATTGTAGATAAGGAAAGAGGAGGTATGATAGGTATTGCACTTCACTCCCAGATCCTTTGTCTTCCTACTTGTACCACTGATTATCATACCACCTATTAGTGCCTGGAAACATGTAAACAAGTCAATGCCAAGAAGTTCCTCCCACGTCCACCACTGGAGCAGGAAGAAATCAGCCAGCTCCTTTTGCTGATGTCCCTTATTTGCATTTCAGGGAAGTGGAGCCTTTTTTCTGGAATTCCCTTGCTCTCTGCTTAGACAAAGCCCCAGTTTATTTACCTTTAGGCCACAGTACAAAGCAATCAGCTTCCTATTAGGAGCACACACTCTGCAGAGGTTCTTTTTTTTTTTTTTTCCCTTCCTTCTTCTTAACTTGGCTGGTTAAAACTCACTAAGTGCTAAATCATAATACCAATGGGTTAGGATTAATTGTGGTGTTTATTTTGGTACATTTGCCTGGGGAGCTAAAGTATGTTTTCACAAATCTAACAAATAATTTTACCTAGAATACCAGACACCGTTCAGGCCCCATTAGCCGCGGCTGGATTTGAACCAGTGACCTCAAGGTGAGAGGCTGCACATCACATTACCGATGCCCCTGGCCACAGGGTTCACTTGCTGGCTGTTTCTTTAATGTAATTGCCAACAGCAAGCTCAGCAGTGGGAATTCTCCCCGATATGTGCATCCTGAAGTCTTAGAAATTTAGTAGTTGAGAACGCCTCTTTTTTGTCTTTGCCTTGGAGTTTGGACCTATTAAACTAGCAACCTTGCTGGAGAAACTGCAGAGGGATAAAGGATGGCGTGTATTCAGCCCTCTGCTCCTACAGAAGAAGTAGGATATCAGGTTATAACCATCTGATTTCCTGTCAGCCTGGTTGATGGCTCAAGTCACCAATGCCCATGTTCGAGGAAATATTCGAGAGCATTAATGATTTGCTGGTACCAAGAGATGCGATGAACAGTTTAAAAATACTGCCCCTCGATGGGAGAAAATGTATTTTCATTAAGGGACCAGAATTGTGCTACGCTTGTTGGAATTTTTGCTTGTGCACAGGAATTTAGCTCGAGGTCTATGTCTGTCACTAAAATTGACAACTGCCTATGGCTCTGCACAATTGAAACGTAGATCTTAAATTTCACATCATTATCCAAATAAAATATATCTGCCAAGGGGGACTGGTATTACA
This sequence comes from Microcebus murinus, assembly GCF_040939455.1. Classification (NCBI taxonomy): domain Eukaryota; kingdom Metazoa; phylum Chordata; class Mammalia; order Primates; family Cheirogaleidae; genus Microcebus; species Microcebus murinus. Next base: position 94,400,965 of record NC_134108.1, on the reverse strand, counting down.
CAGTTAGAGAACTGTGATACCAGTTGTCTGATTAACATATTGAGAGGAATATAAGAATTTCTCAGCTATTTTCCAGAGGGAGGCTGGCTGGGGAGCTCCTGCTAAATGGACTAATTGATCACAAGCCCCGTGCTAAGTACAGAGATGCCCAGCAACATGTCTGGTCAGTGGAGACAGGGTTTTCCTGTCATACATAATATCAATAAGACAAAAAAAAATTTATAAAAGGGATAAAGGACAATCTGGACATTTCCTTAATCCTTTCTAAGGTGGGAAACCACTAGCCCCTGATTATCTGGCCCAGAGAGATGGCTCTTGGGTCTTGGATTTACTCAGCAGTACTCAGAAAGAAGACACACACCTGAGCTTTCTCCTCTCAAAGCCTGGCTATAAGATCCAACACCCTGATAACTCTGACTTTGGACAATTCATAATAATGCCAAAGCCATGTAATACTAAAAATGCATCCCTAATGTAATCAAACCAAAAGGCATAATTGAGGGCCAGTGGTTCACTCTAAAAGATATATTAGCGGTCATTAGCACATGTGTTAGGTCACTTATTTTCTGGTTTAGAGCTTAATTCCAAACTCTAACAGGCAGGTTAATATCTAAAGGCCGTATGTATGTAACTCATAGATTTAGATAACTGAGAGTTAGAGAATCACAGATACATTTGGTTTGTGCAAGCTGAAGGTAGTCTTAGTGATCTAAATTGATGCAGCTTTTTAGTTTACCAGATGAGAAAACTGGGGGCCAGAAGTTGAAATGACTGACTCATCAGCTAATGAGCTAATGACATTTATAATGGTTTTAAGATCTAAAGACTGGAACATAATTGTTGTAATTAGCCCCATGGCATCACAGAGATTCATTCTGCCTTAGTTTAGCCTTGCAGAGGGTTTCTAGAAGTATCATCTTGCAATAATTTTCATTAGTCTATAATCTCCTGGTATACTGGCTAGCACCTAGGAATACTTTAGTTTCCTTCCTACCTTAGCAATCACTTGTACTTTCTCTGGGTTTCCATATAATGCATTATTAATACTTTTCCATATGACACTTTTCATACTCTATCTTGTGTTGTTGCAGTTAGAGGTTAGTCCCTTAAAAATCCCAACTAATTTGTAAATTCTTGAGGGATCTAGAATTTCATCTCCTGTATACTTGTTTCATTATAGGATAAAGCACAATGCCTTACTCATATACATGTTCATATAGTCTTAATTAACTTGCCAATGAATGGGAAAAGATTCCGGCTACTAGTCCTTTTAGGTAATAATATTACAAATGAAGACTTAACTGAATGGTTCTATTTCAGATTTTAGCAACTACAATACTATGTAGATTTACCAAAAACTGATGAGGACATTTTTCTCCATGCTATAGACCATAGACCATGCATAGACAGGGGTTGACAAATTGTAGCCCATGTGTGGGTTCTGTTTTTTTACAGATAAAGTTTTATTGGAACATAGCCATGTCCATTTATTTATGTATTGTCTATGGCTTCTTTTGCATTATAATGGAAAAGTTGAGTAGTTCAGATAGAGACCATGTGGCCTGCAAAGCCTAAAATATTGACTATCTGGCCCTGTACTAAAACACTTTGCTAATCTTGGTTATAGACTCTATACTAGACTAGCCTAGACTTCCTTGCTGCCAAGGAGGAAAAGAATATAACAAAACAAAAGTGAAGAAGTCATGCTTCAGCTTTTTATTTTCTTGTAGCCCATTGAAATGGTTAAGATTAATGCTTATTGATTTGCTCTTTAAAGGTGCTATAAAATAAAATCTCTCTCTCTCTATACACACACACACACATAGGTATGTATTAAAATTTATTGATAGACATTCCAGTTTTCTTTATAAGGAGCAGGCATAGAATGATTACTTGGAATCCACAAATCACCTTAGGTATGTGTTTACATCCACGTCCCTTTACACCAACTATTCTACAATTTTATGATACCACATGACCACATGCCCCTGACTAAATCAGACAGAAGTCAAAGCTCTAATTTCTTTCCTTGCCAGGATTCCATTAGATAGTCTTGGGCTCCAGGATCCGTGTCCTGATTCCTGCTAGTCACAGGGCTATGTGGAAAGAGTTTGTTAAATTGGGCCAATAAAAGAAGTTCTGTACACAAGCACAGCCTTTGTTTACTCTGAAAGCTCATTCAGTGTCATTTTTGTTTTTGCTATTACCTTGGGGATTGTATACCTCCCTAGAGAAATGTTGGGAGGGTAGGGGCTACAAAGAGTTAGGAGAAAACAGAAAGTAAGAAATGAGAGAGAACTCCAGTCCCCAGGGCTTTCTATTTACTTTTCTTTTAAAAGAAAAAAAAAATTCCCCTGGTCTTTACTGAGATTCATCAGTACTTTTTGAAATCATAAAGTGTGTTGTTACCCTGTTCGGGACCCAAAGAATTTTACAGTACATACAACTTCCCTGTGGGTCTTAAATTTAGTCTGATCAGTATTCATCATTTCTGTGAAGAACAAACAAAAACATAGTCCCACTGGGAAGACAGAGAATCTCAAGCATGAATTAGACTCCTTTTGTTCTTTTACTCTTTCCTTCCCTTGAATCCATAACCCAGCTCTGTCAAAGTCAAATAATTAGCAAGTGTCGTGAAACAATAAAGCATGAGCCATCTGAAACTTCCCGAGGAAAAGCAAAGTAGTGGGGTTGGGAATGATATCAAATTATTTTTCAGAGACCCTTGAAAAATGTTCTTTTTAAAGCTAAGCCATCGGGATGGAACAGAAAGGGCAAGAATGAACACGAAAAACAAGCAAAGAGATCAAGGATTTGAAATAGTTATAGATTTACCAACTGAATACTAATTTTGGCAACACTGCCCTACTATTATGTATGTTTTCTCTGAAGAACTAAAGGACAGAGAGAGAGAGGAGGAGAGGCCTGGTTGACCAATGTGCAAAGAGGTTGGCAACACGATAGTTTGCCCTGCCAATAAATTAATTGAAAGATGGAATGAAGAGGAATCCAGAAAGTCTAATTCCCTTTACCTGATTGTGTGTGGGTTTTTGTTTTTTGCTTTGATTTAATGATTATTTTATTTCAAAATATTAAGGGGATACAAATATTTTTGTTGCCTGGGATTGGAGACCGTACGACAGCTTTCGTCTTTGTCTATGACTGCCCTCTCCTTCACTGCCCACCACCAGTTGGATGAGAGATTGAGTTGAAGAAAACTGAATTCAAGGATTTAGAGAATGCAACAATCCTGCAGGTACATTAAGTACTCATTGCAGACCACCAACTTTCCTTCAGCATGCTTAGTTAACTATTTGATTTCCTAAAACATCTTGGGGAAATTTCCTACCCTTTCCCAATTGACTAATTTATGTTAATGAGCTATATTGTTGTTAATGAGCTCTATTTGCTCGAAGAGTTTGTTTTCATTTCTACAGTCTTCCAATGCAGATGCTGTATGTCTCCTTCCTCTGTTAGCTGACGTGGAACCAGAAACATCTCTGATGTTTATAAGGGGCGACAGAGAAAGATGGCTCTCTCTGGGCTCTTCCTAGTCCTCACAGCATGGACTGAACGTGCTCCCCAAGTGCTCCAGAAGCACAGTTAGAATGCTGTGGGTTGACAGGAAACTTTGACTTCATAGAATTCCATTTTTCAACCCGGTTTCTTTCACAGCTTTGTGCTCATGCTGTGGGAAGTCAGGTTAATATCCATCAACATCAAATACCACCGTGTAGCTTGGCATGATGGAAAGTGGCACTGGTTGAGGATGCAGATGATCTGAGATCAAATCTTAACTCTACCTCTTAAAGTGGTAGGATGGTGAACATCACTTGAATTTTCCAAGCCTTAATTTCCTCATCTATAAAATGGGGATAACAATCCCTTTTCTCTATACCGCATGATATAGCATGTGACATGGATAGCATGAAAAAGTGAATATAAAGGCACTATGTAAACTATAGGTTTAGAAAGGTGCTATATGGAAGCAAAGGATTATTCTGCCCCATCTTATAAAGTGGCATGGCATGCTCAACAAGGAAGTGGGCACAGAGTCATGGCTGTAAGTGTTGCTGTGACTTTTATGCAGGATACCATCTATAAACATATGCAGCCTTCTTCTCCAAATAGGAGCTAAGATTTTTTTTGTGATATTTACTAGGAGATCAGTGTGGGAGGGGAAGAGGATCAGAAGAATTATGAAATTAAGCTCCTTAAACCCTTTTCTGATAATTTCAACCTTGATGTACCGAATAATTCTGTGTTTTATTTTGCACCCATCAGGAAAATAATTACATCTTTCTCTGTCTTATCTTAGAAGAATTTATCTTATCTCATACCTGACTTAAATATATTTAAATGTAGAGTGTGTATTCTGCAATATCTACCACAGTGTATACAATTGCAATATCTCCAACATAGGAAGACTATGAATATAGTCAGTAACACAGGCATATAAAACTAAGCTGAATTTAGAGATCATGCCACTCTTTTCACAAAAACACTTCTTTAAAAATTTAAAGTCAATTCCTGGGAATTGGAATTGACTTTATATGTAATGAATACAAATATAAAAATCATAAAAGCTGAAGATAAAATTGAAAGAGCATTGAAGATCTGGGATAAACAGACACATAAAATATACAGTTGTTCTTCTGTATCTGTGGAGTACTGATTCCAGTATATCCTTGCATTCCAAAATCTACAGATGCTCAAGTCTCTTATACAAAAAGGCATAGTATTTGCATATAACCCCCACACATCCTCCTGTGTACTTTAAATCATCTATATATTACTTCTAATACCTAATACTAATATACTAGAGTTATAATACTTTCAATAATTTCTCAGTTGAAATTATTTCTAACTTGATTTTTTCTTTATCTCATTTTCCCAAGCAGTTATTTGTAGTGATCAAATAATTTGCTGGTCTCAAAAAATTCTCTTCTGGATGGTATTTCAACTTCATAACCTTTATATATGGAAGACTTGACATTCCCATTCATTAAATGGTAAAAGAAATAGAGCAAGGATCAAAACAGAGAGGGCAAACCTTCAACAGCAGGGTAGCAACCGTGTCTTTGAACTTCTCTCTTAAATGATATAAGGCTGCCTGTCCATCCCAGTTCAGCTATTAATACCTAATACAATGTAAATGCTATTTAAATAGTTGTTATGCTGTATTTTTTTTTATTTCAGCATATTATGGGGGTATAAACATTAAGGCTACATATATTGCCCTTGCCTCCCCTCCCCCCTCGAGTCAGAGCCTCAAGCGTGTCCATACCCCAGATGGTGCACATCACACTCACTATGTATGTAAATACCCATCCCCTCCACCCCCCTCCCACTGTTATGCTGTATTTTTTTAATTTGGGTTATTTTTATTACTGTATTTTTTTTATTGTTTTTTAAATATTTTCAATCTACGGTTGGTTGAATCTATGAATGGGAACTCATGCATAGGGAGGGCTGACTGTATATTCATTGAGACATTTTGCCCAATGAACTAAAAGTAGCTTTTGTAACCAGAAAGATTGGATTTCTGAGTTTTCTATTTATCCCCAAATAAATGTTGGATAAGAAACCCACTCTCTCCTTCTGTTTCACAGCCCTAATCTGTGCTGCAAATGAATAAATGAACAAATAACCTTCCAGGTCTCTCAATGAGTCTGGCTTGATAATGAAGCTACATCAAATTTTGAACTTGGAGGCAACTGTTTGAAATTTCCCCCATGACTGCAACTGTAAGCTCAGCTTTTTGGGGAAAATCTAAGAGAAAAACAGGTAGAATTTTTGGAGGTGTGAAAAAACCACCAAAACACTTGAAATCAGCTAGAGAAATTGTGCAAGGTAATTTTTGATTTTATTTGTTCTGGGAATTTTTGAAATTTGTAGTCAATACAGTACATGAAAACAAAGAAAAAAAAATCCCTTGGGACAACCAAACTAATACTAACACTTCAATTGCGATGTCTTCTAAAAAGTGACCACTGCCACATCCACACAGTATGGGTCACTGTAACATCTTGAGTCTGTCATCAACATTCTAATTTCACTCTACCACTCGTTTTATGATACAACTTACAAATTCATAAATCTAATGGGAAGAATTCCTAGCTATCAAATATGAGTACAGATTATTCCATTAGTGAGTTTCAGGTCAGGTGCTCACAAAATTAAAATTACACAGATTCTTTCCATCATCTCCAATCATGCAGTGGAATGACAGTAACCTGATTAGGACAGGTTACTGTCATTCTATTAACCGAGGTTGATTTTGAATCTGAACCCTGATAAGCTATACATAACATTAAGCCCCTTATATTTGAAATCAAGTCCAAAATTTTTTTAAGCATGTGCATGCTTAAAAAATTCACAATGGAACTCAGAAAGATTCAAATAATGTTTAGGTGACAATTCAGCTTGCCTTTGTATTTCTGAATTGAATGAAACTGGCTTCATAATCTATTCTTGTAAGACAATGGCCAATGAGACTTCATCTTCAGCTAAACTAAGCACATGCAATAACAGGTATAGGTGTTAAACAAAATAATGGGTATGATGATTTTCCTGGAAGAGACACCTCAAAAAAGAATGACATTGTGATATGGTTTTAATTCATGGTTTTAATTCATGAAGTGTCAGGAAGCAACAAGTGCAATAAACTTATTACCATACACTGAGCTTCCATGCGTGCTCTTTTATGGGAACTTTGCATTGATTAAGTTTCATTACCCTAAGAAATAGAGATTTTTATTCCCATTTTAAATATTAGGAAACAACAATTTAGTGAAGTTAAATAACACATTCAAGTTTATCCAGTTTGTGGATCTAATGATTATTTAGGGTTAAAATAAGGAATAAAAGGATCAAATGTACCATGACAATTCAATGATAATCAGCTTTCTTAAGACTAAAATTAAAATGACTTCACAACTAATTTAACCTTCATTTCATACATATATTTTCTCCACCTTTCATTCTTTTACTCACTCAGCAAATACCCTGAGTGCCAACTCCATCTTTCACTACACTTGACTGAGAAGGAAGACACAGTTTTTGCTCCCAAACACTTAGAGGTTGATGGGGAGTCAAACATATGAACTATTGGTAATGAACACAAGAATCCTGCTTATTTTCTGAAATTACAAGCCAAATTCTTCCATATACTAAGAAAATAATAAAAATTGGGATGCTATTTGGGGCATATGAAGAACATTTTTCCTTACTCTGTCTAGGGTATGATGTGACCATTAAGAGATGAAAGGAGCATGACAGAGGCAAAACAATCATGAAATGGAGAAGGAATTTCTTCATAGTCCCTGGTAAGGATAACTTGTAAAACTGATTCAACAGACAGTTCTTAGAGCCCAGCTCCCAGGGTAAGTAAATTAACTTCTCATAAAACTCTTCTGTATGCTAACTCCATATAGATATTGTCAGAGATGGTTATTTTAGATTAATAAAGATGCATACTCTTAGCCACATCAAAAATATTCTAGATTATTAATGAAGGGTAGAAGGAATTGAGGGAACCAGTTATTTTTTTACATTTTCAATATTAGACTTTTCAATATGTCTTTAGGAACATTTTGATAATTGCCTTGGTGGTGGTCTTTGGCATGCTTACCATCAAGACCTTAATTATTTGTTGTTTTCTATATATGGATGGGACAGACTATTTTGGGGAAGGGTGGACAGATGTTGATATTTCCAAGGGCACCTTGGTTAACTTTAAGCTTTGTAAGGGTAGGACTCTGATGTTTTTGTTTATCAGTCTATCCTCAAAATTTGACACAGTCCCAGACCCTTGCCAGACATATAACATACATTGATTAAATGAAGAAGTGCTTTAATCAAACGCGATGACTCTTCCCTGATTTGTGCTTATAAAACAACCCATTAATATAATGTTCTATTTTTAATGGTGGAAATCCATTAAGGCAGGTGAGATACTGGTAGTGTTTATAGTTCAAAAAATAAAAGTAAAGTGTCATTAATAAATCAATTGGTAGTCAAAGTTCAGGTAGGGTGAAAAAATTAATTAATTGGTTCTGAAATCCACTTTCCCCAAAATCCTTCCATTTCTATTTGTAATGCAAATATTTATTATAATCCAATATGAAATAAACCCCTTAAAATTTCTTTTTTTTTTTTTTTTTGGAGAATTGAACTCAGACTTATTTTGAGTATAATTAAAAGTAAATGTTCACCTTGGTTTATGTCAAAATCATTACACCAGAAAATAGCTAGAACATTGTTCTTCATAGAGTAATGTCACTAGGATTATTGTTTATTTTGATCAGAAAGAATTTGTTATTAGAAACAATATTTTCCCCTCATACCAATTACAACCAACCACTCCCTTTCGAGAGACAAATTAAGTTGCTGTCAGGATGACCCACGAGTTCCTAGCTTCCTGACTTTTTGCCTCATGGTCATGATTTAAAAAAAATGCATCCAGCCTTGTATGTCCAATTTCCACAATTTTCTAGTTGTTGTTCATATTTCTTTTCTCCAGGTTGAGCTGCTATTTTCCTCTGAAGCCCTTTTTCCCCCATCAACTTCAGATTGAACTGGCTTCCCTCTTCCACATGGAACTCACCACGGCAAACAGAACAATCAACAAAGGACACCCAAACGCCCAACAGCTTGAATGTGACTCACCAAAAGCTAACAGTTTGCTTGTGCTACCTGCTAACATTCTCAAAAATACACAACTGCACGCCATCGCCATAAACCCGCAGCAGTATTTTCACTAAAGGATGAAATCCTGGAACATTTAATTATCTTGAAAGCGAATGGTAATTAAACATTTTTTTTTCCCTAACACTGGGAAGCCGGGGTGGTGAAGGCAAGAAAGCTAGGGATTGGAATCCATTATGTGGCTGCAGCTTCTGTCTGGTCGATTTAAGCAGATTGAAGCCGGGGCAGTCGCACATAACCGCCTCAGGTAAGAGAGCGCAGTGTTCCTGTGGGGTTATCAAACCGGCCAGGCCTTGAAGGCAGAGCAAAGCCCTTCCAGTGGGAAGTTCTTCCTAAGTGCTTGCATGGCATCCGCGGGATTATCCCACCCCACTCACACATCATCTGGCTTTAAACTTCAGGCCCTCTGGCAAAGAAGAGACGAAACATTCTATCCTCCCCTCCTCCCTCTTATCCCTCCGTTCTGCCTTCCCCATCCTGTTTCCTAGCAGCCGCTGGCTGAGGCCTGCCCTTCTCTGCCAAGCACCAGGCTGGATTAGCTGCAAGCCAATAGCTGGGGGTCAGGATTAAGAGGCCGGCGTGCACTTTAATACAAGCTGCCTATAATTAATGGCATTATTAATAGCTTGACTGAAAAATTCATTAAAAAATCCATTAAAAATAAATACCCTTTTACAAAAGGCATTGCCTTGGGTAAGAAAAACAGAAAAAAAGATAAAGGAAAATTGATTGGTGGCTTTCAGTTCACAGAAAGACAGACCATAGTTCAAACTGATTAAAATTGAACATTTTAGATTAAGCACCCTTGCCAAAATATTCTCTGTAGTTACCCAATATGAAAATATTATGATATGTCACATATCTATATTTTTATTTATCAAGTGTTGGGATATAAGACATACAGGTAGCTGCTTGAAAAATAACTTTCTTCGAGTGAACATTCTTGACCCTCCGTAATAGCAGAACGTCCAGTGAAACGCTGGTTAACTGTATCTGATTAACTCAGGACCGCAACTGCCAAAGATCTATCTGTTGAGAAGTAGATTATTTCCCACAAAGTCATGACTTTGCCCAATTACTTAGCAACTTGAGTATTTTATGCGTCTGTGCTACCATTAGTCCTTTTTTCTTTTCTTCTTCTTTTTTCTTTTTGTTTGTTTGCATTCATACCATAGTTCTCCTTCTCTGTCTATCTGGCTCTGTAACTTGGAATCAATCTTATTGAGTTTTGCCTCAGCCCAAATAAACAGTGTTGATGGGGATTGGAATGTCTGTGGTTCGGATGTTTGCTGGGAGAAAAGTGGTGGTGGATAGGGAAAGTCCTGTTGGGTATGCAGCCTTCCCCCCCCCCTCCACGCCCAACTTCCCCTCTATAAAGGTTTGTTTGTATTGATACTAAATCTGATCTTTTGGGTCAACTTTGCTCTGGGTCTAATCTGCTCACTGGTGTGAGATGAACATTGTCTTCCAGAGGTACAGGCGACTGTGCCTTCTCAAAAAAAAAAAAAAAGACCCCATTCATGAGAGTATTTGCTTGAAGAGAGCTTTTATTCACTTCACCTGTTATGTTGTGCCTATAGAACACAAAGCCAAGTGGAGATCAGGCAATTATCTGGTTAATAGGATCAACATAGACAAGAAGTTCATTCAATAGGCATTTCTGACTGCACACCACGCACAGCACAGCCCTCGATGGGATGAGAGGCGCAGGGTGAGGAGAAACATGCTGCTGCTTAGTTCGTAACACAATAAAGGAAATGAGACATAAACACAGCTAACAATCTTGTTGCTTGCATTTGCAAGCAAGGGCAGAATCGTATGGGACTCTTCGCACTAAAGTCGGGAATATAGCAAGTTAAAAATTATAGGAATTTTTAACTTGCGGGGACAAGTTTCTTGCAAAAGGCAAATCGATGTCTATATATTTGGAGGTCTCCAATTCACCCCTTTTAAACCTGATAATTTCAGATAGGGTATGCTCTTTTAAAATGTATTAAATTCCCTTTGTTGCTACTGCACTAAGTTCCCACAATTTTATGCTGAAGATGGTATTGAATTCCTGGAAATATTGAGAAACTTGTGTTTTATCAGGGATTCACAAAGGCACCCACAGATATTACGTTAAAACTCTGGCATTGTTCCAGCTCTCACTTTGCTCAATCAGTACTTGGTTTGCAGAGGTCTTCAAAGTTATCAGTGCAGTGCAACAGATATTAACTGAGCAGTGAGCGTCCCAGTAGAAAGATGCTGATAAAAAAAAAAAAATCCCCTTGCTCTGTTGATTTCCATTTTTCTTTTTGCTAATAAAATATGGCCCTAATTAGCCAAGTGCTGCGTAACTTCCCAAGTAGGAATCCTGTGTTGGTCTCTTCAGCATTTCTCATTTTCTTTCATTCTCTTCCTATAACTTAGACTCGTGTAAATTTTCCCTAAAGTACAACATTTGCAATTGTGTGAGATTCTGAAAATTGAAAAATAAGTGCTTTGGAATGAGTCCCTCTTGCCTACTATGCCTGGGCATGCAGTTCTTAACGGACAGCTTTTACCTCTATGTTAATATGAAAACCTGAATTGCTGGTTGAAATTTTTAAAATTATGTCGGTTGGCTGTTTTGTCCATGTGTACCAAACCTTAAACTAATACATTTCTGAAATGTCTACTGATGGAATCAAGTAATTGTTTTGACACACATTGGAGACAGACTGCATTGAGGCAATAGAAACAGAAAGGTAAGAGGAAAAGTGGAGGCTCAGGAAGAGAAAGGCTGTGCAGGAAGGAAGCAGGATGTTGGATGAAAGGCACTCAACGAGATTATGTCACTGTCTAGGCCTGTCACTTAGCACCTGGCAGGTCCTAAGGTAAATTAGGGATGATAGGAGACATTGGTTTTGAAAAGGAAGATCTTGACAGGAAAACAAGATCCAGCAAAGGCTGATAAGGTTATTAGTTCTATTATTTTTTTCAAATACTGTAATTCCAGATGTCCGAGTCTGCTAGAAAGTTTACCAAATTTCTAGCATTTGGTGAGCAACTTTCATCAAAGAGGGATCAAATGATTACAGACATGGGATAGAAGGAATGTGCCCAAGATATGGAGAAAAAGTAACATGCATTAGGAAATGAAAGAAGAAATTACAACAATGCCATCATCAACCCTTTCCTTCTCAGCCAAGGTCAAGCAAAACCTGGCATACAAGATTTAGACAGATCTCAGTTCAGTTTCTGAATTATCCACTCATTCATCCAAGAAATAATCATTGAGCTCCTATCGGATGCTGGTAACTCTCCTGAGAACTGGGGAAACAGCATGTAATAAAACAGAAAACCTTGTCCCCATGGAGTTTATATTCTCATGAAGGATATGAACGATGAAGCAGAAATATAAGTAAATATATAGCATTAGTATGTTAGCACGAGATAAGCACTAGGATGAATAAATAAATTAGGGGAGTGTGTCAGGAAGTGTCAGAGGTGACCCTCTCACTGAGAAGGAGACATTTCAGGAGAGACTTCAGGCTAATGATGGAATGAGATCTGTGGTCATCTATAGGAAGGGGCTTCCAAGGAGAGTGGACAGAAGCACATTCCTTGAGGGTGGAATCCAACAGTGATGATAATGACAATGCTTTTCCCAAAGTTAGACATGCTCAAGGTCATTGGATACTGGTTCATACACTCAAAACTTTAAGCTGCTTCTGAAGCCAAAATGGAAGCCGATGAAGAGGGCTTGTTAAAAATCCAACCAAGTACTGAAATCATTGCTTTGAGTCTTGTGTTCATGGGAGTTGCAATCTTCCCAAAGGACTATGTTCTGAATTTAGTATGAGAAATTAAATGGGACTTGGGTTGTTAATTCTAAAAGCTACTCAGTTTCATTAAAAAAAATAAGTTTCATGTACCAAATGCTAATTTTGAATCAAATTCTCTTCCTCAGTGTCTTTTGGATTATATTTACTATTATGGCTTTTTCTCCAATAAGAATGTACTGTTCTAGAATATAGTGCTAGATAATAACTATTGTATCCTATATCAGCAATCCGTTTATCTACATGATTATTCAATAAATATGCATTGAGAATCTACTAGGTGCCAGTTACTCTTCATAACCCTGAATATACAAAGATGAAAGATACCTGCTTTTTGCCTTGAGAGGGTTATCACAATTTAATATGGGGCCTAAACAAGTAGTTGGTCATCTGTGGTACAAGGCAGGAAAATCTGCAACCCAGGTGAACTCAGAGCACTATGGGAATATGTAGGTGGGGATCTCCACTCAGGCTAGAGACAGGTAAGTTTATTGAGATGGTTTTCCTAAACACATCCTTAAAAGAAGAAGAGGCTTTAAGGAAAGACATTTCTTGTAGAAGGAGAAGCAGGTAAAAATTCAGCAAAGTGAGAGATAAATTAATGAATCATGACTTAGGATGATTGGGAAGAAAATGATGGAATATGAAGCTAGACAGCTAGGCAGGGTCCAGTGCAGGAAGGGCATGGCTGTGTTATCGTGAAGGAAAGACATTATTAATAGTTCATCAGACTGACTCTTCACTCTAGAATGGTAGCAGTATTAAGGGTGGGAGTGGTGCTATGAGATGTGGGAACAGGTTAATGGACCATTTAACTAATTCAGGGAAGAAGTTATGTGAGTTTGAAGTAAAGACCTATTAATGACAGTAGTACTAAAAATTGAAGTAAGAGTCATGAAGATTATGTGAATGTATGAGATATTTGACAGGTAGAATGATAGAATGTTTTGGAGGAAAAGGGAGGAGTTGAGGGCAGTCACAGATTCCTGGTTTAGCCAGACTGGAAGAATTCACCAAAACAAGGAAAGGTCAGATTTGAGGGAAATTGCAAAATTGACATTGAACAGCTTGACCCTGCATCTTTGAGGAAATGGTCAGTGAGTAGTATGCAGGTATGTAGATCTGGAAAAGCAAGATGTGGGTAAAGCTGACGCAGTCCTCTTCTGGGATCTCATTAAGCCTTGATCATATCTCTGCTAATAGCTGACATGCTGTACGTAAAATTGCTGTTTGACCCCTGCCTTCCTAAAGAGTATGCTTCTGGAGGGTGGCAACCACATCGCCTTTATCTTAGTGTCACTCTTGCAAGGATCCTCAGCCTGTTTTCCACCAACAACTAATGACAGGTGGTAGCTCTGCTGTGTGACATATTTGAATGGAAGAACATAAGGGAAATAACTCAAACCTTTTCTTCTCAGGAAAAGTATATTGGAATGTGAATAAGTCAGGGTGCTTTTATTGTTAGGAATTTTCTTTGAAGATTCTTTGAGACAAAAAGATTTTCAGAAATTCTTTGTAAAAAAAAAAAACAAAACCCTGCTACATGCATGTAGGAACCTTGCCATGTTGACCATTGTATTTGTAGTGGTTAAAACAGTACCTGGATTAAAGGGACTGCTCACTAGATATTTAAGGAATATTTGCATAAACACTGCAGTGTAGTAGGACACTATGGTTGATCCACACTGCCCCATGGCCTCTCAGAGTGCCTACCAAGTAAAAAGCCTTCAATTACTTCATAAAATTGATAAATGGGTGCTTATGCCAGGCAAGATATAGGATCTTATGTGGTTAGTAAATCACCAAATCTGAATTCTGTGTTAAAATGAGGGAATTTGGAGGATGAAGCCACTAGTCTGCTATAGGATTATTGAAATATAAAATAGCCCTCTCTTTGGATTATACCATTCTGATGGAATGTCTCTGATTCTCAGATAGTTAATTATATATTTTTCCAAATTTGTCATTCTTTTCAAGGTTAGGACTTGAAAAGGGGAGGAGGTGGTGTTCATGGGAAGTGGCATAAAGTTATAGTGGTCTAAGGCAGAGACTGTGTATGTGGGGAGATTACTGCCCAACTTGTCCCATGTTAAAGGTCTTGGTTAAAGCCTCTCTCTCCCTAACTATATTTCCCTCTGTCAATTCCTGGAATTCACAATAACCGTTTCAATCTTTTTTTCATATTTTAAAATATCATATATGCAACTTTCATTCTTTACACACAACTGTTATCAGTCATTCATTCTTTGCTGTGAATTAATAGCTAATACTTAAAAATGAAAATATTTGGACTTGGAAGGAGAAAAAAAGAAAAAAAAAGAAGAAGAGAGGGTGAGAGAGAAAGCATATGGCACAGAGAAGCTGAGAAGAGCACCACTGAAAGGAGGAAACATGCAGAATGGAGAAGTGAAAAGTCAAAATTCTGAAACCCAACATTTCCCCTGCAGTGGAGTGAAAGCGAAAGACACGTCAAGACACTGAAGAAACTAAATTGACTCTTCAAACACTAGGTATCCCCCCGCCTAGGACTTCGAGTTTTCTGTTTTAATACTCTAAAATAGTCCAAGCATATAGCTCGTCACTTTCTCAGTGGCTTATGTCGAATATTTTAGAGTGTCCTGAACACAGAGTCTTGGGCTCTTCCTGGTTTCTCAGCTCAAGAAGTCCAGGCTGTAGAAAGGCAGCATAAGCCACTGCCTGAAGCTGTGAATGGTTTTCCCTCCTGGATGAATCAGCTCCAAGCTAAAATTCCTGAGGGACTATTTACAACAAGTCAGTAGACAGGTTTTTTTCTCACTGACTTCCATCACCTTAGGCCAGAACCTCACGTCAAGTCAGGTCTGTGTATCAGCCCTACAGCCCATGCAGCCCCTGATGCTGAGCTCCAAGTAGGCTCCGGGTATCAAACCTGCACTGAGAATTCAAAGAGCTAATATAAGAGAGACAATTCCTGGCACTCTCAAAGGTCTTAGATTTAACGAGGACATGATTCAAAGACGAAAAGAAACAAATTAACAACAAAATGGCAACATACAGAGACTACCAAATAAATAAAGCAGAAGTTAAGTATGGTAAGAGGTGGCGAATATAAGGGAGGCTTGGTAGTTTGGGTACCAGAACTGTTTTCTTGATGGGTTCATTTGGATAAAAATACGTATTTCTGAGAGTTGGAAAAATATTGCATATTACAAAGGAGAACACATTTTTTTTTCCATCCAGGGCAAAATTTACTATAAGAAACTCTCAGGGAGCTATCTATTGATATGCCTCAAAATTCATATAAGGTTTTGCTTAAAATCATTGGGCCAAAATATAGGATGTGGAAATATCTATATAGAGAATTCTGGTGTAACAGGATATAATAAGTAATCACATAGAGGTGTGAGAATTTAACCAGTGGATTTAGGATTTGTGAGCCAGGTTTTAATATGGAGCTGGGGATAAAAAAAGATTGAAGACATTTTTAGAAGTAAAAGTAGCCTGATTTTTCTAATCATTGAAAAGGTATCTCTATTAGATACCTCTGTAAATGAAAATAATGCAGGTCACATGTAAAGAAAGTGAGCTTTTTATTTTTGACTCATTGGGAGGATCAGGACATGTATTTATTGGAGACTTCCAGAAGATGAACAAAAGACACATGCCCAGTGACTTGGCAAGAGCTTTTAAGGAACCAAGAAAGAGAACCGCCTCAATTAAACATGCTGAGACAAGAGGATGAAGGCAACAGTGTTGACCTGCAGGTGAAACCAAGCCAAACAACTTCAGAAATACAAATTAAATAAACACTGGCTTGAAGAACTTGATATGAAGAAAAGAAAATATGTTCTAATTATTTCAAAACTGGCCATGACGTTGCCTTGCAGAGAACACGGAGGAATGCCTTACCCTGAACTGTAAACTTTCCAGCTGGTGGTCGGTTATAAGGTGATGGTCCTAAGACACTGGGTATCAAGAGAGGCTCACAGAATGGACAATTCTGTTGCACCTTGTTTAGGTGGCACATACCATCCAGCTGTCCGCCTTCCTCTCTGCTATCAGCTCCCCTCTGCTCTGCACTTGCCAGACAGACACGTCAGTTTTGACGGCAGGTGCCCTGCTCTGTATGCAAAAGATATCCATGAGTATTAACTAAGTTTGCAAGAGGAATTAGGATCCATAATAAATGCTTTAGCAAAGAGGCTTTTGGGAATAAAAATGTATCTTCAGGCAAAATTCTCATAAACTAGACATCATCTTTGATTTACAGTTTATAGTATTTTCTTCACTGTATCCAATATCACCAGCTTGAGGGCTCCTGCTCCATGTGGCATGATTGACTGCCCAAGGTGGGAGGGTTGTTCTATGCACTGAAGTTAAGTCAATGGAATTAGAAATTGAAGAAAACATAAAACAAGCAGAACTTAAGTAGTTTTGTTTTTATGCTTTGCTTTGTTTTGGGGGTAATTTTTTTTAGTAGTCAAAAAAAAAAAAAAAAAAAAGGAAAAGAAAAAGTTTGGGTGCTATTCCATTCACCAAGCAGAAAGCCACTTCAAAAACTTCACTGCTGTTTTCAGAAAGGTGGTTCCCCACCATCTCTTTTGATAATAGGCACAAGATGAAGACCACAATCAGGAAGGTGTGCTATCATTCTTTATACTGGGGGATAACAGAGATTCATTTACCTAAAGCTTTCAAATACAAAAAGGACAGCCCTTGAGTACAGACAGAGGGTTGAACATTCAGCTGCCCAATTATTCATCATATTTTAAGAATAAACAAAAAAGGGGAGAAAAGGAGGCATCATTATGCAAACCTGATTTAATAACAATTCTGCTCAAGGCATTGAGCTAGGCACATTGGCAAATCAGGTAATTTAATGACATAAGGTGTAAAAACAGCCCCAAATCTTATAAGTGGAGATGATAATCATTAATTAATAAACTCATAGAAAGGGCAAGAAAGAAATAAGTGCTTTACAGAAAATTTTACCTTTTCTCGAGCCACGCTTATATTCAACATATAAGACTATCAGAATGATTACCCCAAAGATACAAGAATATTTTTCTACAGAGCTATATAAATGGATCTATAAATAGTTGGAATATTAATAATATTTAGAGCTATCACTTTGGTAAATTAGTGCACAGGTAGGCATGACTTGTAAGTTCCTTACAGCTCATTTATGCAGAGACAATTAGATGGTCAAAAGCATCTCTGAGTATATTTTATAACTGAGAATTCTAATGTTACTGCTATTAAATTTAAAAGCTAATATTCAGCTTATGAGTAGGTTTCAGAATAACGATCTCTTTGTCCCTTTTTTCCATATCTCAAAAGTAATTTATAATTGGCTAGGAGCCATGGGAAAACATATGATTATTGACAAGAAGATGTTCTTGTGTGTGTTTGCAATAAGCAATACAAAAAAAGGGAAAGGTAGAGAATGTGCTAAAAAAAAAATTGGTATTCTGAGACATTAAAGGTTCTTCCACAATCAATAAATGGTAGAAAGAGATATCAGGCAGTACTTGGGAACTTTGAGAAGTATGCTCCAATAGCATGAGTTAACACAGATGAGCAGAACAAAATAGTTCCATAGGAGAATTGTTTAAATGACCCCCTTTCCCCACGCATACACCAAAAGCCGAAACATTTTTTACGGTAGCTTTGCACTAGGTTTTGAAAAAACTTATGTGACTGTAGTGTGTATATTGATTCCAGATTAGCAACTCTGTTTCTGGATGTGAGTTTTGTCATCTCTAAAAAATGCTCATGAATTCCTGGGAAAATCCCTGCTCTCATGAAATCTGGGTTTTCCATAAAGTGGATATACCAATACCCTGAACAAAACTTAATCTGTATGTTTTCAAAGGAAACTTCCTGGGTAGAGACAATATTTAACTTTCTTTTTCTAACTGCACTTGAAATGTGACACTGAATATTCACATTCAACATTTACTATTTTGACAACATCATATGTTTTTACTCCCTTCAACTATATTATATCTTTTGTCTCAGTGGGTCACAAGTAGTCTCTTTTTTAACAAGAAGCTTGACAATGTCATGAATAAAACACAACATATATTGTGGCAAATCTGAGCAAATTAAATGTCATACAACACAAAATTTAACGTCACAGTTTTTTTTTAAAATGCATATTTAAAGTAAAAGAAAACCAAAGTAAAAGATAAAATCTGAGAAGAGAAAAAAAAAGACAAACTATCTGTACTTTTTATTTTCCACATACTTCAATAATGACCCAAATGGATGCTATTGAACTTTTTGCCATTGATTCATTTTGGTATTACACTGGGAAGGGGATGTGTAAGAAATAAGGGCTATCAGGTAAAGAAGGCAAAACTTCCTTAGGTTGGTCAGTTTCAGAGTGGGCCGTTGGGCTTTGGTGTTTGGGCTTAGAGTACTTGCAACCTTTGAAAACAAACACACATGTTCATCTATTAGGCCAAGAGAAACTTAGTCTCTAAGCAACTAACCTTCAAAATATTTTCCAAAGCCATGGATCTTAAGCAGGGGTTGATAAATTAGTAGAACGCCTAGATCATATGGATGCTTTGTACTGCTCTGCCCTTATCTGCGCTGTCTCCTTGTAGGCAAAAACTGTGGGAAATCTTCCCATTTCACATCTTATGCACAGTGCTACAGAAGCTGAACCCAAACACCAGGACCACGTGCCTGTGCAGATCAGTTTCTCTGTTTCTTCCTGTTTTATGATAGAACTAGTAAAGGTACCGAATGAGGAGGGTTATAAACGATAATATAAAGAGGATATGTAGAAATTAGAAAAGTGTGCAAGGTTTCTGCTTTTATATTAATATCTGGATTTGGGTAAATTCTGATCTCTCTTTTTTCCCCTCCTCACCAATGACCCCTGAATACCACCACAATTTAGTTAATCCAAAAGCCATCATATTAATCCTTTGAAGATGATAGTTTTACCCCTTCTTTAACAATAACAAAACTCCACAAAACCACATACATAAAACAGTCTCGGGGCTTTTCAAGAACATTTGCAGGGCCATGGAACTTTCTTCTCCTGGAGTCCCAGCTGAACCCTAAAATAAAGACAGAGTCAAGGGTACCATTCTGGTCTTTCCGAGCTGGCTTTTGGCCTACCGTGCAGCAGCTGATTCTGCAAAATCGGCGTCAGTAAGGGAGGTGCTACCCCTGTTTGCATTGTGTGGGTGTGTTAATCTACCACCCATGTCAAATTGCCTCAGCACTAAGTGTATTTGAAAGGTTCAGCTTGTGAGGTGGCTGAGGATTTGGGGGAAGGGTAGAAAAAGCTTGGCTTTTCTTATCTCATTCAAATTGGTTTGTCCATCTCTGCTACCATGTGTCTCACAAAAATCAAGATGGGTGATCTCCTGGGGGACTTTTAGTACATTCCCCTCTGTCAGTCGAGGATTATATCCTACAATCTGTCCCCTAGCGCTTTATACACACCCATTTAAAATAACTCCAGTAACAGGATCTTTAATTGACTCAGGGGATGGTGGGGGGGCTTCCCAGTATGATTGTCGTTTTGGTTCAAAGGAGAAGAATGAAGTTGATTCTGTGCCTTGTGTCCAAGTAACAATATGTGAAAAGATTCATTTAGTTCTTAATCCTTATGGAGGGTCTGAAAGGAGCTGATCGTTTAACAGCCACACAGTGTTCTGCTTTCGAGCTGTTTTTCTTATTTATGTCTTGGTTGTTAAAGCTCTAACTGTTCCCTTTATTGTTCAGTAGGAAAAAAAAGAAAGAAAGAAAGAAAGAAAAAGAAAGACAAATTGGTATTGGCAACACACAAAGCAAAGACTCCACACTTAAAAATGAAGTCTACTAAAGTCTTGCAGGAGGTAAGAATTTAGTTTGGAATACTTTGTGAGTCATTAGCCAAGACAGCCTCTTGCATGACAACCCGTTTCTTGTGGAGAAATACGGAACAATAAAACTAAGCAAAGGAAAACATATACTTTGTGTAAACTGATGCAAATGAAGAGACCATTTGACTTTAGCCCAGCTGGATCTGGTCCAGTCATACTGCCTTGCATAGGCACAAATAAGTTTTGAAACAGGTATGAGATTGCATCAGTCAAGGTGTTTATAGTGAAAATATTGGGCAGTTTGGAATTTCCATAATTAAAGGTTTGATGGGGGGCACAGATAAGGATTTCCTCTCAATTTCCATTTTTCCACCATATCTTCAGTGGTAAATTAAACTAAAAGTATTTTATGACAAAATTGGGGAAGTGGGAGGTAAAGGGATTATGGAGGCTAGTTACTATAAGAAGCAAAATGATTATTATTTCTCAACAAACAGCACTTGCATATCTCCATCTGTTCTTGCCAGATCATATTGCTGTTTGCATCATCTGGTAAACTATGAGAGAACAAGCTAAACTAAAGCTCCTCAAATTTCCAAGGATAGGTAAATGTAGGGGCTCAGCAAAAGTACACTAATAGAGATAATTTTCTCTGGAGTAGTGAGTAACTTACCCACTCATATCAACATGAGCTCAAAGTTTAGTGCATGTGAAACACAGATTGAGAAACTCAGTTTGGCTTGAATATAGATTTTTACTGCCATATTTGATCATAATTCTAGATATGTACATAAGGATACATCCTGATGCACAGCAGTTCAGGAAGGTAAATATATGAATCAAATCAAAGCAAACAGAATTGGCATATTTTGTTAAAATAACACAAGGTCCAGTGAGACAAGGGTCATGTCTAAGGCATACACATAAGCAATGCCTGAATTACTAAACGAATAAGCGATAGCATCCAAATTCTAATTTGTATTTTTTTCTTTTTTCCTTCCTTTTTTATTATATGTTTGAGAGAATCAAAAAATTTGGAATTAGTACGGTGAGATCAAATTCAGAGTAAATGGGACATCTGAGAAGAAAATATTTACTTATATATGTGGTCCTTAAAACTAAATGAAATCAATCATCAGTTGAAGAAATTCTAAACTATTATTGAAATAACTTCTGAACAGGCAGATTTAAAAGGAGTCTACCTTGAGCTATAACTCACCATGGGAGTCTTCAACTTGACCATATACCTAAAGATTTAGCTGAAGAGAAAAACAGAGGATCATGGGCTCCTAGTAGTCTTTAGTGAACAACTAAATGACCTCTTCATTCTTTTCCATAGTAAGATTCTGTGATTTAATTAATACTTTAACAACCAACAAAGCATCTTTCGCTAGTATTAAGAGCTATTATCCCAGAGTATAATAGAGAGGGAAAATGATTCTAGTGTGGTATCTTTCCTATCTTACCTCAGAAATCACTTGAGCTGGTGTTTCAGGGTCTCAGACCAGCCAGTTGAGTGTGTAAGAAGAGGATGGTCTTCATTGTGGGGTGCCTAAAGGAGTTTCTTCACTGAAACATCTTCTTCAAGGGTATTGGGTGACCCAAGCTCATGGCCCCTCTCTAGGACAATTCTGATGGAAAAGATTCCTAAGAACCATTGCTCTCCTTTCCTTAGTGCTCTTTGAAATATTTTTTTCATTTTTTTTTCTTTCTAAGTTAGACAAAATTAGGATAAAACCATTGGTTTTGTAGGAATTCATTCTCAAATGAGTAGAGGTCAAAAGATGAAGGAGAGGCAGGGACAAGAAAGTCTAATAACAAAGTGTTTACTATTTTTGCCTAGAGGTTCAGCCAGGTCCTTTGGCTGTCAACAAGGATTTGGGCAGAGTCTCCCCAAAGGACTGTTCTGACACTTGATTTACCTAAAAATATTTTCATATGTGTGACCCATTTTTCTTGAGCAATGAATAAAAGATTTCCTTTATGGCAACTCCCCAACTGTCCAGATCACTTTGACAAACAGATCGAAATCACCCTGTCTTTCCTTTTAGAGAAGCCATAACCAAATCTTTAAACATGTATCCAAATGGGTTCTTTAAAGTGATACCCTTTACGATCCAGTTCTCTGTGCATGTCGAATGTTGATAGTGTTCTATCCAAATATGCTCCACATACATTAAGTATATGAAGCATTTAGAATTAAATTTAAAAATGAAATATTTCTTTTTCTTCAAACTGGAGTAGCTTTCACTTTGGTCCAGCTTGATATTACTCTCAAATCTGAAGTCCCTAACCATGTACCTTTCTAAACCCCATCACTAGTTTCTAAAAATGTGTTCCATATTGGTTTTTGTTTTTGAGAGAAAGTCTTGCTATGTTGCCCTGGCTAGAGTGCAGTGACATCATCATAGCTCACTAAGACCTCAAACTCCTGGGCTCAAGTGATCCTTTCACCTCAGCCTCCCAAAATGCTGAGATTATAGGCGTGAGCCATCGCACCTGCCTTAAACAGTTTTGTTTCCCTACAGGTAAAGCTCTGTCTTAGATCTCTTTATAACTTTACATGGTCCCTTTTACCAAGCATTGCATGTGCTAGGTTTTTACTACATTTATTTATTTGTGGATTTAATATAAGTAGTTAGCATAATAATAATAATAATGTATTATTTAGATAGAAAAACTTCTTCGTGGTTCTGACTGAAGTGATCTCATTTTTCTTCGGGTTAGTTAATGTCATCCAGTGAAACAGATGAAAGGCACTAAGTCAACCATTAACAGGAAAGTGAATGATTAGTTTTCATTACCTTGTGAAGGTGCAAAAGGATGTGTCAATATAATGCTCTAACCAACAGACAGCAACTTGCAAGCAAGGCAGCTTCAAGGCAGTCAAAGGTGTGAGGCATAGAAGATTCAACACAGGCAGACACAGCCTAAACATCTTCCAGAGATGTGCAATTTGGCTCATGTCCCCACTTACCATACCACCTGTCCTAGACGTTAACCCGACACCGTCCCGGGTATCTTTTGATTCAGTAGTTGTAACCTAAGAGTAACAATAGGACATTGTACCGCGGCCATCCTGAGACACCCTGTACTGGTAGATATAATACAATAACCAATTTTGACATTGAAGGAATGAGGAATATTGATTGCTTGAAAAAAATATACAGACAAAACAACTGGCTGATTCACCAATCAAGAGCAGTTCATGCTGCAACAGTATCAAGAAGGTGTAGGGTGGGAGTTAGAAAAGTTCTTGATATTTATTTGTCCATTGTGTTAAATTCTGTAAATAAGGACTCCCTACATTATAAGACAGGTGAACAGCATCACAAGAGTTCTCAAATCTTCTGGGCGGCCATGTTGAATAGTCAAAAGCTGCCGAGATAGTGGCCATCCCTCTTTGAGCTCTAGCGTTAGCGCCAGTCATGGAAGTCAGCTTAGATTTGGGGTTGTATGCTTTGGGGGGGGGGGTGGGGAATCTTCCTCAGAAAGATAATTAAAAGCTTGCTTTTTTCTCCTGTGCACCAAAGAACAAACCAAGATGTGGCTTCCTAACAGTTGGTATATGAATTATTAAGAAATTGAAGCGGTCAGGCGCGGTGGCTCACACCTATAATCCTAGCACTCTAGGAGACCTAGATGGGCGGATCTCTCAAGGTCTAGAGTTCGAAACCAGCCTGAGCAAGAGTGAGACCCCGTCTTTACTATAAATAGAAAGAAATGAATTGGCCAACCAAAAATACATATAGAAAAAATTAGCTGGGCATGGTGGCGCATGCCTGTAGTCCCAGCTACTCCGGAGGCTGAGGCAGAAGGATGGCTTGAGCCCAGGAGTTTGAGGTTGCTGTGAGCAAGGGTGATGCCACAGCACTCTAGCCCGGGCAACAGAGTGAGACTCTGTCTCAGAAAAAAAAAAAAAAAATTGAAGCATATTTTACTAGTTAGTATTGGATTACAAAAACAAATCAACAAAATAAAGTTTTAAAAGGAGAAAAATAATCAATAATCACTGTTTATATTTCAATAATTGTTATAGATAGAAAAATATGAGGAAATGAGATTTGTTTTATCAAATATTTTAATCCTCATGACAACCCTGTAAGATATGTACTGTTATCCCCATTTTCAGATATAAAATGTTAAATAATTTGCCTAAGAATTCAAATTAATTTGTTCTGACCCCAAAGTAGTTTTTATTTTATGTTTGTTTTTTTCATACAAATATTCCATGTCCCTGAAACATACCAGGCAGGGATATGACAATCTGATATTTATGTTCTGCTAGATTCATCTTGAACCACTATGGTAGGCAATAAAGATGCCCAGAGACATCCATGTCCTAGAACCTGTGAATGTGTTAGGTTTTGTAATTGTGGTGAGTTAAAGTTGAAGATGGAATTAAGGTTGCTTGTCAACTGACTTTAAAATAGAGAGATTTTCCTAGATTATCTGATTGGGCTCAATGTAATCACAAATGTTCTTAAAAATGGAAGAGGGAGATGCGACTACACGGGACTTTATCAAGATGCAGTGAGGCTGGTTGTGAAGATATAGGAAGTGAGCAATTAGCCAAGAAGTGTTAGGGGCATTAGAAGCTGAAAAAGACAAGGAATGGATTCTCTCCCAGAGCTCCAGAAAAGGAAGGCACGCTCCCAACATCTTGATTTTAGCCCTTTGAGACCTGTTTTGTCTTCCAGAACTGTAAAATAATGAATTTGCATTGTTTAAGCTACAACATTTGGGAAAACTTTTTACAGTAGTCATAGAAAGCTAATACTGCTGGTGTATATTGCACCCCATCCTTCATCTATCTCTGATGACTTTCTATCCAACCCACAGCTTCATCTTCTAATCTGGCTTCCTACGATCATCAGCCCCTGAGCCTGGAAGTCAGCAGAACATTGAAGACCATCTCTCTTGAATTACTCCAATGGACCGCACTGAGGATCCTAGCTTAGAAATCCTAGGACCTGCTCTTCTTTTAGGTTCCAGTTCTGAGTCTCTAATGTTGGACAACTGGACACTAATGGTAAGATTCATAAGCATTTACTGTTACATCATTTTAAGAATTATTGTGAGTCAAGTGAAATAAAAATGAAATTACATTCTTTGAAATCTTCATAGGTTTTAAGTCTGGGACAAATTTCCTAGATTATCTTGTATAATAGTCTCATTTCAAATCCTTGCCTTTCTGATGAGAAAACAGAGAAACTGAGGCTCAGAAAAGTTAAATGACTTGTCAAAAGGTCTCACCTCTAGTTAGAGGCAGAGCCAAATCTAGAATGAGCTTTCCTGATTCTGGGCACCATGCACTTTTCTGACCTTCACCCAACTTGAATTGGATCCTATTGTATAAGTCAAATTTTAGAAGACCTTCTGCTTGTTTTCTCCCAAATTCTGAGGATAGCCCAATTTTCTTACTCCCGAAATTCCAGCCCAGCACTTATTCTCCTAACCTATCATCATTAACTTGATTTTCCTCCCAACTCCTCCCTTACTCCCCATCATAAGTAAACTCTGATTTGTATCTTACCAGGAAACACACTCCAAATATATTCCTCCACTGTTTACCCAGCAGTGCTCCAGATAACACCAATAATGAAGAGCTAAACAATCATATATTATATTTATTGTCTATGAATACTTACTTTATGACAGAGTCCTAATCCTCTCCCAGATGGTTAGCAAATTCACTGAACTTCTTTACTGGAAGGATTTTAAATTTTCAAACAATCCTTTATTCATAAAATAAACCTGTCTCCTCATCTTTAACCATGACCTCTGATGGAAACTAAAGTGTGTTTATGCTTAAATAATTGGGCAAAAATTCTCTTCTTAACTGATCATTTCTTTTGACCAAGTTGGTACCTTATCCATTATCTCAATCAAATCAGGCACATAAAAATAAGGCTCTGGAATAAGTAGTGTATTTGAATGAAGTCCTTAATTCTTAGCCCTGAAATGGCTCCTGTCTTGTCCTACCTAATTCCCCCACCCCCACCTCAGACTCACTTACTAAATTTCTACTAGTTCCTTGCCTTCACGGTAGTAGTTCATGCCTTAATACCTTCATCTTACTGATTATTTTCTCATTAAATATATCCATCTTGCCATTCATTTATTCATTTATTATAGAGTGCATTTTCTAAACATCTGTATGTCATGAACAAGGCTAGATGTTGGCATGGTCATGAGATGTGCTCTTGGGAGGAACACCTAAGCCTGCCTTTGTGGAGGAGATCTCTTTAAGACTGAAATCATGACTTATCCATCATGGTATAGCCTGGGAATGACTAGCATACAGTGCATGCTCAATAAATGTTGATAGAATTAATGAGAATGTTCTGCTATGAAATGCCTTCTGAGATAGTTACTATAATCTCTTTACTTCCAGATGACATTTCATCATACACATTTATTGTCTTTCCAGGTAGAGTTAACCAGAGTAGTAGAAATTACCTGGACATTTCAGTTTTATAAACTAAAAAGCTGTTGAGTTATTTTCTCCATTGAATTATCTTTATTGCCTGCTTAGACTGAGTAAATTCAATCATTTGAAGGGTGAATAAAAGTTTGGGGGTTAGACATAACAGGTTTGAATCCTGGCTCTGACATTTATGAGCATGTGACATTAGGCTTCATACTTAAACCCTGTAAACCATAGCTGTTAAACAAGAATAATTATGATAGCTTAAAAGAATTAAAAGTAATAACATTCGAAGGACTTGAAATAGTGACTACTACATAAAAAATAAACACTCAATAAATGTTAATCCTCCTCCATACCTTTGATAATATATATTTACCATAATGTTTTGGAATAGCTGAAAGTATATAAAATTGTGCATAAATAATTGAATTTCTATTCATCTCTTTTGCACAATAGTCAATATCCAGATACTAGGCTGAAAAGAATGAGGAATTGGAGCTCTGTGAAGTCAATGTTCTTTCTGTCCCTTATATTCCTCCAGTTCCCCACTGATTAATGGGAAGAAAGGCAGGAAAAAACAGTATTCTCCCTCTACTTATGTTGTTCTATCTCCATATGTGATGGACTATTTATATAATTTTCCTGGATTTCAAATTTACATCTATTTTTAAACAACATAATGGTATCATTTGGAAATTCAATTAATTGTAAAATTGATCGTATAGGGCTATGTCACCCAGACCTCGACCTAATCATCCAAAACATCTCCTCTTCTTCCTGGGCCCACAGTAAGACAATTCCAGGTCTTTCTTACATCCAGGTGTGGCCCCACATGATTGGGTTCTAGTCAATGGAATTTGAGCATATGTGATATGCACCACTTCCTAAGATGGCCCATAAAATCATCCCATGCATGATTCTCCATACTTTTACATCTTCTGCTGACTAGAAAGGGTGAGTATCCTGGTATGAGCTTGAGGCAATGACAGAAACACAGGTGGAAAGAGTCTGAATCCCTGAATCCCTGCTTAAAGAGCTACCCAAACAAGAACATCCTTTTGGATTATTTGGATTATTAAGTGAGAAATAACTTTCATTATGCTGAATCACTGAGATTTGTAGGTGCCTCTTTCGTGGTTCCTTGCATTGTTCCTTTCCAATACATGGCTTAAAAGATAACAATTTGAAGACTTTAGTTTTAGTCCTTTCCTTACTAGCAATTGACCTCATTTTAAATAAAGGCTTCTCTTTTCATGGCTTTAGATGGACTGTTTAAGGGGGGGATATCACTTCTTAGTTTTGTTTATATTCTAAATTCATAGCATAGTGACTAGAAGATATACTAACAGTTGCTCAATGAAAATTTTATAAATAAAATAATTTCATTCAATAAGCAAGTGCTTTTATTGAGAAGAATTTGTCTGAAATAGTGTTTATATTCATAAACCCTCCAGTAAGACTTCCTGGGTTCAAATCCCAGCTCAAACACTTAATAGCTAACTTTGGCCAAGTTACTTAACATCTCTGAGTCTTTACTTCTCTCATTCGTAAAATGACACTAAAAATAGAAACCTTCCTTGAAGTTGTCCCCTTTTGTTTTGGGGAGGCTAAGGAGCTCATAGATTCCAAGACCTTAGAGCAGGGCTTGGCCGTAGTAAGAAGTCAGTAAGGTCCTAGATTGAATATTTCTCTATGCAGATGATGTTCTATAACAGTATCATTATTTCACCAAAAGCAAAGAATATGTTCTTCCTATAACTCACACAGGTATCTTGTGGAGATAAACTGGAATCCTACATGAGTGTGTTCTTTACAGAGAATGATTTAGGCTGGTGCCAAGCTTTAGATGCAAGAATATTTGATGAAAAAATTATGAAAAAGATGGAGCTTCAGACTTCTAAAAATGAGTTTTATAATGGTGAAAGATAACAAGAACCTGCAGTAATGTCTTTGCCCAAAATGATTGCTCTGGGATGGCTGAATGTTTATATATTATTAATTCTTAAAGCTAGCCTCAACTGTTACCTTTTCCCCAGAGCTGAAGGCTCCATAAGGAAATTACAAGTTCCTCCTCAGTGCCTTCTATATTGTTTATATTTTTCTACCTTGAACTGCAGTGACATACATATGTATGCTTTTATTATCTCCTATACTAAAATTTAAGCTTCTTGAAGTCTGAGTCCATGTCATCTTACTCATGTTTGCATCCCCAAATCCCCTCCTATTAGCAACCTTGAGTTCAAAACATGAAAAACAATGGAAAATGAAACGAACTGGAAATTTCTCCTGCCCTCCAATGTTTAGGCTTTCCTGGAGGAACATCAAAGAAGAATAGCACCCAGTATTAGGTAGAAGAGGCAACTCTGTAAGAAAAATTGCTGTCTTTAAGAAAAATTTTCAGGGGTGATTTTAAAAGCAGAACGTGGGGATATTTCCAAAACCCTCTATGTGGTTAATAAAAAGGCAAAACCAACAGAAAAGCTGAAGAGCCACTGCTGTAGGGACTCTGGGAGTAGCACTGGCTGCCTCAGAGCCCTGGGAAGCAGTTTAAAGTCACCCCTTTCTAACTCTGTAGCACACTTCCACACTTTACAGCCCAGCACACACAAGCCAATTCTCAACTTCCAGACCAATGACAGGGATCAATGGTTCGTGTAAGTGCAGCCGGCAGATAATTGGCCATTTGGGTCAGCATCACCAGCCTTATTTCAGAGAGAGATACACCTGCCTGAGAAGGGAGGGTCCCACTCTCTTCAGCCAATACTCACCTGCCCAGCTCAGATGGGTTATAGCAGCACTGATTATGGTGCTGAGGAGCAAAATCCTGGTCTGGAAGCTGAGATCTGAGCTCTGTCTTTGACCTAGCAGAGGGTCTGGCATGGACTGAAGGGACACATGCCACTGACTGACTCTGGACAAGCCATTTCAGCTATCAATTCATGAGTGGATTAATAAAATGTGGTATATGTATACCATGGAGTACTACTCAGCTTTAAGAAACAATGGTGATCTAGCACCTCTTGTATATTCCTGGATACAGCTGGAACCCATTCTACTAAGTGAAGTATCTCAAGAATGGAAAAACCAGCACCACATGTACTCACCAGCAAATTGGTACTAACGGATCAACACCTAAGTGGACATATAGGAGTAACATCTATCAGGTGTTGGGAGGGTGAGAGGGGGAGGAGGGGATGGGTATGTACAACCTCAACGAGTAAGATGTGCAACATTAGGGGGGTGGACATGCTTGAAGCTCTTGCTCGAGGGGGGAGGGGGGCATGGGCAATATATGTAGCCTTAACACATGTACCCCCATAATACGCTAACATAAAAAAAAGAAAAAAGAAATGAGGGGGGATGGACCACACATTTGTTTTCAGCTGGATAACTCTTGAGATGCTAGAGTGAAACCTTTCATAACATCCATGTGAAAGACTGGAGGTCAAGTATTATTACTCCCTCAACTCTTTAGCCTTCCCAATACAAGCATGCAAACACACACACACAACCGCATGTGTGCACACATTTATCCTGGCATCGTTTGTAGATGGAAACTGATAACAGTTTACTGATTTTCCTCTAGTGGCCTACCTGTATACTGCATCTTTCTGGGTGCTTGGGAATGCAGACAGTAACCAGCTGAATTTGAGTCAGTGACCCCTGAAGGCTGATACTACTGATCGGGTTATCCTGGCTACAAATACCATCTCAGTAAAAATCTTGGTATAGTCCAGAGGTTTCTAAGCCCTGCAAATGCATACTTAATAAAGCAATAAATAGTTTTGATAAAAAAAAAATCCAGGGAATTAGAATATTCAGCTGTGCCCTTATAATTTATTATGTTGGCATTTAAACTGTTAACTCTTCTGATCATCTTTTTCCCTTGGGTTGAGAAGTAGCTGGAAAGGTCTTATGTAGCTCTATAATTTGATTGAATCCAACTTGTTTCTCCCAACTCTAGCTGGCAAAGCCAGAGCACTTATGTCTTTGCCAGCTAGAAAAACTGGTGAGATCATAAGCTATTCTTATTGGTAATTTATCGAGTAGAGAAAGCCGATTAAAAAGCAAAGAAAGAGGGCTTCATCTCGCACACATATGCATGCATGAACACAACGGCCTCCCCGCCCCGCTTTGCAGCCCCAACTGTGCAGGCCCCCGGACACATTAGCATTGAACGGGACAAATGGCCTATTTTCAATCAGCTGGAGTCAGCTGCCTCCCACGTGCCGCTGCCTCTCCGACTCTCATTGTTCTTCGGGCCTCCAGCAGCAGGAGGTAGGGGACATGTGGAGCCACTCTCACCCTCTGGCCCCAAATCCAGTTCTTTTCATCACATTATAGACAGACACTTTCCAAAAACGTGAATGGGGATCCACAACCTCTCCTCTGATTGCTCATTAATCTGCTTGTGCAGACATTCCTCTGTCTTTTGGCCGGCCTGGCCAACCGCCCAGGAGGATAATACTCAGAGGAGAACCACTTCTTGTGAGCAGTAAGTACAATTTAGAAAGGCGGGGCCATCTAATAGCATCTGAATGTTAGATGTATCTGAACTCCCTAAACACAAGCTCCTGTCTGAATCTGGAGTATGCGAATTGCCATGAAATATTAACTTTGGAAAGGACTTGACGTGTATCCATTGGGAGGCTCCCATGAGCAAAGCTCTGCTAGGTGCCTGGTAATTGATGGCACCTAGAGGCATTTTACAGTTCAGTCTTTGTCTTTAAGAAACTGCACATAAAGAGATATCTCAAGGTGGAGCACCATGGCTCACACCTGTAATCCCAGCACTTTGAGAGGCCAAGGCAGGAGGATCACTTGAAGATAGAAGTTCAAGACCAGCCTGGACAACATAGTGAATCCCTGTCTCTCCCATCAATCAATCAATAAATAAATAAAAATCTCAGAGTTAGTCTTTGCCTTTAAGAAGCTGCCCTTCACTGGATGTGGAAGCTCACACCTGTAATTATAGCATTCTGGGATACCGAGGCAGGAGGATTATGAATTTCCTGAGTTCAGGAGTTAGAACCAGTCTCGGCAAGAGCGAGACCCTGTCTCTACTAAAAACAGAAAAACTTAGTTGGGTGTCATGCATTTGTAGTCCCAGCTACTCTGGAGGCTGAGTCAGGCGGATTGCTTGAGCCCAGAAGTTTGAGATTTCAGTGAGCTATGATGACACCACTGTTCTCTACCTGGGGTGACAGAGCAAGACTCTGTCTCAAAAAAAAAAAAAAAAAAAAAAAAAAAAGCAGCAACAGCAGCAAGATAAACCATGACCACATGAAGAGGAAGTAAATTATGAATTTCAACTGAATGTGACAGCGTCAGAAGGAAGGTGACTTTCCAAGTTGGAAAGCTCATGATAATCTTGAATGAGGAAGTGCAATTTGATTTGCGAATTAATAGATTGGCAAGATTTGCACAGAGAGATTGGAGAGACGGATAATGGTCTGAGTAAGTACAGAGGCATAGGGTGGGATAGACCGGACAGGAGCTCTCCTGGGGTGGCTGGGGCAGAGGGTTGGTGCAGGGGATGAGCTGATTGGCAAATCTGGGAAGCTGAACAGAGCGGGTATTCAAGAGACTTTTATTTGCTTCTGTGACTGCCATTGGATGAAGAGTCATTTGCCACCTCTCTGTGATACCTCCCTCTAGTCCCTTACGGGAATGTTGTGTGGGTGCCCGAGAAGCTGTCCGTATAGCACTCAGAAACCGGCAGCCCATTCAAAACAAAAAAAAGATATTGCCTTTATTATTTCAAACTGAGCCTTCTCTGTTTAATGAAGCAGCTGCTCACCTAAGCTGCTCCCTGGGTGTTCACCAGGCAGTTTGGGAAGCAGTGTGAAATCTCTGCTGGGCCCTAGGCTATCATTTAGCACGCTGAAGCAGCGACTTCCGGAATGGTCCCCCAGCGTCCTGGCAGGGTCTCCGTTCTCCAGTTCTCCATGAAGTGTCCATTTGACTCCCAGGGAAGGAGCTGCATCAACAGTTATTGTCAAGTGCACATAATGTGTAAGTTGCTGAGCAGAGCACAACTCAGTACAGCCCTATTGCATTTTGTGGAATCCAGAGTCAAGTGTGAATAGGAACGCGTTGCTGGAAATCCAGACATCTCTCCTACTGCTCCCTCTGGAGCAAGGAACCCTCTTGATGTGGAGTCAACATACCACATACTCACTACCTCGGCCTCCAAATGCAGACCTCAATTCAGACTCCTCCTTGCGCCTCATTGCCAGTGTGAATCCTCATACTGCAGCTCACTGGGCAGTGAGAAAAATGAAGTGCAGATGCTATTTATCTAGATAAACATACATATGGACAACATCTGCCTTGCTGTGTGTTGAATGTGTTGCCCTAGTCTCGTCTGAGCATTGGAAACGAAGCAAAGCTATCACACACGTTGGCCTTAACCTTGTAAAAAGAAACACACCTTAAAATGTGTTCCGTGAGGTCATTTCCTCGATACTGCTGTCCCATTCTATTGCAAGAACCATCACAGTTTTAATGGCTTTAATGGGAATGAAGTTAAGTTTTTAGTATATTTGGGGCACCATTTTCAGTCTCATTTAATGGTCATGTGTATACTGTTTTAACAGCTTTCCTGTAAGTCTACCTTATCAGTGCATGCACAAAGAGTAATAGTCTCTCTTTTTTAACTGTTAGATCTGGGAAATGTGAATTTACAGAGGGAATTCTGTGTAGGAACAACTGAAAGAATGAATATTTGTAGAGAGCTGCAGAGAATATTTCAAATAAAGGCATCAGGCAATTGCAAGTGATGGTCCCAACTTCTCCCACCCGTGGTCCAGGAGGGATAGATGCAGGACACTCTGGCCTCCCGAGCAGAAGAACCACTCCCTCTTTGGCTGGTTCCCAGGTGCCCCAGGAGAATCAGTAGGCTGGTGATGAAATCCCTAGCCCAACACTCACTGATTTTAGAATGAGTAAATCTTGGTTCCGGTTACTGAGGACAAGATGGAGGAAGATAAAGATGGTGAGAATTATGTTTTACAAATTTAAAAAGATGGCATTTCCTTAACTGCCTCTCTTATCACATTTGGGCTGACAAAGAGAACTATAAGGTCCCAGAAATCTATGGACAGGACAGTTATTTCGGGAACTTCTTTACTGATCTTCTCTCTTCTCCTGTCTCTTTTCTCCACCAACTCACAGCACTAGAGAGAGAAGTGTTCAGCTAAGAAGGCTTGTTGCTAAATTTTTCAGGCAGAGGGAAGGTCTCACTATTGATACTGCCCATGCTTTCAGAGGCGAGGGCTCATACAAACATCAAACCAGACGAAGTGGTTGGATTTGCATTTATCATCGTTCTCAGTTTCCACTGCCCAATTCCAATGCTTTCCTGCAGCAATGCTTTGCCAAAGGAAGAGACTCTTCTAGAAATCCACAGTACCACCTGCCCTGGTGCTCAAGCTTCTGAAATTAGGCTGGAGTCAGATTTAAGGTATCTCTTCTGTGGTTACCTTTTCTATGTTTTTAGAGAAAAACTTGTAGAAGTCACTATTATTTTCCCAGAAATCCCAAAGAAACTTAACCTGCTCTGAGGTGTTTTGAAATCTCATTACTCCATCTTGGGCAGTACTTTTGAAATGGCAGGGGCAACGCATCAGAGAGTTCTGATCAGCAGTGTAACAAAAGAGAGAGAGAAGGGGGGAAATATAGGACAGAAAAAATATTGAAGTACGTTAGATGTAAAGAGGGTGGTATTTTTTATGAAATCTCTTTTAGTTATATATACATGCAAACACCCACATATGATAGGGAGTATGTATATACTGGGTCATTCTGTAAAAACCTGTTTACTACTGTAAGTCTCACTCAAAAATGTTTGAAGACACTGCTCTTGGGTAAATACAATATTTCCAGGAAATCACGGCATAAAAATGGCCCCCAGCTCAGTGACATATTCCTACTGGGCCTTGGGGCACAATTTTGTACTCTCTTTGCATTTATTCAACAAATGGTACCCCAGTGCCCCTAAGCTTAATGACGGAACTGTTTAATCACATGTATTTCATCCACACTGACTCATGCCAACATTGGGTATTCTCATTTCTACTAAGATTTCGAAAATGGGAACAAAACAATCCACATTGACTCACGTTTCTTTGTGAAGAGCTTGATACCTCTTGTGATTAAAGCTGGAGCATCAGGCAGGAGCACTGCCTAAGCACCCGCTCTGGGCTAAGCATCTTCACATGTGCCAGGTCACTTCATTTCATCTCAGTCCATGGCAGCGGCTGCAGAGTGAGCCCAACCACGTAAGCGCTAAGGTGCCCAGGCACGCTCAGAGAGGTACCTGGACTAACCCACCAGATGTGTATTTGTATAAGGGGTTGAGAAAAGATCTGGGAAAGAGAGCTTGGCTCCAGTAAAACCAGAGTTTTCCAAGACAAACTGGACTGAGGAACAGAGCTTTAGTCACGTGAGTACAACTTTATTGTCACTTAGCCTGGCCTTTTGGCCAAAATAGCAATTGAGTCATGGTTAAATCCTATGAAGCCAGAGTGGTGTGGGGAAAAGCAGGAAAAATAACAACTAAGGAGTGAGTTTAACTAAGACTCTGGGCAAAGCAGCAGTGCCCTGGCATCCTTTGTGCAGGGTATACCACAGGTAGGATAAGAGATGTCTTCCCCACTTCCCCTCAGATGCTCATGTGGCTTTGACACCTTGGGAATGTTCATGCTTCAGCAGCAATGTCAAAGTAGGAATCTGTGGAGTCTACCAGAAGACAACACTGTCTAGTAGACAAGAGAGTGCCTAAATGTGATGCTCAAGCCTGGCAGGAACAGTGGTGGTAACTGATTGAATGTTCTGGAACATGTGAAACACCCTCTTAAAACTTCCATGTTTCCTTTAAAACTGGAACTTTAGAATAATCTGGTGTTCTACATGGAATAATGAGAGAAATAGCCAGGGAAATATTGGCCACTCCTATTTTTTATGTAGATATTTATCTTAGTCTGTTCAGCTGCTGCAACAAAGTATCATAGACTGGGTGGCTTCTAAACAATGAGAACTGGGAACTTAACTACTCACAGTTCTGGAGGCTGGGCAGTCCAAGATCAGGGTTCTGGCAGATCTTGTATCCAGTGAGGGCTTTCTTTCTGGCTCAAAGATGGTGCCTTCTTGCTGTATTCTCACATAGTGAAAAGGGTGAAGGCTCTCTCTAGGGCCTCTTTTATAAGGGCATAACCCCATACATAAAGGCTCTGCTCCCCTGACCAAATCATCTCCCAAAGGGCCCACCTCCTAATACCATCACCTTGGGGATTAGGATTTCAACATATGAGTTTTGAGGGCACATAAAAATTCAGATCATAGAAGAATTAAGCATCAAAAACATACCATAAATCAAATGTTTCCTTCAAGTGTCCTAGGGAGAATACAACTTATCATATTTTAGCTACTTGTTTTTCTAAGTTACCAATAAGTACTACACAGCGTGTGCAAGGAGATGCACACAAGTGATGCACACAAGGCTCTACATAATTGGAAGCTAGATACAGACACACAGATCAGAGAATCTGGGTCACAAAGGAGAAAAGGCTTCAAACTTCCTGGACATGCACTAAGGCAAATGTGATAAAAAGTTACTAAGGAAAGAAATACGAATTGATCATTTCCAGATTCATTGATTTACAGCTGATTCCAAGAGTGTGAAGAGGTATCAGAGCATTTGAAAATTAAAAGGATCAAATATTAGCTTTTTAAACTCTGGCTGCAAGGAATTTCTGCAATGTAAGATATCAAAATGCATTATCTAGTGTGCTTGCTGGAGTGTTTTCTGTTTATCTGCAAATGAGATAATATCTCGGTATTAGATAATATAATATTTTTTTCTAGTTTTACTTTTGTGTCATTTCTTAATTTTAAGTGAAAACTACTTTAAGCTAATTTTGGGGACCTACAATGCTATATTTTTGAAATTTTTTCACATATTTTTATATTTTATGGTGTTGTAACCTGAAATTATCAAAAAGCATCTGGAACTAGTCCATCACTCATGTGCACACATGGAAGTAAAACTCAATGATAATCAAGCATGTTGGAGGGGGAAGGAGTGGATGGGTGGAATCATACCTAACGGGTACAATGTACACTAACTTGGTGATGGGCACACTTATAACTTCGACTTAAACTATACAAAAGCAATTCATGTAACCAAAACATTTGTACCCCCATAATATTCTGACATAAAAAATAAAATAAAATGGAACACAAAGGCAAAAATAAAAAGTGAAAAAATGGTACCTTTACATTAAGCTCATTCCATACTGTTACACTCTGGTTTTTGATGCATTTTTTTACATGTAGTCCAGCAGCTGACCAAATAGGGATGCATATCAAAGTAAGTATTGTTCTCAGATTTTCCAGGAAGAAGAATAGCAGTCAGTAAACTCAGAAAGAGAATTGCTTTTCAGGTTAATGCACATAATGAATACATCCACAAGAGCATGCTGGCAAACATCTTAAATATTAAATCTATCCCTATTCAACACCATTTATTAAGTGTCTACCATACAAGGTATTATGATGGCTGTAATACAGGAAAAACTGGGTCAATGTAATTGCATTCTTATGGCACTTATGATAAGTAGAAACCAAGTAAAATATAACAACCACTATTATTTTTAAAATGTGTAAGAAACAATACAAAAAGTTACAAGGGCATGATATGTGTGGGTGAGTGATTGTGTGTGTGTGTGTGCATGTGTGTACAGCTTACATCCTATTGAGGGAATCAGGGAAGACCAAGGATGATGGGTCATTTAAAATAGGGCAAGAGAATGGGTAAGAGTTGATAACCAGAGGTGTGTATGCTTTTTTTTTTTTTTTTTTTATGTGGGAAGAGCATTATCGAAGGCATATAAAAATAAAGTTTAGGGGGTTGAACAGTGACTAGGGCAGCTGGCCTGCAGCTGGCAGGAAATACTGAGGAACAGAATGCATAGTCAATATGGTTTGGAATCATATAAGAAGTAGCCCTGAACTTCCATAAAGAAGCTATACCTGGGTTGATAGGCAAGTATGTCTTAGATGATTATTTGATGGACGTTTTTAGGAGATACTGAAGGGGAGCCAGGAACAGTATGGTATAGCAGTTGTCCAGAGAATAGAGTTTAAACTAGAGTAGCAACAGTGAAGAGACAGAAGAGGTAAGGACCAGAGAAAGGAAGGTAGAATCTCAAGCACATGCAAATATAAACAAAGGAGAAAAGATTTAAAAATGACTTATTTCAAGGTGGATTAGAGCGTGGTGTTGCTACTCCCAGAAACATGAATGTTAGGAGAAGAAGCCAATTTAAGGAGTGATCCAAGAATGATTCTTGTCTGGACATGCAGAGATGGGGAAGTTTTGCCAAAATATTTAGATGGAAATGTTCAGTAGGCAAATGGGAAGGATGTGAAAAAGAAAGTCAGGCCCAACGCTAACCCCCATCCCCACTAGGGGGTCAGTTCTGAATTGGGGCAGAAGGATTTCTAAGAGCTCCAGCTTCAAACTCTGCAACTTGTTATCAAATCATTTTTACTGCAAGTCCATTGCTGCTGCCCTAGGGAGCTTAGTTCTAGTAATAGGATCTTGGCTTTGTGCTGAATACCAACTTCCTAACTCTTACATCTGTTATGTTTTCTTTCATTTTAACTTTATCTGTGTGTCTTGTCTTGTGCCTATTTCCTCTAGCATTGAGGTCTCTTAAAATCCCTCCTGGTGGTTGAGATCCTTAAGACCTAGATTCCCAGATGTCACGGGCTACATGATTTCCCATCACCATGGTTCAGACATCTTGGTTATTTCATAGTAGACTTTTCTTTCCCCAAACACACACAGAGACACACATACACATACAGTCCCACCACCAAAATACACACAGATTCTTACTGTTGATTAGTGTCTATTGGCAGACTTTTGTACACCACAACATAGTATATACCTTTTGGACTGAATTTCCTCTTAGCTTTGTAAATATTTCTCTTTTGACAAAATTGTCACTAATTCCATGCCTCATCTTCTGGTCTTCTCCACCCCATGTAACCAAACAGGTAATGTAGGGTCATGATAATATTCTGCTTCAAGATGTCAGAGTTGTATCTGTAGGTGTGAGAGTGGAAGCCATAGGAATGAGTGAAATGTTCATGATAGTGGTACAGAGGAAGAAGAGAGTAAGACAGGCCATGGGGGATGCCCATATTTAAGAGGTGGGGAAAGGAAGAGAAACAAATGGAAGAGGATCAGAGCATAGGTAGGAGAAGCTCAAGAATAGTGCAGAGTCACAAAAAGTAAGATAATAATTCAAGAGAGGAGGCTGTGGTCAAAGGAATTCAATGCTTCAGAAAGCTTAAAGTGGGGGGAAACATTTTTAAAAGTTTTTTTGAGTGGGATGCCATCACCCTTTTACATATGAGGAAACTGAGAATAATTTTATAAGCGTGCTTAGGTTCATTTTGCCAGAAAATGGCAGATCTAGAATTTAAATATGTCTATTTGATTATAATGTCTTGTACAATTACATAGTAAGTGGTAGTGAGATATTAACATAAAAATGGGACCTTACTCTCTCACACAGTACTACATGGTAACATAACTAGGAGTAGATAGCATGGTTATATAATATACATTCATTGCAAATTTTTTGCCTGACTTTATGTCACTGTGTGGCAAGTCATGACTCCAGCACCCCAGCAGGACTGAAGTAATTAATTTTAAGACAAACTATCATAGTGCAAAGCTTTATGGACCCCAAAAGTCTTCATCTACATTAAACCCATTTGGGGAACTAAACTGCAATTTCTTTACAAAGACCATCGGGTGTGGTAATCCTTCATTTCAAAGGGTGATAGAAAAATGTCACCTGATCATTCAATGACCTCTGGTGGATGAATCTCATTGATGATAAATGCAGCTTACTGCAAAATGTTTTCTAGAGTCTTGTCCTATAGTTAATATTTTTAACCTCAAAAACCCAACCTAAAATCTTGGCTCTTTTTCTGGTAACTCTTGAGACTGTTCTCTTCTTAGAGAAGAGATTACAGACTCTTCTCTATGGTTTAATTTCAGATATACTCAGGAAAAAGAGATCTGACTTCTCTGTGTATACAGACAGTTTAACTGTAATCCACATAGTATATCCATATATCACTTTCAGTATGATGAAAAGTTAAATGTGCTAGAATCAACTTTTCTGCTAACTGCTGCACTGAAGTGTTTTACAAAAAGCTACTTGCAGGGAAAATTGTGGTTGTTATATTTACAGAAAAGTTTTTTTTTTTTTTTAAGGAACATAAGGAAGTAAACCAAACCTCAATTTATTATGAGCAGCAGCTCCTTAGATGCTGGAATCTGATAACCATAACATTAAAGTTTCCTCAGTAAACGGCAAATGTTGATGCCACACATGGAGGGTATGTGTGAAGGTATGTGTATGTATGTATGAGTGTGTGTGTGTGTGTGTGTGTGTGTGTGTGTGTGTGTATGCTGTGTGTTAACGTTCAGGTACCTCTGCAGACCTGTGACAATATTTACTACCTTTGTAATCTCTGGTTTGATCAAACTAGTTTCCCCATCACTCTCTTATTCTTTACACTTCTTTCCATATCACCCACAAAATTATAATAAAAAATTAAAGTTGTAAGGGATCTTAGATTATTCTCCCCCAAACTCAACAAAAAATAAATGGGGTTCAGACAGAACAGATTAGTGCTTATTCAACCAGGAACTGTTCTGAAAGATTACTTGTGTGAACTCTTACTCTGCAAGACGATATTACCAGGAGCCACTATTAGTATGTGCATTTTATAGATGTGGAAACTGAGGAATAGGAAAGTTAAGGAACTTGGTCTAAAGTTAAAAGAACTGGTTACACATGGTCTAAAGGAGGAATTCAGGATTGAAGATCAGGATTTGAATGCATTAGTAACCTCTTGCTTATAATCTCTCCATTCAGAAATCATGCAAAATTTTTATTTATTTGTTTGTTTATTATTGTACTCCTTATATAAATCTAGACAGGTCTGTACTCTTCAGTCCCAGATAATGATTATGTTTAATCTTAAGGAGGATTCTGGATTCCTGGCCACCTCCTTTTTTTCTAACCCAATGAAAGAATATTATAGATATAAGAGCTTTTATATACTACCAGTTAAAAAGTCAAGCTTAATACTTAACTGTAATCCACATAGTATAAACACAGCTTATGTGTTTCCACCCAAGATGTATACATGCTTTACCTGTGATACATAAACCACAACCTACAAAATCTAAAATTATACCATAAATCTCTTTGTAGAGCAATAAACACAGTCATATGCGGTTTAACTCTCCATTTTGAATTTCCATGTATCACTTTTCAAAAGTCTGAGAACAATAAACATTATTTGGAGGAAAAAAAAAAAAGATGATTTCAGTATGATGAAAGGAAACTTCATTCTATTCATTCTATTCACATACGATATATACGCACATACTGTTAATTCCCTCATTTGTGGTCTCCAAACTAACCTTTCTTCACATCTTCCACAGTCATCCATATCCAAGCTAAGATGTCATAGAGACAAGTATTTGTTATTAGATCTTATGATACTTTATGTACTGGCATCTCATAACACAATTTGCCATGTCACAGAATTAAATATGAGACAATTAGGTTTTTCCTGAAAGCTGTCTGAGAAGAGCGGGAAAAGAAAATGTCTATTACCTGAGCAGCCAGAGGACGTACCATAATGCCTACCTCACTTTTAGTTAAGGATCTATGAGTAATTCCTGTTAATCGCATTATCATTAATTCAATTGATCTTAATTCTTTGATCTGAGGTGAATGACCAGAACTCATAGTCTCTGAGATAAGGTGAGTAGAGAAAAGAAGTATAATTTAGGAGTTGGCAAATGTTTCCTGTAATAAGCCAGATAGTAAATATTTTAGTATTTGCAGGCCATAAGATCTGTGTTGCAATTCTCAATTCCCCCATTATGGCACAAAAAGAGTCACAGACCATATGCAAATGATGGGTGTGGCTGTATTACAACATAACTTTGTTTACAAAAATAGGCAGGAGGCCATCTTGGGCTAGTCTGCCAACCTTGCCTTGAGTCAAAGGTTCACTGTCTAGTTCATTACAACAAGCATTTAGTAAGTTCCTATATTGTGTAAGAAATATGTAGAATATAAGGGAAAAAATGTAAGACAACCTCATCATAGTTTTATAATTTTTTGTGGGGGTGTGATGCTTTGGGGAAGGCTTTGGCAGACAGTTATAAGATCATATGTAAAACAAAATAGTTTATTCTATTTATGCATTTCTTAGCTAGCTTGTCTTAAGATCATAGATCTAAAAAATGGTTGGAGATTTCAAGACAGTTACTCCTTCATTCATTATTTTCAGTTAATCAAATATTATGGAATGCCTACATGCCAGGCACTTTAGAAGACTTAAGGAGATATAAATAAAAACCTCACAGCATACCAGAATAGGGATGTACCAATAACCAACGCATGACAAGACAAATGCTAAAGGCATTATGTGTTCCTGCCTTCATAGAGACCTATTGGTAGAAATATTCCCATTTTTCAGTTGAAGAAAGTGAGGGTAAAGACATTTTCAAACTCACCTATTTAAGGAAGTTATTCAGTTTTCTTCCTCCCATACTACCTCTTTCTAGCATTATCTTCCTACCTCAGGTCTGACCTGCTCTAATGTGTGCTGTCATCGTCCAGATTTGCAAAATGGGGATGACATTAAATCTTTTCCTACTTGCATTTTGAAACTGAAAGCTGTTTGTTCTGGAAGCGCTAAACCTCTTTATCAACCACGGTCTTTGTTGTAATTTTTGTTCTTGTTGTTTTTATTGTGAAATAATTTCCATATTGATGGGGACAAGAATCCCTAAACTTTGTCCTCATGATCCAGCCTACAGACTTGTATCCTTGCTTCTAACCCTGCATCAAGAGCTGAATGTTGAATTGTCGGTATCCATAATGCTCCCTGGCTTTGCTGGAAGAAAGAGTGACTTGAACTCCCTGATACATTTTCCTTCATAGACATTTGGCTCAGACACTTACTTTAATTTTTAAGCCTATTGTTTAGGAAAAATTTATCTGCACACTTCTGATTTGTACTTTATCCATTTTAGTGTTATTGAGTGACACTTTAGTGTTACAAGGGAAAAAAAAAAAGAAATAACTTAGAAGTAGGCATAGAAGACTTGCGTTATAAATAACAATCAGCCCATTCTCCAGGTTCTAAAACTAATCCTCTTTCCCACTTCCTCCTCCTGGTACCTAAGAAATGGCCAGTTCATAAGCTGCTTGGTGGTCCTCAAAAGCTAGCACACAAGCTAAAAGACAATCCAGCTAATTTTTAGCTACCCACTCAATGGAATGTGTTTATTTTGTAGCTGGAGAGGATAGGAAAGGAGTAGGAAGTTCTAAAAAATCTCTCTCAACCTCTGACCTACAATCTCCTCTCAGGGAGAGGAAAAAAAGAGCAACCAGCCTACCCTAAACAGGCAGGAAACCCAAGAACTCTGATTTCCATCTGTGAAACTAACTCCCACAAAGGCCTTGGAGCCAGACTTCACCTTTGCCCAAAGTCCTAAGCCCACTTCCATCGCAACAACCCCACAGAAAGGGAAAAAGATGAGGAAAGACAGTGTCCACTCGCTGTTATAGTTTTCTCTCATTTCCTCTTTTGAAAGTTTGATATCCTCTTTCTTGAACTGTGGAAGCTGGGTGTTCTTTTGGTCCTTAGTCTCTGAGTGTGGGAGAGTTAATGAGTGTTAGGATGCACTTCAAAGAGTGTGGGTGCAGGAAAAGTGAGGTAATTCAACAAGCAGCCCACATCGATTTCAAAACTTTCAGCAGACCACATTCCCATGTAGCGTGATAAATATGTAAAAATGAAGGAAATTTATAAAAACATGTCTTCATATCAGTG
Source organism: Microcebus murinus (assembly GCF_040939455.1). Lineage (NCBI taxonomy): Eukaryota > Metazoa > Chordata > Mammalia > Primates > Cheirogaleidae > Microcebus > Microcebus murinus. The sequence continues at coordinate 94,357,256 of NC_134108.1, read as the reverse complement.
TAATAAAAATGCTAAACTAATACTGAAAGACTAGAAGAAAACAGAAGCATTCAGGGTGGTTTTCACTTTTTGTTATTCTCCACGTATATCATTTGTTGTAATAAAGGGCAGAATTGAATAGAATCATATGGTGATTTAATCCCAATCTTTAAGAAGAAAGAGGCACTAGGGTGAGGAGAGATTTTGTTTTGTTTTGTTTTCTTGTTTCAGTTTCTGAAACTCCTGTAATTATGTGCAATTACCTATTATGTCGGAAATTGGTTCTCAAAGATGTAGAACCTACTTTGTGTTCTTAAAAAAAAAAACTGTACAAAATATGCAATTTAAGAAGGGAACAGTTTGAGTGTGGAGAAAAATGAGGCTACAGCTGTAGGATTTTGTTATGCTTTTAGTACCAAATCACAAAACCCATTAAATTATTTATCCTACAGGCAGGCATTGTACTGCGAACGTTGAATACAATTGCAGATTCTAGGAAAAGAAATGTGTGCATTTTAATTGCCTCTGATTTAAACAACCTCTAATTTCATTAGACTTCATTTTTTTTTTCTTCCCAAAATAAAAGAGTTCATTTTTGGTCCTAGGACATAAATGACATTAATGCTTTTTTTTTCTTTCCTTTAAAGAAGCACGCTATTGAAGATCAAGCCATACAGGAACACACGTCCATATATACATGCAAGGAAGCTACATACACATGCATAACACGTCCTCCTGTATATACAATCTGCAATATGCCCCCAAAGAATTCACGGTGCACCTACCATATTCTTTGCTCCTCATACATGCATATAGATTGACTTACTATATTTCACTTCCATCATTTCTCCTGATACTATGTTACAAATGAAGATATCCTCCAGGAGTCCTGCTTACAAAGCAGAGTATTGTTCCCAGACGAAGAAGACATAGAAATTTATCAAGGGTTGGATAGCATGGGAGTGGGGGGGGGACCTCTCTCATGTCATACTTTTTGGGTTCATTTGAAAAATCTTGGCTTTGCCATCCTCTGTAATTAAAACTCTTCTGTCTTAAGATTTATCGGTGCAGTAGTGAACGCGTTTTCAAAATGTTTCTTTACAGCAGCTATTGGAAATCTCTAACTCTGCCTCAGGCAGGATGCTGCGGCTGCTGTACTTTTTGGGGTCTATTCTCCCCATGATAAATGAGCTTAACTTCAAAGATAAGTTACAACAACTCTCAGAGGGGAAACCCTTATTACTGTTAATATACGTTACTCTCCATCACTGCGTTTCAAATACTGTTGCATGGAAAAGAAACCATACAAAATTGGTTAAATCTTGCTTTGTCCATAGAGTCAGGGTATGCATATGTAAATTTAATTGGAATATTGGATAATTATTTTTTCCCAACTTATAGCTATTTTCTTTGTGGGTAGCAAAACAAGTATATGGGATGATCTATAATCCACTGTTGTCTCTTATACATACATATGTGTGAGCAACACCCATAGTAATGGTGATAGCAATATTATTTACCATCTTACTCAATCACTCGAATGCTTCATGATCTCTAACAGGATATATGGGATTTCAATGTGATTTTGATTATTTCAGATTTAATAGTTGTTTTTTTTTTTTACAGAGCCTTTCTTATTTCCAGAAATTTTGTACTCTAGCCCTTTCCATAAAAGTATGCTTCCTAAAGTTGTTTAAACATGAGAATTTAAAAGAAAAAAATGACCCATCATTCTACTGTGCTCCTTAGCCAAAAGTCTATTTGTTCTCCTGGCTCTAATGAATTTTCACTCTTCTTCCTGGGTTGTTAGCAACATGTAGATGGATGGATGTGTGCAGACTGACAACGCCTGGCCCTTTTTCCATTGAAAGGGTTAAAGTGAAGAGGGGGCTTGTTGAAACTGGGGAGTCCATAGGGGTGGGGGCGTGAGGGAAGGGAAAAGGAAAAAAGAAAAGGTTAGTGTTTTCTGTCCATTAAAGGGAGTATTCTGTTCTGAAACCGAATTGGTCATGCATTCCAGAAGCGTTTCCTGGTAGAGCGGAGTCTGACCGGAGCACCTGCCTCGCTATTGTACTGGGCCGGGCTGCTGTCCTCCAGCCCTTTCCTTTATACGAGTTGGAATCTGTCACTTATTACAGACAGATTGCTCGTGGGCCCAGAATGGCCGTGCGCCACCGAGGGGATAGGAGAAAACACTGTGACTGTGTGAATCTCTAGCCAAACCATCATGGACACACAGCTTTGTTTTTCTTCTCTCAGCACTTAAAAGACAATGATGTGAAACCCTAATGACATCATGTCGAAGTCCACCAAACAAATGAAACCATCTGAACCCACGGTACAGATGGGTTAATACCCCAAGCTAAGGAATAAGAAAATACAAAGGAAGGGTGGGCACTGGGAGTTCGGCTTTTCGGGAGCATAGAAGAAGAGGGGGTGTTGGTGGCCAGCAACCTGCAGGTGGAATCTATTAGCTCTGTAACACCGTAGGTAAATAATCGGACTTCTCCGTGGATCCTGGAAGGAATTCCCTGGCGTCCCAGCTGTGTTTTTTTTTTTTTTTTTTTGTATCCTACAGAATACCTCCATGGATTTATGCCCTGGACAGCCCCAGCCCTGAGGAAGGACACCTTATCCAGAAATGATGTTGTAGTCTCGCTACTACATGCTTCAACTAGTTATTTTTTTTTTAAAGGCATGTTGCTTAAGAGGCACACACATTGTGAAAATTTTTTTTAAATGCATGCTTTAAGGGATTAGTCGGTTTCTCTTTCATCTAGTCATTTTGTTTTCTTCTTCGTTCAAGAAGTACGTAATGAACAGAAGATTAAAAACAACCACTTTTTTTTGTTTTCCTGAATTCTTTTTAATGGGTGTACATTGAAGGGAACTTTCTGTGATAAAATCCAGTTGTGGAAGATTCACATTGCCCTGTGGCGATCTGTCCAGATTAATGAAAGGTGGCCTTTGTAACCAAATCTTCCAACCCTAGGGTCACCCTCTCTGGCCCTCTAGAACTACCCTGCCAAACATGAGACAGAAAGACAGACCTTAAATATGTTGGTCTCTGGTATCTTTGCTGAAGTCTCTGAACAAATGTTAATCATAAAAAAAAAATAGTAGAAATATAGGTGGTATAGAAAATATCTATTACATTAAATATCTATTAAAATTCAATATTTTTCAAATATTATTTTTTAGTCAAGAGGTTTGATTAGGAAGAGCACATGGTGAAGACTTACACAGAACACCCCTACCCCCTTGTGGCACAATGGCACTTGTAAAATGGAAATTTCATCCTTTTTTAGAACTGTTGAGACTTTTGAACTCAAAAGCACCTGAATGAGACCTTGAAGCACTGACAGTTCTGTTGAAGATCACAACGTGGAGAAAGATAGATGATTTCTTAGCTCTAGGGGGAAAAAAAAAGTCTGAGGAATTTTGCTTTTGGACTATTTTAGTTTTTATTTTGGTTCTCAGTTGCAGCACATTAAAATGTATGTGGCCTATTTAATCATCAGGCATCCTGGCTAAAGATAAAGACCCCATTATTTATTTAGTTATTCTTAAATATTTATGTTATCCCAATCAAAATAAATAAAAACCTCACAGTTTATAAAAAGTTCTTACAACTAGTAACTAATTTGGTGCTCTCAGTCACTCCAGGGGGTAGTTTTTAGCTATTCTTAGTTGGCAGATGAGGAACCTGGAACTCAGAAATGTTAGGAGACTTGCCCGAGTTGGTACCATGCTCCACAGAACTGTCACAGAACCAGGATCTGAAGCCAGGATTTTAAAAACTAAGGGTAGGACTCTGGACTATACCACCCTATATATCATAATGTAAAAATTTCCCATGCCTTTATAGAATGAACTGCACAATTTAGCATATTAATCTCTTGTACATGGTCCTCCACACTGCCTTCGATCATCTTTAAGGTCTTTGTTCACTTCTGTGCCCAAACTCCTGCTCATTCTTGAAAACTCAGATGAAAGGTCATTTCCTCCACGAAGCCTTTTGTGATTCCCCTATGTGGTCACTTATTTTCCCCTCTGTATTCTCTCTGTCCTGTTTTAGCTGTTACCATGTTGTATTGACATTATCATTTTACTCATCTCTTTCTCCCTGTAGACCAAATTCCATCAGGGAAAGGTCCTGTTTCATTCCTGCTTGTGTCCCAACATTTACTATGGACCTGCAATGCCAGCTCTCAGGAAATGTTTGGGATGCATGAGTATAAGTTAGGGATCCAAGGGATACACTGAGTCACTCTGACTAAGCTTCTTGTCAGCAATGTTGTCCTCTGGCCTCTCTAAAAGGGCCCTTCTGTGGATAAGCTCCAGGGACATGTCTCAGACCCTTCCTGGTTCCCCTTGCTTTCCTGTCTTTTCTGTAGCAGACACCAGTTGCCCAGGATGCCTCTGGATTCTGCTCATTTATTTATGCATAAGTTCATTCATGCACATGTTAATTCACCAAATATTGAGTATTCTCCTCCAGGGTGGGTAGGCACAATGCTAGGTGCTGGGAATACAGAAGTTAGAAAGATGAAAGAGACAGCTTCTGATTTCAAGACACTCAGAAGATGAAGGGGGAAGATGGCAAGAAAGTAAACAAGATGAGGAGAAGAAGCTGGGTCCTATGACCATTCATAATTTTCTATAAAGGCAATTCTAAGACACAGAAGTAGGTTGGAGGATAAGCCTATAAAGTTTCCCGGAGAAAGTCATATTGTAGTAGCACTTTTGCTCATGAGTAGGTATCAGCCAGACAGAGAAGAAGGGTAGAGCAAGGGGGTATGTGAGAACAGTGCTGTAATCAGAAAGATTACCATGCAAATAAGGGCCTAGCAGGGCTCTTCAAACTTTTTAAACAGGGGGCCAGGTCACTATCCCTCAGACCGTTGGAGGGCCGTTGGAGAGCGCGGCGCACATTCCACACATGCGCACTGTGGGTCCGGGATGAGTTGGCTGCTAAGCAGGACAAGCAGTGGGTGGCAAAAACACCCGGCAGGCCCGGATAAATATCCTCAGTGGGCCACATGTGGCCTGAGGGCCGTAGTTTGAGGACCCCTGGAAGAGGTTCTGAAAACAGTATACTGAAGGAAGGTATTACAAGTAGTTCAACATGGCAGTTATGAGATTAAGGAGGAAGATGGTGAGTGATTGAGCTGGTGAAGGCATCAGGAAACTTAACATAACGTATGCTGTAAATCATACAAAAAATATTATTCTGGAAATCTGAAAGCAAGGAGGAGCTATTGAAGGCTTTTTTAAGGAGGTGAGTATTGGGATCAGAGTTTCATTTTTTAGGGAGTCTGCTTTGATAGAAGCACAGAGAATGCCAGAAAGGGTCAGACTTGGAGGAAGAGATACTGGTGAAAAAGGACACAGTTGTGGTGAGGGGACAATTGGGATGTGACACCAGTTTGGGTAATAATACAGGTAATGATGATGGAAGAACTAAGAGCACAGGAGCTCTGAAACACATTTACAAGATCCAATTTAAACAAGAGACTGAGAGGAGGATCCTGAAAAACAATGCCAGCAGAATAAATAAGTTTAGAAGGAGAAGAAAGGAAACAAATAGAAAACCCACCATTCAAAATAAGCCTGCAAACCAAACTTTCAAAACATAGAATAAATAAAGTACTAACAGAGAAATTAAATCCAGATAAATTCATTTGATAGGGCATTCTAACAGAGGCTTTAAAATATGTCTGTGTTGGATTTTAAAGAGATAAATGAAAGTATAACTTCTATTTTAAAATAACGATAAATCAGAAATAGGTATAAATGAAATAAAAACAGATATGAAAAGGGGCCAGTTGGAAATCTTACAAATGCAAAATATAGTCAATAAAATAAAAAATAAAATTCATTAAGCTCTGGATTGGAATTACTGAAGAAAGCATAAATGTATTGAATTAATAACCTAGAACTCAGCACCAAGGGGCAAGGAGATAAAACTATGAAAAAACAATTAATGTTTACTGAGGAAAGATTGAATGGCTCCAGGAAGTGTCTAATTAAAGACTTCCCATGGAAGAAAATGCTGGAAATGTAAGAGAAATAATAAATACCACAGAATTTTCCAAAATTAGAGAAAAATCAAAAGTGCATTTTGATCACCAGATAAGATAAATAACAATGAAGCTATATCTAGAAACATCATTGTGAAAGCATAGTCCATCATGTACAAGAGAAAATGCTCAAAAGCTATCAGGAGAAAAGATAGATTACCCTAAAAGGAATAAAAATTAGATTGACTATAGACTTCCTACAAGTAAAAAAACTAAAGTAATACCTTCATAGCATTTAGGAAAAATAATTACCAACCTAGTATTCTATATTCAGGTGTATTAAGCTTGAGGAAAAAATAAAAACATTTTAAAACATACGAAACTAGGAGAATTTACCCAAAACTCACCAAAACCACCATTAGATGGTGGCTTACCACCATTAGATGGTAAGCAAGAGAAAAAAAGTGAATTCTGGTGGCAGGCAAGGGGCAATAATAATAACAACTAGTAATTACTGAGTATTATTCTGCTGGGCAAAGTTCTGAGCTATTACATTATTCAATTAATCCCTATAGCAACCCAATAAAATAGATACTATTATTAGCTTAGACAACTGATTCATGAAAAAGAAACGTAATTTTCTCACAGCTAGGAACTGGTAGACCTGAGGTTTGAACCTCAGCAGACTGGCTCTGGGAAACTCATGTTTAACCACTCCACCAGCAGAGGAATTGATGGAATGCATCACTAAATGTAATCATTAGATGTAAAAATAATCATGTTTCATTTAATAGGAGTCACCTCCTAGGCAGTAGAGAAGTGAAGACTGATTGACAACAAGCAGTAACACTCTTGTTACATAGGACAGTAGTTAGAGGTGGACACAGAACAGAAAAATGGAGTTCCGTATCTATTTGCTGACAGTCCTAAGTGAGATATGGCAGAAATAGAAGTTAATAGGGATTAAACCAAGTGTAAGAGACAGCAAGAGGAGCCAAGGCTTGGGAAGCCTTGATTATTGGGAAGCTAGATTATTCCTCCACCCCTTCCTCTCCCCTCTTTGGACTCTTACAACTTTTAGAATCTTAATCGCCCACATTAGCAGCTAACTAAAGTCCTAAATTCTCTTGTTCGTGTTTCTATACATGTTATTATCTTTTTGTCCCCCAGTAAACTGAGCTCAAGGTGAGAAATTACATTTTACAGCTCCTTTACCCCCTTCAAGTGCCTGGCACAAGTTAGGTAATAATAAAAAAAAAACCATGATGATTGAATAATTGATCCATTATGAGATCATAATTCATTCCATAGGAATTAAATGGTTATATGTTAGATACCTCAAGTAGGACAGCAAGATTTTTAAATTATTTATATTTTCAGACTTTATATATATTTCAAGAAACTTAAACAGTTTAATGGATTAAAATAGTAGAAACCTTGGAAACATCGGTGTTGGGCCCATAGGACTATTCTTAACTATTTGGGGTTAAAGTATTTATTGACTCTGATAAATGTCTCCTCCATGAACTATAAAAATGTGTACAGTCAGCTTAAGTAAGACATCTGGTTTTTAGACATCCTCACACTGCTGAACAGCTTCCACTAACTTGATGTGAATCCCAAAATTAGAGATCTCATAAATGAACCTGTGAAGTGAAGCCCCCTTTTTAAGAAGCGGATAGGCACTTCTCTCAATTGAATCTCTTAGAAAATCTTCGGGAATTGTTCCAAGCTAACAACATCGTATTCATCACGCTATATTCCGCCAGCTAAGTCAGCTGCCTTCAAACATATAGTTGGTCCTAAGATATTACTGTCGAGTTTGAGGTCAGGATAATCTGCACTAGAGGATTTAATCCAGATGTGTTTCCTCTCCCTCCTTTATTAACTTCAGCAAGAATATCTCTGGAGGGGGGTCTGATCATAAGGTCTCTAAGGTCTCTTTGGGACTTCTGGATATAGTAATCCCAAATGGGTTATTTTTCCTCCTTCTTTTTCTTTTTTTCTTTTTCTTTTCTTTTCTTCTTTACTCTTGTGCCTTGGACCTGCTTAGAGGTGCTCAGCTCACAAGACCCTCCCAATACTTTCTGGCCCTGAGCATTGGCTAGGAAACTACTTCTCTACTTTCTCCAAATCCCTCTGTGGGACATCTAATCTAATCTAACCCACCAGACAAGTTTATATAGGGGAAGCTAAAAGAAAGGACCAAAGATCCTACTAACTAAAAAGCATATATATAAACAACTCAGTAGCTTTCTCCAAGAAAACCCTGCATCTTCCACTAGCACTTCCTTGGGGTCCATCGCTGCGGCTGGTGAGGTGCCCCGTGGGATCCACTGGGATTACGGCAGACCCACTGGTGAGCGCCCCAAGAGACTCTCAGGATCTGGGAAATGATCCACTACAGCCCTCTGGAATGCCCCACAGACGGTGCTAGCACCTTTTCAAAGTGCCCTGTGGGCGCTTCAGTCTTCTTTATTCCCCCAGCATCGCATTGTGCTTAATCGACTCCCTTTCCTGCTGCATCAATCTGTCAGGAGCTCAGCTGAGCTGGAGAGAGCAGAGCTGCCAGGTGTTGGAGTAGCTGATTAAAACAAAAAAAAGCCAAAATGAAAGTAACAGGGAAGCCTTTAATCACCCACTGCAATAGTACAAGCAAGAGGCTAAACCGGAGAAAATGTCAACTCTCTTTTATTCTATTTTCCTCCCTTGGAATGGCACTAGTCAAAGATCAGGTGGATCGGCACAGCCCTGGGTATAGTTTTGCTGCTTAGGAAGTCTGAAACAAAAGGATGCTGCAGTTTGGTGGACCTGGGTCGGGGTAGGTGAAAGACAGACAGGGCAAGAGGGGAGGGGCTAGGAGTGGGAGAGTATTGAGCGCTGAGTTGCAGTGAAGAAAAGTATTTTCAAGGTCCACCCCTGCCCATAAGAAAGAAGGTCTTGGCCAGAAGCCCCCAAAGAGGCCTCTGAAGGAAGACACCTGAGCGAGGGGTGCAGCTGTGCCCAATGGCATGGCCAGGTGGGAACACGTGAGTCCTAGACTGCTGCTGCCTTCAGAAATGGCAGCGGACCAAGCCTAGAGTAAGGAGGGTGGGCAGTCATAATTATTATTATTATAATTACCAGTGCCTGGGCCTGAAAAATCACTCATAGAGTTTTGGTCAGGAGACAGAACCCTCATCTAGCACACTTTGCTTCGGGGACCCCCTTTATTTTCCATGTGGATCTGGTGAGTTTATGATCACCATCATCATCGTCTCCTCTCTCTCACCTCTATCCCAGCAACTGGCCAGTGCTGAAGTAATTAGAGTGTTTTATTTTCCTTTTCCATCCTTCATCCTCTTCTGAAGGGTGGGCATGGAGGGTAAGCTTAGCAAAAGGAAGTGCTTGCCCAGAATTTTCTAGATTAGAGTTGGAGAGAGACCTTATGGGCCATGAGGTCTGTGGTTGCCAGAGCTAAAGATCTGCACCAACACACATAAACCCCTTTTTGTCTTTTGTTTAAGGAGAGTGAGGTGAGTTTCTGTCAGTTAAAACTAGTCTTAACACTTTTCTATTGCACTAGTCCAGGCATCCTCAAACTACGGCCTGCGGGCCACATTTGGGTGTTTTTGCCCGTTTTTTTTTTTTTTTTTTTTCAGCATATTGTGGGGGTATGTTTGTTTTTTTACTTCAAAATAAGATATGTGCAGTGTGTGTAGGAATTTGTTCATAGTTTTTTTTTTTTTTTTTTAAACTATAGTCTGGCCCTCCAATGGTCTGAGGGACAGTGAACTGGCCCCCTGTTTAAAAAGTTTGAGGACCCCTGGTCTAGTCCCTTCAACTGTTAACTCTCCCTTGACACTTCTCAGGCCCGCTGTAAGTCTGCTGCCGACCAGTTCAGGCCAAGGCATCTGCTCATCATGTTAAACAGCTTCAAAACCTAGAGGAATAGAGAGGCTCCATTAGGCTTTTAGACTGGGATTATTTTAAGATTATTTTAAGGAGGAGGGAGTGGCAGAAGCTCTCCCTGGTGTGTCTAAAACCACACGAAGGAGGAGACTGGCTTTACAGATGAAAAGTCTGCCATGTTTTTAGAAAACACCTGCCTATCGATTATTTTATTTGATTTTTGTAATAGCTCTATGTGATAGACAAGTTTTAAAATGTGGTCCAAAAGGGAACTGTCACATAACATTAGGCATTGTAATAAGGTAAATGTGCAGACACCCAAAAAATCAGCCACAAGGCTGACCTGCATTTTATTTCACTAAGTCACAGGACTACTAGATTTAGCATAGATTAAACCATGAAGATGTGATTATCATATGGAAATGATGATCTTACAGTCACTAGGTTCATTTTCAATGAAAAGTTACCTGCAGGTTTAAGTTTTCTACCTAATGAATTTTGCTGGATTATTCAGGTACAATAATTTTTAAAAGTAATCTAATCTTTCTTACAAAATTTTCAAGTAAAACTTTAATTGATTTTTCCATCTCTCTAGGGAAACCCTTTTAAATTAAGGAATACCTTTATTAGATCCATAAAGTGTGGGAAACTAAATGAAAAATATCACACATGTGCTATCAATAAAGTTGATATTCACTACCTAGTGGGTTGTATTTTTTTAATTTAAGCAATAAAATTCCATTTACTAACAAGATGAGTCCATTTGCAAGAATCCCTGTGTATCAGGCTATTGACTTGAGCTAAATAGCCCACTTCTGGGTATAGTTGAGGAATCCTAATAGTTTGATGAGCCCATCTCTTTCTCCTGCTTTCTGATCCAGCTGTTCAGTAAAAGTAGTTTCCCGGCTGGGTGTGGCAGCTCACACCTGTAATCCTAGCCCTCTGGGAGGCTGAGGCAGGAGGATCACTTGAGTTCAGGAGTTCAAGACTAGCTTGAGCAAGAGCAAGACCCTGTCTCTACAAGAAATGGAAAAACTAGCCAGGCATGGTGGCGCACGCCTGTAGTCTCAGCTACTTGGGAGGCCGAGGCAGGAGGATCTCTTGAGCCCAGGAGTTTGAGGTTGCTGTGAGCTATGATGATGCCACTGCACTCTAACCTGAGCAACAGAGCAAGATCCTGTCTCAAAAAAAAAAAAAAAAAAGGAAGTTTCCATCTGTTACAAGACAAGACAATTAAAGAGTCCTTCTTTATGAGGGTGATGCTATTTCCTAGAGCCACTTCCCCTAGGTCCAGTAAAGGGGCTCCTCTTCATAAAGCTCTGTGGTTGTAAGTGTGGTAATTATATATGCTAAAAACCTACTTGAAAATCATTTCTGACAAGTGTAATCAAAGACAAGGAGTTTAGAAATTGTACCTGAAATTTATGGTTGTAAAACTACTAACATTTTTTTTCATATACAATTTATTAATATTTGTTTAAAGTACTGTTTAGCAAATTTATTTTGAGTCCTGAATGTATTTCCCATAACCATTCTATGGAACTAGTGGAAAGTAGAAAAAAGAAAAAAAAACATGCTTTGGTAAATAGAACAATAGATGTTCTCTATGAGCCACCTACCCCTGACTGACACCTTGTCCTATTTAATTCTCACAGCAATCCTATTAGGTTAGTACTTTCGTTACATTGATTTTACAGCTGAAGAAACTGAGGCATAGGTAGTTTTAGTGTCATTCAAGGTCACCCAGCTCAGCTGTACTTGGCAATACCTGGCTGCAGACCCAGCAAGTCTGACTATATGGATCACATTCTTAATTACTATACCATATGGCCTCTATTTAATATTTCCTGTCTGCCAGTTGTACATTGTACACTCACAATGATGACCCATATCTTAATGCTTAAATATAAATCACTTTATTATTTTGGAAAGTTGTACAGGGCTTTTGCAGAGCCCAATAGCCAGGCCTTTGCGAACTTATAGTGTGAATTCAAATATCATTGTCACCCGGGGTCTCAGTATTTTGCTCTATAAAATGGTCACAGAAAGAAGCAGTGCCTCCCAGGGAGGATAATGACATAGTGAATCAGGTTAGCTGGCATCATGAGCTTCTCTCTGGGAATAAGCCAGATGCCTGTAGAAGCTGAATGGTTCTTGCAGTCAATTTAGAGCAATGTGGGACATCATCGCTCCTATGCCCTACATGTTCAGCAGGCAGGCCGGAAGGCCTAGCACCTGCCCAGCCCAGGTAGCACCAAGAGCCCCCTGTCCTCCTGGCCTCCCATGGTTTATGTGGTGAGATGCTAATTCCTAAGCAAGAGAGCTCATTCTTAATACTTTTTTTTGGTATCTTCTTAAAAGTTAAAATAGTCTAACAGGAAAGCAAGTTTATGTTATGATCTACTGGTTTTACTCTGTCTTTAACTTTCAGTTTTTAATATTGCAACATATTCTACTTTATTCATCTACTCATTCACAAAATAGGTACGGAGAATATACCGTGTGCACAAAACCGTGATAGTTAATGTGAGATGCTAAAAGCACTGATTTGGGGGAATTGTCAGAGAAGAAAGCCTAATAATCCGTTCTTGTGCAGAAGTTATTAGACATCCAGTATACACCTTAAACTTATTTTTAAGTGGAGGAAAAAGAATTTACAGTTGTTGAAAAACTGCCACGAGTTATACATTATGATACATTCTTTATATATCTGATCCTCACTTCCATATTATGAAATTGATATTATTTTTTTCATTGTTATTTCTTATCATTTACAAATAAGGAAGTGAAAGCTCAAGAAATGAAGATGACAGGTCCAAGTTCACACAGCCAGGGAAGGGTGAGCAGGCTGGCTCCAGAAGCCCATTTTCCTTGCACTAACCCATGGTCCTCTCTTCATGCTAATATTCCTGAGGATAGACTCTTTGCAATAGCTGTTGGGAATGGCCACTTTGAGCCCTAATCCACAAAACCTGTGATCGTTAGCGAGCACCCATAAGAGAACGGGTTGCAGAACGCCCATGTTTTAACTCGCTGCATACACGGTGCTTTTATTAGGACATAGCATCATGCCTGAATTCTCTGCCCAGTCCAAATCCAAAGAATAGGAGTTGCCTGAAAGATAGACAGTTGCATTAAAGAGGAATGAGAAGCAATGAGATGAGATTAAATTTAGGAAAAGAGTTGAATGTTTAAATCTAAGAGGGACTTGGGAGTTCATCCACTGAACCTCACTGAATGTCACGCATATTCTCCAGAGCATGCTGGCCAGGGACAAAAATGAAGCAGTAGTAATTTCATCTCTCTGATTACCATGTGCATCTGATATGGAGCAACAGCAGCTCCACTGTTTCTGGAAGGTGTGTTGAGATAGATGGCTCGCCCTTAGTGTCAGAAGTTCTCTTCAAGAACTTTCAGTCTCCACTGGTTGCAAAGGCCCCAACCTCCACGAAGCCTCCCCACAGCTACCCTTGCCCACCCTCACAGCCAAGCTGCCTGAGACTCCAACCCAGGTGGAACAACTTGCAACTCAACCTAGCAATGGAAGAGCGAATCTGTCTTTTAATTCCATAAGCCACAGCCCCCAGGAGTTGAGAGACTTCTAAGAAAGGAATCTAGTTGTTCCTTTTTTCTAGTTGTTCCAATATTGCATATTGAGCTTCTTTAGTTTGTCTTTGACAAATAATTACACGTGTTTTGGGGGAAGCTAAAGGTCATGGATAATAATAATATTAGAGCAGACTTCAGAACCCTGAAAGTTAATGTTTACTAGGTATGTAATATTTGTTTCTAGAACAGTAGACATTAACTCCTCAAAGATAAGGCCCATGTCCTACCTGTATTTGTGTACCCAAGACACAACACCTGCTCACAGAATGTGCCCAAGACATGTTGAGCAAACTTAAAGTGCAAGAACCTTCCCCAAATACTTTCTCTGAAGCTTGCATTGCTTGCCAGTAATCAACATCATACTCCTCACTTCCAATAATATTCCTCTTGCTGATTTTCATAGTGATGGATGGGGTTGCCTTTTCATCATTTGGCAACTGACTTTCTATAGCCTCATGTCAGTGTTTGCAGCATTTGGAACCCAGGGTACCCTCTTGGAATACTTCACTCATGGCACCATGAGGGGCTGATGGCAATTGAGAGGAAAATGAAAATGGAAAAACTGCCTGTGTATGCATGAGTCCATAGTCCCCCAAAGTTTTCATCCTGAAAGAAACCAAGTAGGTGAGGATAAAAATAAAGAGGGACATGGCATATTGCACATAATGGTTTTGTCAAAGCTCTAAGAGATAAAAACCGTCTAACACAAAGCCAAAACTAGCAACTTCGGGGAAAAATTTGACTTATTAGACTCCTGGACACAGCACCTTCCATACAATGGCATTTCATTTCCTTTTCTGTAGGTAATAATTGGCTGTAACAGAAAGTACACGTCCTGACATCTGAACATAGGGCTGCCTCTCCCAGCTTTCCCGCTATCCCTAGGAAAGCAGACTTGCTGGGGCAGGTCAGCTGCCATCATACCCAGATGACACGAGGTGGCTACAAACAGCCCCATAAGTTGTGCCCAGGACAACTACAGGAGGCAGCATCCTTTTTTTCTAACGTTTGCTGTTGTTCCTCTGAGATTCTAGGTTCTTTTCACAGCATTGGGGAAGTGGGAATCCCCAGTATTACATGAGTTAAAATTTTAACCGAAATCTATGTTTTTTAACCAGCCTGGTTACTCCTTGGCAGGTGGCAGTGTTTGGATGCTGCCCTCTGAGAGTGAGTTTCCAAGGGCACCCAGGCACCCTCTGCAGAAGTGTTTGTGCAAAATTCACAATCACTTTTTTTTTCCCCCTTTGGAGTCCGGTATAGTTTACATCTGTTTGCCCCATGAGTCCACTCGTAAAACAAGAGTAGAATTAACAGTTTGTGAGGATTCTTAGGGACTTTATATGTTTGTGAAAATGAAACTAATTCAGCCTAACTCCAATATAACTGCTGCTGCACGCCGCGCACAGCGCCTTGCTACCCAGTGGGTCCCACTAACTGTTGTTGGCTGACTGGTAAACAAGTTCTGGGTTTCTAATTGGCCACAGCCTTCCTGGCTGCTCTGATGATATATCACTTTGGGTGGAAGATCCAGCCTATATCACTAAGAAACAAGCAAAACTAAACTAAACAAAAATGACTTTTTTTGGGGGGGGGTATAGATTTTTAAAAAAATATATCCAATGGTTGAGCCACCAGCACCTAACCTCCTCTCCTTCTTGGGCTGCCTGGGCCTGGCGCTGAGACCCTTAGAGGATGCACTTAGACCCTGGGGGGTCATGCTAATAATATGAGCCCAAAAGAAGTACCCAGGAGCCTAAGGAGGGAAAATCCAATTCTGTAGGAGGCAGAGCACTCCAACTCAACAGGTATTTATTTAGGCAGCAATTTCATGCCAGGCTAGACACTGCAAATGTGGAGATAAAAGGCACACTTCCTATTTTTCAGAACCTCCCAGTCCAGTGGGGGTAATAGAAAAATAAATAATTATTGTACCGTGTGATAAATGCTATTTAAGAGGTTACATGTAGGGAAATGCCTCGGAGAGTCACCAAGTACACTCACTGGTGGAGGGGTGAGATCAGAGAAGCATTCCTGAACTGGGGTTTGAAAAAGCAATAGAAGGAATCCTAGTGAAGATGTCACTTAGGCCCAATCAGGGGGGAGAGGATTGTGAGCCTAGGGAAAGCCCAGGAGGGTGAGAAGGGCTCAGTGCTGTCTAGCTGCACACGCACAGCAACTCACGGCGTGCAAGTGGCCTTCCCTGCAATGTCTCATTGCCCTTTCTTGGAAGCTGGTGAAGCTGTATAGTGGACACAATGCTCTCTGGGTTAGGTGTAGCCACTTCCTCTTTTGACCAGAGTGAAAGTCGTGGACACTCTCTGTCTTTATCTACTCAGCCTCTTTGCAGTGTCTAGAGCACCCTATCACACTCTCCTTGAAACTCCCTCCTCTCTTGGCCTCTGGAGCAGCTCGCTGTCCAGTTTTGCCCCCTCTGTGAGATTTTCCACTTTGTGTCCCTGTGGGCTACTCATCTTCTATACCCCTCTCAGGGTTGGGGTGTCCCCACGTATCTGTTCAGGACCCCTTCTTTACCCGCATCTTGTCTGGGTGAAGGGATCTCATCCAGAGTTATATCTTTATTTATTTAAGCAGACTTCATTTTTTACAGCAGGGACCATATCTTTTAATATAATCTTAAGGTTCATAAATTCTTTGTTTCCAGCCCAACTGCTCTTCTGAATTCCATGTTCATGTAACCTGCTGCAGACTTCACATCTCTACTTAGACTGTGGAGCTGACATGGCCTCAAGCCTGTCACTGTGGGCTTTCTTCTTTTCCACAGTCCTTGAGGTCTCATCCATTTGTGGATGTTGGTATGATAGTTCCTCTTCAGGAACTAAGGCCACCAAACATTCCTCTTAACTAAACTTCTGTTCTGGTTAAGGCCCACAGCTTTCTTCACCAGCTAGATTTTCTGCTGTTACCTTCTTGGTCATGAACTTTTGGTCCATGATGCCTTCAATGACTTAGAGAAATCAAAGTGCCTGGGACTTGCCTTCCCCATTGGCAATGAAGTAGTCCACTGGAAAGGATGCCAACAGGCTACAGTCCAAGTAGGATCCCTCCTTGTGAAATAATTCTGGGTTTTCATAGCACAGTGACCTAGCACCAAAGGAAAGTGATTTGTACCTTCACATACACCACTCCCAGCTGGAGTTCAACTCTCCATCTTAAATCTTCAAGTGCTGTTAAAGGACCTTCCTCAGAAAGGGTAAACTGTGTCTGGCCCAATCTAGTAGTGCTAACATTGTTCAAAGGTTCCCATCATGGGATAAAATGTCCCTTTCACACTAAACCATATTTTTCAAAAGTCAAAAGAGTTTTTCCTAAGTAGCTTTTATTCCATTAGTCATTGGGAGTCATAGGCAAAATATTTGGGAATCTCAATGCCATAGTTGAAAGTACCTACCTGTGATCTGTGGGGGTCACATTCAAGGGGGCCTTCTTCCTTCTGCTGTCTGGCAGGAGCAGTGGTCTCCAGAGATCTGCATCCCACCAAACGTGGCAAAGCATCTGTTGCCCTCTGCAAGTCTTTAAATATTATAGACATACACTCCTGGCATATTTTCACAAATATCACATACCAACCCATGGAAGGCCCAGGTAGGGCTCATTGCCAGGTAGCATTACCACTAGGTAGGAGAAGTCAGAGGGGTGGGCCTGACTAGTCTCTATCTCTCCTGAGACCTAAACAAGAAGAAATGTGCTAACCGGGCCACAGCTGAGCTTACAGATCAGCTTGCTCATTGAGGTCAGTCACCTCAGAGACCTATGTAAGAACTTTACATACCCAAGTTATAAGGATTTTTTATACCCAAGTTAGGCTATTCACACGATTATTTTGAAGCCACAGCACCTGAACTTGAAAGAAGCTAGTCCAGTCCTAAAAGAAACCAGGCAGTAGAACAATATAAATATAATTTTGAAAAGCTAAAACATGGGCCTTAGTACATTTAAAATTGTATTTCAAGTAGGTGGTACTGTTAAATGCACCAGATTCTATGAGTGGGTAAGCACACTTACTGCCTCAAAGGCTTTTTGAACTATTAATAGTTTATAAAGCTAATGGGTACTGGTCTAGCTGGTAGGTTTTGAGTGCTATTTTGCCCAAGGGGCTGGTGCAAAGGACTCATAGAATGGCTATTATTAAAAAGGCAAACAATATGAGATGCTGGCAAGGATGCAGAGAAGAAGGAATACTTATGTACTGTCGGTAGAAATGTAAATTAGCACAACCTCTGTGGAAAACAGTATGGAAATTTCCCAAAGAACTAAAAATAGAACTACCATTCAGTGCAGTAATCCCACTACTAGGTATCTACCCAAAAGAAAAGAAATCACATCAAGAAGATGCCTGCACTCATACGTTTATCGCAATGCTATTCACAACAGCAAAGATTTGAAATCAACCTAAGTGCCCACAGATGAGTGGATAAAGAAAATGTGGGATATATATAATGGAATACTACTCAGCCACAAAAAAGAATGAAATCACATCTTTTGCAGCTACTTGAATGGAACTGGAAGTGAAACAACTCAGGAAGTCAGTCACCACGCATTCTCACTTACAAGTGGAAGCTAAGTAATGTGTACACGTGGTCATAGTAGAATAATAGACTTTGGAGACTAGAGGTGGGAGTGAAGAGAGGGATAAGAAACTACTTAATGGGTACAATGTACTTTATTCAGGTGATGGTTACACTAAAAGCCCAGAATTCACTACTACCCAACATACCCATGTAACAGAATTTCCCTTGTACCCTTTAAAATGGTACAAATAAAAATTTTTTAAAAAGAATATCTGTCCTACTGGGATTCTTTCCAGAATTATATAAAGCCATTAAATTGAAACTGAAAGCGAAATAAAAATACCAAACAGCACGTGAGTTCTATTAACATACATTGATTGAGTGCCTTCAAGACATCAGGCAAAAAAAAAAGATGCCAAATGTGCAGTCCTCCCAACCTAACATGAATATTAAAACTAATATTCCTGCCCCCACCCCTCAGCATGTTTTTTAAAAGTCTCCCAGATAAGCACAGAGTGGAGACCTGGAATGCTGTGCAGTAGTCAATTCAGTGAAAAACCAAATTAACACTAATTATATTCTGGCTTGCTGTGGTGCAGACAGTGTGACTTCACAAGGGGAAATGGCATTTGTGGCACTAGGTGGCATCATTCTGACACATTTACAGACCATTAGCCAGCGCTAATATCATTTCAAAGGGATGGTGTCAAAACAGGGAGGGCACCCTAGGGGCTCTCCCCTCAGCCCTGTGTGATCTTTGAGTGGAAGCTCTGGGGTGGGGCAGCCCCTACCTACCTTGTTCCCTAAATATAGGTCACTCAGACCAGGTTGTGTCTCAAGGCGTCTAGAAAACTTTGGGAAACTTTCGGGTGTGGGAGGCGATAAGAGTCTCGTCAGGGAATGCCCTTGCCTGATGCACTTACAGAAAGATCTAAGTTCTTTCCCAGTATCTGAGACTAGTGGCCACATGATCTGATCCAGACGCTTCCTGAGTAAAAGTGGAAGTTTGTTTTTCTCTAATTGGAGTGTCAGCTTCTCAGCCTCAGCAGATTTCTAACAGAAGGAAGTGGGCAGGTTGACCCAGTGAACTAAAGGAGCCGCTAGGCTGGTGGGCAATTCAGAAAATGGTCGTGAAAAATTCAGAGAACTAAGGCATGGGAATCTCTCCAGAAGTTGTATAGACTCTTGCCATTCCACGTGCGGTCCATGCGCAAGCAGCATGGGCATCCTGGGGGAACTCAGAAATGCGGATTCTCAGGCCTGCCCCAGCTCTTCCGAATCAGAATCTACATTTTAATAAGATCCTCAGGAGATCCCTGTGCACATTAATGCTTAAAAAGCACTAGCCTAATCCAGGGGTCCTCAAACTTTTTAAACAGGGGGCCAGTTCACTGTCCCTCAGACCACTGGAGGGCCGGACTATAGTTTAAAAAAAACTATGAACAAATTCCTATGCACACTGCACATCTTTTCTTTTCTTTTCTTTTTCTTTTCTTTTCTTTTTCTTTTCTTTTCTTTTCTTTTCTTTTCCTTTTTTTTGTTTTATTTCAGCATATTATGGGGGTACAAATGTTAAGGTTATGTGTACTGCCCATGCCCCCCCTCCCACCTCCCACCCACCTGACACAAGGTAAATGTTATTCCTGCATGTGGCCCTTGGGCCATAGTTTGAGGATGACTGGTCTAGTCTATACTCTTATAGGTAATTGTGGTTTTCAAGAGAGGACAATATGCTTTTCTATTGTTTTCTTCTTTTAACTTTTAATTAATTTCTACACTCAAAGCTTTTTTTTTTTTTTGGACTCTGGGCCAGCCCTCTTCCAAATCTCTCCTTATATTTGCCTATATCCCCCTTAAACTATTTCTTCCTCTATTTATTTCTCCCTCCTTCCATACACCCAGCTCATACATTGTGCTCTTGGGGCCATCCAGATCCTGCAAGACCCATTCTGCAGTTAAAGCAGCTGAAATGGGGAAAGCATCCATCTACATCACAAAAACTGAATCCAAGCCTCGGTTCTGCTGAAACCTGAATGTAAATCTTTTCATTTCCCTAATAACACCCATTTTCCTGAATGCAGAGATAAAATGGAATAACGTAGGTAAAATAACCTTATGAGCTATAAAACATAAAAGATATGTCTAAAGTCTTGTTCTCCAAAGGGCTATTTTTGAACACATGCTATTTGTAACACGGACAGTATTGTGTAAAGGTTAAGAGCATGGGATCAGAGAGAATTGCCAGAATTCAAGTCCCACTCTGCCATTTCCTGGTGACCACATTTGACTAAATTTCCTCATTTGTAATGGTACCTACCTGCCACCCTGACAAGGCTGTCATGGGAGTGAGAGTCTATATGCATGCCATACCTATACAACCTGGGTCCTATCATGTCAGCTGTGACTACTACTTGTTCATAAATGTCTGTAGGAGCCATAAATATGAGCTATGATTACTACAAAGTGCAGGTAACTTTGCATCTGAGAACTTTACATTCATTACCTGTAAGGGAAACATAAGAGACATGGAATAAATGAATAGAGAACAAACTCAGAGGGCATTTGAGTGTAAAGAAAAGAGAGAGAGAGAGAGAGAGAGAGAGAGAGAGAGAGAGAGAGAGAGAGGGAGATGTGAAGACATAGAATTAGTGTCAGGCTTAGCAAGAAGCAGAACTGGAAAGATAAAGGAGTTGACTTTACATTACTCAAGAAAAATAAGCATTTGGGGGCTATCACTGCAAGAAAATGATTATTTGTCACAGATGAGAGCCAACATGGACAATAGTCCTAAATCAGCTGCTTGATCACCTGCCCAGATGGAATTGGTATTATTGCACATGAAGGCTATGTCTACATATTAGATAAATAAGTCGTCACACCATGCCCTTAAACAAACCCATGTTAATAAGAACATGCTTTCATGTGACACAATAAATGGGTGAAGATGCATTGAAATGCACGCACCCAAGATCTCCAGAAAGCTCTTTGTATCCCTGTGTTCAATGTCATACGATTCTCTTTGTATGGAAGTTTTTAGCCAACAAGGCAGAGACTTGACCTTAACAGTTCCCTTCCCAGCCACATAGAAGACCACAAGCATTCTGTAAAATCCAGCTGTGGCCCCTTTTCCGAAAGCCCTGAGAACCCACACTCTAGCCATTGCTCCGAGCCCGTTTCTCACCCAGCCAAGTTGCTTCCAACAATGGTCATCTTTGCTGGGATCGTCTGCCTCATTTAAGGGAGAGTTTCATGTCTGCCTAGATCGTGATTTTTCAGACAAACTGAGTTCCTTATACATTTATCCTGTGCTTCTGCCATCAGGTTAAAGATTATGGGCTTGAAAGATGGTCTCTGATACACTATCACTTAAAATCATGCTGCTCTGTAACAGTCCCCAAGATTGATAGGAAAGTGACAATGCTGATGACAATCAAGGTGAGTCTTAGGAGAATTATCAACCAAGCAAAGGTTAAACTTTGTCCTAACCTCTTCCACTACAGAACACTTCTCTTCACTTTGGAGTTTCTCTCGCTTTCCCCCAATGCCTCTGTTCTGGTTACTCATCACTAGTCTGCCTTAGTGTCTGGAAATTTCACCGCTCTGTATCCATTTCTTAATGTAAATGGCTCTCAGAGGTGTCTCAGTAATTAAGCCATTAGCGAACATATGGGCGAGATTAGGGAGAGAGGATCCAACACCTTAAAATGTTTAAGATTGGATTGGATGGGACAAAATTTTAGTATGAGGACATTCCTATTGGAACAATTTCCATCTACTCGTGAGAGAGAATAAATGGGCTATCTAGTCATTATTTGGTCCTTAGGAGGCTGCATGTTGCAATACATGAGGCATAATGAGAGAAGATTCTAAGAAAGCTCCCCCCTGCCTCAATTATTCATGTGTGTTAATGACACCAGCAGAATCATTTTCAAAGTTATCTAAAATAACTGGACATATGAACCTACATGGATGTGTGCTTGAACACAGTCAAATCTTTCTTGAGTCTGAATATTCCATAATTCCATTGAGAATTCAGTTATCAGCCTCACCCACCGACGTCTGGGTCCAGTGGTAATAAAAACATGTGCTGCAGTAAAGAGTAATTTAATAACATTTGCAGACACTTTTCCCATAGAAGTTCTGGCAAGCAATTTTGGATCTGTTTGGTCCTCTGTGTGTAGCACCTACAGTACCTTGCCCAGAGAGAGCCTAAAGCAGTCAGCTGATAGTAATGATTGGAATTAATGATTATTTCTCTTCCATCCGTGGAAACCTTTTCTCTGAGCACACTCAGTGTATTTGGAATATGGATTCATTAGCCAGAAAGACGGAAGAGAGGATGAAATTCTGATGAGTGGTCCCTCCTTTGGGTCTTCAATAATTTCCAATAACGATTGATTACAAGCTCATTCACACATGCATCTCAAGGTAGCAATGTTTTTTGTTTTTGTTTTTTTTACTTCATTTAGGTGTGCTCCCTCCCTGTCTCCCTGCTACTCAACCTCTCTGTCTCTGACTCTCTTGAATTATTTAATGTTTTTCCCCAGTTAATCTAAATTAGAGTTGTTATTTTTTTTTTAAGGGGGAGGGGAGGAAACTAAAAATAGTCACCGAAGCCAGGATATATTACACCAACCGCTTTTGCCTCTGGTGGTTACTGGAGTTTCCTTTGTTGTCTTGTTTGATTGTTTCATTTATATGGCAGGTTAGACAGCAACAGACTTCTGTTATTGCCTTTTCTCAGTGGTGGATTTTTTAGGCTCAGATCCCCCTGAGGCAGCCACTCCCCATCCACAGCTGGTGACAAGAGGTGCTGTTGCTCTCAATACTTACACCTACTGGAGAGAGATCAACAGAGATGCTATTAAGTGCCATAGAGTGTCTCCACTTTTAACTGTTTAGGCCTTTGTTGAGAGAAAGTAGGAAAGAGAGACTCACAAAAGGCTAAGAGAGATCATCGAACACATTTGTCTAGATTA
The DNA here is from genome assembly GCF_040939455.1 of Microcebus murinus. Taxonomy (NCBI): domain Eukaryota; kingdom Metazoa; phylum Chordata; class Mammalia; order Primates; family Cheirogaleidae; genus Microcebus; species Microcebus murinus. Next base: position 94,334,246 of record NC_134108.1, on the reverse strand, counting down.
TTTATGTACTACTTTCACAGATGCACAAATACATTTTTCTTTATACCTGTCTTCCCACCACTGGCTTCCGTCCTCTCCTTTAAGGACGTTCTAATTTTTAAAAATTTTCAATAATCAGAAATAATTTTTAATCAAACTATAATAGATGTTCAACTAGAGAAGACATCTTTAGAAGGCAGGGTTTTCAAAATAGACTGAGAGTATAAGCATCCGGAATTTAATCCTGGGAGCTATGTTTTAAAAAAAGTTCTCCCAGGAAACTTTAGGTCATGAGTTGCTTTCTAATTTTCTATTATTCTTTTAGTTAATGCAGCCACAGAGCCTCATCCTTGGCATAAAACTGGGAATGGAGGAGATTTATGGAGGAAAAGGAAGTGAAACTTTGTGAAATTAAACAGATTAGATGGCTCTGGTAATACCTGCAGTGATAAATTAACACTGCAAGTTGTTAAGAGATCCTTAAGAATCTCGGTCATTAGGAGAGGGTTTCTGCCCTCTAATCTTGTCTCCTTCAGGCATCTCAGCTGCCTTTTTATTTCCTTTTAGTCCACACCACAGGTAGCCAAGGCATAGAGCCTCCAAGTATTTTTTGGTTTGTTTTCTAAGGGCACAAAAAGCAAGGTGGGGACATGTAAAGTTAAGGATATCACCTCGTCTTCAGAGAAGCTTAAGACCAAGACCACCTTGAGCGCTTTCTATGTGCATAGCACCAAGGTGTATATTACCACACCCCAAAGGAAAAATAAAGAATAAAAAAATACATTTTTACAAAAGGAGGGTGATCCTGGAGCCAGATCCCTGAATTTAAAACGATAACTGAGAGGATCTCCTTACAGAGATTACAAAGGAAAGGCAAGAGACTTTCTCTTATAATAATAGTGCAAGTCACTAGGTGACTAAGAGCCCACATTAAATCCTAAATGAGACCAAGGAGGCCAGGGTAGTCAGAGATGGCCTGGGTGTGATGATATTATAATATGAACTGGAAAATGGGTAGGATTTGGATAAGTACTGTAGGTAGAAGGCATCTTAACATTTCTCCCTCCCTTTGTAACCACAAATTTATGAGCTAAACTTGTCTCCATCTGTCAGAAAATGCCCCAAAGTCCTAGCTTTTGTCTTATTTGAATCAACCTGATGAACTCCAATAAATACTCTAAATTCATCCCATAAGCAAAAGCAGTGAAAATGTGAAGAAGTCATAAGATAGAACAAGCATGAGAAAGGGCTTCAACACTCTCACTTCAATTTGACTTTTTGATTAGTCTGTAATGAGATGTTGCAACATTTTAAAACTGTCAATCCCTTTCATATAAACATAATTTTGAGAAACATATAACCATGAACAAATTATCAATCATTGCATCGACTTTGCATGGTATAGAATAAGGAAATTTTTAAAATAAAAATATTTTAATTTAGGACAAAATAGAATTCAAAATTATAGGATGAAGTACATTCTAATAAATATAACAATAATATGTATGATACCTAAAAGTAAATTTTTACTTTTTCTATTTAACTTACTATTTAATTATCTAAGAAAAGGCACAATATATGTACAAATGAACTTTTTTTAAATGTGTCAAATTTGGGTTTTGGAGGGGCCATTGATATTAAAAATATGGATTGTGAATGAACTATGTTTTACAGTATCAAAGTCTTAAAAATACTATAATCGCCTCTGATTTGAAATTCTTGCACTTTACATTACAATTTAACACAATGTTATTTTTTTCCTCATAATTTATTTTTTAACTTTTCAATAGATTTCAATGTATTTAGAGGTACAAGTGTTTTTTGTTACATAGATAAATTGCATAATGCTGAAGTCACAGCTTTCTGTGTACCTGTCAGCAGAATAGTTTACTTTTTAAAACATCTTTTTTGTGTGTGGATTTCTAAGGACACAATAAGAGAGAAGTTTTGGGACTGCTATTTATCTTGTGTCTCTGCACATAATGCGTCTTAGCTATGGGTAGTTTTTATTTCCAATGAACAGCCAATTTGGCCATAATGATTGCTATGTTTCCCATATTTGTTGGGACAACAACCTAAGAGCCCTTATCACATGAGTGCACTAGGTAGAGAGCCAGCACAGTGTGATGGTTGGGAGGGGGACAATAGAGCCAAGGCACCTGAATTTAAACCCACCTCCCCTACTTCCCCACCTTTCCCACCATGCAGCTTTCTAGCCTTATGATCCTGAGCAAGTGACTTAACCTTTTTGTGCCTCAGTTTCCTCATCTGTAAAATGGGAATAATAATAATAGTGCCCATCCCCCGAAATTGTTAGCAGGATGGAATGGAATAGTATTTTTTAAAGCAATTAGAACAGTGCCTAGCATATAGCACAAACTGTACAGGTGTTAAATAATCATTTATATTTTCCTCACTGACTTGCATTAAAATTAAAACATTGGTGTTCTTCATGTTCTTATATAATTATACCCTGATTTCTAAGAGTAAAACTGATTTTAAAATATGTAATAATTAAAATTACAATTTTTTTTTCCTGCTGGATGGTGAATCACATGCATGATCATAGGATCTATCAGCCAGCATGCAAATTCTGTCCTTATCTGTGTATGTTCAAGTTCCTCCTGCTTTAAGAGAAATATTTAGATAATTTTTTTTTTTTAAGTTGAAACTGAGACTGGCGTCATTACCAGCTTATAGAACAGGACTTCCTGGAACAACCTTCATACTCCATTTGGAAAAGCAGACCAACAATATTTCTACGTCTGACAACAGCTCATAGAATTTTGGAAAGCTGGATTTGATTTTGGCTCAATATAAATAAGAGGTTTCCATTCCTTTCAAGCGTATACACCCTCGGAGCTTCTCTGTACAGCTGTGCAGGCTGTATACTGCACATCTCCAGTGTTCCCCAGCCATTTGCTGTGTGAATGCTGCCACCAGAATTGTGAAACTGGGCAGCTCTGAATACACTAGTCCCCACGCAATCCCTTTGTGCCATTAGGACCCACGTCATCTGTCACATGGCAATCAATCGCCCTTCAAATACTTGGAGATAGTGATCATATTATTCTAAGTTCTTCTCTTTTCCAAGTTAAACATCACAACTTTCTTCAATCCTGCTTCATCTGGCATGTCTCCAAATCCTAAATTTGCTCATTCAACATTTTACTGGGTCCTTACACTGTGTCAGGTGGCGACACCCAGATAAATAAAGCACGAACCCCACCCTAAAAGCCCATGTTTGCCATGCCCCAGCTTGTTGACATCCCCCTTGTGTTCTGCCTAGGACAAAACAACATACTTGGCTGATGAAGTCTGAATCCTATTGAGCTTTCTGGATTGCCACAGCATACTGCCAAGCCTGCTGAGTGCCAGGACTCACATAGCCTGTGCCTAACTGCATCTCTCCCTGCCTGGGCATTTGCAGTTCGGTTTATAAAGCTTTACAAACCTGCAGTTGTTAGAAAAATTTTATCTTCTAAGATTTAGTCTATCAAGCCCTAGCTATCAACATATTAAAAAAAATCTTAATATATTCACTTTCATTCCAAGTGAAATGGCATTGAAGTTACCAAATAAAAATGTTGGACAAGGCAGCGTCTAGGATGGATACCTCCCATATTAACTTATGTGCCATCAGTGGTTCATGAGATACTTTTTTAAATGTCTTCCTGAAGTCTCACTTCCGTGTCAATTACATTTTCCTACTTATTGGCCTGAGGATCCTATCAAAGGAAAAACTGGAGATGGAATAAATTGCTTGTTTTTGATGACCCCCATGTTGATTCTTAATGGTCGCTACTATATTCTCCAGGGATTATTAAGCCAGCCCTTTAATAATAATAAAAAAAATGATTATTTTAGGAAGAGAAGTATTAGAATTAAGAGCCTTGGTACATTGTTTGCAAAATCTTCCTTTATTCCTCTTAAAAATCAGCCTGTCAACTCCAGATCTTAAGTTCTTCTGGCATCCCTCTTGCTTTCTCAAGATTTCTCTAAGATCAAGGATTACAGTTCAGCTATTTCAATTGCAAATCCTTTCTGCAGAGCTAAAGGTCAGAGTAGAACTCTCCAAAGCTGACAGGAAACATCCCTTGCCTCAGACAAGATTGTGCTAATTAATAATAATCACAATAATATTGTGCTCTGCATTTTATCCAGGGACACCTGAACAGCAGAATGCTTTATGAACATTATTTAATTAAGTCTTATGACAGTCCCGTGAGGGGAAGTGGGAAACTGAGAGATTGGCTTAATCTCTGCATAGGTAAGAAGACCCACCAGGAAGAACAGCACCAGCGTGCAGGTGGAGCCAGGCTGGAAGGTTAAGTGGGAAAGGGGGTTTGATGGCAGGTGTTCATTTAAGCCTTTCTAACCAGCCACACACCTGGAGGAAATTCCCACATCTGAATCCTTCTGAAGTGCTCCTGTGGAATTTACTTGTTTGTTACTCCAAAATAATACCAATGTTCTATGAAATGCAATTGTTCCAAAGGTGATTTTAAATTTACTAAAGAAAATGCCTGTCAAACAATGTTTGCATTTCCTTTCTCTTTGCCCATCTCTCTGGGGCTCAAATTTGTCAGCCACAAGGCTGAGGGAGGCACGAGCAAATAAGGCAAATGACCACATTGATTGTCCATGCCGAGACCAGCTCAGATCCCATCACGTCCCCGTGGTTGGGAGCCTCAAGGTCTGGCCTGGAGAGAGCTATCCCAGGGTCATCAAGGGGCCGTTCTGTTCCTGAGCAGGAGGTACAGATGCCACCAGGTGCACAGCATGGGCACAGGCTGGTGTCTGCTCTGCCCTGGCAAACAGGGCTCTTTACAGGAATCCCCCAATCAACTAAGCCAAAAAAACCTCGTTTTTGCAACTTCCTTAAGAAAGAGTCTACATGACATCAGCTAGTGAAAACAATAATAATTTGCAACTCACTATACTTGACTTCCATATAACATGCAGAAAGTTGTTTTTTTTTTTCCATCATGGGAACTTTCGAAATAAAACTTCTACCTCCCTGAGAAGTATTTGGTAAGCTAAATTACTGTCTTGACTTAGCATGCAACCACAAAACCAAGGTGCGTTGAATTGAATTAAAATAACGTTTAGTGGAATGCTCTTTCCCAACTGAGTTTTCTTCCCTCCCACGTCACCAGCATCTAGCACGCACATCCCTGAGAAGCCTCTGCCCGTGTTTCCCTGCCTGTGGTTCTCCTGTGTCCGCATCTCACGCTTGCATCTCTGGGAGCCAAACGATGTACCTGAAGAAAGCAGAGAAGAGAGTAACTGGTTACTGAGATAAGCATCCGCAACTGATCGTTTAGGTTACTGTGTAATCTCTGTGGAAAATAAGTCTAGGATGTCATCACCTGCACTTTGTGGAAAATTGCCACAATTCTTATTTTCACATTTCTGGCAGGGAAGGAAGCCGGTAGAGCAGCCAGCACTGGATTCACTGCTCACACCTATTTCTCTGCTATCAACTCCTCATGCACCTCATGCACATACTCAAACATGGAGAGACAAAGTATGCATCCATTTAAATATCTATGTGATAGCATGTGTACGCACATATGTGTGCGTGTATATACACATATATGTTCTCATTCCATCCATTCACCACCAACACTCATTGCTTCAGAGCTGAGGAAATGAAATGCTATTTTGGGAGAAAAGACTGATCTTTCGTACAGATTGTTCACAAAATGACCCAGCCCGCCACCCATTCAGACCTCCAGGCGTCTGAGTGCTGCTTTGTTCCGACGCTTACGTCTATTCAAAGTTCATGCTCTGAGATTAAATGAGCCTCCCTGAGCCAAAAGAAAAGGCTCCCCTGGTACTGCTGCTGATGCCACTTTGCTCCCTGTGTCTGCCCTACCCCTACGTGGGAGAGAGAATGAACGTCAGCTTTGCAAAACAGGCTGCCCAATTATATTTTTTTAAAAGATGTTTTGCTGACATCTAGAGGCATTTGAGTAATAACACTTATTAATGATGATTCTTCCCACTTACAGGGCGTCTCGCATCGCATGGTCCCCCAGCTCTTTACACACATTAATTAATTACGCATCACAGCACCCCTGTGAGGTAGAGCAGGTAAGCATTATTATGTGCAAAGGATTTATTGATTTTTCAAAGCAATATATAGCTGAGGCACAGAGGGGGGAAAACCATAGGAGCATGAATTAAGGAAGGAAAAAAAAAGAGATAACAATGAATGTAAAAGAAAACAAATAAAAGTAAGAATTACCCCTCCTGTGCTCTTTAGAAAGGAATGACTACTTTCCCAAGTTCCGAGGGCCTGAGCATTAACTAATTTGGTTGTTAGCAACTTCTGCAAAGGCTCATAGGAAATTGGAGGGAGAGAGTTATTGATAAAATTCTCAAGTCTTCTTTTGCAATTCCATTCACAGTGCCCCCACCCTTGGTATTCCTGAAGTCTGGGCATTCTCAGTAGGGACTAAAATCTGTCACAGTAGGATGGCCCTTAGATTTATGAGGGAGGCATTTTGGGTGTTTATGGCAAGGGAGGATGCCTGGAAAAGGAAGGGAGGAGAAACTACAGCCAAGTTTCTATGCAAAGCTATGCTTGGAGGCTGTGGAATTTAAACTATGCCACTGAGTACAGCTATATTAAATCGACTATCTTTTGGAATTCTTCTAGTCTTGTTTTATGGTAGTGGCTCAGCTACTATTTTTTTTTTTTTTAAGCAGTAACTATTCTAGGTTCTTATTTTAGGCATGGTTCTTATTTATTTTCATGGAGCTAAAACTTCTGGGGCTTACTATTTATTTCTAAACTGAAAGGTAATATTCTGCTTAAAAAGAAAAGTGTCATAAAATCACTAGCTTGCAGACACCGAGGCATGATAAAAGACTGGGAAATGCTTTATATTCTTTCTATAAGTTATGGTAATGTTGTGATTTTATGAGGATAACAATAAGTTGCCTTTAAAACAACTTACTTTGCTCAAAACTTTCATACTCATTGGGTTTGAAGAAAAAAAAAAACGAAACAAGAAAAGTAAAGCAAATATAAATGAGCCTAAGTGGCTCTCAGAGACTTGGAGGTGGCTTATCTTCTGGGGTTGACGCCAAAAAAATAAAAATTACAACCTTGCCCCTACCTTCCCACCCACTGTTCCTCTTCCCCCACATTCCGAGGTCCATCAAAACCCAAGTCCGTCACCACAAACACTGCCACTGCCAGCCTCCATTGCACCTTTGCTGAAAATTAAACCCGTGACCTAGGCTTCAAATGAGAGAAAGAAGGAATGCTGGGAAAAGCAAGGCCAATTAGGAGAGCTGAGCCCAGGGGCACCTTTCCTGGCCAAGTCCCGTCTTCAGCTCTCTGCTAATGTCGCTTTTGTTTGTTTCACTTCATACCCAGATTCTGACACCAAGTCGACCCATTGAGATTTACTTGCATGCAAGGCACTTTTTTCTAAAGTTCATAAGTGTCCGTCCTATTAGTCACTCCTTCATCAGAATGAAATACTTTGGTCAGTTTTCTCCCAATTTGTAGCTTGGACCAGATATGTTTTGCAGACAGAGGGGATTTTGTTTGGAATGGAGGTGAGGTGAGTCACCTTGAATCGTGGATGACTTTGGGGTGAGACTGGGTCCCAGTGTCACAGAACACTGGGCTTAAGACCCATGGAGACTTGGAAACGGGGCTACTGATGAGATTGGAAAGAGACATCCACAGAAGGATATGGGGAAGGCACCAGCGGCGACCATCAATTTCAAAATGTTTCAGTCTGTCTCAATGACTCTGAAGGAGAAAAGGAACTCCTTCTTCTTCCTCTCTCTTCTCCTCCTTTCCCCCACTCCTGCCCCTGGCTGGTCCTGCCGTACCCAGACATCACATCCTTGCTAGAATTCAACCACACTCCGGCTGAAAGAAGCTTCAGGAAGTCACCAAGGAGCCCAAACACCATCTAAAATCTTGTTTCTCAGGGAAAATGTTTTAGAGTTCCAAATCATGGTACAAAAAGGCAAATTTGAAAACTACTCCCTTCAGAACTTGGAGACTGCTCCATCTTTGAACAAGTAGTGGTAAGAGAGCTGAGGAATCACACACCCACCCCAGTAGCATGAGGTTTCTCTTCGTTTCAGAATCTGGCTCAGTTTGTGGGTCTTTTTTTTTTTTTGATGGATACCTTTTTTTTTTTATTTCGGCATATTATAGGGGTACAAATTTTAAAGTTTCAATAAATGCCCTTTCCCCCCTCCCCCCACAAGTCTGAGTTTCCAGCATGACCATCCCCCAGATGGTGCATAACTCACTCATTATGTATGTATATACCCGCCCCCCTCCCCCCCCCCGCCCAATACCCTATTACTGTAGTACCTATGTGTCCACTTAGGTGCTGCTCAGTTAATACCAGTTTGCTGGTGAGTACATGTGGTGCTTGTTTTTCCATTCTTGGGATACTTCACTTAGTAGTATGGGTTCCAGCTCTAACCAGGAAAATATAAGATGTGCTATATCACCGTTGTTTTGTGATTTATACATTCCACAATTTAAGAGAATAGTTTACTTTCAAGCTTTCTGTGTCCTGTACTCTCTTTTCCTACAAACAGATACGCAGCCACATGGCTAAGATGGCAACAATTTATACTAGGCGAATATTAACGAATACCTATTTCGCTCCTTTTTTCCGGTTATATGCGTCCTGGGTAAGGAGCAAGCTGGTTAACACCTTAAGAGTTAACACCTCATCACGCAACATGGTCCCATTTGCACAGGAGCTGATGAGAGAAGAGAACATGTGTCGGTTCTAAAAATCAAGGGATTTGCAAAAAGATTTTTATTTCTAGGACTTTCAGCCTTGCAGAGTCATTTTCGGTTCTGTGTTCTTTTATAAAAGCTTATTTCGGGAAAACATTTAAATGGACTGCCATCTGAATGGAGGTTTAAAAGGACTTTTTGCTGCTTGGCTTCATCTGCAATTCGGTGATTATGTGGGGAAAGAGGCATGGAGTGGAGATGAGTTGTTGAATACACACGTGCATCAACTTTAAATACAGAGATCGGCAAGTCTCTTTCTCATCACTGCTGCCTGGTGCTAAATTTAGGAACCCCAGTATGTTTTCATGAACGCAGCTACAACTAGTTAGTTCACTCACTTGACCCTGAGTAAGGACTGTTCTCTGGTTCAAAATATTAGGAGATATTCTTAATGTAAGTTTCTCTCCTTTGCAGAAAACCCTATAGTTACTTCACATGTCACATGGAGTAAAAGCCAAAGTTCTTATCATGGGTACCATGGCCCTACCTGGTCTGCCCCTCCCTTATCCCCTCTGATTTCAGCTCCTACATTTTCTCAGTTGTTCCCTCTTCTCCACTCAGGCCTCCTCACCATTCCTTAAGCATTTGAGACACACTCCTGCCTCAGGGCCTTTGTACTTGCTGTTTCTTCTCTCTTCTGTTTCCCTGGGTGTGTGCATGAGTCCTCCTCCCTCACTTCCTTCAGGTCTTGATCTACACATCACCTTCTAGGGAGGTCTTCCCTGGCCTTCATCTAATCTTTCAACACCATTTTCCTTCCCTGAAGCCTGCATGCTTCCTATCTCTCAGCCCTGCCTGATTTTCCTTCTTGGCACTGCTATAAACCTGATACTATTTATATTCTACTTCTTGATCTTGCCATTGGTATCCTCCAAGTAGGATCAAAGTTTATGAGGTCAGGAATTGTTGCTTTGTTCACTGCTGCATCCTCAAGATCTAGAATGGTATCTGGTATTTAGTAGGTGTTCAATAAAATAAGCATTGAATGAATCTTAGGGAAAGTCCAGGGAATCAAAGGCAGAAGTTGCTCATAGAAATCCCATACATTAATGCTGGAGTAAGTTTAAGCATAGGGAGAAATTAACTTTCTTTAAAGTGGCCAGTTGAACAAATCGAAAGCGCAGACCAAATTATGCCATCAAGCTTTTAATGAGACTGCCACAAGTTCATTCAAGGCCCTCCAGATGATTTCAAAAGCAATGTGGCAGAGTGAGTCTATTTCAGAGTGATAAATGCATGTTCAACTGCTAATGTTTCTTTCAGAAATCTTGTGTGGCTCCAGTAAAGCTAATTTATAAACCTTAACTACTGTAGCTAATTTCACTCGCTAATTTTAGACATTGCGTTGAATTAAAATCTGCATTTTATTGTGTGTCATTTTGTCTACTGCTTTTTGCATTTTGTAATGTGGAACTACGAAAGCTCTAAATACTTATTAATGCTTTCGGAGGAATTTGTGTGGACCCGTTTTCCAATTTTTTTTTTAATCTTTTGTACATTTTAGAGGCTGTCCTGTAGAATCATACATCCATCAGGCAAAGTTTCACATGCTAATGGCCTAGATGCAGACACTAGAGTAGATTGCTTAAGTCTACTGTCCTTCTTGACTTCCACAAGTCAGGAAGAATACTAAACTTAAAACCCAAGAATTCAGTATATTCGTCTTTTCATTTTTCTCTCTTTATTGGAATGACAAAATAATGTGGTTTAAGGAAGTACGCTAAAAATATTGTCAATTGATGTCTACGCACAATCCCTCAGACTAATGAGCTAGAGAGCATTAAAGAGGCTGTGTTATTAAAAAAAGAAAGTGTCATTGGCAAATGGACTCAAGCTGTTATAACTTAGATATCTTTTGTAAGCATTTTTTGAAGTGCTGAATATGTTTTAGTACCCTTTTCTCTAACCCCATTGAAATGTTATTACTGTCCTATAACCCTGTCTATGTCGATAACATACTCTAAATTTTCCACCTGTGTTCAGTGTATCTTCATTTCTTTCTCCCTTGCTTCTTAAACTCTGATCAGAATTTTGTCTATGATTCTTACCTCCTCCCTCTATCCAGACACACCTGCCCTTTCCATTTTGCCATCTTCTGATGCAAAAACCAGTGCTATGTATATAGAAATCATCCCTATATGTCTACAAAAATATCTTGGATTCATGTGCGTGTGTGCTTGCATGCTTACTCCTAACCTCCATATGGAGACTGGATATATTCACATCACCACAAGATTACTGTATCCCTAGAGCAGAACTGTTACGTTTCAACCTAATTCTATAACTATTAAACTACCTACTTCTTTGAGAAAGAGCCATATTTTCCAATAATTTATTTCCCCCAATTGCGAGATTGCATGTATGCAGTTGGTGCTTATTAGTAGTAAGGGCTTGTGTTATACCATCCATAACTGCAAAAGGCCCTTAGAATAAATGTTGGAAAAGAGTGGCCTTGTTATTTGCAGCGACATGTAGTTCTCCATTTTTAAAACACAAAAAAGGACCAATAGTAACACCCCCCTTCAACTTCTGTTAAGCATACGTGACATTTCATTTGAGTTAATATCTATAAAGTAGCTTTAAGGGATTGTTCCAGGTTTTAGCAAACATAATGACTACATAAAAGGAAAAAAAATAATAAATAAAAAAATATGGTTCACCATAGATTTTTCTGGAAGACAGCAGGAGCAGTGGAAAGAGCATGGATTTTGGTCAGCCAAACATGAGTTTAAATCTTAGGTTTACTACTTACAAACTATGAGTCATCTTTGCTAAGTTAGCACTTAAACCACCTTTGGAAGTGAGTTCTAGCATACCCATTTTATAGATGAGGAAACAAAGGATCAGAGAGTTTACAAAAGAAAAATATGTAAGTAAATCTCTTAACACACAGTAGAAGCTTGATAAATGTTACCTCCCTAAAAATAACAGTAAAAATATGTTACCCACAATTATGGAGCCTTTGCCACATTCCCGGCACTGTGCAGAGTGCTTTACCTGTGTTGCCTCAATTGTTACAACAATCCTACGATTGAAATGTTGTCTCCCTTTTGCACGTGGAGAAACTAAGGCTCAGGAAGTTCACTGTCATTCTTGGCCACTATGCTTTTGCCTGGGAAAGACCAGAGCAGCTGAGCATTTGCCAAGGCCTCTGTCATAGCACCAACATTGGGATTTAGGTTTCCTGATTTGTTAATCCCAGTAAAATCCCAAACCCTTAAGTTCCCTTCCCACTACGAAGGGCAATTACATATTGAGTCATCCTTTCAGTTATTTCAAAATAAGCCCACATTTTCCTGAGCTATCAAAAGTAAATCAGGTGCATTCTGTTTTGGAGAATCTGAATCATTGATATTTGCTTACATTTATAAGTTCATTTTCTGTAGCCAAAGACATTGTCTCTGAATTTTGTCTTTCCAAAGATAGTAAAGAAATAAGATATTTGGTCTTACAGAAGTGATCCATTTAGGTATCTTCCTAAGTTAAAGTAAAACTGCCTAAGACACACACACACCCACGTCCTCTCAGGTACAATTTTCAGTGCTCCTGTTGAATAAAATCCTTTCCTGATGCTCTGTAGCAATTCTGATATTCTTATATCCCCAAATCAAAGTGCTGAAAAGAGGATCGAAACAAATGACCAGCGTTGCTGGAGAAATTCAAGGTCTCTTCCTTGTCAGGGCTGGGTATTGCAAATTAGACCTTAACAGGACATGCAGACCTAGGAGTTAGAAGCCCTACAATTCCATGAGGATGGCAGGAGCCCCAAATGCCTCAGAGCTGAGCACAGAGTCAAGGTAACAGCATGCACATTTACCAGCGCCAGGTTGAAGATACAGGAATAAAACAGTGGTGTAAGTGACTAAGGGGGCAGGTCTGAGCATGGGAAGAGGTGAGTGGTGAATTCTGTCACCTGCAAAACGGCTTGTTTCTGTAAGGCAACACATGAGAATTAACGTGCTTCTTGGAACAAAAGGGAGAGAGCAATCATGGTTATTAGGATTTTTATAGCAGCTAACAGTTGTTTAGTGCTTTATGGTTGGCATACTATTTTTTCAAATTGATTATCACTTCAACGCTCTGTGAGACAGCAGGGATCACCCGTCCACTTCACAGATGAGGAGAATGAAAGCTTAAAGTTAAGTGAACCCACGAGAAGGCTGGCGGGTGCTGGCAGGCGCTGTGCAAACGACACCTCCCACCATCATGACAACTTTGCGAGGTCAGATTGATGGTCTCCCTTTTACTGATGAGGAGGCAGAGAAGTTAGGTGAACCAATCAGAAAGGAAGCTGATGCGTGATGGAAACAGGCTTTCAGCTCTGCTCTGTCCGGCTCCATGGCCGTTGCATCATGATGCGCTGCCTCACCTGGGCCTTTCTATTCCCTCTCTGTGGTCTATTTATTACAGCTTCTGTGGATCGGATGCCAGTCACAGCAGACCTTTGTAAGGACCATAAATGGGAACAGGTAAGTGAAGGTACAGAGGTGGGAATCAAGTTGGGTTCCTAGAAGAGCGAAAAATGTACAGAGACAAAGAATGAGTAGCCACTCCTGGTGAACAAATTCTTATAGAGAACAATAAAGTGGGATATGTCTGAAACACAAAATAGATATCCATAAAATTCAAAAGCATGGAGCAAAAAGACACGCATCCCTTATAAAACATGTCAGCAAGACCAGAAGGTGCATATGTCAGGAGAGCTTGGGACTACCAGCCTCAGACAACCAAGGCACTACTATTTTGTACTTTGTGATTTCCTTCCACTCATATGTTAAATTCAGGCACATTTCGTCTAATCTAAACAACAGGTGTTTACCAAGAGTTTCCCGTGTCGAAAGTATATGGAAATTAAAATATGACCATTAAGAAAACCTACCATGTTTTTTGGATTTCCTTAAATCTCATAAATGATCTCAAGTCACCAGAAAGCATGTTTTGATGCATTCACCTTAAGCTTCCAATTTTTTTTCATTATCTTTGTTTTTATTTTTCATCAAATTATTTTTTTCCATTGAATATGAGTAGAGTCATTGTCTATATGTGAAGTACATTAAAAAAGACATTCTGAGTGACCAGTATAGGTGACCAAACAGTATTTTGGAAATAGGCAGTTTATATAAGTCATTTGAAAAATTTTCTGGAAAGGAATGCATGAAAAATGCATAGGGCTATATGCATTTTTCATCAAAATTATAAGATATCATTTTAATAGAAGATTAAAATTTGTTTTATTTTTTTCTCTAGCCTGTTTTAGATCGATATATGTATAATATCTGAAAGTAAGTTTAGTTTCTGATTGCAATTGTTTAGGCTGTGTTTAAGAAGGCCAAACCATATATATTAAAATTAGTTTATCAAAAAATATTAAATTGCACATAACTTCAGCCAAACACAATCAATAACATGGCCAATGATTAACACTATTGGAATTCAACAAAAGAAAATTTGAAAAATAGAGTGGAAAGGGATATAATCCATACCAGGCCAGGGGCCCTACTTTGAACAGTTAGAAAAGATGAATTTTCAGACTTTGGGCAAATATCTCAAAGGAAAAGATGCCTGTGCATCAAGTTGAGTGGCTCACTAGGATTTTCCAATCCATTTACTGCTCTCTGAAGTCTCCAGTTCTTCCCTCTTTGGAACCTTGGATGTTCTAGTCATAATTTCTTCATGTGGTTATTAACTTACTTACAAAGCTTCCAATTTTTTAAATGAAGAAACTTAATGAAAATCAGCACAAGCTTGTAAAGCGTTTCTCCCAAGAAATGGGGTACAGCATTAATATCTACCTATGTATCTATCTATATTATATATAATGTATCTATACTTCATGTACACACATACATACATATATATGTAATTAAGACTTTCTAAACACGATAATGGCCACACAAAAGTCAAAACATCCTTATAAGCCATAGAAGTTTAATTTTATTGCACTAGAAAAGGGAGAGGCTGCACATATACAATAACTCTGCAATATCCTTTTTATCCCACTGTGAGTTCTGCCTCACACAACCTCCCTTCCTTTTCTCCTGTTCTTTCCCTCCCACATCTCTCCTCCCTCTCCCTCTTTTTGCCTTTATTAGGAAGTCTTTGTCCTTTAGCCAGAAGCAAGCCTCCAGGCAATACCCCATGTTCTAATAAAGCAGCCCTTTTGTCAATGGTGATAATGATTACCTCTTTTGCAGCTGCCCCTGGTGTTGCATTTTGTAACACAATTTGGCCTCTTTGGGCTCTGGTTAGTCCTATTTAAGGTACTGCAGGGGTTCGCTGTTTGATCTCTAATTGATATAATTGACTGGGAATAATCGGGAAGGCTTTATTGATGTTTATTGATAGCTAATTTTCCTTCATCCATTGTTTAATTCGATAAGAGCATAACCTAATTTATTGTCACTCCAATAGGGATCCATTACCCTTTTGATAAATGCTTCTGGGGCCAACTTGTCAGTAACTGATTTCAAAGAACTGTTAAGCACACAGAGTCCATCATTAGCTAATGGCAGTTTAGAAAGCTAATGATGTTATAAATTACAATCAATAAGAACATGGAAATTACAGTTGTTGAGCAAGATAATACTATATTATTAAACCAACACTAACTCGTACCTTTACTTACTATACACTTAGAGGGTTTCTAAATCCATTTATTGATATCCATGATTAACCAAGAAAGCCATAGATCAGGAGGAAAATTGTAGGAATGAAGTAACTCATACTTAAAAGAGCATTTCAGAAGGATGGAGGAATTAAGCTATGTTCTTTGTTAATAGAGGGAATTTGGGGACCAACAAGTAAGTGCAAACATGCACAGAGACCTCTATTTTCTCATGCCTTTAATGTAACCCTATTGAAGGAAATCAAAATATGCCATCCCCAAATATATCATAACTTGAGGATATCATACTTTGGTAGTCTTTCCTTCCCAGGATCTATAAAACCTGGATGCATAGGTTTTCTGCAGCTGCTAATTTCTGCTCTTTGAATCCTTCTTATAACTAATGGAATAAGATCAAGGAAACATGTGCTAAGTATAAGAAACAGCTTCTACTTTTTTTGTGTGCACTGTTTCTAAATCTACATCAATCACTCTTATTTTACAGCATGTTATCATTCCTCTGTGAAGAAGTATACAATTTTCAACTAAATCATTACTATGCTATTGATTTAGATCTCAGTAAAAATAAAGACTCATCAAAAATGTTATCAATATTTCAATAATGAAAAGTAATGCTTTCTGAGAGATATGGGGAGTTATTGTTTGATGGGCATAGAGTTTCAGTTTGGGATGGTAAAAAAGTTCTAGAGAATGATGGTGATGAAGGTTGCACAATAATATATATGTACTTAATGCCACTGAACTGTGCACTTAAAAATGGTTGCAATGGCAAATTTTATCTTATGCACATTTTACCACAATTAAAAAGTTAATACTGGCCGGGCGCGGTGGCTCACGCCTGTAATCCTAGCTCTTGGGAGGCCGAGGCGGGCGGATTGCTCAAGGTCAGGAGTTCAAAACCAGCCTGAGCAAGAGTGAGACCCCGTCTCTACTATAAATAGAAACGAAATTAATTGGCCAACTGATATGTATATAAAAAATTAGCTGGTCATGGTGGTGCATGCCTGTAGTCCCAGCTACTCGGGAGGCTGAGGCAGAAGGATCGCTCGAGCCCAGGAGATTGAGGTTGCTGTGAGCTAGGCTGACGCCATGGCACTCACTCTAGCCTGGGCAACAAAGCGAGACTCTGTCTCAAAAAAAAAAAAAAAAAAAAAAAAAGTTAATACTTTCTAAAGCAATCTTAGTCTTTTACATTCATATAATAGTTTTGATATGTTAAAATATAATCATTAGAAATTGGATGCAGATAGAAAGCTTCCAAAAAAAAAAAAAACACAGCTGTTTGCAGGGGGCTTAAAATGAAGGTGATCATGTCTGTGTTCATTCACTTATTCCATCCATCTTGGGTACTTCAGAAAACTTACCAAGTATGATTCTTCCTTTCATTTTTGATTCTGAAGCAGAAAAGAGAAGATAAATCATGAGTAGGAGATTCTTGATATAGATAGAAAATGTCAACTCTATCAATCAATAGTTTCCTCTGGAAATCTTCCAAAGGACGACCTAAACCTCAAGACTTCACTCATTCATCTTTTAATTCATTTAATAAAAGTTTACTGAGTGCTCATCACAGGTGCAAGACTACAGCAGTCACTGCAGATAACCCAAAACTATTTTCCCTGAGGAGATCAGATTCTGATTGGAGAGATGAAGCCCAATATGCAAGAGAGTGTGAAAAAATGAGTTAATGATATAAATGGCAATGTGGGATTGTCCCAAGCAGAATATGACTATTCATCAGACAAGCTATGAACCTAGCTAGAGCAGTGGTTATTTGATGCTCCAGCCAGAGATGCCTCCGTGAAGATGGCGGTGCTCAAAGACATGTGAGTGAGTTCAGACAGGGGAAGGACTGGAGAAGGGAGGAAGCACAAGCTAAGGTAAGGAGAAGGGAAAGTGCAGAATGCCAGCAGATTGGGAGGGTGATCATCTAGCCAGTATGGACCCCAGTGAGACTCCATGTTGGAGCATGGTGATAGCCACATCACAAGTGATACATTCACAAAAGCAAATGGTGTTGGCTAGAAGAGAAAGGAAGGACTCTTAAAGCTGTTCCATGTCGGAAAACAGCATTAGACGGAGTAAGGGATGGGAAGTAGTCAATGCTGCAGGGACTGTTGAAAGTCTTTGGTTAACTATGAATATATCATATATAAAGCAGACATATATATATGTATATAATTCCCTATACCTAGTGCTGCACTCAGAAAGCTGAAATGGGCAGAATTAGGACAAATTTTCAGTTCCCAAAGATCAGATCAATATCTGATATAGGAGATTACATAAAAAATGTAATAAACATTATTGCTCCTGACTTGAAACATGTTCCTTATTTTTACCCACTCTTCCTGGTAATGTAAGCTCTGCAAGGGTATGTTTTTGTCTGTCTTGTTCACTGCTGTAGCCTCATCACTTACCAGAACACCTAACACATACTAGATGCTCTATAAATATTTCTGGACATATTTGTTAAACAATTTATCTTGGAATATCACTGAATTAAAGCAACTTTTATACTATATCTGTTTTAATAGGACTATACAATCCAATTTTTATCCATTTATCCAATATTGATTAAAAACTTGGTATATACTCAATGAATATAAAATGGTGAGAAAACCTGGAAGAGTCCCTGCTCTAATGAAGAATATAGTGTAATTGAGAAGATAGATATTAAAGAAATAAATAAATATAATAACAAACTGTGTGGTAAGAACTGTGAAAGAAAAGTGCAAGGTTCTACAAGTGTACAATAAGATGTGAATCACAATGGTGACCATAAGAACTAAAAGAATCTGAATTTATTATAAACCCTGAAAAGCAGGAATTATTTTTGTCTCTTGACACAGTATTTAGCTTAGAGTTCTGTATACAGTAGTTGATCAATAGCTATTTAGTGAATGGAGTTATTCGCAAATTGATAGTCCATATATTTTCCTTCATTAATGAAATGTCCATTAATTAGAATATTCTATTATTTAATAATTTTAGATAAACAGAACTCACTCTCATTTACTTTTTTCTGGCAAAGAAAAAGAAATGCGATGCATCATTCTATAACTTTGCATGGTATAAAGTTAACTTCAAATCCATGAGTATGAAAATTAGTTATTTCCTGTTCTTGTTGGTTTATTTCCTTCATATGTCAATTAATATGTCATTAATACTATAGAGAAGATGAGGAAACTTTTTTCAATGATCATGTGTGAAGAAGTGGGTGTCAGGTATAATGCCTATCATTTCTACGCCTTTGATACGCACTGAACCATGACATTTGCTGTACAAAGCATGAACACACTATTGTGCACATATCGCATTTCCTTAAGGGTTTAAAATTGGGCCACATCTCACAGAATCTCCATTTGGGGGCAGAAGGAAGGGGGAGAAGGTTTCTCCCAAAGACTCATCTCTCCTCCGTCTACTCCAGTTCTCTTTTCATCGTCTCCATTGGTGGCACGTAAGTCACGTTCATAGAAACCACTGGTAACTTGCAAAAATGGATTGTGATGTTGGGTTGGGGATAAAGAGCAAAGCAGATACAACCTTAACAGAAAGAAAAAAAAAAAAAGAAAGAAAAAGAAATATTTTATGTGCAGGCACGGACCATTAACAGTAAGCAAGAGAAGCACCATGCAAGTCCCAGGGAGGGCGCGAGGCTGAGGAGACTGCACATCTGTCTTCTGTGAGCCATCAGCTGCTCCTCTGCTGTGCACTCTTTGCCTCTTTGAGGACACAGCAGAGAGGCCAGCCCGTCGAGGGAGCTGCTGGCAGATTGATTTCCTTGCTCCGATAGCTACTTGACGCGGCCAAGTTGGGCTCCATTCTGTTTTCAAATTGAAAATTTTATACAGAAATGAGAAAAACCACCACACCCAGCAATGAATTAATAATAGCTGCCAACGAGCTGCGAGAACCATTATACTCCTAATGCTTCCCGGTGCTGTTCCTCATTGCCTGCGAAAGAGAATTTGTCCTTAAGCTGCTTATTTTCAAACTACATGTGAAGACAACAAATTGTATGGCATGTTGATCCAATAAGGCATAGCAAGGAAACCAAAGAATCAGATGGGAGGGAGTGAAAAGAAATAGACATTTAACAGCTAGCCGGCCTGAAAGAGAGCTGGCAAGATTAGGAGACACATGTACAATTCTCCACGGTCCCTAAAGTCTCTAGCGAAAAGGTAGAAATGAACTAATTTATTAGTAAAATCACATCAGGGGCAGTAATTTCATGTTAGTGAATTTACATGTAATAACATTAGGCTCCCAACCTCCATTTCACCAGTGTGGCCCTCTCCGATGATGAATGAGGCGCCTAAAGAAAGATGATAGTTTGATTGTTTTCACAGCAAACAGATCAGCATTTTAATTTCTTGCCTCTGTGTTTATTGCTTATTTGGCCCCTTGCTCGGCTTGTAAAAACTTGGCTAAATGGAAATGAATAAATGTAATTACTGCGGGTGACAGTGGTAATCTGTGTGGGTTTTTCATATTGGCTTTGCCAGCGCTAATCTAATCACCGGAGAATATGTGTCACCGCACAAATGCACTGACAGAAAGCAGAGTTTTCCATCAGTGCCAAATGCTCACAGGCTGCGCAGCACAGACACGGGCGGCTGGTTCTGCACCCTCGGCTTGATTCCTCCCTGCTGCAGGAGCAGACCCCACAACTAGAGTATATCCTGAAAGGTGAACGTGTGTGTGTGTGTGTGTGTGTGTGTGTGTGTGTGTGTGTGTGTGTACGAAACGGTTCATCCTTTCGGGGGAACCCAGAAGAAGGCTCGCAGATGTCCCTGAAGCCAAAACAAATGGCAGCCAGTGTTTTTCCCAGTGCAGGGATAAGATGTCCCAGAGCACCCAGGGCATAGGCAGAGTGAAGACTGAAATTTTCCATTCTCCCCAAAACTAAATGGCTGGCAGGGCCAGTTAATGAGTGGGCTTCAGCTTTTCTGGGTTTTGTTTCCCATCGGTAAGACAGGGATGGGACAAGTCAGATTGTTTGATGTTTGCATGCTGCAGAAGAAGCAGCAGGGGGTGAAGCAGGCAATTTGCGTAGGGTAGGAAGGATGAAATGAGATAATGTATGTTAAAGTGTCCTGCGAACTACAAAGCAAAGCTAAATGGAGCAGAAGAGAGTCCTCTGAAACAGACTTTATTATATGTGAGATTTATTTTATCAAAGCAGCAGGGAAGCAAAGGATTATTCAGTAAATGGCAGCGGAATGGCTGGTTAGCATTTTGGAAAGAAAAATAAATTGAGACCTGTAAGTTTGAATGTTGGTCAAAAGGAATTCCAGATGGGTAAAATAATTAAATATGACAATAAAATGTTAGGGAAACCAGATGAGGAATTTAATATGCACTAGATTTGGGGGATTTGAGAGAGAGCTCTCTACACTGAAAAACAGTAAAAGAAATTATGAAGGAAGAATAAACAAATTTGATGACATTAAAATCACAAACGTCTGCAGTCAACATGAGGCAGCCCAAATGGGAAAGCAGATAAAACTTTCAGCAAATAAGACCAGGGCCAATAACTGTGCCATATAAAAAAATCCCAAATATTTATTTTTTAAAAATGAGATACCATTAATAACTGACAGAAAACAAATAGATGAAAAACTGCCCAAAGAGAAATATTACTAACAAATGTGCCGGGGAAAAAAGGTTCGAACTTGCCAAGAATCAAAGAAGCAAAATCAAACAAATTAGTAAAAATGAAAAATGCCTAATGCTTTCAAACATATGGACAGATTGAAAATTTCTAAACTTCTAATAGCAGTTGAAGTCAGTATAAACATTTTGAAAACCAATAGACATAAAAGTTGTCTAGTTTTGATCTAGTAATTCTACTTCTGAGAGTGCAATTTAAAAAATATTTTTGAATAAAAGGTTATATCTCTCTATATAGGAATAAAATATTAAAAATAAATAAACTACAGGTATTGTACAATATTTAAGTAATTAAGCAAATTAGATACTCTTCCTGTACAAATACTTTTAGACGTAAAAAATTTGTGAAGACTATCAGTGCAGAAAGTATCTGGTAGACTGCTGTGAGAAAAAAATTCTGCAAAATCATGCTTTCCCGGAATCTCGCATTGGACTTTTTTAGATCTATGGGTCACAAGTGTATCTCGAATGTAGTCATTGGCAAGAACCATGGGATGACTATGATTGACTTAGAACAATCAATTTTGAAAATGAATAGTAGTTAATACGAAAAGTACAAAGGAATGAGGCCCACCAGATGATATATATATATTTTTCCTTTGGAGACAGATTCTCACTTTGTTGCCCAGTCTAGAGTGAGTGCCATGGCATCAGCCTAACTCACAGCAACCTCAAACTCCAGGGCCCAAGCAATCCTCCTGCCTCAGCCTCCAAAGTAACTGGGACTACAGGCATGTGCCACCATGCCCGGCTAATTTTTTCTATATATATTAGTTGGCCAATTAATTTCTTTCTATTTATAGTGGGGGGGGGGTCTCGCTCTTGCTCAGGCTGGTCTCGCACTCCTGAGCTCAAACTATTTGCCCGCCTTGGCCTCCCAGAGAGCTAATATTACAGGTGTGAACCACCGCGCCCGGCAGCCATATTTTTAGGGATAGGATAAGTACTAGACATTTAGGAGTAAGGGAGAAGGATATGGTATATAAGACAATAAATAGAAATTACATGTATTTGGAAAAGTGCAGGCTTAGGGGAATGACTCTGGTCTCTTAAGTGAGATGTCAAAAATAACCTTTGTCCCAAATCTCACCAAAAAAGAAAGAAAGGGAGGGAGGGGAGGAGGGAGACGAGAAGAAGGGAAGGAGGGAAGGGAGGGAGGGGAAGAGGGTGGAAGAAAGAGAGGGAGGGAGGGAGGAAAAGAAAATGAGATGAAGAAAGAAAAGAGTGGAATAAAGAAAGAAAAATATCACTTTTACAGATCAACAAACTTGGGAAAAGAAACACTGCTTATCTAACCCTTTCTATATAAAACAAAGACTTTTATCATCATACTTTCAACCTACAGATGGTATCAGGAATATAAGGCCTCGGGCAATCTGCTAGCAAAATGGCTGAAAGGCTTAGAGCTTTCTTGTGCAGCCTAAAAAGGATGGGGCGTGGGGGTGGGGAAAGTGAGGCATTCTCCAAGGAAGGCAATACAAGGTCCAGTCTGATCCAAAGCACAGTAGGTAGACCTCCACGCTTTTAAGATGCAGTATGTGAACTAAGCCGCGATAAGAGACAAGAAACCGGAAAGATGTAGCAGTCAGCCAGAAGTCTCAACAAAGATCACCTCTGCTCAAGAGAGTTAAACTTTAAAACAACTCAAACAGGAACAATTCAAAGCAGCCAACATCTCGAGACGGGACATCAGATACCTGGGCAGACATATTGTTTGTAAAATGGCTCTTGTTGTCAGTTCATTTGCAGAAGGGATGGTGATCCACTTTTACAGCCTTCCACTAGCTCACATCTCTTGAGTGCATTGTGATGAGGTTAAGGCAGGAAAGCAATGCCTGTGTGCTAACCACTGGAAGGAGGGGTCTGGGTCTGGGAATAGGCATAAGGCCTTTTTTGTTGGCTTCAGGGAGGCCGTGGAACCAACTTTCCTAGAAGAGAGTTTACAGCTTATGTCTTTAGAGTATCTACACAAATTCTTTCCAGACCAAGGATTTTCTGGTTCTTTGTCAGTGATATGGATTCTCTTCCTGTCTGGATGTCACAGAGATGATTTGCCTCCACTGATACCCAAGAAGCTAGACCCAGTGATCCTAAGGGCAGAGAATTCAGAGCTGTTGGTTCACCCCACCAGCCACCCAACTTCACTGCCAGTGACAGGAAGTAAAGTGATTTCCCCACCGCTAGTTTTGAATGTAAGAATTCAAGTACAAACCCAATATTCTCACCTGACAAAAAATAAAGATGGGGAGAAGTTTCTTTTATGTTTCAAGAAATTATTACATTTTGGTGAAGCGCTTAGAGGTATAATATGAGTTGGATAATTTTCACAGCATTTGATGTAGCAAATGTTGTGGGGCTTCTCCATGACACGTAATCAGTTTTAAGCCAACATTTATAAAATAAAAAATGAAACCAAGTTTCTCACCAGGAAAATTGGTTTCCGTTCAACAAGATGTCCTACGGCCTCCTTATAATTTTTAGGTTTCAGTTCTCAGTACTCACTTTTACTAGAAGGGATGACAATTAGAAAATAAAGAATCCTTGGTGTACCTTAAAAGGAAGTGTACCAAAATATTAAGACAGTATCTGCCCCAAGTGAATCAATATTTAATGATAACCATTGGTTTAGCCTTTCCTCTTGACCTCTTTCGATCATAAAAAACAATAAACATTGCTGTTCTATTTTCTTTTTCTCTTCTGAATAACTTTAGAGGTCAACCCTCTTTCCAATGTTGTACTTAGTATAATAAAATTGATTTTGACATGTCTGAGGAGAACTACATAAATTAATGCTATTGATATTGTTTAAGGCATTGTATGAAGTAAATATTGTAAAATATAATCTCTGCCCTTTAATAGCATATAATTGAACAAAGGAACTAAAGGGAGCTAAGACATACACATATAGAAAGCTAACAAATATATACAAAATTATGTTGATGCTTCTCAAAACATAGTCTACCCATAGTTCATATCAGATACATTTAGTTTGCTTGTTAAAATACATATGCCTAGAGATTTTCTGAATAAGAAATCCAGGACAATAAGGCCTAGGAAGTTGCATTTCACATTCACTCCAAAGTTTGCAAATTTTTGCATTATATGAATCTATTAGAAAGTAGAAAGTACTAAGAAAGTATTAAGAACTAAAAGTTCTCTAAGGAAATAGAAAAGGGAGATTATGGCTAGTTGAGATGATTAGGAAAGTTGATTGAGTATGTGAGACTTGAACTTGGTTTTGAATGACAAGCAGTCTTTCAGCAGTGGTGAGAAAACAATATGAAAGATCAGGCCATAATATTAAAAATATGTTGATGAGAAGAGAAAGCCAATGGCTTTGGCCAACACTGATAAGTATTTGCAGAAGAAACTAGAAAGATTATTTTAAAAGGTTTTTTTGAATGCCTAGCCACCATTCCTAGACTCTTTCCAATTTATTAAAAAAATTAGTTAAGTAAATAGTTATAAAATAATATAATTACACTAATAAAGTATTGCTAGTCTTAAGACTATAAACGTTTCTGAGCTGGGGGAGTAAAGATGGCCTTAATAGAGCACGTACTATCTATAAAATATATATGATAGTGTTGAGATCTCTGAAAAATCACCTTTCCTAAATACCATCCAAGCCCCATATAAACCAGGAGTTTTGTGAGAATTACAAAAATAATTTTTTCCTGCTCCTAAAACTGCCACGGTGGCCAATGGTGTCTCTGCTTTCTGTTAACAATTCAAAGAGGCTGATGAGTGTTCTGAGTCCTTCTTATTCAAATGCATTTTATTCCCTTTCACAAGAGGGGTGAAAGGGAGCACTGTGCATGTCTATTTTTTTTTCTTAAATTGACACAATAATTGTACATATTTAGGGGGTGCATGTGATATTTTGATGCATGCATAAAATGCATAATGATCAAATCAGGGTAATCAGGATATGCATCACCACAAACATTTGTCATTTTGTGTGTGTGTGTTGTGCAACTCTATTTTGACCCTGAAAGCCAAGATTCCCATTCCACTCCACTGGGTGATGAGAAAGGGAAGTAAGCTGAAAAGTTAACTGTTGGAAAATCTGGCACTGTGTACCCACTTCCTACTTTTCATATGTTTTTATAGGTGAATCTTATTACTGCCTTTATCTGCAAAGGTGAAACCTGACACCACCTGTCTCCATTCCTTTCAGTGCCCTGCTGGTGGCAGCAGGAGAGTTAAGAGTACAAGTAATTCACAATTATGTGTCAAGCAGAGGGAAGGCTGTCGGATCCAGGAAAAGGAACATCATGCTGTTTGAAAGATCTGGTCCCTGGTTGGGAATGCCTCACTCATTCAGTGAAGGCTTTCTCCTCGGGGCAAAAAGCAAGCTCTAAGTAAATGAAAGAGGAAAAGAGAAAGAAGGAGATTGCAAGACACTGAAAGAACAGAATCCAATATTTAAATCTGGAGAATGCTTGCTGTATGTTCTAAATTAATAGGACCATAATTAAAACCAGATCTTGCATAGTAAAATTCCAGTAAGATTTATGATCCAAAGGGAAAAATATATATGGGGGATTGGGGCTTAACTTACACCTTTGAGGATATTTCTATGCAACTTTTTTTTTTTTCTTATATCAACATAAAGCATGAGAACACAGAACTCAAAGGAACTGGGTACAAGACTGGAGGCCAAAAATTGAAGTCTAAGAAGAAAGAGGTAAAAAAAGTAAAGAATGAGGATGGGCAGGAACTAAAGGATACCAAAGACATCTGCACAAAAGTGTTTATAGCAGCACAATTCACAATTGAAAAGATGTGGAAACAACCCAAGTGCCCATCAATACATGAGTGGATTAATAAAATGTGGTACATGTATACCATGGAATTCTACTCAGCCACAAAAACCAATGTTGATCTAGCACCTCTTGTATTATC
This sequence comes from Microcebus murinus, assembly GCF_040939455.1. NCBI lineage: Eukaryota > Metazoa > Chordata > Mammalia > Primates > Cheirogaleidae > Microcebus > Microcebus murinus. The sequence continues at coordinate 94,308,264 of NC_134108.1, read as the reverse complement.
CTGGATAGAGCTAGAGCCCATCCTACTAAGTGAAGTATCAGAAGAATGGAAAAACAAGCACCACAGGTACTCGCCATCAAATTTGTGTTAACTGACCAACATTTAAGTGCACACATATAGTAGTTACATCCAATGGGTGTAGGGCAGGTGGGGTGGGGGAGGAGGGGACATGTATATACACACTTAATAGGTACAGTGTGGACCATCTTGGGATGGACATGCTTGAAGCTCTGACTCAGGTGGGGCAAAGGCAATATATGTAACCTAAACATTTGTACCCCTGTAATATGCTGAAATAAGAAAACTTTAAAAAGAAACTATATATTAAAAAAAAGAAGAAGATGGAGTTGGTAAGAGTGAGGATGTGATAGGAAAAAGGTGGGGGAGTCGGGAGATTTTAGAAACTGGGAAAAAACACACCTGAAGGAATACAAAAACCACAAATGAAGACAATAGCTTCTTGAGCTCTCCTCTTTCTCCAATATTTATCATCACAGCAAGGCCTTCTTCTTCTGAAACTCCCCCTGTAGATCCAGTTCCATCTCCTGCTGCTCTTTATTCTCCTGCTTCCTCTTAGCACTTGAGATATATTTTCAAATCTTCTGAACATAATTCTCATTCACATACCAGGAACGTTGGGAGTACTTTCCCAAGAAAAGTTTTGCATAGGTGTTTTTCAGACATAACCACTACAGAGAGTTTTCATCATCATACTTTTTATTGAAACATGTTACCCACCAATATGGGGCATGTAGAGAATAATTCTGACCCTCGATTTTGTCCTTCTTACTGCTATTTTGTTCACCTACATATTTAAAGTGAACTTGAGTCTTCCTTTCCACTTAAGAAAGACTGTTTTCTTTGACATAGTTGGTAAATAACTCAAGCCTGCTCCCAATTTCTCTGTGTGCCACAGTTTGATGAGAGATCCACAGGTTATAGTGATTCATTGTAACCTGAATCTTAAAACACTGGATCATTGTTATATGATACATACATTATTATGTAAGTCAAGTGAAATAATTGCTAAATCTTACTGTGATCCAGGCTCTGTTCTAGGTGTTTTTTATGTATTAACACATTTAATCATCAAAATAAAGCTAGGAGGTAGAAGTGATAACTATTTTCATTTTACAGATACACAATTATAAAGAAATTAAGTAGTTTGCCCAAGATTGTACAACTAGGAAGAAATGGAGCAATAATTCTAACCTTTGAGTTCACAGCTTAAAATCCTAATTACTTCATTTTTTTACTTTAAAAAATCATAAGTGAAATATATGTGCTTAGATACCCCAAAGACGCAAACAACAAACACATTGAACCTTGGCTAATGTACAATGAGCACTGTTTTCAGGGCCAAGTAAAAGGATTATAGAAAACTAACCCAATATATATCATCAGGAGAGATTTGATAATAGTCTGGAAGGGCTGAGTGCTAATAGAACTAAAAAGAGTTACTGCAAAAGGTTAAAGACCACGTTATTTTCACCAGCTTCTGTCTGGATGTATGCCCTGAGTGTCCCTTATGTGGGTAAACACTGAAAAGGAGAACACACTCAAGAAATTCCATGAATAGGAGGAAAGAAAGTCCACTTGGTATAAGGGATGTGAGTTGACAAGGGGTCCCCCACCTGAAATGCCTAGGAAAGTTCCATTGAGAAAGGCTGACTGTGAGTTTCCATGGAACTAGAGCTGAAATGTCTTTTGAGGTCTTGTGTTCATTAGGACCAATGACTTCCTGCCCACCCCAATTGGTTACTTTGCTTTCATGTATGACAGGGTGCAGGAAATTACCCTGGGAATAAACTCCTGTATTGGTATTCTACGTCCATCGGCAATTGTCCCAAGCCTTCCTCCCTAAGGTTTCAATTACAGAAGATAGTGTTAACTTTTCATAGGCTTCAATTTAACATCTGCTCCTGCCAGGTTTATTTCATCTGGCCTGGGAGAAATAACATAAGTAACACTTCCCCTCTCTCCTGTTTTGCTTGATGAAATGGGATATAAAACACAGAATGGTGGCAAGGTGGAAAATATATTGGAACTCTTCCACTTTTGCTGGATTAGGTATTCAGAGATCAAAGAGAGTATTAACAGAGATTTAATTAGATGGTAGAAAAAAGAATATCGATGCACTTTTTTTTTTTTCTGTTGATAGGTTACAGAATATGAGTTATGTGTCATCGTGGAACTATCATCAGTCACCTTGTTTATAACTATACTATAAAGACTACATGAATGAGGCTTCAAACAAGAAATAAAATAGTAACTAGGAATAATAATAGATGCAAATAAATATGGTGTGAAAAGGCAGAAACTGTATGATCTTTCATTAATCCTTACTCCTATTTCTAATAAACTTAATAGGAAGTTTTAATATGTATCCTTTAGAAGTACACGGTGGCAGCCCCATGGATGTGAGACAGAGGTACAGAGAAAGGACTCTTGCTGATTTTGCTGTCTAGACTAAGGCTTACATTGATTAGTTTTTATAAAAATAATGAAAGAGGAACTGGCCAATAAAAACAGAATTAGCTAAAGAAAGGCTTTGGGACCCAAACACAAGTTAAATGCCTGAAGCTCTAGGAAGAGAATGGGTAATTGGTTATTTGATTTTTGTTGTTGTTGCCTGCCCATACGTAATAGAAGATGGTTGGGCAACATCCTTTGATTTTAAACTGTCAAAGTTTTCCCCAAAATATTGTTTCTCAAACTGTACTTGTTGAGACAGCACAGAGATTCTAGGCTATTCTCCTTTGCTAGTGCATGGCTAAAATCATGAGAAGTAAAAGTGGAAGTGGTCAATTAAAATAGGACACCTGGCGGTCTCTTAAAAATTTACTAATATGATCTTTGAAAAAAATCCTCTTTTGAGGAAGTAAAATTTTAGGTTAAAGGAGAACAAAACATTTTAAAGAAATGACCATGTTCTTCTAGATCTGGACTCATTTCCTATAATAAGATGCCAAACAGGAAAAGTTACACTTCCTCTTTTCTTAAGGATTGGCTATTATTGGTATCAGATGAGACATGCTTAAACAAATGGTTACAATAAAAGTATAAACATGAACACAATGAGTCAATTCACTATAGCTGTTTAAATATATCATTACTAGTTCCTATATGTCACTACATATAAGCATCCATATAAGAATTCAGTTATAAGTAGGGGTATTGTCCCCAACAAATGAAAAGAAAATACTCTGTGGAAGTTCACATTGGTGAAACATACTCTGGATAAAGACAAAGTTCTGATACCTATTATTAGCAGCATGATCCATCTAATAAATACCACCAATGTAGTGGGAGAGAATCTAATAAACTCAACATTATTTTTAAGATAAATAACAAATATATAAAATTATAACAAGATAAGAGCTGATTGCATTCTGTATAATTGAAAGATCACACACTATCTATTGATTTTTTACATATGCAAAATAAAAAGTGTCACATAGTAATTACATTTCCCTAGATTAGTAACAGTTGGAAAATTTAAAGTAATATCACTTATACTACTATTCTAAAAATAACATGTCTAAGAATAAGTCTATAAAAATATATGTAAAACTTTTATGGAGACTATTATAAACTTTATTATAAAACATCTTAAAACCTGAATAATGAAATACATACTATGTTCATAAATTTAAATTCACAATATTTAATTTCACAAAATTTAAATTTTCACAAACTGATATACAAATTTAATGAAATTTTAGTCAAAAATGCCAGAATTAAAAAAAAATGTATGGCATGATGGGTATATATCATACACTAAAAATGAGAGATAAGTAATTATAATGCTATATATAGTCCAAAACAAAGGGACCAAGAGATCAGAAGTTGAACCACAAAACAGGTCCAAGTACATATAAGATCTTGCCATATGACAAAGCTCATTGCATATCACAGGGTAAAAGATGGACTGTTAAACACAAGGTGTAAGAAAAAAAAATTATTCATCAGGAAAAAATAAAATTAAATCTCTAGCTCATACTTAAGATAAGACTTGAAAATATTTAAAAAATAACATAGGAAATATTAATACTTTTAAGAACTGGGATAGAAAAGGTGTTTGTAAACAAGATGCTTAAAAAAACACCCTGGAAACAACTTAAATAATTGTCAATGTAGAATGAGTAAATTGGTTTGGGTATATTTATTCACAAAATACAACATCAATAAAAAAAAATGAATGCTTATTCATAAAATGAAATATTAATGGAAAGGAATAAAATTAACTACATATTTCAATATGGAGAAATCATGGACATTGCATTGAAAAATTTTGGAATTTCTCAACTTCTTCACTATTGGCATTTGGTATGTACAGAATTAGCTAAAGAAAGGCTCATTTCTTTGTTGTGAGACCTTTCCTGTACATTGTAGAATGTTAAGCTGCCTCCTTGGACTCTATATACTGGATACCAGTAGCACACAGTGCCTCCATCCCCGAGCTGTGACAGCCAGACTATCCCCAGATATTGCCAAATGTCCCTTGGGTAGCAAACCCACCTCCCTGTTGGGAACCACTGGACTATACCACAATGACAAATGATACTGTGGTTTTAAGTATTTATGCTTGCACCCTTATACATTCATATAACAGTGAGCTTCTGAAAGCAGCTTATCTTATTTAGCTCTCTGCCTCTAGAATCCACACCAAAATTACCTGTAGCAGGTGCTTATTAATGTTGGGCATCTAAGTAAATATGTATAGAGACACATCTATACAGAGAAAGATACCGTTATAGATATGTAAGGAAAGGAAATACCAGATTACGTAATTTTTAGATGCTGAGGTAGAAAGAGAGAGTCCCTCTTTCCTTTTAGTTTCCATTCAAAAATTTCAGGTCAGTTGAACTCAATCAATTGAAATAGCTTCAGACAATATGAAGGCAAAACTAAGGAAATAAAGTGATCACTAATGCATAAATATAATAACTCGGTCATTTTCATACCAATCTGGAGGTTTTCTCATATCTATATGTATGGCACCCCAAGAGTTGATCAAGGTGTCTTGTGATTTGTTAAATTGTAAACTGAAAAATTCACTTTTATGATGTTACAGTGGAATCTATCTGGAAATTAAAAATTTATCTGGAAATCTAGAAATTAAGTAAATGAGTCATCATATATTTAAAATTTAGTACCTATTTAATATTTGGAACTATATTAGATATAGGTAGAAATGTGATGATGAAATTTAAGATGAATTTCAATACTTGTAAAATACTCTTTTATCTGTGGGCAGGAAAAATAGAGTGATATGGCCGATTCTGTTATGGAGAAAAAGCTGCCTTCTTGGGGAATTGTAATAGCATACATGTGTTTTGAAGCCTAGAGGAAAAGAGACTTTGAAATCTCTTCATGATCTCCTTACACACTGTGCTTAATTAAGACTTCAGTATTGTCATTAAAAACAGAGAAAATATTACTCTTTTATCTAATCAACACACCAGACCAATTTTCATTCCACCAAAAGAAGAAAACTGAGAAAGATATCAAACAAAATGACAATACTTTTATGTCAGTGATTTCTCTTCATCTGACATATCTTCAATATGTTTTATCTATATTTCTACTTTATTAGTATATACACACATGGACACACACACACACAGAATTTTCTGGAGGAATCAGAAAGATAAGCTAAATGTCTTGTCTGAGATTTTAAAAATAATAATAAGCATATTTATTTTAAGCATAAATTTGAAACAATGTAGCCACCCTATTCATGAATGTGTGACTTTAAGAGACAGGTGCTATCTTCTTGAAAAATTGGTGGTTTTTTATATAACCTTATTATTATAAACATGAATACATTTCTTTCCCCTTAAAAGTCTCAACACTCACAAAGTGAGATAGGTTCCCCACTTTCCTAATCTTCTACAGATTGAAGACCTAGTTTTAACTTCAAAAAAATTTTTGTGGGTTAACTGACAGTAATTATATTTTAAGTATGTATACTGATTGAGAAAATTATCTTGAAAACTATAGTTCTATGAATGAAGTAGTGATGTAAATAAATTTACATTTTATTTATTACAACATGTATGACATATGAAAGATAGTAGCTACATGTGAGTCATATTTAGCTCACAGAAAATGCTTGATAAGCAAAAGGATACCTGCAGTTGCTCAGATATCAGGAAGCATAAAATGGAAAATATTGAAAGAAAGAGAAGACATGTAAGGAGTTTTTTTCTCCAGGATCTTGGGAAAGACAAAGATAGCCAGAAACAGCCAGCAAGGTCCTTAGAGAATTCCAGGCATCAATTTCCTTGCATATCATCTGAAGACAGTAACTGTCTTCAGTACGAGGAAAGTTTGGTAAAGCAGATATTAGACAATTATAAAGTAACAGATTGTTTAACTGAAAAAAGAAACATCACATGATAAAAGCAATCTTATTCTTCTGAATTATTCTAGCCTATGTCACTCACCTGGTACTTTTATAGAAACCTATGTCAAGTACAGTTTTTAATTTTTAAAAGCATAAAACTTTTCCCCCCAATTAGATAACCATTTCGGTACCAGCGTCAACTATAGTTGATAGCCACAGATGAACACGCACAGCTGAGCGTTGGCTATGCACAGCACAAAATACCGTGCGATCTATGAGTGCCGGCTGTGGGCAAGGTTTCACGGCCGGTGAGCACCGTACCGAAGTGGTTCAAAATTTCTGGAAGACTTTTTAGTACCCCCACATAGTTTCCTTATTCATAAGTCTCCTTATTCATAATCCTCCTGGTTCATACTATTAGTAATCTAGATGTCAGCCAGAGTTGTCTTGCTTTTGGAGATCTAGGTAAATTTGTCTCAAGCTTTATTCTCTTGCCCTATAGGAGTCAAAAAACCTCAGCAGGAGTTCTGTGACTTATTAGGAAACTGATTTACATTTCTCCCAGTTTTTGTTTTCTATTTCTGTTTTTTTGCATGTGTATGCATGTATGTATGTGTGCATGTGCTTACTGTACTGAATTCTAGCCACTTAGTTTTTACAATATAATTCAGTATTTGTTTTTTGGTGCCTGGCTTATTAACTTAGCATATGTCCTCCTCCAGGTTAATGTTGTGACAAATGACAAAATTTCCTTTTTAAAGGCTGTATAGTATTCCGTTATGCATAGATAGCACATTTTCTTTGTCCATATATCCATTGATGGACACATATTGCTTCCACATCTTGGCTGTTGTGAATAATGCTGAAATGAACATGGGAGTGCAGATATCTCTTTAACATACTGATTTTAATTTCCTTGGATGGATACCCAGTAATGGGACTACTGGATCATAGGGTAGTTCTATTCATATTATAGTTTTTTGCAGAAACTCCATACTTTCTTTCCAAAAATGGCTGTACTAATTTATATTCTTACAACCATTGCACAAGAGTTCCTTTTTCTCCATATCTTCTCCAACGCATCTTTTATCTTACATACATGTGGAATTTAAAAATATTGAACTCATAGAAGAGAGAGTAGAATGGTTGTTACCAGATGCTGGGCATGCTGGGATTCGAAGGTAGAGGTGGGATAGGTGAAGGGAAATGGTGAAAGGGTACAAAGTTTCAGGTAGGCAAGAGGAATACGTTTTAGTGACCTATTGCCCAGTATGATGACCATAGTTGACAATAATGTAATAATGTATTGTAGATTCCAAAAATGGTAAAAGAGTAGATTGTAAATGTTCTTGCCACAAAAATTAAGTAGGCAGAATGATACGTCAAGTAGTTTGTTAAATCTTTCTAAATGTATACATATATCAAACTATCACCATATACCACACAAAACCATACCATTATTAGCTGTTTCAATTAAAAATAAAATCATAAAATTAGAAAATGAAATATTTTTGCAACATACTTATAAACATAATAGACAAGAGATGAGTATAGAGAAGGAATAGAGTAGGGGTCATATCATAACCGTAAATAACTATAAGTGAGTGGACCATTAGGCATCGTTGTTCTTATCATGTCCTTTGGCCAACCTATTATTTGAATATTTTCACGGTCCTTGCAGCCCTATCTTCCCAGCATTTTTCAGTTTGCAAACTCTTCTTCCTACTCGCTCTGCTCTTATAGAGAACTCGATTGGTTACCTACCTAATATTCTTTTCCCCTTTTTTCCCTACAAACAGAACCCACTTTGATTAGGTATGTCCCTTTCCTGGGTGCATTTAGGCTTTAAGGAAAGGGGGGTTCCATCCAGTCCAGAGCTTGCCCTGTGAGTCTGCCATGAGTCATGTCGCCTCAGATGACCCAGTGAAGCTGAAAGGAAAGAGGCTGGAAGGAGGACTGTTCCTCCTCTTGCTTGTCGGAAACAAGCCCTAATGATTACTGGCAGCTGGCTTGCCACCATGAACAAGCTACAGCTGCGACTGGCAGAACACACGGAAAGAGCCTGGGCCCACGATGACATGAATAATCCTCTGCCTTCATGGACTCTGGCAGCCACACCACCTCTGCATTTCTGGGAATATAAGATATTGCTATTTAAGCCTATTTGAATCAGGTTCTTGTTACTGAGAAGTAGATGTGTCCTAATTAATTAGAGTTCTGTTTTCAATTCTCTTTCCTCTTGGGAACAAAAACAACTTTATTTCTTTTGTTCTTTTTTTTTTTTAGTCATATAGAACACTTTAGTGACCATTCCTTCTTGTAGACATAAACTAGGAAATGAGCATCATCAGTAAAAGAAAGAAAGAAACAAACAAACAAACAAAGCAATGAGTAGATCTTATAGAGTCCCCTGTGAATTTCTATAAGCTTGGAGTCTCAGACTGCACCCTAAGTATATTATAAAGATAATTTTCTAAACAGAGATAGTCCCCATTTCTAAGAAAAATTCTGCAAATAGCTGTTAAGAAAACTACTATTTCATCATTATTCATCCATTAATTATTTTTTCTTCTCAGCTCTGCCACATTGCTGAACCAGTTCTTAGCTTCCCGTCCCCGGTGAAATTAGCACGACTCCATAGCCTAGCACATGAATCCTGCCAGAGAGAAAAAGAAGAGGCTCTCTACTTGTTCTCAGCAGTGTAGAAGGAAATCTGAAAATGCCCTACTCTCCCCTTTGTTGTCTTACCACCTGCAGCTGCAGAGAGAGTGCATACCAAGTAGCCTCATTTCATGCAGCTAGCATGGGTTATATGCTGTAATGAATACTGTGCTGGTCTGCCCAGATCTCCCTTCTAGACTTAAGGACCTGTTGCCCACCTGTAGAAAGTACTGCTCACATTTGGTCCTCTGTTTTCTGTCCTTTCCAAAAATTGTCCTCTGCTAAAGAGAGCTACCTGACCCAAGGTTATACCCCTTCTGGGATGTAGCCTGGATCCAATGATGGGCCAATGTAAGAGAACAAAGAACAGTCCCCTTATCTCAATTTGGTCAACTCTGCAGGGCTATCTGAGCTTCAGAGCTCCCTGTAAATTACCTGACCCTGCCATTGTGATTGTGCCTATACCAGAGCTTGATTTCTCCTCTTCCCTTCTTTCACAAGTGTTTATCACATGAACATTCCCTAACAAACTTCCTATATACAAACCTCCATCAAAGTATGCTTTCCCTTATGGGGGAAGCTGACTTGTAGTACTGGGTACCAGGAGTCCAAGAAGGCAGATGAGTTGATTTGTATATTCATACACAGATGCTGATATGAGATTCTGAAGCTGGCTCACCTGCCAGCCAGCAGACACTGAGTTGCCCATCACTGGTGGAAGGTGGAACATGAATTAATGGTATAAGGCTGCAGAGTAATTGTTAAAGCTTTCACCTTCAGGGAATTACAATGGCATGCTGGTGGACAGAAATAAATTAGTTGATGTAATGTATCAGGTATTTGAGAAATACAGAGAAAATAGTAATTAGGAGTACAACAGAATTGAATAGATTTTACTGGGGTTATTTGATTCTTTGGAAAATAAATAATGGAAGGCTGAGAGTGATTAATTAGAAATTAAAAGCTAGGTATGAAAGCCAGAAGACCCCCTTGACAACATATGAAGAGATGTCCATCTCTTACAGTTGAAAGAACAAGCCACAGACCAGCCCAAGATTTAATCATAAGAATAGCAGAACTCCAGAGAACCTGAGCAGGTCTGCTATGCCAAGATCAGGGACCTGATTAGGAAGAAGTGGGATACTGAAATAAGTGATAGGAAAATTGTCATGACATGTTCAGAAATCATGAATCCTCAATTCTCCTAAACCAGGATTTCTCAACCTGTGCACTATTGGCATTTGGGGCTGGGTAGTTTTTTGCTGTGGGAGACTGTCCTGTGCATTATAATACATTTAGCAGCATCCCATCCCTGGTTTCTACCTACTAGATGCTAGTATCTGGTAGCCCCTCCACTCCATTTGTGAGAATCAAAAATGTCTGCAGACATTGACTAACATCCCCTGGGGGGTGGGGGGACAAAACTTTCCCAGGTTGGAAATGAGTATTCTAAAATGCTCTGTATAGGCAGGATTGGCCTAATCCTCCTTGTTAGATGCTAGTACTCTATCTTTGCTTGAGGACAGTACAGAGACCTCTACCCTTCAAAATACGAAGGGCATCATTCGGGATATGCCCTCACCTGCCCTCATGGCTCCTAAACCAATGATTAAGTTTAAGTCACATTCCAACCCAGCTAGGGAAGTCCTGGGCCAGTCGAGGGAACTAAAGAATCAAAATGCAAACTGGTATTAACTGAGCAGCACCTAAGTGGACACATAGGTACTACAGTAATAGGGTATTGGGCAGGGGGGAGGGGGGAGGGGGGGCGGGTATATACATATATAATGAGTAAGATGTGCACCATCTGGGGGATGGTCATGCTGGAGACTCAGACTTGTAGGGGGAGGGGGAAAGGGCATTTATCGAAACCTTAAAATCTGTACCCCCATAATATTCTGAAATAAAAAAAAAGAAATGTCAAAAAAAAAGAAAAAAACAAACACACACACAACAACAACAACAAAAAAGAATCAAAATGCAGAGAAACTACAGGATCCAGCCATCAGATACCAGCAGGACCTTGGAGAGTTCATATGAGACTGGATCCTAACAATGCTGGATTAAGCCTGGAGGAATATAAAGTCGGATAAGGGGGAGTTTATCAATGTAGGAACACTCTCCCATGACATAGGATTCAACGTTCTGACGAGGACCCCAGGACATATTGCCAACATGCTGCTGAAATGGCTTATAGAAGCCCGGAGAAATCTACAGCCATGGCAAATACAAAGTGAAATATAAGTGCCATATTTTTTCATGGCTGATGGTGAAAGAATTAATCAAAAGGCTCAGAGAAGTGAACGTGCTGGAGTGGAGATGCTATGTAAGGCCAGGTAATTCATTAGATGACTACGATGCCACAGGATATTATAGGGGATGTTTCATTTAGCAAAACACTAGAAAATGTGCTGATGAGAGGGGCACCAGGATCACTAAGCGGTTTACAGTAGAAGATGAAATATGTGCTTTAGACCTAGGCTCAGAGATAGTAATAGGGATGATTGGTCCAGAAACAATAGAGGCCAGGGGGTGACACAATTATCACAGTCAGACTTGGATTGCCTTGACATGTTCCAGCACACCACACTGGTCTACTCATTAATGGCATCATACTACTTAGACTGTCTGAGCAGGAAGTGGCAGACAGAAAATAGACTGAAAATAGACTGCCCTATACTACAGCCACCCCTTCTAAGGCTTTAATTGACAGGACGTTAATTAAATGGTGAGGAGAAATCCTCCCAGTGGGATGGGGCGCCTGGCCATCCACTCTGTGTGGACTCTAAGGGAGCAGCACCGTGTCTGCCTCCTTCAACTCTGTATCCTGAGTACCAAGAAGGTAACTAGCAGAGGAGAGATCTTCAATAAATATTTGTTGAATGAATGAGTCAATCCAACAAATATTCATTAAACACATACTCTGACATAGGCACATAATGAATATTTGGTGGCTTATTAATTAAGACTCTTGTTGATGTTGTACCTGGAACAGTTTTCCAAGACAAAAACTAGGAAATATGTAGAATCAGGAAAAAAGAAAGCAATGGGTAGATCTTGGGTCTTTACCTGAAGAGACAGTTCATGAATAAATGAATAAAACTGGGGAAGAAACACCATTAAGGTATCCAGAGACAGAAGCATGAAGGGAAATGTGCTATCTGACACAATTTTCCATTCACGTATTCGTAATTCTAAAAGTTAAAAAGCATTTTATTTTAAGCACATATTGCCTATGTGCTTCTTTCGGAAGGAAAATTACTAATCTCAATCATTATTCCAGTACAACCTCTGGTATGACCTAAGCATTTATAGATATCTGCTAAAACAAATTGAATTTAGTTTAATGAATGTGTAGAAAAGTCAATGCAACATGTAACTGAAATTAAGTAGTAGTGTATTGGTAGAATCAAATTAACTACATTGGTTTATTTGTGGCAATTGTGTACAATAATTCATCTGCTACCTATAGATTATAAAATGGATAATTGTTATACACATAGGTGCAGCTCTGGCCCTTACTAAACTTCTGTTTAAAATTCTGTATGTAGGCCGGGCGCAGTGGCTCACGCCTGTAATCCTAGCACTCTGGGAGGCCGAGGCGGGCGGATTGCTCAAGGTCAGGAGTTCAAAACCAGCCTGAGTGAGACCCCGTCTCTACCATAAAAATAGAAAGAAATTAATTGGCCAATTAATATATATAATATAAAAATCAGCCGGGCATGGTGGCGCATGCCCGTAGTCCCAGCTACTCGGGAGGCTGAGGCAGGAGGATCGCTTGAGCCCAGGAGTTTGAGGTTGCTGTGAGCTAGGCTGACACCACGGCACTCACTCTAGCCTGGGCAAGAAAGCGAGACTCTGTCTCAAAAAAAAAAATTCTGTATGTAGAAATGAGAGTCTGATCCAGCAATTGCACTCTTTGGAATTTACCCAAATGAATTAAAAATTATGTGCACACAAAAACCTGCACATGGATGTTTACAGCAGCTTTATTTAAGATTGCACAAACTTGGAAGTTTGCACAAACTTGCACAAACATGTCCTCCAGTAGGTGAATGAATAACTAAAGCATGGTATATGCAGACAGCGAAATATTATTCAAACATAAAAAGAAATGAGCTATTAAGATATGAAAATACATGGAGGAACTTAAAGTGTATATTTCTAAGTGAAAGAGTCCAGTCTGTAAGGTCTATATACCATAAAATTCCAATTATATTACATTCTGGAAAAGGCAAACCTATGGAGATAGCAAAAAGATCAGTGGTTACAAGAGGTTAGGGAGAAGGGAGGGATGAATTGGTGGAAGGTGGAACACAGAGGGTTTTTAGGGTGGTGAAAATACTGCATACTACAATGGTAGATACATGTCACTATAAATTTGTCCAAAATTATGTAATGTACAATACCAAGGTAAACCCTAATGTAAAATATGGAATTTGGGTGATTATGACATGTTAACATGGTTCATCAGTTGTAACAAATGCACCGCTCTGGTGCAGGATGTTGATAGTGTGGGCAGCTGTGCGTGTGTAGGTATGAATTCTATGTCCTTTCTGCTCAATTTTGCTATGAACATAAAACTTCTCTAAAAAAGTGTATTAAAAAATAAAGAAGAGAACTGGTGGGCCAATCTTTCTTTCTTATCCACTTATAGGACCACTTTCTTAATAAGACTAATTTTTTTTTTTTTTTTTTTGGCATACAATATAAAACAACTTGATCTACAGTGAACAGGAAAAACAGAAGGTAATTTGCTATGGCAACACTCATGGTTCATGGACAGGGTGGTAGGCAGGCCTGATAAAGGACTTGGGCAAAAAATAAGAAAACTCTCTGGAAACAAGCAGGCACTCTGTTGTTATCTTTCCCTTTCTCTTAGGCTACCCTATCCCTAGTCTATGTTTCTTTTTTACTAATATCTAAACTACAGTGCTGGTTGCTTATTCAATATCTCTTCTTTGTATATTCTCTCTCTCTTCATTACTAATAGAACTTCAGTTTTCGTCAGAGAGATAATATGTCTAGCTTCAAATTTTAGTTGCCCAGATACCTTTGCAAATAGATACAGACACGGTGACATTGTTCAGGCTGAAGACATGTAATCAGAAAAGGAAGTCATGGGTGGTGACCTCAGAATCTATTTATGGAGATAATCTCAGAGGGCATGTACCTTTCTCCTTTCCACCCAGAATATAGGTACCATGCCTAGAAATGGAATAACTATTTTGTGACCATGAGGATTGGATTGATGTCATACGCCAAGGATAGTGGAACAGAAAACCAAAAATAGTGTGGGAGCTTTATCAGCCCAGGACTGCCTATCTTTGCACTTCTTATGTGAAAACATTTTAAAAAGTAAGCCATAGTCATTGGATTTCTGTTTCATGCAGTCTGTATGGTCCCAAACTGATAAACATCTACTCAATCTTTCTTCCTTAGGAGATGGACATTCTCCGTTGCTCTAGTCACTGGAGAAAGACAGCTGCTCACATATTTGCAATTTATATCACCTCAATTTATGCAAATAGTCCAGCTTAAGCTAGAATTTCTCAGACCCAAGTTGAACTTTCTTAGAGTAAAATTCTGGTTAACCCAGCTGGTCCAATCAACTATGTGCAGGGCCAGGATAACTTATACAAATATGGCTGACAAGGTCCCATCTTAGGACTTCGGAAAAATGGTTCATCACGAACAAAGAAGACAAACCAACAGTGTGAATCACTATCATTTTAAGACACAATGGATTCAACCACAGAATCTAATTGTTTCTGTTATACATGCACAGATATGATCGTTTCTGATGGTTTAAATACTCTTTAGTATGAAATACTCCTAGGTGGAAATAACTCTTTAGGAAAATGATCTGAAATCAACTATGTGTATAAGAGGGTCTTTGGTTTGGCATCCAATTTTCAGAATTTCTGTGTGCATGTCTGTGAGTGTGTTTTAATTTATATATAAGTGGGAGGAGAATTCAGTCAGGATAATGTCTATCCTATACGCTCTTCAGATGTGTACCACGCCTATGCAAGGATTGGAAAATACAGTGGTGTGAGACATCGTGTCTGTTCTTTAGTACTTATAGTTGACGTAGGGAGGCAAGCTATAGACAGGTAAGTAATAATGCATTATTCCAGTTTTTCTGCTGCAAATATGTGACTTAGGTCATAACTGTTATGAAATCAGAAGAAAAGAAGATAGCCCCTTGTTATTAACATTTATTTGAAAAATGACAAATTGAGTTCTTCCCCAAGGTTAAGCAAATACTACAAATTAGACAAAGGAAAACCGAATATGAATTTTGTCCATTCAAATGAATGGTGAGTGTCTGATAGGATACATCGAAACACTTATAGATATAAAAAGGAGTAACTCAGTCCTTTTTATAGACAAAAGTCTTTGTGAAATGAAATGACATCTGGTACCCTGCAACTACTTGATGTCATTGTATTATGTAAGCATTTACCTGACAACCTAAACTTGCTAACTGGCTCTGAATATGTTAATGAAATGACATCACATTTCAGTTGCATGTCATGGCATTGGGGTCTCTTGGATTTTTTCTGTGAGATATATTTACTTTTTATCACTGGTGTCTAGGGAAACATAGAGGTGGTTACTCTACACCTCATTTTTTAATACATTTTAAAGGGTTTTTTTCCTAGTATCTAAAAACTATGAGCTTATTAGCATCATGTTTTTTAAATCAAAAATTTGATAAAAAATACTACAAGGATCATTGTCTTAAAATTAATTATCTCTCACAATATTATGCCCTCTCCTCATTCAGTCATACTTTCTTCGCACATTCAGTAAATATTTATTAAATGCCTAATAAATACCAGGCATAGTGATAGGGACTAAGAATATGGCAGTAAACACCATCCAAACAAGAGTTCCTGGCTTTATGGAACTTGCAGATTAATGGAGAAGACTAACATTAAATAATTCCAAATTTCAAAATGCTATGAAAGAGACAAGACTATATGATAAAGGGATCTAAGGCTAGTCTTGAAGGAGAGGGACTTTACCAAATATTTACACCCTTTCTTCATAATCTAAATTTGAAGTTCTGGGTTATCCATCTTTGAATGCTCTCTCTGACCAGGATAAGACCAGAAAATGCTGAATTCCAAGAACATTTCCATTTTCTACAATGGTAACTTGGACCTTTGCCAACATCACACCAAAAAATAAATAAATAAGCAATGGGACCCATCTATCTGCAGCTGTATAGAAAATTGTATTCCATATGTGACAACATATTATTAAAACAGCAAAATCATACTTTCCATCTGCCTGTTGAGATGCACAGCATCACTCCCTTCCCTGTAATGTTAGACTTTATTGCATTTGTCGGCAGCATATTCCATTTTAATATTTGATAAATAGATACGGGAGGAATTGTTTCAAGCTACAATCCTGTACTGCTTCATCTGTTCACCTTCCTTCTGAAGCAAACTCTCTATCCTCAAACTAATATCTCCTTAAAAAGAAAAATCAATTTAAAGTGACTGTGAAAATGTGTTTATTTTTCTACCCTCAGGATTAAAAAGCTGAGAAATGATTAATAATAATTTGTCTAGAAAGATAATGCAGGCGTTTTAGGGGGGTAGTGACTTTGCATCTTTAATTTTCATCAGTTCTAACATTTTATCATTAAAACTGCATGAATATAGAGAGAGAGGGAGAGATAAAAGAAAACGAGAGAGGTGGTAATACCTCCTATCTCTTAGGCGGTATTTTCTATGTTTCAGATTTCTACATTGTCTGACCCCATTTCAGTCAATTTTCCATAGCCTGCCTGTCTCATATCCGCTGAGGGAACACACTAGTGCTGTGTTTATGCTAATTTTATGCTCTCTGAGTTGTGTCTGTTATTCAAAGCAGTTGAAGCAGTTATTGCCAGTAATCTTATTTCTGTGGGAGCCCCAGGGCAGACGAGGCCTCAAAATCAGGCCTGTAGACCGAGGCAAAGCCATCACAGCCTGCTGGTAAATGGCAGCTCTTTCCCTCCGAATCTGATATCAGTGACTTCGCAAACACAGTAATAAAATGAAACAAATCAGATTTTCAAGTAAATAAACCAGACTTCAGTGGGAAGCAACAATGGTCAGGGCAACAGGAGTTTAATAAGTGATACATGGGGGAACACACAAAATCATCAGGGCCTGCTCCACCATGCTCTTTATTTAGAGCAAACTCACCCCAACCTCCCCAAGACTGAAAAAAGAGGATGTTTTTTTTACCCAATATCAAAAAAGGGGGTGAGGAAAAGTCAAATAAAACAAGCAGCAAAGTAGACATTAACTTTCTCTCATCTCAAATCAAAAGACAATTCTGAAAATTGCATTACTTGCCACTGAAGAGTGTCTAGGGATGTAGGATAAACAAAAGATTCACAAAGATAAATGGACTTGTCCATTCTCCTCATCCATAAAAAAATAACAGCCTTTTAGTAAAACTCAACAAAGTGGGAACAAAGCTAACCAGCGTAGTTTACTGGTGAAGAGACATTTGTCCCACGATACCATGGGTTAACATGGGGGTTTTGATGCAACAAGAGTAGTGGCCAAGGTCTCTTGCCAGGTCAGAGAATTGCAAACTCGTGGAATTATTCATTCTTGGTCTGGCAATTTCTCCTTGTTTTCCAACATGTTCTTAATTCTATTTATTCTAAGCTACTTCCCCAATTCATCACCCTCCACTATATCACTCATTTGTTGTAAACAATCAAAAATACCTGGCCAATTGTCCAGGGAGCTAGAATCATAAAAGACCTCGTATATTACAGTATAAAGTTCCCACTCCTGGTGTACTTAAAGGTTTTACACAGGGCACTAACATGTTCAGAACTTGGTTTAATAAAGATCATTTTTCCAAGAAGTGTGCAAAATAAAAAAGAGAGGCTTTAGCTGGAAATGGAGAGTCTAGTGGTAAACAAAAAAGGCAGGATAAGACTCACAATAGAATCAGAGGAAAGAGGTAAAGGAAAGGATGGATTGATGAGATATTTATGGTGAAGATGTCTAGTTCAATGTGGCATATTGAGCATATAATTTTATTTCTGCTTCTCCTGGAATGAACATTAAGATGACAGTAAAGGAAGAGAATATTTAAGCCTCCACATAAACAAAGAAAACAGAAAAGTAGAAAACAACAGATGAAAAATATCAAGAAATGTTTGAATGGAAAGACGATGTATGTATGAAACTGAATTAGCAGAGAAAAAAAAGCTAAAACCTAACTTCTCTGGAGTCTTGGCTGATTTGATATGTGTTGCAAGATCCCAGAAAGATTTAGAGTTGGTGGCACCAGAATCTCTAAAAGGTGAAGTGTGACACATGGCTGAAAATAAGAAGGATAGGTTGACATTTTGTAAAGAAATATTTCAACATTTAGATCTTTTTTTTTTTGGTTTATTTTTTATAGATTTAAGTGGTTTATTTTTACAGATTTAAGGGGTACAAGTATCGTTTTTTCACATGGGTATTTGTGTGGTGGTAAAGTCTGGGATTTTTTTAAAACAAATACCCTAATAGTGTACTTTGTACCTATTAGGAAACTTCTTAGCCTTCGTCCCCTACAATCCCACTCTTCCCAGTCTCCAATGTCTATTATTTCATCCTTATGTCCATGTATACATATTATTTAGCTCCCACTTATAAGTGAGAACATGTGGTATTTGACTTTGTTTCTTAGTTATTTCACTTAAGATAATGGCCTCCAGTTCCATCCATGTTGCTGCGAATGATGTGATATCATTCTTTTTTATAGCTAAGTAGTATTTCGTGTGTGTTTGTGTATGTGTTTATATTTGTACATGCCACATTTTCTTTATCCAATCGTCTATTGACATTTAGGTTGATTCCATATCTTTTGTATGGTGAATAGTGTTGTGATAAACATAGGAATATGGGCATCATCCCAATATAATGATTTCTTTTCCTTTGGGTAGATATCCCATGGTGCAGACCCTTAGATCTTTTTCCCAATCTCAACAGAAGACAGAAAGTTTACTCTTCCTCAGAGGTTGAATCAGAAAAGGTTTGGATTCAGACATACAAGAGGATGAAATTAAAAGCTGCATCCCCAATGAAAAGAATTTCTGAGCATTCTTTCCCCATTCTGCTTTCTTGAACAATAGTAGCTATGGTTACAGATCCCAGGCAAAGATTAGCAGTATTTTTTTAGGGAAACTGACCTATTCAAAAGAAAAAAATCTGCAGACAGTAATATATTAAAGGCTTTAATGTAATAGTCAAATCCCAAACTGATCAACCTACAGTGAGTTCCTCTGAGCTCACTCATGCACACAGCACTTCCAGTGATGGTTTTCATGACTCATTTAGAATCTAAATAACAGCCAGAGGTTACTGGAATTTTGAGAAGGACTTTCAACATATCAAAACAAAACAAAAATAAGCAAATGAAACTTGAAGGAAAGAAAACTGAAGACAAATGTCTGTGTATTAGTATCCTAAGAGAACTAAAAAAGGATGTAGCCTTCATAAAACAAGAACAGGGTATCATAAATAGTAAGGGACATTCTAAGAATAAGAAAGGGGTCTCAAAAATTAAAAATATGAGAAAAGAATTTATAAACAACAAATTTATAAACAACAACATAACAAGATTGAATAGCACGATAAAGGACTTTTCTCAAAAACAGAAAAAGACAAAGATATAGGTTTATAACAAAGAAAAGCCAATTAAAATTAGAGGATTCATATTGAATGTTCAATATTTAACAAATAGAAGTACAAAAAATGGAGAACAATTAAAATAGAGGAAAAGAAATCATCAAAGAAATAATTCAAGAAAATTTCTCAGACCTGAAATTCATGAGTTTCCAGATTGAAAGAGTCTATTGAGTCTTCAGCATAATAAATGAGGGGGAAATTTATACACTAATAAACTTCAGAGTATCGTTGATGAAGTGATTTTTAAAATCTTCTGAAAAAATAAGAAAGTAAGAATCAGAGTAGCATCAACTTCTAAACTTTAATAATGAAAGTTAAGAGTCAATAGTCCAACAACTTTAAAATCCTGAAAAAAACATGAATTCCAATCTATTTTATACCCACTAAAATTATATTCTAAGTGTGAGTGTAGAATAAATATATTTTCAATTATATGGACTCTTAGGAAACTGACTTCTCCATACACCTTCAGAAAGTTATCAGAGAATGTTCTCCATCAAAACAAAGGATTGAGTGAAGAAAGTAGAAGAGGTGGTATCCAGGAAATGAGTTCAACACTGGGGAGAGGAAAGGGGTATCATTCTTCTCAGATAACAGTATAAACACATCCCAAAGACTATAGCTGTGCAGGTCTACAGAATAACTAATTCACATTGGAAGGGGACAAAGAGCTTCAGAAAGCATGGTTCCAAAATAAAATGGAAATGAAAGATATCTGATAATTTGACCATAATGAAGGTATTTTATAGTTTTACTGGAAAGTTTAAAGTTGAGTTAGTAACAGGAACATAGAAAACTAAGCAAATAAAAAATGGCAATCATTAACTTTTAGATAAGTAATAATAGTACAACAAATATTTATATTTACCAACATTAGAATAATAATAGCCATCTAGAGTGTTGGTTTGAAGAAATGAAGTAATAAAACAATAATTATTATGTACAAAGCACTCTGCTACATACTACATTTGGATTAGTCAGTTAATTTAATTCTCATAGTAATTCTATAAAATTAGTGTTATCACTGACCTCATTTTCCAAGTAAGACAATTAAGGTAAAATGCCTTATCCAGAATCACAATGCCAATACACAGAAAAACTGGAGCTTAAACCTAAAAATCTCCACAGTAAAAGATTTTGCTCCTATCCATATAATAGTTGTCCTTCTCATCCTGTTTTCCTGCTTACTCATCTCTCCAAATGAGATGAGAACTGGACTCCATTTCCGAATATCTTGACATCCCACTTACTTGGTAATATACTTGTACTTAGGCTGCCCAGGGTCTCCCATTTCCAATCTCCCCTCCCCTCACTTGGACTTTTTGATTATTGGGCTTGTGTCTGAATTGGACCCCAGTGTGTTAAGCATCTTAAACTACTCTAATGAACAGAGTTAGTACAGTTTGTATTTTTTCTTACATCTGAAAGTAGGCAGACTGATACTATATATTTGATATTTGATTTCTGCATTTCTTCTCATCCTCTCACATATCTTTACAGTTAAAGAAGAAATTTTTCCCTGTGTAATTTAATATGAATACACAAAGCAACTCATTTGGTTATTTACATTTTCCTCCAAGAACAGCTTTATGGCAATGGGTGAGTAGATCATCTATAATTTTGGAAGTAGGACTTGAACAAAAATATACAGAAAAGTTTAAGAGAGGTGTCACTGACCAAGTTTGGGAAAATTTGTGAATCCCTCTAGTATGACTTACTATCCTAATTTGCCTCCAAACTGAGGAATTTCCTGGGATGCAGAATTTCCAGTGCAAAAACTTGGAGAGATTTAGGCAGACTGGGTCACCATACTTTGTTCAAGATTTGTAGCTCACTCTGCTAAGATGTGCTCTCTTTTCCTCTGAGTCTGCGAGGTTGAGCCCCTACATCCAGGGCATCAGGAGTGAAATATTCAAGGAGATTTGGAAGAAGCAGAGATGTGTGGAAGAAGGGACTTTTGCTTTGAGATTTCACTGATGGTTCTTGGACCAATTGAAATGTTAGGGAGAGTTCCTCCACTACCAGGGCACAAAACCCAGAGTCTAGTTTAGTCTAGCCTTAGGAAACAAAACGTTGCCCCAGATGTTGAGCCAACCAGATCCCTAGACAATCCTTGGAAACAAAGAGCATTCATTGGTGTTGAGCTTAACTTGTGATCAATGCAGGATTTTATGAAGTTAATGAAACTGATGACAGAGGACTGCTCAAATCAAATGCCGTTACTAATGAGGATTTGGCAGAAATAGACCAGATAAAACAAGAGAAAATCTGTAGTGATGTTGCTATCAGAGACTGTTCAAAGATGAAAATTTTGTAGTCCAAAGTATTAAGAGTGCTGTTTGAAAAAATTTACAAGACTTTTGGGTTTTTTGTAAAAAATTATTATCTTTGTCATCTTGAAGCAAAGTTCAAAGATGAAAGATGTTGAAACATACTATTAAATAATTTTTTCAACAAATTACCAAAATATAAGTAATTCATTCACTCTTTTAAAAATCAGTGCACTATTACAATTATAACATTTTATAATCTATAAGATAAGCATATTTTCATGAAATAATAACTCCATTGCCAACTTAGTCCTGAATCAAATTTACCTCTGTATTCAGGTTTATTCTGCTAAATTGGATGGATTCCATAATATGTTGGGGTTCTTTTTTTATGTCTTTTTTTTTATTTCAGCATATTATGGGTGTACAAATGTTAAGGTTACATATATTGTCCATGCCCCTCCCTAAAGTCAGAGCTTCAAATGTGACCATCCCCCAAGTGTTGCACATCTCACTCACTGTGTTTGTATATATCCATTCCCTCCTCCCCCTCACACCTGCCCGACACCCGATAAATGTTATTCCTATATGTCCACTTAGGTGTTGATCTGTTAATACCAATTTGCTGATGAGTACATGTGGTGCTTGTTTTTCCATTCTTGAGATGCTTCACTTAGTAGAATGGGTTCCAGCTCTATCCAGGAAAATACAAGAGGTGCTATATCACCATTGTTTCTTAAAGCTGAATAGTACTCCATGGTATACATATACCACATTTTATTAATCTGCTCATGAATTGATGGGCACTTGGGTTGTTTCAATAGCTTTGCAATTGTGAATTTTGCTGCTATAAACATTCGAGTGCAGGTATCTTTTCCATAAAGTGACTTTTGATCTTTTGGGTAGATGCCCAGTAGTGGAATTGCTGCATCAAATGGTAGATCTACTTGTATTGCTTTAAGGTATCTTCATATTGCTTTCCACAGAGGTTGAACTAGTTTGCAGTCCCACCAACAATGTAGGAGTGTTCCTATCTCTCCACATCCACACCAACATTTATTGTTTGAAGACTTTTTGATAAAGGCCATTCTTACTGGAGATGGGTGATATCTCATTGTAGTTTTGATTTGCATTTCCCTGATGATTAGAGATGTTTAGCATTTTTTCATGTTTGTTGACCATTATTCTGTCTTCTTTTGAGAAGTTTCTGTTCATGTCCTTTGTCCATTTTTTGATAGGGTTGTTTGATTTTTTTCTTGCTGATTTTCCTGAGTTCTAAGAAGGTAAAAGACCTCTACAGGGAGAACTATGAAACACTGAAGAAGGAAATAGCAGAGAACGTACATAGATGGAAGAATATATCATGTTCATGGGTTGGCAGAATCAACATTGTTAAAATGTCTATACTACCCAAAGTGACCTACAGAGTCAATGCAATCTCTATCAAAATACCATCATCATTTTTCACAGATATAGAAAAAATAATTTTACTCTTCATATGGAACCAGAGAAGACCCCGTATAGTAAAATCAATCCTAGGCAATAAACACAAAATAGGAGGTATCAATTTACCAGACTTCAAACTATACTACAAGGCTATAGTAATTAAAATAGCTTGTGACTGGCACAAGAACGGGGATGTTGACCAGTGGAACAGAACAGAGAACCCAGATATAAAAACATCTTCATATAGCCAACTAATCTTTGACAAAGCAGACACAAACATACACTGGGGGAAAGAATCCTTATTCAACAAATGGTGCTGGGAAAACTGGATAGCCACATGTAGAAGACTGAAACAGGACCCACACCTTTCACCTCTCACAAAAATCAACTCATGCTGGGTAACAGACTTGAACCGTAGGTGTGAAACTAATAGAATTCTAGAGGAAAATGTTGGAAATACTCTTCTAGACATTGGCCTAGGCAAAGAATTTATGAGGAAGACCCCAAAGGCAATCGCAGCAGCAACAAAAATAAATAAATGAGACCTGTTTGGGTTCTTTAAAATATATATATTTCAGAACTTTAGCAATACTAGTCATTTAAAACTAACACGGTCTTAGAAGTAGATATAGGCTAGGCTTGAAGACATATGGTACTAAAGTAAGACTCAAATCTGGCTCCTACCACCCAAGCAAAGCTAAGTGATTGATGCAGTCAATATTTACTGAGAGTGTTCAGTAATGATCACTACTGCCAAGTGTGTTACACTCATTACCTTTGTAAGAGGTGAGATTCAAAGTAGTAAATGAAAGTATGAGTTTGTATGGAGGTGGGTATTGAGTTATTTCTTAAAAGGAGTTTGTGTGTGAGTGGCAAACTTATAGTAAAAGTTATTACGCATCATTAAGCCCTCATTTTTGGAGCAGAAGTAACATTATCTTCAATTCAACTCTGAAAATAAACATAGGCTTATGTACTAATGGTCTAAAATATTTAAAAATAGGTATTTTATGAATTAAATACTGTTTTTAAATGCAATCCACTACATTGCCTTTTAAATTTTATTTTTTTTAAACTGTCATAGAGTAAAATTACCTTTCTTTGTTCAGTTCTATGAATTTTAACACATGTATGTATTTGTGTTACCACTATAATCAGGATACAGAACAGTTCCATCACCCTAAAATACTCCCTCTTTTACTCTCTTAATAGTCACACCTTCCTTCACCCCCAACCCTTGGAACTAATGATTTGTTCTCCATCACTATTGTTCTGTCTTTTCAAGAATGTTATATAAATGGAATCATATAGTGTGAGAGCTTTTAAAATTGGCTTCTCTCATTCAGCATAATGCCCTTGTGATTCTTCTGTGTTGCATGCAGTAATTGTTGTTTCCTTTTTATTCCTGAGAAACATTCTGTTCTTCGAATGTACCACAGTTTGTTTACTATTCATCCATTGAAGAACACTTGATTTTTTTTCAAGTTTGGAGCAATTATGAATGGAACTGCTATAAACATTTTCATATAGATTTTTCGGAAAACATATACTTTCCTTTCTTTAGGGTAAATACTCAGGAAGAGAATTGCTGAATTTAATGGTAAATGTATGTTTAGTTTTATAAGAAACTGCCAAACCATTTCCATAATGGATGAACTACTTTATACTCCTTCAGTAATGGATAAGACTTTCTTTTTCCTCCAAATCTTTATCCACACTTGGTATTGTGCAAGTATTTTTTTATTTTAGCCATCTGAATAGATGCATAGTGGTATCTCATGGTAGTTTTAATTAGCATTTTCCTAATGGTTAATAATGTTAAACATCTTTTCATGTGCTTATTTACTATCCCTTTATTCTTTGTATTGAAGTGTTTACTCGAGCTCTTTGTCCATTCTTAAATTAGATTTTTGATTTTATTATGGTGGAGTTTTAAGAGTTCTCTATTATATTCTGAACACAAGTCCTTTGGTGGGTATGTGACTTGCAAATATCTCTTCTAGATTGCGGCCTGTCTTTTGATTCTGTTAATAAAGACTTTCACAGAGTAAATTTGTAAAATTTTGATGAAGTCCAATTTATAAATATATTATTTTATGAATTGTGCTTTTGGTGTCATGTCTAAGCAACTTTCCTCTAATCCAGGTCATGGAGATTTTTCTAAAGTTTTCTTCTAAAAGTATTATATGTAGTTTTCCATTTTACATTCAGCTCTATGATCCATTTGGAATTACATTTTGTATATGGTATGAATTTTAAGTCAAAGTTAACCCTTTTTAAACCTGTGAATGCCCAATTATGTTATTATTATTCAAACTTAATTTGTTGAAAACTGTTCTTTCTATATTTTTATTATATATACTAAAGGTATACAACATGATGTTTTCATACGCATAGTGAAATGGTTACTACAGTAGAGTTAAACAAATTAACATATTTATCTCCTCATACAATTACCTTTTTGTGTGTGTGGTGAAAAGTACTTGAAATTTATTCTCTTGGCAAATTTCAAGTATACAATACAATATTATTAACTGTAGTCATCATTAGTTCTCTAGACTTATTCATCTTCTATAACTATAACTTTGCTCTTTGACCAACCTCTCTCCAATTCCTGCCACTCCTTTGGTAACTGTCATTATTGTTCATGTCTGCTTGTTTCTTTACTGATTTTCTGTCTACTCTATTCATTATTGTAATTGGGATAGTAAAGCCTCCTATTATTGTATTGTTGTCAATGTCTTATTTCAGATCTCTCAATATTTATTTTAAATACTTTGATGCTGTGATGTTGGGTACGTATATATTTATAATCATTCTATCTTCCTGTTGAACTGACCCTTTCATTATTATGTAATGGCATTCTTTACCTCTAGGTGCAGTTTTTGACTTAAAGTATACTTTGTTTAGAATAAGTATAGCCACTTCTGCTTTCTTTTGGTTGCCATATGCATGAAATATATTTTTTCATCCTTTGAGTTTCAGCCTATGTGTGTCCTTGCCTCTAAAGTGAGTTTCCTGTAGACAGCAAACAGTGAGATATTGGTTTTGACTTTAGCTATTCAGTAACTTTGTATCTTTTTATTTGAGAGTTTAGTTTATTTACATTTTAAGTAATTATTGATAGAAAAAGATTCTCTGTTGGCATTTTGTTAACTATTCTGTGTTTGACCTGTAATTCTCTCATCCTTTTATTCTCCCTTTCCATCTCTTGTGTTTCATTGTTTATTTTGTTTCACTGCTTGTTTGGATAGATTTTGATTCCCTTCTCTTGTTCTTTTGTGTAACTTTCATAGGTTTGTGTGTGTATGTGTGTGTTTGTGTGTGTGTGGTTACCAAGGAGGTTACACAAAATGTCTTATACTTACAACAGTCTATTTTAAACTGACAAAAACTTAAACGTCATCTATATACAAAAACTGCCCTTGTACCTCTTTTTCTCCGCATTATATGCTTTATTTATTTTCTCAATTTATTTATATTTATATTATATATCTGTTTACATAATTATACTTATTTTTAATGCTTTTGTCTTTTTACTTTTTATCATAAAATTAAAAGTAATTTATTCACCACCTTTATAGTAATATAGTTTTTCTATATATATCTACCATTACTTGCAATTTTCTATAATCTCATGCTCTCCTTTTGCAGTTTAGCATTCTTTTGTTTCACTTTGAAGAATTCCCTTTACATTTCTTGTAAGGCAGGTCTAGTGGTGGTAAACATCTTCAGCTTTTGTTTATCTAAGGAACTTTATTTTCTCTTCATTTTTAAAGAAAAGGCTTGATAGATATAACATCTTTGGATAGAAGTTTTCTTGTTGATTTTCTTTATTTTTTTTTTCACTTTCAATTGTATTGCCTTCTGCTCTTCTCTTTATTATTTCCTTCTATTTAATTTGGGTTTGTTTTTATTTTTTTCTAATTTCTTAAGGTAGAAGTTTAGATTATAGATTATTACTCTCTTTCTAATGTAAGCATTTAACTCTACAAATTTCCCTCTGAGCACTGCATTAGCTATACCTCAAAGATTTCTATAAGTTTATTTTCAGTTTCATTCAATTTAAAATATTTTATAATTTTATTTCAGATTTTTCTCTTTGGCCTACAAATATATATATGTTGCCATTGCTCTGCCCAAGTGAGAGCTTCAATTGTGTCCATCCCCAGATGGTACGCACCTCATCCATTAGATGTGAATAGACCCATCCTCTCCTCCTTGCCAATTTTCTGTTTATCAGTTCCATCTGTTACTGAGAGAAGAATGCTATTCTAAGATTTCAATATGGTTCTTCATGTCTATTCTTTCCTGACACCAATAATTTTAATGTTTAATTCAAGTGTTTACATTTGTTCATTCAAATATTTTTATATGAGTTGCTTTAAAATCTGTTAGGTAATTAAAATGTCTGTGTTATCTTGTTATTAGTATCTGTTGATCCTGTTTTCTCATGCAAGTTGTGATTAGTCCTTTGCAGACTGAGTAGTTTTTTTTATAGTAACCTAGACATTTTGAATATTACATTATGAGACTCTGGGTCCGGTATAAACCTGATGGAGAATGTTGATATTTTTAGTCTAGCAGTAACTTATCTGGTTAGGTTTAGACCAATCTGCCTGCAATGGGCTGTGTTTCAAAATGTCAGTTCTTTTATCAATGCTTTTGCAGTGCTATTTAGGTCAATCTCATGCATTTGTCAGTCTTAGACCTGAGCAAATGCATACTGAAGAGATCAGTTCTCTCAAAGTCTCCATTATGCTAATTAGGACTAGATCTAGCATGTGCAGATTGGGGATGAACCCTGGAATCTATGAACAACTCTATGGAGTTGCTTTTTTAAGCTCTTTTCAATTTTCCATTGCCGATAGTTTTCAGTTCCTTGCATCTCCATTTTATTTTTGATCATCTGACCATACACTGAACACTTCTATGACTGCACCATATACAGCACCAATATGCAGAAGAGCCATACAGTGAGAAACCACATAAGATGACTATCTTCGATTGAATGATTGAATGATTATAATAATAATGTTACAGGGTATATTAAATAAAGCCCTCTTATCTCAATTTCTACCAAGACATTAATATGATAAACATAAGATCCTAAATTGAGTATGATGTATTTACCCACATGCAAGATTAACAAATGAAATGTGTCATAACCAGTTTCATGATCCTTGGGCTCCTCTACCAGGAACACCTTGCAAAGCCCCATGAGAAAATTAAAGGACAAGGAGAGATGTATGAGCAGTTTTCTTTGGAGAAAGCTATTATCATTCCAAGAGGCCAAATTTAGAAAGGGATGGGGCTGCTAACAATAAAAGTGACCTTTATGGGACCACTTACAGAGCTTGAAATATATACTCTTCAGAGTAACATGGAGAATTAGTGCCTGATTCCTGCCTGGTCAACATTAGGATTGACTTGCCTTTACAAAGTTTGACAAGGTAAGATATGCATTTGTGTTTTCTGAGCATGAAATATTGGCCATATGGAAGAGAGGGCTGGCTTAGTTCATTTTAGTTCTTTTTAGTTCTACCCAAGAGTGAGTAGATTTTAATGGGGAGAATCTGTGTAGCATGGTTCTGTGGAAAAGTAGGCAATGGAGAGAGAATAGGGAATCAAAGTAAATACATTGCCTATAAGAAAGGAAACTTAGGGGAGCTTTCCCAAAGCAGAGGACTCTGAGGACCCAAAGAAAGTCTCGTTGTCAAGAACTGTGAAAGTTCTGAGATTTTATTCTTTCACAAGCCAGTGAGTTTGCTTTGCATGGTTTCATATTTGCTGGCAGAAGATGTGAGACTCCTGGGTCAGGAAGCAAGGACTTTATTACTCACATCAATAGCAATAACCAGAGTATCAGCATTTCCTTGCGCTAGTCCCCCAAGCTCCAGTTCTCACAGGGAAATGCAAAAAGAGTCAGTTAAGAGTGTATGAGCAATGGGTTAACTTATAGAAGAGAAATCCTAAGTTCAAGTAATCTAAATCTTTCATGCTGGACAATAAACCTGCCTATCATTTTCTTTGGAGGGAGACACTGTTTCTATTTTCCAAGGCTATTCACTGTACAAGCACCTTTGAAAAGACAGCCTGGAACAATGGCTGTCTGTGTCTCTCTTCACAAGATGTTCAGAAACAGTAGAGACCCATGAAGAATCATTTCCAGACACCACAAAAAGTAAGCTTTAAAAATCTTCCCACAGAGAGGGCCCAGGAAGAGTAAAAGTCAACTTTCAACAGTATTGATTACATGGCAAATAATTACTTTCCTGTTCTTCCTTTAAAATACCGCGTTAGTCCCAGTAGCTTTTAAGAGGAGGGAGGGATGAGCACAGGAAAAAAAGCAGAAGCCACAGTGTACATCGTAAGTATACGCATCCTTTTCATTTGCCAATCTTTAAATAAATAAATAAGAAAGCAGACGCTGGCTACACTCCTTTCTCCAAGGCAAACTGCAAACTAGCTAGAGGTGGGGAAAACGCTTACTTCTCAATGAAATTAAAGTCTTGACTGCTATCTTGAAATTCTTTTATTTTCTGAATCAAGGCTGTGCTTATGTGTCAGAGAGTGAACACAGAACTATGAAAGACCTATAGAAGGGTAGAAAAACCATCTAGTCAGCCAAGTTTTCATCTAGTGGCAGGAGAAAGATATTCTCTAGCCCATAAAGCTTAAAAGGGTGGTGAATGACACACAGAGTTACATATTGATTAATATCCTGTTTCATATTGTTCTACTTATTGGTTAAAATAATAATGATGACTACTATTTGCTGAATGTTACTGTTGCTTCAGGCATATTCTCATTCCTTTATGTAGATTAACTAATTTCATCTTAGAGCAATTCAATATGGCTTGCAACTGTTATGCCCATTTGACAGAAAAGTAAACCATAGAGAAGTTATGATCTAGCAATCCCACTACTTGGTGTATATCCAAAGGAAATACAATCAGTATGCCAAAAAGATATGTGCACACTCATGTTTATTGCAGCATTATTCACAGTAGCCAAGATATGGAATCAACCTAAGTGACCAACAATAGATGAATGGATAGAGGAAATGGGTTATATATGAACAATGAAGTACTGTCTAGCCTTCAAATTAAAAAATCCTGTTATTTGTGACAAGATGAACTAACCTGGAGATTATTAAGTTAAACAAAATAAGCCAGGTATGGAAAGACAAATATTGCACAATATCCCTTATATGTAGAGTGTATTTATAGGGATAGAGAATAAAATAGTTGGTTACCAGGGGCCAG
This sequence comes from Microcebus murinus, assembly GCF_040939455.1. Taxonomy (NCBI): domain Eukaryota; kingdom Metazoa; phylum Chordata; class Mammalia; order Primates; family Cheirogaleidae; genus Microcebus; species Microcebus murinus. Next base: position 94,277,561 of record NC_134108.1, on the reverse strand, counting down.
AAAGAAGGTGGGGATTGTGGAGAGATGTTTGTCAAAGGACATAAAATTTGAGCTAGATAGGAAGAATGAGTTCAAGATATCTATTGAACATCATGGTGCCTACAGTTAACAAAAATATATATTGTACCTAAAAATGACTGAGAATAGATTTAAAATGTTCTCACCATCCAAAAATGATAAGTATGTGAGGTAATGCATTTGTTAAATAGCTTGATTTACCCATTCTACAATGCATGCATATGTCAAAACATCATGCTATACACCATAAATATATATACTTTTACTTATCAATTAAAAACACATAAATAATGGAGGGGAGAAGAAGTTAAGCCAACTTTCTCAAGGTTGTAAATGGGGTAAGTGGTGAAGATTCAAATCCCAACAGCTGACTCCAGAGCCTCCTTTTCTAACCAGTAAGCTGATGTATATCACCTAATTGCATTAAGCTAAGCATATGTATAAAAGACAAATTGAAGAAGATGAAGAAGGACAGAAGTTACTTTATGGCCTAAATCCATATAAAATTTAGAAGAAATCTAATGATTTTTGAAAGCCACCAATAAAGCTGTGAATGGATAAGTAGAAGCTTTGCTGATCAGGAATTTTTAAATTGTCTCTTTTTCTTCTTTGTGCAACTTAATGATTTAATCTATTTAGATATTACTACTTATCTCTAAAACAAGGACATTAGATGAGAGACATTCTTAAGTACCTTACAATTCTGTAAGTCCGTTAGTCTTATGTTGTTAATCCATGAAAGCAAATCAAGACAACTGTGACCTCAAGACTTGCCAGATAAAAAAAGAGCTATATGCTTAGATAAATAACATAAAAATAGACAGAACATGTGCAGCTACATAAATGGATAATACATACGTATGTGTTGTAGAGCGAAAGAGTATAAAATATACTTTAGTTGATATAAAATATTTTCCCAAATGGATATCATTTTGAAAATACATTTGGATAATAAAATTCATGACATTTTCCTCCAGAAATAAATTTTGGATCATATGGGAGTTGAGCACACAAATCACAAGGATGAGAGTGAGAGTTCAAGAGGCCTGAGGGTCTACAGCTTTGAGCAAGCTATGACAACCCCTGTGGCCTGACTTCCTCTGGTGGAACACATGGATCATCATCATGCCATCCTCTTCATAGGAGCTGGTCTTGAAAATAAATTGAGTTCCCTTTAATCAAAGCATTGGTATCTTGGGAAGTTCGTGGTCTTAAAGCCAAGGGATCCAAATTTATTCAAAACTCAGAACTACTTCTGTACTATCATGACAGACAAATCACTTCATATTACCGAGCTTCAATATTCTCAAGAGCAAAAAAATAATAACAATGCTGTCAGTGATTATAGCTATAAAACACCCCACACTGTATAATATAGGATCAATAATAGGCATTGTATCTGTTACATGGGTTTGATAAACTGATTCACAGTGAATCAGTTTAAATATTGTGATTTCTCATGCTTTAAAATGGTTATTATGATTTATTTTTATAGAATATAAAAAGGTGCTGTAATTTTTAAAGAACATACTTTCCTAAGACTACTTATATGGCACCCTATATTTAATCAAAAAAAAATGCCTGCATTCATAAACCATCTGATATCCTAGTGGAAAGGCAGCAAAGTGAACATTAGGTGATATAGTCACCTTAATTTTGTTTCTAAGATGTATGACCTTTAGTTAACTGTACTAGTTTACTCATCTAAAAAATGAAAATCAAAGTATTTCTTTACCGTATTTTCCTCATTGCAAAATATTTTTATCACTATAAGCTATGATTGTTCTTATTTTTATAATTATTAATACAAAACATTTTTAAGAAAACTATATACTTGTCAGTTCTTCTTTAATCTGCATATTCTATTTCAAGAAACTTAAGTTTTTTTCAGTATTTATATAAACATTTAGAGTAACAAGAAAAACAAATTCACAGGGGCAATCTAATTATCACCAACAGCTGTAACCTGTTGCATTCAATGCTGGGACTACAATATAGGCTGCTTTAACCAAATGTTCAAGTATTGTAAAAGCTTGTTTTATCTTTTCTTCTGGCTTAAAAGGAAATTTGAGTAAAAACCCTATGTAAGATACAAATGTTTTTCTACCAAATTAAAAAAAAAAAAATCTTCTTTACCCATCTTTGGTTAGCTTTGGTACTTAAAAACTGTGAAGTCCTCACTTCTCAAAAGATGAGTTTCAGCTTCTAGAGATAGATATGTCAAATATTTAATACCATGTGGTTTCTTTTTCTCTGATCTATTATATATCATTTGTAAGAAGGTATCATTGCAGGTTGTTTTACTGATTAGAATAAATTGGCATGGTGTTTCATGAGTGAATGATCTCATTTTAACAAAACATAATCAATAAAAAAAATTCAGATTTGGGCTGATGACATTTTTATTTTAAAATGATAATCTAAAGTAGTAAGTTGTCCTAACTCATTTAGATGGTTTGGTTTATACATATATACAATTTATATTGCACTTCTTATAATAGTTATTTCATGAAGTGAGAGATTTCTCTAATGAAAAGGCAAGTCCTTTTTCATTCTCCAGTTGCAACAGGTTGTTTCTTTTCTCCTTAAGTATGTCTTCTTTAGCTAATTTATAGCATATGAGAGGTACATAATCAAAGCTTCATACAAAAGATCCTGGTATTGTGAAGGATGCTCTCCTCTCTTTAATAAGAGAGTTTCTTCATTCATCCAATGGGAAAGGGATGAAGTGGAGAGAGGTTAGAAAATGATATTCAATTCATGCACTACCCATCTATCCAGCTTCTTTTCCTTGCTAATTTGTTTTAAATGGTTCAATATTGTTGGAATAGTAATATCAAACCTTGCTGTTAATTCATGCATAAGTTGAGATAGATTCACTTCCACTTATAGCTTTCAGCTCATCATTATCCAACTTGGTCTCAGGTTGCCCACATCATTCATTTTCAAGATTAAAATCACCAGAACAGAACTTCTCAAACCACCAACATACTGTGCATTGATTAGCCACATCCTTCCCAAACACTGTTGATATTTTGAGCTATCTGCCCAGCATTGGTTCCACAAAGGAACTCATATTCAAAAATATCACAAATTTTTGACTTATCAGTGGTTTTACAAAAATTGCTCTAAAATTTTTTTTGAGAGATTATCTATCACAAGCCAAACCATGGATTTGAAATAAATTCACAATAAAATTTAAATAAAAGTGTCTAGGTGAAATGTCAGAGATATCAACTAACAAAGTTAGTACTGACGGAAATTGTACACATCTCATACGTAATAAAGGACACCAATTATAAAAGAAACCAATTAAGTGCAAATAAAGTTACCAAATTCTTAAAAAAATGAGGTATAAAAAAAGAAAGGTAAAAGAGACATAAATAATCAAAACTTCCACAAATTGTGCTCTTACAGATAACGCAAACAACATGTGAAAAACCATAAGAAATCTTGTGCTCCTTTCTTTTAATAAATTAATTATATTAATAATTTCATTTTCTTGTAGTCATTTACTATGGTTATCCTAATTATTTGCTTTATAGAATTTGAGAATTTATATTGTTCCTTTCTGGTTTCCTATAACTTTGCCCAGAGTGCAATAATGGGAATGACTTTTTCCTTTCCCTCTTTCCTTCCTTAAAATAAAGTTTATTGCCTTTTCAAAACAAGAGAAAGCAGAAAAACATATATTATTGAATTTATTTTTTAAAAGAAACCCCAAATGCTGTGTGTTCAAACATTTCTCCCTCACACAGAAGCTTAGGAAGAATTTAGTGCTAAATAAATGCTGCCTCAAACCAGGCAAGATAAAACATAAATCATTGAATTAAAACCTCTAACAAGTCTATCTGCTTTTTGAAATGACTGGGAGATGAAAGCGTGGAGTCTCATTTAAGAAGGCCCAGCGGATCAGTTCTGCATTTATATAGCTGTTATCAAAAGCAATTCATTTGGAGATCAAATAGACTGACAGATAGGACAAGCAGGGGATCACCACTGCCTTCAGGCAGCCCCAAGCCAGGATGGCTTCCCAGCACCTCACTAATATTGGGTCTAGTCAATGCTGCTGTTTATTACCACTTCCATCCTCTGTCGGCTGCACATTCAGCACACACTGCTTCCACAACCTCCCTAGCCCAGAAACTCTCAGGAGAGCAAAAATAAGAATAGTGTTTCCCCCACTGGATTGGGCAGAAAAGTTCCTCCATTGTACTTTGCTGAACCGACCATGTTCATCCTAACATTGGACAAGGGTGATGATGATGAAGAAGAATGAAAGCAAGAAATAAGAGAACTTGCCAAGGGGCCATAGTTTCCATGACCTCTTCAAGGGTGGCATGTTGCCAAGTCTTGTGAAGATTGAGATTGTGCTCAATCCCCTACAGCTGATTCACCCATAGTGGGTCAGAAGGAAGCATGTCAGTTTGAAGTGAATTTGCACAGATGAGCTTTTCCAGGGTTACCACTGGGGAGATTTATTTATCAATGCAAAAGCTGGAGTTTCCAGGCCTCATTTAAGTAGAATTTACTGGCTTTTTAAAAATCTCTAATTAAAAGGCAACATGTTAAATTGTTGAAATTCTGAATAATACAAAAACGAAGAAAATGAAAGATACAAATAAAATAATCTTTCAGAGAAAGATTGAAAATAATATTTGAATAACTTCTGTTATTGATACACTAATATAAATATACACATAAATTTAGGTGAGATCACACTCTATTTGCATTCTGTTTCACTTAATATGAAAAAGTAAGGGTCTTCGTGAAATTTTTTTAAAATCATAATTTCTAATGAATCAAATCTTTAGTTCTATGGATCTACCAATCTTGATTTAATTATTTCTCTTTTGTCAATAGTTAGGCAATTTTGTTGTTGTTATTTTGCAACATGAGTGCCTAAACTTTTGACACTTAAAAGTCCAACCATTTGGAATAGCATATTTTGGAAAAATAAATATAAAGTTTGCTAATGCCAGCTAAAAAGTGAAACCTAACAAGATTTTCCTTTCATGGGACTTAGGATAGCAATTTATCAACAAACTTTTACTGAGTACTTACTCTCCTCTCATTGCCTAGGTGAATCATAAATATTTAGAAATATTCATTTACAAAGATATTAAAAGCACACCTCTTGCCTTAAATCTGAGTTAGATAAACAACATTTTCCTATTCTCACCATTTTATTTTTATTTTTTTTGTTTACTTTATTTATTTATTTTATTTCAGCATATTATGGGGGTACAAATGTTAAGGTTACGTATATTGCCCATGACCCCCTCCCCCCTCCCACCTACCGACACCCGATAAATGTTATTCATATATGTCCACTTAAGTATTGATCCGTTAATACCAATTTGCTGGTGAGTACATGTGGTGCTTGTTTTTCCATTCTTGAGATACATCACTTAGTAGAATGGGTTCCAGCTCTAACCAGGAAAATACAAGAGGTGCTATGTCACCATTGTTTCTTAAAGCTGAATAGTAAGTACTCCATGGTATACATATACCACATTTTATTAATCCACCATTTAACATTTACATCTACTCTGTGACTAAGTCACTGTATTAGGATTGTGGTAGAGAACTCAATCATACAGGCAGCAATGTTCCTGCTATCAATGAGTCTATAATCTGGTTGGAGAAGCAGACATTTTCTATGAAGTGGCAGGAGCCACTCATCACCTTGTATTTTAACAAAGGAAGCATAGACAATCTCAGGCAAGGAAAAGCTCACCTGGGAATGAGAGACCAGAGGTAAACCTGGTCCAGCCATCAAAGGAAAGGATATATAAGACATGAATTATGGAAGGAAAAGAAGGGAAAGCTGTACTCATAAGGAAGAAAAATATTCTCTATTATATTTTTTGAGCTTAAAACATGCCAAGTTTTCCTTGAGTTTCAACAGGCCAGTGACTTACTTATCTTTGTGTCTGTGGTGCCATCACTTAAACTCCTGTACCTCCCTCGCAAAAGGACTGAGAGGGGACTTTGGAGAAGAGTGGACAGAAGAGATCCCCTCTGTGACCTCCTCAGACCACAGGGGACATGATGGTGGTAGGTTACCATAATGGAGGATTGCCATCGATTCTCAATTATATGCTCAGCTGCATGCTGGGGTAAGGTTTGTCATTAATACAGATTTTCTTTCCTACAAACCCAACCTTACCCACAGTTATAAATAGCTAGAAAATGAATTATTTGTGGTAGCGTTAATAATGGCCATCCAAAGTTTGGATGTCCTTACCCAAACTCTTGAAACCTGTGAATGTTATCTTACATAGAAAAAAAGGACTTGCAGATGTAATTTAAGTTAGGGATCTCGAAATGGGGATGTTATCTAGGCTTATCTGAGTGGCCCCTAAATGTATTGAAAGTAGTCCTTACGAGAGAAGAGGGAGATCAGAAAAGAAGTAGGAGATGTGACGCAAGAAGTTAGGGTGAAATAGACATTGCGAGAATGTGCTCTGATGATAGAGAAAGGAGTCACAGGCCAAGGAACACAGGCAGCCATACTAGGAGCTGAAAAGGCCAGGAACCAGCCTTGGCTGCGCTTCGATTTTCCTCCGGGCAAACTGATTTCAGATGTCTACCTCTAAAACTTCAAGAGAATAAACTTATATTGTTTTCAGGCACAAAGTCTGTGGTAACAGCAGCGATAGGACATTAGTACATCTTTTGAGGTCCCTTTCTAAAATAACCTTCTCTAGGAATTGGAATTCCATCTTTTAGATATAAATTATTTGGGGCCAGAGCTTGAGAAATCTGTTAAGATGCAAACATCCCTAGGAGGTATGATACATTTAACATTGCAACGTTCATGTGAATTATTCTATAAAACTACCCAGAAATTCTGAAAGAAATAGGTCACCAGGTAGGTAAGTTTAGTGGGAAGGATCAAAAGAAAGAATAGGTCCAGAGTTTGAGATGCATCTGGAATGAGCTGGTCAGAGCACCCGAGGTTGGGATGCTAAGGTTAGAAGAATTAAAATAGGGCAAAGGTCAAGGAGAACCCCAAACACACATGTTAATAATTCTACAATTTGGCCTTGAGCTAGCCCTATTTCTACGCTCTTTACACATAGAGTTTTTATACATTTCTCAAGCAAAGTATTCTATTTTTAATTACTATGTAAAAATACTAAACAGAATGAATAGTTTTGTAAACTTAATATAGTCACTATGGAGAATAGTATGGCGGCTCCTCAAAAAACTACAAATAGAACTACCACACTATCCAGCAATCTCACTACTGGGCATTTATCCAAAGGAAAGGAAATCAGTATATCGAAGAGACACCTGCACCCCCATATGTATTGCAGCACTACTCCACAATAGCCAAGAAATAAAATCAACCCAAGTGTCCAAAAACAGGTGAATAAAGAAATGTAGAATATATACACAATGGAATGTTATTCAGCCATAAAAAAGAATGAAATCTTGTCATTTGCAGCAACATAGATGGAACTGGAAGACATTGTGTTAAGTGAAATAAGCCAGAAGCAGAAAGGTAAATACTACATATTCTGATTCATATGTGAAAGCTAAGCCATGTTGATCTCACAGAAGCAAAAAGTAGAACAGAGCATACTAGAGGCGGTAGAGGGTATGGGGAAGGGGGAGATAGGAGGAGATTTGTTAAAGGATACAAAATTACAACTAGAAAGGAGGAATACATTCTGTGCTTGATAGCCCTGTAAGATGATATAGTTAACAATAATATATAGTTTCAAATAGCTAGAAGGAGGATATTCAGTGTTCCCAACACAAAGAAATGATAAATGTTTGAGATGATGGATATGCTAATCACCCTGATCTTATCACCATACGTTATTTGTATTGAAGCAGCACTAAGTACCCCATGAATAGGCACAATTATTATGTCAATTAAAAGAAATAAAAGAAAAGGATAGAGAAGAAAACCATGAACATATATTGAACTTTAAATAATAAAATGTGTGTTGAAATGCTTAGGAGTGACCTGTGCCTGTGTCTTTAACTTATTTTAAAATTCATAAAATAATAAACTGAATTGATATATGGATAGAGGGATGGATGGATGGATAGATGTGAAATTAAGCTAATATAGCAAACTGTTAAGAAAAAAGAAGTTATATATATATATATATATATATATATATATATATATATCTGAAAGAGCAACCAAAGATCATGGATTTTAAATACAATCATTCAAGTTAAAATACCTGCATTATAACCATATAAACTCTCTCCCTGTGTACAAGGAATCATGACTTTACCTTTTCATTCTAAATATGACACCTTCTATCTCAAAGGCCAGATCTCTGCTAGGTTAGAAATAATATAGCTCTTTTTGGAAATGATTGCACTGTTTAACCCACACGTGATTTACATTTTTGGATGCTAAATGCAGAAGTACATCTAAACCAGCTTTGTTCTTTCAACCAGAGGCATTTGTTTATGAAACATCAGTTGTAGTTTCCTAAGTATCTGGAAAGCAAACTCGGGTTCTTATACACTGACTGTGTATAACCATATCAGGAAGAATGCCTTTTAAACTTAACCACAAGTCAAGAAAAGGAGAGGATAAGAACTCCATTTTCTGAAATAGCAACGGTAATGGTTGAGTCACTCCTCACATCTTCTGGAAGCCTGAACTGTGTCTGCCTTGTTTGACCAAACCAATGTGATCACTTTCAGGCACAGCTAAAAGTTTGTTTAGCTAGTGGCCATTTTCCAAAAATATATAGTATAGGATATTAATAGTTCATTAAAATATAAAGAATTTCTATTTTAGGGTAACTGACTCAGCCTGATTTGCCCAGGACTTTCTGGAGTTTTCTAGTTTTAGCAATGAAAAGCCCCTATCATGGGAAACCCCTCAGTCTCAGGCAAATCAGGACAAGTAGCTCAAATACAAATATCTTCCTAACAAAATGTCATTTCAAAAATGGTTTTACCCACTTAAAATGAGCAAATTAAAATACATAGATAAATTGCCTTCTTTTTAAATAAAGAACAATATTTATAATAATTTTCATTTAAATTGATTAAGGGGAACATGGATAGAGTGTGTATTTTAAGTTGTGGTGGTATTTTAAATGTTAACGTAATGATTGGCTAAAATTGTAATGTAGTTTCACTCCAATGTAAAATTAAAATGTGTTTTTTTCCTTTTTATGTTAATCATATTTTAAGGCCCAAATTAAGATTTTTCTCTGTGCACAGCCACCACCTGTCAAAGCATCAGATGAGCCAGCAATTGTACATACCATATTCATACCCAGAGAAAAGGCATCTATATTTCTAATACTATTTCAAGGCAGTGTATCAGATTTAAGATCTTTATTATCTGTGAGACAGGACAGCACACAGATAAATGTCCTAGTGGTCCAAGCTTTCAAAAAAAATGTTGCTATTTATTCTATGGATATGCATCTCCGCACAGCTAGCAGACAGCACTGCACCTGACACAGCTAAATACAATTGCATTTTCCCAATCCCTTCTCTTTTCCTTTGCCCCCAAATCCTCTCTCTTCTCTTTGTTGCTCCCTCCTTCAAATGTTCATTTTGAAGATATGCTTTTCCCTGGGATTAAAACAGGGTTTGCATTTAAAATTTTCATTTACCAAACAGAAAAATACTTTACTAGAAGGGAATGGTATTAAGGAGAAATGATTTTCCGTGTGCCCCGAGGCCTGGCATAGACAGGATTTGATTTGCTATGTTCTGCTGGAATCTGGATTGATACGCAGAGATGAGAGGGGGTGTTTAATAAAATTTACATTTCATTTTCTCACTTGACACCAGTCTCCTGTCACTCATGGAACTGATGGGAATGCTGCAAATAACTTTTGTCAGAAGCTAGTTGGGGAAACAGACTGGGAAATGAGGGGACAGAGAGGGGGAGAGGGAGGAGAGAACAGTCTAGCTTGTTTTTGTCTTGTGGTTTCAGTGATGGAAATAAATCCACTGAGGCTAGAGGACCTGATAGTTGATCACCTCCACGCTGGAAGTTGCAGGTGGGAAACCTGGGGAAGGCACCTGGGAACCAACAAGATCCAGTTGTACACAGGGGAAGTCGTGTTGTTGGCAGGAATCTATGGAGATTGAATGAGGAGTTTGAGCTTATGGGGCACTGGAAGTGGTTCATGTCAGCTGAAAAAAAGATTAGAAGACATCCAAGCAAAGGCAAGAGGAGAGTCTCAAACTTCCTCCATTTCAGTGAAATCATAGTGTCTGTATTAGTTTTCCATTGTCATGTAACAGATTTCCACAAACTTAGTGGCTTAAAAAAAACACCCATTTAGGAGATCTCAATTTTGTAGGTTGAAGACTGGGCAGGCTCAACTCTACTTGCTTCTTAGGATCTCACAAGGCTGAAATCAAGATGTTAGCCAAGTTAGGCTTTGATCTGGAGTCTCCGGGGAAGAATCAGCTTCCAAGCTAATTCAAGCTGTTGGCAGGATTCATTGTCTTGTGGAGATAGGACTGTGGCCCCTGTTTTCATACTTTTTGAATTCCAGGGGCCACTCTTAACTCCCAGAGGACATTTGTATCCCTTGCTAGGTGGCCTTCTCCAACTTCAAAGCAGCAATGACACATGGAGTCCTTTCCAAATTTGGAATACCTCTGAGTTCTTCTGCCATCAGCCAGAGAAAACTGTCTTCCTTTAAAGGATTCCTGTGATGAGGTGAGTTCTTCCCAAATAATTTTCCCAGTTTAAGGTCAACTCATTAGTGAGCCTAATCACATCTGCAATATCCCCTTAATTTTAATCCACTTAATTTAATCATGGGTATGACATCAGGTGGTTAACATCATGGGGGTCACCTTAAAATTCTACCCATCACATGGTTTTGTTAAATATGTGTGATCCATGAGTGCTGGCCCAGGGGAGGCAGAATGGCATGTTTCTGTTGCCAAGGTAGCTGGTGACTTCTGAAAAATCTGGCCATCCAGAAGGCTAGAAAGCGAGGCATTTAATGGCGTTTTCCTTCAGGTGGCATCTGTGAATCAGGAAGGCATATATGATCCCTATGAATTTCAAATAGAATCCCATTTGGGGTTCTTTTTTTTCCTGAGCCTCAGAAAAAAAAATAGGTATTATTTGCCAAAAAGGACTAAAATCTTGTAATACTCCATACTGCCTATTTAGTCAGAAGATATTCGAGTTACATATTTATGCTTCTTAATCTGTGTCCTTCTTAGGAACAAAATGAGACCTAGAAGTAATAATTCCTTTCTACTGATCAGAAAGGTAGCATCAATGAGAGTTTGGCATGTTTCTGCATTCTACCTCACTCAAAGTGGTTCTTCCTTCGCTTGACTGATGTGATAAGCAAAAGAGGAATCGGGATAAACAGCCCCACAAACTCCTGTGGAAGGCTCAGGGCTGTTCAGGCAGAAAATTAAGTCCTGGGTACTCAATGGATGATCTAGAAGAGCGTGGTATGGGAATGGGCACATCCTCTCAGCTTCAGGGACTTCCTGCCTGAGAAATGCAGCTAGGGGTGGGGTGAAGCCAAAGTGGAGCCCTCTAGAGCACAGGGTTTGGGGCAGAAACTTCTAGAGACTAGGTCTCAAGGTAATATTGGCATATGCCTTCACATATGAGGAAATGAGAGGCTTTAGAAGTCATTTACTCCATGATATTCTAGTATATAAATGAGACTAGGGAAGTAGCATTTAGCTATCTATACCTTAAAAATCACAACAGCATAGGATGCTGAAATACTCATAATATGATATTTTCTAAGCAATCAGAATGTTTTCCCTGATTCCTAACCTCTTCAGTTATAGTGGGTATCCTTCCATCTGGCCCAATCTAAGTTGAATCCACTTCTGCTATCTTTTTAATACAATTTCACATGTTTTAAATGGTTATTAATTATTCATTCAGCCTTTTATTTCCTGTATTCAACAGCAATTCATCATTGAAGAACCCATGACCTGGGATGAGTAACTCTTCTAGTCACACTTATATATATCCCCCTAGCTTAAATATCCTCTTTTCTATCTACTTAAAACTTACCTATTGTTTTAAGTCTCACCTAAGTTTTTCTTCCCTATAAATACTGCTTCCTTCATTACAAATATTATTACCTTCTCTTTGCAATTATTATTGCCTAGCATACAAAAAGACTAGACTAGAGAGAGAATTACCTAGAGAGAACTGCATCCATAGAAAAATTACCAAAGTTTTTAAATTAAAATAACAAAAAAAGAAGCTATAATTTTCCAATTATTTCTAAACAGAAACAAAACCTCCACTAGTTTCTGACACCTCTTCTAAAACACTAAAGTCAGAAAATACTGAAATGATGTTTCCAAAATTTTACAAAGTAAAAGTTGTGGTTAAAATATTTTATAATCGGCCATTTTTTTATGTATGAAAGCCATTTTATATGAAAAAGGGGCTCAGAAATAATACATCAAATGTACTTTTCATGAAAAAATTACTACCATATGTATTTCAACATATTAAGATACAACAAAGTAATGGATTATAAGTGGGTGAAACCATGATATAAAAGATCATTGATGGGCTTGGTGCAGTGGCTAATGCTTATAATCCTAGCACTCTTCGAGGCCGACGCAGGCAGATTGTTTGAGCTCAGGAGTTTGAGACCAGCCTGAGAAAGAGCTACACCCTGTCTCTACTAAAAAACTAGAAAGAAATTAGCTCGACAACTAAAATATATATATAGAAAAAATTAGCCAGGCGTAGTGGCTCATGCCTGTAGTCCTAGCTACTCAGGAGGCTGAAGTAGGAGGATCCTTTAAGCTCAGGAGTTTGAGGTTGCTGTGAGCTAGGCTGATGCCACAGCACTCTAGCCCAGGCAAAAGAGGGAGACTCTGTCTCAGAAAAAAAAAAAAAAAAACAGAAAGAAAAAACGATCATTAATAGACACTGAAGTAAATTTAGCATAATTAGTTGTTATACATTTGTTATGTTATTTGTTATACATTCGGTTATGAAACAAAATATAAACATTAAAATCATGTTGAAAGAAGAAACATAAATATTAAGCAATTAACTTAAAACATTAATATAATTTGTGGTTGAGATTATTGATCCCATTTTCCAATGAAAGATTGAATGGGTGAGACTATACTGAGCCAGGAGTATAAAAGTATATTAAAACTAATGCACTAGAAATGATGATAAGATGCTATTTCAAGTTGGCAACTTTTAAAATATATGATATCAAGGATCTATGGAAAAGACATATTCACATATTGATGATGTGCGTATACATTTAAGGAGGTGTCTTAGATAGTTTATGCTGCTTTAACAAAATACCATAGATTGAGTGGCTTAAATAACGTTTATTTCTCACAGTTCTGAAGGCTGGAAGATCCAAGATCAAGGTGCTAGCAGATTTGGTTCCTGGTGAAGACACTCTTCCTTGTTCACAGATGGCCAAGTTCTCTCTGTTCTCACATAGCAGAGAGGGAGGGAAAGAGAGAGAGAGACAGAGAGAGAGAGACAGAGAGAGAGAGAGAGAGAGAGAGAGATGGAGGAGTCAGATGACACATTGCTTGGTAGAGTGAATGGAAACCAAGGAAGTAATAAAATGTGTGAATAAAATCTTTTAAACTATTTCTCTGGAATGGAAGTAGAAAAATTGGAAAGAGATTTGAAGGGGCCTATTAAATCAAAGAATATTTTTTTCTTTCTTTCTTTTTCTTTTCTTCCTTTCTCCCTCCTTCTCGCCTTTCTTTTGTTTTCTTCCTTTTTTTTCCTTCCTTCCTTCTTTCATCCCTTCCTTCCTTTCTCTCTCTCTCTCTGTTCTTTCCTTCCTTCCTTCTTTCTTCTCTCCTAGTGGGAGCTGCTTAACCATGTTGGATAGTCATGGGAATAAATCAGTAGATGGGGGAAAAATTGATGGTATTGGAAAGAGATATAATTGAGGCAGTAACATCCTTGGGAATAGAATAAAAATGTGTGTGTGTGTGTGTGTGTGTGTGTGTGTGTGTGTGTGTGTGTGTGTGTGTGTGAAACTTGATATTTGCCATTACTTGACTTATAGCTTAAATTTACAGCATTTCTAAAGTTGTCAAAACTGTAGATAAGCACCCATTATTATTTATTCATCTGAATATTTAAAAAAAAAAACTTGGAGCACCTTATTTCTCAATCCACTTTCATTATTCACAAATTAAATCGCACACCCCCTTAGGTCTCTATTACAGAAATCTGAATCTCTGGAATTTCCCCAGGAAGTGTGCAGTGATAGCTGCTGCCAAGAGTCTGCCATTTGTTTTCAGGGTTATACAGTTATGCATTGCTTAATGACAAGGATACATTCTGAGAAATGTGTCATTTAGGTGATGCAGTCATTGTGCAAACATTGTAGAGCAGTGGTCCCCAATCTTTTTTGGCACCAGGGACCAGTTACATGAAGACAATTTTTCCACGGATGGCGGGGGTGTGGAGAGAGTGAGTAGAGTGAGGGAGAGGGGAAGGTGGGAGGGTGGGCTAAACTCTGGTGGTGATGCGGGTAATTGGGGATGGCTGTAAATACAGATGAATCTTCGCTTCCTCGCTGCTGCTCACCTCCTGCTGTTCACCTGGTTTCTAAGTTTCATGGATGAAAATTTTTCCATGAGATGGAGGATGGAGGCAGGGGAGCTCAGGTGGCGACACACTCCTGGTTCCTAATAGGTCACATACCAGTACCGGCCATGACCTGGGGATTGGGGACCATAGCTGTAGAGTGTACCTACACAAACCTAGATGGTATAGCCTACTATATCCCTAGACTATCTGGTAAAGCTCATAGGCTACACACCTGTGTAGCATGTTTCTGTACTAAATACTATAGTCAATTGTAGCATAATGATAAGTATTTGTGTATCTAAATAGGTACAGTAAAACTATGGTAGTATAACCTCATGGGACCACCATCATATGTGGGCTTCCTCATTGACTGAAATATCATTATGCAACACATAACTATAAGTTATGCAGGTTTAGAATAGGTTCTTGTGGATCTGGACTTGAACAAACACACAGGGTGACACTGACATGAGGGAGGAAGGCATGCTATGGGGTGGGCACTTCTCAGTGCTATCGGTATCGTGTTGGGTGCACATTTGACTTAGGGTGAACATCCACTTCCACAGTGTGTCTTCCATATGAGTGATGTGAAGGCATCTCTACTATACCTGAATTTTATTGCAGATGCTGAGGCCATAGCCACATACAATTTTTCCTTATAGGGCCTTCATCCAGATGGGGCCCTTGGTGGCATGCCCCATGGAACATTCCAGGGATGCTGTGGTAGGAAAGCATATTTGGCCATTCTCACCACTATCCACCAAAGCACCTTCTTCACCTCACCTGTAGACTTTCCTTAATTTTCCTTTTATTCCTTCTCAGTCTTTTGTTCCCAGTCCATTCATCTTCTACTCTCTACACTTTTTTCCTTCTCCTCTGTATCTATTCCAGTCCTCCTTCAAGGACTAAATGCATTTCCTATAAGCCTTTCCTACCCCTTGTTGAGATCTAAAGAAATTACCAAACTCTGGCCAATCATATCTTGGAGAAAACATTTTTAAATTTATTTTGATGGTAATATGCATTTATAAAAATATTGAAATACAAAGGATATAAAATTTGAAGTATAAATCAACTCATGTTCCCTATTACATTCCCCAGAGGTAACCACTGTTTGTAAATTTTCTTGGTTATCTCTTTATAATTATTCTATGTATAAACAAATGATAAGTAAAAGTATATTATACACACCATTTTTGGAATTTACATTATTACTGTTTTACTATAACAATATAACTTGAATAATTTTCTGCATCAGTCATTCTACTGAATGGATATACCATTAAATTGGGGAAACTTTAAAAGGAAAACAGATATAATCCAAACAAATCTTCTAATTTGCCTTGGGCTACAACAGAGTTATGACAACTGACCCTGTTTCTTCATCTATAAGATAGAAGAATGAGTGTTTTTCACATTTTTCAAAAGAAAATTGACTCTCTTTCGCCAGGCTGAAGCTACTAATTTTGAAATAAAAAATATAATGATAATGAATGAGATCATTCTGAGACTAAAATAAGAGATAATGTAGAAACAATCAATTCTTTGAATCCCAGTAAATTCTAGAAAGTCCTACAAGCACATTAAATGAATTTTTTCTGTCTCAGATTAGATTGACAAACAGAATTTACCCTTTCCTTGAATCGTTCCAAGCAAAGAAATCACGAATTATTTTTGGTAACTTATTTGAAGCCTAAAAAAACAAACACTAGAAGAATATTTTTAAACACCCAAATCTCTGTATTCTGACACTTAAGCCTCATTTAACTTTGTAAAAATGTTTTATCTCTTTTTAAAAATTGCATTCTAGAAAAGCACTTTGTCTCTCAAATATATTTGTAATTGTTCACAATGCTATGGTGTAGGTTGAAATCAACTGCTGTATGCTCGTGTTTAATTCCTTCTGCTTATAGCTTTCAAAATTGACATTGAATACATTACAAATTCTGGAAGCAAAATATGGAATAAATGCATGAATTTGAAATGACAGAGTTAATTAAAATTCTTTACTGTTATTGACATGCACAATTTTATAGAAGCTTAGTTGAATAATATTTGCATGTGATTTACATTTAATTTTCCCATACTCAGTATTCATTTTTTTTTTTCAGTATTCATTTTTGCATATAGTTTGCATGTATTTCAATGTATAGTAATTTCATACAGCTGGAGTTAGACTGCTAGATGGAAGGGAGTTCTTCAACTAAATAAATCTTGAAAGCAGTGGGCCCTGAGAGCTCAAGGCTGCTTGGTTCTTGGCTGCCTATTAGCAATAACATGGGCAAGTTTGCTGCAGGACACACCTTGATCAAACTGGCTCAGTCCCCTGCTCTAGGAGAAACATGAAGTTCTATCAAAGCCTGGTACCTTCCCTGAACACGATCCCAAAAGCACAGGGAGACAGTCGGCCAAAACCACATACTTCTCTTTCAATTTTGACATCCATAAATGTTAATACACATTTTTGTTTATGTTTGTTTGATGAATAAAAATTATATATATTTATCATGTATAATTTGATGTTTTTAAATAGGTAGACATTGTAGAAGGGCTCAATTGAGCTAATTAACATATGTCCCAACTCACATACCATTTTTTTCTAGTGAGAAATTCAAATCTATTCTCACACATTTTGAACACTCTGGAGCAGACGTCCTCAAACCACGGCCCATGGGCCACGGCCTGCCGAGGGCATTTATCCAACCCCCGCCAGGTGTTTTTACCGCCTGCTGCCTGTCCTGCTTAGCAGCCGACTGGTCCCGGGTCCACAGTGCGCATGTGTGGAATGTGCACTACACTCTCCAACGGCCCTCCAATGGTCTGAGTGACAGTGAACTGGCCCCCTGTTTAAAAAGTTTGAGGACCCCTGCTCTAGAGCTTTAGTTTGTGCAATCTATTGGCAGAGAGGAGTGCATTATGTATAGAGAATCAGAAATGAGAGCCAAGAAGAGATTCTTTGAAATAACACAGGAATTAGACATATTTCAGTATTTATTGAGATAAAGGGTATACCTTGTTACTACTGGGAAGTATGTACTGAATAGTCTGAAAAAGTTTAGGGTTGGCCTATAGTAGTGCTCTAATTGGCTGATTTCTAGACATGAATGAACCAAGAGCTGTTCTCTTTGCCTTCAGCGTTTGCCCAATTCTCCCATTTTTTGATGAGGAAAACGAGAACTAGCTTAACTATGGGTTGGGACATTCTGGCTAGGCTCTGAAACTCCATGTCATGTGTCAGAGCCCTGCAAGTTACTCTAGATATTTCTGGCTGCTATTTAGGCTCAGAGAGCCAATTTTGGCCTCAGGGATCCCAGGTTTTTCTGGGGTGGAATTAACAGATTAATTATATTATAATTGTTCCTAAACAGAGGTATAGAATAAAACTTGCCTCCCAGAAAGGCGAATCTTGTGGAACGTGGATGATCGATAAAGAGATAGTAAAGACTGGGAGAAGAGTAAAGAAGGTGTAAAAAAAACAGAACAGAGCTGACTAGGAAGGGGAAGATAGAATGAGGAATCATGGTTGACTTTAGAATTTTGGTCTGAGTGCAGTGATGTCATTTATTGAGTTAGAAAAAGCATGAGGAGGAGCAGGTTTTAGGGCTGTGTTAACCTCATAGTGCCTGTGGGATAACCTATTGGAAATCCTCACTAGGCAGCTAATTCAGGGTATAGAGCTCAGGACAGACACCTGGGCTGAAATTCAAAGTGGTGAAAGAAATCATTCAAGTGAAAGGGAGAAGGTGCAGATAAACCCTCAGCTCTGAGCCAGTAGTTCAAGGCCTATGACTGCTACCATTTTACAGTCTTTAAAAGCCTTAACTTCTGAAATGTTTTTGTCCAAAAATATTACAGCTTTTTGAGGATCCAATGGATTCACTGAAGTAGAGATTGCAAAGGCAAATGATTTCGTACACCAAGAAGCTACAAAAATAAGATAAAGAACTGGTTATAACAGGAACTAATTAAACTAGGGAAGGCATGTTCTGCCTAAGTCATTCAAGTTATTTTTTGTTTTGTTATGTCTTTAAACACTGTTGGTGCCCAAGCAAAATACATCCACAAAGAAGAGTTACCTGGCAGGCAGCCAGCTTGTACCTCCAGAGCCCTTCAAAGCCCTCCCTGTACATAAATAGATATCCTGGACTGAAATTTCTTAAAGAGCACTGACCTTAATGTCTACTTCTATCTCCCTCAGAATCCAACACAGTGACACAAAGAATGTTGCCTACCTCCTTTCTGTGGCAGTCATAAAATTTGAGATGTTCACAAGACACCTAAAGCATGGACAAAGAAGCTGAGAATGTTCCAGACCACTCATAGTAGGGTGAGACATACTTTCTTGAAGGCTTTCTGCTAGTTCCTCCTATGGGCCTAATTCCAGGGTATCGTTATTTAAAATTCAGTGACAGAAGATGGTGTTTCTGTCTTCTGTTCCAACTCAACCACAGGACAGCCCCTTAACCTTTTAGGAACCTTTATGTTTCAGAAAAATATGAGAGCAATCTTTTTGAAAACTCTTCTCATTTCTGCTGTCTTTGCTTTTGCAATCTCTTGGACTATAAGCTCTTCTGGATCCAGAGTCAAAGTCACAATCAAGCTGCTTAAGGCATCCTTCAATTTGAACAGATACGAGCCCTGTACAAATATATAAATTGGGTGAAACTGCCTTTACCACATTTATCAACATCAGTGTATCCTTTGTTCTGATCTCCATTGGAATCACAGCCTAGAGAGGCTGCTCATGACATAATCGCTCCTCCCCTTGGTTAGACAACTTTATGCATTATCTTCTCCAGAAAGAAGTTCTTTACTAAAGAAGTTAGTTAGCCACTTGGTTATCTCCAGTCTTTCAACATGATTCTCTTCTAGATGAAAATTTGACCCAGCTCCTAACAGAGAGAACCACTGAAAGATATAACTGTTGTCCATAGAAAATTTATTTCCCCAAATCTAGTATTTTTACATATTTGACCTTAACTAAACTCTCAGCAAAACCCATGAGAATATCAATTTTCACCTGTAAATACTCATAAGGTGCAAAATTGATATGTTCACACTACTGTGGGCTCCCAATAATGACTGAATTTAAACTGTGAAATAAAATCCACTTGCAAAAACCAGGAAATTGCCTTGTGTTTAGAAGGTAAGCTTTGACTAGTCAGGCAGCAGCATGTTCTCCTGTCCTCCAAATGTTCTACAGGATAAATAAATGCTTTTCTGTAATGCAGAAGAATTAACTAGAGCTGACCAGACCTTTTCATGATTGCTTCCATAAAAGAAGCCCAAAGTTGGCTGGACCTGGTGGCTCACACCTCTAATCCTAGCACTTTGAGAGGCCAAGGTAGAAGGATTGTTTGAGGCCAGAAGTTTGAGACAAGCCTGAGCAACATAGCAAAACTCTGTCTTTACAAAAAATTTTGTAAAAAATTAGCGTGGTGGTTTGCACCTATAGTCCTAGCTACTTGGGAGGCTGAGTTGGGAGATTCACTTGAGTCCAAGAGTTTGAGGTTGCAGTGAGCAATGATATGCTACTGCATTCCAGCCTGGATGACAGACAGAGACCCTGTCTAAACAAAACAAAACAAAACAAAACAAAACATCCCATTGTGGGCGATCATCCCAGAGGACACTTAATAATAACTCCTACTGATATAAGTCAGTATTACATCATTATTAAGTTGGCAAACTCAAGAATATAAACTGGCTTAAGCTAAAAACAAGTGGAAAATTCACAAGTGTTTGATAACCTACTATTTGCCTGGCATTAGACTAGGATCAGTGATAGATATGAAAGACATATGAAACACTCTTAGTCTACAAGCATTTGTATGACTATCTTCCACTTTAAAGCTAAAAAGGGGATTCAGAATCCACATTGTCCCTGCATAGTTGTCCCTGCAGGTCAGGTCTCACCCCCCCTACTCATTATCCAGAAATAGTTTGAACATTCTGCCTTTCAGTCCAAAGGTCCACTCCAGCCCCTGAACCCAGCTGCTCCTGCATAGTTTCTGGGTGTACTGAATGAAGGCAGAATGCCTCAGTGTCCCCACCGGTGGCTTTCTTCTCTTGGGAGAGCCCCAAGCTGCCACTTTCCTTGCTCAGGCGACTCTGCCCCGGCAACTTCTGCCTGTCTTGTCTGAGGTCCGGGCACAGCAGCAGCAGCTGACCATGGCCTGCCAGCTGGTATCTGAGCAACTGCTCGTGGGTGTCCTTCCGGTTCCCAGTCTCCTGCAGGTGCGTCTGCTGAGCAGGAGAGCCTGGAGCGCAGGTGTGCCCAGGGGACGTGGTGCCAGTACTACTGGGAGCGGGCACAGCAGCCTCTTCTGGGACGGCGTGGCGGCTGACCTTCCTTCTGCACACTCCGTTATGCGACTGGTGACGGAGCTGGCTCAGCTTGCACGGCATGACCTCCATCCTCACACCTGTGAAGAAAAGAAGCAGGGGAAGAATATGGATTTCATTCTCAATCAGTTGATCACACATTTTGCATATTTAGCATTCTTGACAAGATACTGTCAAATAATTAAAGATTGAATAACATCAGCTTATAGATTTCCAAATATCTTTGGGTATGTATTTTTCCCTTAAAAAGCACTTAAAAAAAGTATCCTATGTTCAATTTGTAATTAATACTAAATATCTAATAAAAGTTTGATAGTACTGCTTTCTAGAAAAGCACTTTTATAATATTGATAAGTCAACAAGGATTTTTCATTATAAACACAAGACTAAAACATGAAAACCAGACCACCTTCAGGCCTCACTAGTGGGCCAGTTCACACCTATATTAAGAAATGTGAACTCTAAAAAGCATTCTTATTTAATACTTTGGCTTTCATGCCAGTGCACAATGTAAATATCTTTGATTTTAAAAAAAACATGAATATAATATGTAGAGATAATATAAATGTATGAACAAACATCCACATATGAGTTGTGCATGTAGAAAGACAAAAAGAGCACTCAACTTGCAAAATTAGGGTTCAAGTTCTTTTCTCCTGCTGGCTGGCTTTGCAAATTTTGTCCTGTCAGCCTCTTTCTGGGCTTCAGTTGTATAATTTCATTTTATTCTCAGGTGACACTTAACAATTTACTAAAATGTATTTCCTGTTAGCAATCTTGTTTTAATTGTTTTCGTTTCTTGGCATTTCATTTGTATTTTATTTTTTCTATTAAAATTAAAAATAAATTCAGAAGCATAGAACACTGGTGATGCAATGATCTAGGTACCACACAGTATAGTGTAGGTGAAGACAGCCATGCGGAGGTAAGAAGCATGTTCCGTTGGATCCATGCATGAGAGTGTATCACGCGTACAGAGGTCATCTTTCATGTGCCCTACAGCAAAAGAATAGGTTGAAACCTGTTCTCAACCCCTGGGGGCATAGGTGGAAATATTGTCATCTATATTTACCGTCTCTGCTCTTCTTACATCTCACCACCAAATTCATTAACTTCCCTTCTATATACAATGTAGATGCTAATTTATTAACCTGCGTATTATGCTTTTCCCCAGGTTTATTGAAATCTGTCTTGGTTTGTGTTCAGAGACAGTAATCATGTGGATCTCAAACCACAAGAGGTAGTATTGGGTTAAAAAATACCAATTTCCTACTTCAATTTAATCTAACAATGGGTGGAAAATGAGGTGAGGATGAGAGAAGGTAATAACCTAAATATATGTAAAATGCTTTTGATATGGAGAAGTAAAATGAGATAGAGTAATCATGTTGTTCATACTGTTTCCATGATGCGTCGATTAATATTATGATAAACCCGTGTTATTCTTCTCTCTCCTTTTCCAGTCGTTTTGCTCAGCATGTATCTGCCGCAGCCACCTACCTGAGGGATGATTCTCTGGCTTAGGGCTGTGAGAACTTTCAGGTTACTTAGCTGTCTTATGGGAGCTGCAACTCCTTCCAGAAGTGTTTCTTGACAGCTCAAACTACATTGATTTATGCCTCAATACTTGTTGACTGGAGTTTTTCTTTTGACCTGTGCAGCTGCTTCTATTATTGGTCACCTTTCCTTGTGTGACAGTCTCATCTTCCTCCTAGGACTTCGAGTTCCTTCAGGGAAGGAATTTTTTTGTGCCATCAACCATTTGTCCCCTCATTATGCCCAGTCCTATGCCAAGCACTGAGCTTGGTATCATCTCCATAATTACTGCTCCCACCAGGAGGAAAAGACATAGTTTATCACGATCAGCAAATAACCAAAGAACAAGAACAATAAATTCTCAGGTAGAAGCAAACTTTAAAAAGGTAAAAAGGCTTTGAATTTTAATCCCTCGGTAAAACCAATAGCACTTCATGTAAGAGGAATCAAACACGGCGAGTCACCTATTTTTCAATCCACTGAAGATATTGTTATCCTGTTTTTGAGAGACCTTCACTGGAAATCTTTTCCCCCTTGTTCTTCGAGTCTGCATCTATTCATAAAAGACTAACACAAGCGTAGCTTTCCTTTGCAGACCCAAAAACATTTAAAAAATCTCCCATGAATTATTTACATGGCAGCTCCAATCAGCAACGTACCTGACAGACTCCCCAGCTGAAATGAAAGTTCACTGTGTAAAGGTGCCCAGGGAGGCTGGCCGCCTCCCACTGTGAGGTTATAGACAGAACTAAGTCAGCACACATTATATGTCAGCGCCGACATCAGAAGGAATCAAATCCTTTGATCTCGGACCTCCACAGGAAGCTTAGATCTCAGACAAATTAGATAAAAAATGAATTTATAGCAGATATGTGTCCTAAGGCATTCAGCTGAATGTTTGGGTTTTAGGGAAGGAAGGATAGTGTGTTTCAAAACATACGAATTGGCATGCCTCCTCTCCACCCCCGCCTTGGTGATGAGTCCCCATTAAAATGGAAAGATGGGATTATAAATCATCCCTCCTTTGCCTGTTAGAGTCCCACTGGTAGATCTGATCAAGTGTTAGAAAAAAATGAGATAAAATATGGGGAATATATGTACCTTCTCTACAGAGAGGGGAACTCATTGGTTTGGGGGCCCTCTAGCTCCATGCACAGTTAATATATTTCCGAGCTATCTTTAACCTCTTTTGACTTCCAAAACTTTCTCGAGCAACACATACATGCCGTGCCAGTGATTTTAAAAAATTTTTGTGGCTTCTTTTGCAATGAGAACATTAACAATGAATTTCCCCTCTCCTCCTACCTTCCCCTATCCTGTTCATATTTTCCATGTGCAGCAGCCAGCAGTTGGGTTACCTGGATTCAGTACAGAGGCCTTATACAACTGCCTGGACCTTTGAGCCTAAACAAGGTACGAAGTAGAGAGATGTACAACTGATCAGCCAACAGAAAGAATGTGTGCCACCTTGCTTCCTCATTTGTCAATAGGGCAATAGTCTTGCACATATATTGGAGAAGGTATATGCAATAATTAACAAACACTATTGCCTAGGCCCTGTCTAGATTATTTTGTTCCTTTAAGTAAAAAAATTATTATTTATTTTTAATAAGTAATACATGACAAATTAAGAGGTATAAAAATCAGAAAATTATAAAATGAAGGAAAAATGTCTTTAGTCTCACACTATAAGATAGGCAATATCCATTTTATTGTTTCTGTGATACTCTAGCAATGAATGTGCTTTAGTAAACCTGATTTAACTCATTAATCCATCTGGAATTTACCTTGATGTATGTTTCAAAATGTAAATGTAGATTGGCAAATGTTCTAAATAGTCAAGTATACTAGCCCCATTTATAGACTGTTTTCCTTTGTTTTTCCTTCTATTTCTTCTTTTATCAATGTATTATACTGCTACATCTAATATCTATATCTATACCTATATATATAATATCTACATTCAGCTGTGACTATTTCCACTAATGTGCCTATATAGTCTTGTAACAGAATGACATTGTCTTAAGAATAGCAACATAAATATTTCTCTGGTAGAGCTATGCATTTCCACTAGCATAAAATCTATTTCTCTTAGAAAATGGGCTTTCTGTCATCACTCTGTATTTTCTGATGAACTGTAGAATCATCTTTTGCTACTCAAGACTGTAAAAAGTGATTGGAATTGCATTAAATCCATTCATTTGGGAATAACTGAAGTCTTTGCAATGTTAGTCAATATAATTAAAACCATTTTGTAATTCCCTATGTATTCAAGTTTTCTTTTTAGACTGTTTAATGAAATATAGCTTATTTTTAAAATACATCTGACACGTCTCTTGTTAAGACTTTCCAAGACAGCATATTCTTTGGTTACTATTGTATATTTTACCATTAACTTATATGATATTATTTAGATGGACATTATATTTGAGGAAGTTATTCAAGTTATTCAAAAATTACAGCAGTTAATGGTTGAATCTTTTAAGTTATCCTTAAAAATATTATATCATCTGCAAAACATCTCCAACATTGTCCTCTTAATTTTGTTTTATATCTGGCTGTGTTTCTTAGGATTTCAAAATATATGTTATACAATTATGATAAGCATAAATATGTGTTTTTGTCCTCATTCAAATAAGAATTCCTCTAATATTCCATTGTTAACTGTAATATTGGTTCTTGTTTGAAAATAGCATCAGAACACTTCATGTTATTTAGTAGGCATGCCCTTATCCCTAATTATTTTTAAAGTTTTTTCATAGAACAAATACGATATGCTTTTCATATAGTATTTTTCATGTATTTTCACAGTATTATTCATGTTTTTAAAGTAGGAGATGGTCATATGTTGTTTCTTATATATTATGGACATGCTATTTGTTAAACATTTCCAAGCTATTTCCTATGGTTTTACTTTACCGGGAACTTGAGATAATTTCTGGTCCTCGACTGTTTTGCTCTTCCCTGCTTCCAGACAACTTAAGGCCATCCTCCTTTCCCCTCTTCCTGTAATTCTTATAGATTTGTACTTATAAAAAGTAAATTGATAGTCCTTTCATTTTATATTCACAAATCACACCATTTGTAGTCAATAGGTCTCCAAAGCGGTAGAAGTAAGTTGATGTTCATAGTCACACGTGCGTAATAGGCCAAATAGCCTGACTTTTTTATGTTTCATTTTTTAACTCCCAATATTGGGTGCATAGATTCCACACAAAACACAATGTGAACAATGGCCAAAGATCAGTGCACAACTGGAGAAGGCAGCACTGAGGTTTGCAGTAGTGGCTGTCTGCAAAGACAAAAGCGGTGGCACAGAGACTGGAAGAAGAAGCTAAAGCAGCCAACAGAAAGCATCTCCTAGAATCAAGAAGTCACATTTTGCCCATCATTAGGACACAAAAGATGTGCGCTCATCATCCTGCTATTAATTTTGTAAACCTGGACAAACTTTCTATATCTTTTTTAGAAGAAGTAGGGGATCTATTTTTTTCAGCAGTTGCAAGAACTCCTGGAATCCAGAGATCTCTGGAAAGAGGGAATGAAAAGAAAAGGGACTTATTTCATCCTTGTCTTCATCATTCACTCAATAATCATTACCGGGGCTCTAATATCCTACATCCTCACGGTAAAAATGCTTCTGGGCTTGTAAAAAACACAGAATTTACACCAAAGATCTGAATAAGATGAGCAAAAATAATTATATTACGTATAAAATGTGTTCAGCGAACAAGAGGAGAGTGTTATAAAAGTTGAGAGAAGGGAGCTACTCCTTCCAGATCATTTGAAAAAGAGAATAGGTATTTGATCTGGATCAGAATGAATGGGGGACTGTGGATATGTGGATATACTAGAGAAGGACATCTGGTTATGGGGACGCCTATATTTTATATGGGAAATACTCTCCCACAGGGAAAAGAGATATGAAGTGGAGGAGTAGACACTGTAAGGAATGTATTAAATGAGACATAATTGAAGACACCGTTGACACCATTTGTAGTCAATAGGTCCCCAAAGTGGTAGAGATAAGTTGATGTTCATAGTCACACATTCGTAATAGGCCAAATAGCCAGACTTTTTACGTTTCATTTTTTAACTCCCAACATTGGGTGCATAGATTCCACACAAAACACCATGTGAACAGTGGCCAAAGATCAGTGCACACGACTTGGAGAAGACAGCACTGAGGTCTGCAGCAGTGGCTGTCTGCAAAGACAAACGCGGTGGCAATATCTGTGAAAATCGAGTGTAGAGAGGGAGAGAGAAAAAGTTGACATTGAAGAGGTAGAATGGATCATTTGCCAAGCAAGAGGACAGGGTGGTAAAGAGAGAACTAAGAGTTAGAGAGAACTCTGAGGTACATAGACTGGAAGATTTGGAGGCTATTAACCAGTTTAGGGGAGCAAAAAAACAGTTGAAAAAGAGTTCTTCAAAATTGAACTTTGACACAGCAAACAGGACTCCTTTCCTGGCATTTCTATGAACCTGAGTTTGTGCAAACTGGACAACCAAGCCCTTAGCAAATGGAACTTGAAACAGCATGCTATGATTTAGGAGTTAGAGGACCTAAACATGTCACTTAGGACAATGATATTCTTTCTCTCCTTTAGCATTCTCTCCCATACTTAAATTCTTAAATGCACATTGTTTGTTGTGAGTGATTTACACTTAATTGCTTTTTGCCTGGAATTGTTCTCTAATTTTCCAACCATATTGAAAATCCATGAAGGACAGAGGACCAGATATCAGCTCTCTATAACTATACAAGGAGAGCCTTATGATGTCCTAAATAAACATCAGGATACCAGTAAGTACTTATTTAATATTTATTGGGAGATAAAATCTAATTGCATTCATTAAGTCATTCCAGCAGGCTCTCACTTAAATGTTTCAAAGATGAGTAATAGCTTCTGCCAGGGTTTCTCGTCCTTGGCATTACTGACACTTTGAGCCAGCTAATCTTTGCTGTGGGGGAGGCCCTGTGTATTGTCAGATGTTTACAGCATCTGTGGTCTCTACTCACGAGATGACAGGACTACTCCCTCTCTCCCAAGCTGTGGCAACACAAAAGTCTTCTGGAGGTAGTGAGGTCAACTGTCCCAGATTATCTGGGACTGGGGAAATTCTTGGGATGCGACACTTTCACTTTTAAAATTGAGACAGTTCTAGGAAAACCAGGATGAGTTAGTCACCCAACCTGGGAGGCAACATCGCCCTGGTTGAGAATCACTGTCCTGTGGGAACAGGAAGTCATCTATTCAATGAATCCCAAAGACCATAAGTGCTAATATGGAGGCATACTTTCTATGTTCTTTGAACCCAATGAGGAACGTACTCATTTTGATTGAGGAGGGAGGGACTGCGGAAAGCTTTTTTTTAAAAAAAGTTTTTAGTGGACACATAATAATTGCACGTATTTATGAAACACAAAGTAATATTTTGATACGTGTATACAATGTGTAATGATCAAACCCAGGTAATGAACACATTTATCCCCTCGAACATTTATCACTTCTTTGTGTTGTGAACATTCTTAAGAAAAATGCACCTTAAGTGAGTGCTTAATGCTTGACCAGGATTTTTTTAAAAATTTTAATTTTTATTGTTTTAGGGATACGTGTAGTTTTGTTACATGGATATATTTCGTGGGGGGTGAAGTCTGGGCTTTTACTTTACCCATCACTTGAATAGTATACACAGTACCCAATAATAGGTAACTTTTCATCCCTCATCTTCCAACAATCCTCACCCTTTGGGAGTGTCTAATGTATAAAAGAAAGAAAAATGTCCTTTGAGCAGGTTTTAGCAGGTGAACGCCAAAAATCCAACTAGAGGAAACTGTGCAAGTAAATGAGCAGGAAGATATTGGACAAGTCCCAGGGTGAGTGAGTGAGTGTGGTGAGGGTAAGCAAAGGCAATAACCCCAAATAAGAATGAAAACCCAGAATAAGGTTAGAAAGATTGGATAGAGGCAAGTCTTAGAGGGCTGCAAGTCTTAAATGACAATTAAAAAACCCCAACGATAATACAATATGCAAGGAATTTTTTCTGCACTCTTTACTGACATTAACTCACTTAATCTGTATAACAGCCGTAAGCCTGGGCAGTATTATTATGGTCGTTTAACCAATGAGGAAACTAAAAGGCACTGAGAGGTTAGGTATCTTGCTGGAGGCCACCAAATCAGTCAATAGGGGAGTTAGATTTAAAACCAGTCTGACTCCTGAGTTTCCTGCTGTCACATCCTCCTGCCTCTCCAGCTGACAACAGGAATTCATTTAATCTTATGAATAGCAGAGTGACATGAGCAGACATGGATTTTAAAAGATGGCTTAGATGGCTCTATATGTCAAAAACTCTGGCAACAGGAAAATAGAAGCGATATATGCTCTATTCCCTTCTTCCCCCAACACAACTCTCTAAACCCCTTACCGCATGCATGCAATTTTTGGTAAAAGGTGGTGAATTTGCTATTTAAATCTGGTACTAATGCTCAGTTCCATCAGATCAATGATCTTAAGTGCGATGGCAGTGCTTAGTGAAGGCCCTGGGCTGAGGAGAGAGACAAGCCAATCACTTTATCATCAAATGTTGAAAGTTTAGAAACACAGAGGAAAAGGGGAAACTAAAGTGCCATGGAAATAATGGAATAAGACCAAATTTATTTAAAGCTAGCGATAATTAGGTGTTTCATAGCTGGTAATAATTTCAAAAAAAAAATTCAGAAGATGTCTCATTATTTGCCTTCGAAACAATACTCTTAAGATTTGGAAAAAGCTTGGAAGATAAGGAAACAAATCCGCTATAATTCCCAGGGGAGAATTTGGATAACACGTCTTTTTATTTTTAACTTGGGTATCCTAATAAAACGGCCTCTTTGATGCTCCTATCTCTTCAATCTAAACTCTTCCATGGGAGCTCTGTCCCTTGTCTCATTCCTGATAATTTATTAATAAGCCACTACATAAAAAATGTTCCTTAATAAAACACCCAGGCATCGTGGACTGCTTAATGTAGTTAATTTAAGTGGGGCAACTGAGATTCATGCAGATGGCCATATTAGATTAGGGAAGACATTAGCATCACTCTTGCCCTTCACTGAAGAATGCAGCTCAATACGAAACGCTAAGTGCAGACGGCAGTTGTCAAACACCTGCCCTGAGTTTACATGAAATAATATGGACAAGAGTCTTCTAGAAACCAAAATTAAAATGGCCTTAGATGGAATCTAGAAAGAATTCCCATACCCTTCCCTGTCTCCATTCTTTCCACCAAGACCATCACCCCATCTTTTGGTGCAGTTTCAGGAGCTGGAGTATGGCTGGCTAATGTGTTGGGAAAATTTTTTTTAAATCTTTATTTCCTTTATGGGGAAAAAAAATACAAACATGCAAACAAACTGATACATGTGTACATGCACACATGTACACACACACACACACACATGAACACACACACATGCAAGAGCTCATTCAACTATTTAGAGGCAGAATGACATTGACTGCTATTTTTTGGTTAAACATGCACTCGGAACCAGTAGGATTGGTATTCCTTTTCAAACAGAAAATATGATAATTGGTTCTTACTTAGAAAAAGTAGAAATAGTCTTCTCTTCAGAGCATATGTTTTAAAATGTTGCAGACCCATGGAAATCATGTGAATATTTTTCATGTATCATATCCATACTTGGCAAAGCCATCTTGTTTTCTGTCTAGTCTTCCTACTTTTGGCAGTAGTCTTAGTAGGATGAGGGCAAAGCATTGGTCCCAGGCAAATGCTTATCTTTTCTCTGCTTGGCTCTAATTCTAATGGCAATTTAACAATATAACAAGTAAAATCATCTGGCATAATCTACCATGTAGACAAATAATACGTTTTGCTAAAAGTACAACTAAACAACAAAGCAGAGCTTAGCAAAGCTGACTCATTTTTTGAGGGTTCTCTACTCAATCTAATTTGCATAGTTGGTATTTGGCAACTACACTCTCTTCTTTCCCAATTTGATAAATGTTGCCAAATTGGCAGCTTTGCAATAGCTAAGGGAAAGATTATATGCCTGTATTCTGGTTTCCTCTTTTTCTCTATGTAACGAACTCAAATGTTAAACCAATAATCTTCTACTAAGAAAAAACATATAAACGTCAATTCAAATAATTGGTTAATAGCTGAGTGAATCAGCTGGACCCATGTATTTCCGTGCTGGGGTATAATTTCCTTGAGAAGAAATAACAAAGACTAAAGAAGGAGCTATAAACGAAATTGCTTTGGAAACTGACAGCCAGGGGGAGAGGGAGGCTCCTTTCACCCACAGTGGGTCTCTCCTGTGGGAGTCACCCCCGCATCCCAGCTTACCTTCCCCCACCACAGTCTCCTCTTTTTCGGTCCCTGCTTGAGATCCTCGGCATTTGGATGAGGTATGGATACGATCCTTTTGACCATTAGTCTGGGATTCAGAAATCTCTTCAGGTTTTGTCTCTGTATGCATGGGAACAAAAGAGCTTTCTGTTTTCATTTGTAAGTTACATTTTCATTTGTAAGTGGGCCCTAAGTGGTAAGGTGTTTCCCCCCATAACTGTGACATACATGTGGTAGAATGCACATACTATATTCAGAGTTTAAGAAATCATGACATAAAATCCCATGTGCCTTTCACCAACTTGACTGTACTGTCCAATGCAGTAGCAGCCACATGTGGCTGTTGAATACTTGAAATGTGACTAGTCCCAATTGTGATGTACTGTACACACCCAATTTTGAAAAAAATGGAAAATATCTAATGTTTTTATATCCATTACATATTAAAATAGTATTTTTTATATACTGGGTTAAATAGCTACTAGAATATTATATATACCTTGCATTTGTGGCTCATGTTGCACAGAGCTGATTAATAAGTAACAGAATGTTACTATTAATAGTACTTTTTAAACCTTATATTTTGAATAAATAATTATTTATTCACAGGAAGCTGCCAGGAAATGGCACCTTTACCCAGCCTCTTCCATTGTTAATAACCTACAGTATGGTATCAAAACATGGAAATAGAAATTGGTACAATTCATAAAATTCAAGCAGATGTGTAATACTGATTGAAAACTTTGTATCTTCAGCCTACCCCTAGCTGCAGAGATACTTCATCTTCTATTAATTTATTTAATAAATGCATTAATCACAAATATTTTTTTCATTCTTCATGCCAGGCACAGTTCTAGGCACTGGGAAGATGATGGTGAGTAAGGGAGATCTGGTCCTTGCCCCCATACAGCTTTTATTCTTGTTTGAATGGTAGAGGATAAACAAATAAATTTATACTATAATGTGAAGTAATGCCATGCCATGGTATGGAAAGAAGATAGTTATAGGGGAAGAAGTAGATATTTTTGCACAGATGTGATCAGGGAGCATATACTCTAAGATAAAATCACTTTAAAACAAAACAAAACAAAACCAAAGACCAATAACAGGAGGTGGGGGGAAAGGCCAGTTTCACTTAAGAATGTTTTTGATGGTGCAGTAAAAAGAATTTTATTAAAAATGTAAATAATAATTTTCTCAAGTAAAAGCAATTTTGCAATTGAGTTTTGAGCTGAACTACCTGCTTTTTTCAAGGAACAACATTTTTACTTGAAAGAACTTGGAACAGTGATTGAGAAATAAACTGTGGTTACTCATACTTCATTATTTGGCAAATTTTCTTTTTTAAAATCAATGAAGTGGGTTTTTTAAAAAAAGAAACAAATTACAGTATTTGCTGCCACTGATGAAATTCAAGCTTTCATGGGAAACTTCGAATTTTGGAAAACTTGTGTCAACTACCATGAGCTTCACAGATTTCTGATTCTTAAAGATTCTTGTTGATATTAACTAATTCTACTTTTTGAATTGTAGAATGAAATATGTCGACATTTAAAAACATCTGAGCAACTCAGTGAAACAATATTTTTCAAATGGCCAAATACAGGGAAATGTGTCCACTGATATTGAAAGTTTGAAAGAACCAAAAGGAGACACTGAGGTAACAGATAAGTTAGTAACTGCAGGAAGAAGCCACCTTTAGAGCTGGGGGAACGAAAGAAAAGAGATGGGGTCAGCAGAGCTTAGGGAGAGGTTCCTGCATGGCTAGCAGATTTCAGACAGAAAATGGAGGGTGAAAATTAAATCACATACTTCACAGGGTCATATAAGATTTAAAAATTATGAAAAATCTGCTTATAAACCAGAAGAAACTACACATACACACTCATACCACCCCACACACAGTGTAGAAAGAACTTCAGATTAAAAACAAACACAAGAGTGCAGTTCAACAAATCGCAGGCAATGCAAGGCAGAGCCAGGTTGAGATCCCACTTTTCTTGAGCAACACACAGAGTTTCCTTCTAGTTTGCCCAGCTCAGTGCACCAGGACAGGGAGAGAGACGGGGATAGCACCCTAAAGCCTGGTTCAAATACAGAGCGTGTATCTAGTCGAGCATCCCTTCTTCCCAAGTATCTCTCAGAAATCCAAGCACGGTGAATGTACCAGTTAGTAGTGGCACCATGCTACGCCCTCTTTCTTTCTTTTACTTTTTCTCTTTGCCTCTCCTCGTTTTGCTTCTTTTTAAATTCAGCTTTTAATGTAATTCTTTTAAATTACAACTTTGGTCTTGGTGACACAAGTGTTTCTTCTGCTCATTGGATGGTCTAGCCTGGCGCGTGGGGACATGGTGGAGGAAGGAATTTTCCAATGCCTGATCTATGCCTTCCTCTCCTGCACTTGCAGAACAGAGTAGAAAGATAGAAGCCTCATTTATAAAACCTCCTTCCCTCAGTGACTCCATGTCTCCAGCCAGAACAATAATAGTAGTAATAATAATAATAATATTCCACTTCTGGGATATGTTTAAGAACATAATTTCTATGCTTCTAGAGATAAACACACAAAGCACTCTCTTCCCTCTTTGGAAGGAGAATAGGATATTTCCCCCTGATTCTTCAACTCGCTTTTTGGAGGGTCACCTGGCAGGGGAGCATAGTGTCTCAGAGAGTGGGATTTAGAGCCAAACTGCCTGGCTTGTTTGTGGTTGTGTGGCCTTGGGCAGGTGACTTACCCTTTTTGTGCCTCATTCCCTACCTCCATAATATAGACATACTATTTAGTATCCACCTCATTAGGTTGTTGTGAGTATTAAATAAATTAATTTATCTAAAGTACTCAGAACCTGGTCCATAGTGAGTATTTAATAAATATGAATTTTCTCTTATTGTTGCTGTTTTTTTACTTAAGATCAAGTAATCCTTGTCTCTACTATGTTAATTGAACAATTTGGCTTCATGTAGTTTTACATGTTGTAGACGCTTATAAAAATTTGGTTTTGGGGAAAGAAAAAGAATCATTAATGTATTATATGTGAGGACTATCTTTTTTCAAAAAATTTTCATTCCAAAAACCAAACATCATGTACTTCTGTGGCTTTTGCTTTTCTTAAACCAACAGCACACCAGACAGCTCAGAGCCAGCCATGAGACCGCAGAGCACAGGGAAGCAGCCAGGATGATGGTCGACTTCTCCTTTCTAGTCACGGGCAAGACAGCAAACGGCCTGGATCGAGCTGTAATGTTGACTCCTGTTTTAAAAAAAAAAAGTTTTAATAATATATCAATAAGGGGCTAATATCATAAAAATATTGTGAAATAGGTATGATTACCTGGCACATAGTAGGTGTTCAAGATTTATTTATTGAATTCAATGATTAAATAAATGAATCAATAAGAAATCCAAGATTTATATTTCTGAAGAACTACAAGTTCCCAACAGCAACACGTAATAGTAGTTCTTTCCAATTCTGTTCATTATTGATGGAGATTTCTTCCAATTCTCCCCTTCAGTTCTCACCAGTGCACAATTTCAGCTTCATTCACTCTTATGTTCCACTAATTCAAACAAAAATGTTCTTGGCTCCAGAATGTGTGAAACTACTTGCTCTGACGCTTGCATCTACTCAAGATATGCCATGTAACACGTCAAAACTGGGGCACAAGGACTTCTACTATAACACCAAAAGACTTCCTTAATTTCTAAGGGAATTTTGTGGGTGGAGCCACATTGGCAATGGATGATGGGCCAAAGTGGGGTCCCCTTGTTGACAGGGCACATCTAAGAATTCCTCTGGAGCCCCTCTCTTTTATAGATGAAAAATTTTGGTTTTCACTGCTTATTGTTTATGAAATAAGGCATAAAATAAATCTAAAAAAGAAACTTAACCTATCAGCATTAAAAAACCCACACACAGGCCGGGCGCGGTGGCTCACGCCTGTAATCCTAGCTCTCTGGGAGGCCGAGGCGGGCGGATTGCTCGAGGTCCGGAGTTTGAAACCAGCCTGAGCAAGAGCGAGACCCCATCTCTACCATAAATAGAAAGAAACTAATTGGCCAACTAATATATATAGAAAAAAGTAGCCGGGCATGGTGGCGCATGCCTGTAGTCCCAGCTACTCGGGAGGCTGAGGCAGAAGGATTGCTTGAGCCCAGGAGTTTGAGGTTGCTGTGAGCTAGGCTGACGCCACGGCACTCACTCTAGCCTGGGCAACAAAGCGAGACTCTGTCTCAAAAAAAAAAAAAAAAAAAAAAAAAACCCACACACAAATGCTTATAGTAGCTCTGTTCATAGTTATAAAACCCAAGAGCAACCCAAATGTCCTTCAACAAAAGAATGGATAAACAAACTACAAATATAAATAAAATAAATAAATACATAATGATAAATAAATTATCTATTTATTAACCAAAAATAAATAAATAAAGGACAAAAGAAAAAGAACAAACTACTGATAACCTGTAACAACTGAGATCAGAGGCATTATGGGGAGTGGGAAAAGCCCATCTCTAAAGGGTGTGGGTGACAGTGAGTTAAAAGACTTGTTGACAAGTGCTCATTACATATTTTCATGAGAGTCACATTTAATACTTCAGAGGGAGATATTTAAAAAATGGTTTGTCAAGAAGAACTGGGTCACATGAGCAATTTTCCCACACCTTGTACTTTTAAAGCATGAGATTATTAATGGGTATTTGTCACCATTTCAGGGGAGGAGAGGATGAGGAGCACAGTACCCAAAGATAAGGTTTCATAATATTCATAATTCCTAATAATATCCAAAGATAAGGTTTCATAATATTCATAATTTCCTGTGATTCTCTTTCTTATAAATTAAAATTTTCCTATTAACACCCAACCAAATGTCATAGAAATAGGAGGAAAAAAAGAAAAAAAAAAGAAACAAGTCATACACTCAAAGTGAACTGAAACATCTAGAGGAAAATGTACATTTGGGTTCTTGTTCACTGGGAGTCTCCTAAGCCTTAATTCCTACATGTGCTCTTTCTTCTCACACCTTAATGATACAGCCAAGAGAATGCTTTCTCTAAACTATAATGACTTCTTAGTCATAATAGGAGTTATTCCCATTATAAGGGAGAAGGGGTTATTTTTTTTTTCCAAAACAGAGAATAAAAGCACACTATGCTGAAATTACCTGGAGGGAAAGTGACAGCAAAAACAAAGTGCCAGTTGGACCCAGAGATCAAGATTGCCAAGTTGGAGAAGCTCACGTAACCATCTTGAGTTTCTGCCATGGTGCACCCTGCAAACAAACACAAAACAAAATGTAGATGTCGGTTGTCTATTCAACAACAATGTCTTCAAGTCTTCTCTGAAGATAAGCAATTGGACAATAATGCACAATTTCTAAAAAAAATATTAAAGAGATTACCTTATCTGTCAGTTCTTTCTTAGACAAGTCTTGAAACCAAATAAGTGAAGATAGAGCAAAAGCTAACATGTATTAAAACTCACTATGCCAGACACCATGCTTTAAATACATCACTGCACATAACATATACAATAACCCTGTTATTGCTATTATCTATATGCTAGAGATTAAGAAATAGGTTCATGAAAGTTTAAATTACTTTGTGCTGGAGGTACAGCCCAAATCTGCCTGATTTCAGTGTTTATATTCTTAACCACTACTATATTGACTATTTTATTATTAAATGTATATCAAGAAAAAAATTCTATTAACTTTCTATGTGGTCAGTTTCCAGAGTCCACCTCTCTTGTGTTCAAGAAATCTATAGTTTATAAGGTAGCAGAGTTAGGACAGGAGATTAGGACAACAATCATTTATCAAATAATGACTGAGAAAGCTACTCTGATTTAGCAACTTGGATCTCCTGGACCTTGATTTCCCTGAATAAAAATGCAAAAAGAAAGCTTACCTCTTCTAACAGTAGCCCACCCATTTATAAGGTGAAAGAACACAATTTAGGATCCCATTCACGCTACCATTAATTGTCTTTTTGATTCTATCATCTCTAAATTGTTTTGCTAATCAACAGCTGCTACACTTCACTCTAGAAATGTCACTATGATTGGTATGGTAGACAAAGAGTTAGGACAGTGGTCTTAAAGTTTATAAATTAATTTGGGATTTCTAAGGCTGAAAGGTATTATAAAGATATGCTTAGTGTTACATTTTTCAATTCAATTGCTCAATCTTTTTGTGAAAACATTGTCTTTCCTCATCAATTTTGCAGAGCTAACTAAAATTTCCTTCTTAAGAAACATCTTTTCTTTCATCTCTTCAGAGTCCTAAAATAAATAAAATGCCCAGAAAAATGAAAATAAATAAGCCAAGACTCAAATAAATGATAGGCGTCCAAGATAAATGCAGTTTATACTCTTTAAAACCTATATGCATCAAAATTATGGTCAATAAACTCTTGCAAACAATGAACGGCAGAGTACAGATGTTCAACATGAAATCGTTTGCTGCAGTTTTTCCTTTGACAAACGTCCTTATTGTTCCCATCTTTGGAAGAATACAAAGCAGCATTTAATCGCAATGTGTCCGTAGAGCACAGTGAGTCTGCCTCGTAGAACAGCCGCCAAATTGCCTAATGGAAAGTGCTTTAGCTCCAAATGGGTTTGCTTTTGCGTTAAATACCAGCTTGCCTTAGAGATCTCTACAAAGAGTCCCATATATATCTATGATATTCTCAGATTTGAAGCATATGTGCCCTAAAGCTGAGGCAATTGCTTCCAAGTACAGTATATTACTCCAGGGATCATCATATCTTTGGAATAGCTATCATGAAATATACAAATGCAATTGACAGGCTCCCTGATCAAACTGGTATAAACAATGTACAGGCTAGAGGGAAAATGTGGGGTGTTGGGTTTCATTGAGATTGGAATTGATTACACAACTATCAGGAGAATGGGTTTCTGCAGGGTAGATGGTTTGTAAAGTATCCCCTTTGCAACTCACATCATTCCCACAACCAGTCCACTCACCCCTAGCTCTACATACTAGCAACCTGTTACATCGTTAATGTTGAGATGTTATCTTTAAAAATATTTAGAACATAGTTTTGTACAACTATGATTTATAGCAGTGGTCCCCAACCTTTTTGGCACCAGGGACTGGTTTCACGAAAGACAATTTTTCCACAGATGCGGTAGTGGGGTTGGGGGAGGGAGCAGGCAGAGCTCACCTCCTGCTGTGTATGCACCCCCCCTTTCCTAGGTTTCTAAGTTTCCGAAAATACAATTTTTCCACAGACAGGGAGATAGAGGGGTGGCAGAGCTCTGTGGCTTGGGAGCTGGGGACCACAAATTTATAATGTAAAAGGATCTGGAGGACTTTTAAATATTTACCCTTGTATAATTCTACATTTTATGGTAATGGAATGCAACTTTTCTCCCACTGAGAAGGATCTATTAAGAAAGAATATGAAGTTAAATTGCAGAATAAAAGATTTAGACTAGATATATAGATATGGGTTTTGTTGTTGTTATCTATTTTTCTCCAGGAAATACTTAGAGGAAGTTAGATAATCTATCCCAAATGCTTTTGGTGCCATTCTATCTGAAGTGAAGAAGAAGTATTTCATGATGGCTCCAAAAAAAACCCTTTAATCATATGAAATAGGGTCTTTGAGTGATGTGGGCATTCTAAAACCAGAACACTACATGTGACTTCTTCCCTACTTCATAACACACACATAAAACATGTGTATAGAAGACACCTTCATCCCATTCTTCATACTTTCCCATTGGATCTCCTCAAAAGGACAATGACGATGATACTGATCCAAGTGGCCCAGGTGGCTTGAGCGTAGCTTGGTATCAGTAGGATAAAACAGCATTTTAACACCTCGTTCATTTTACATGGCCACAATAAGAGTCTAAGCTGGTCAGTAATGACATCCTTGGGATAACTGAAAGAAACATAGTGAAAAGTGGAGGTGGGATAAGGGCCAGAAGTAGGTCAAAGGAAAATATGGAATATGAGTAAGGCATGGCTAGGAGAAGGCATGGAGCGTCGCCGTAAGGCATAGAGTTGGGTAATGCATGAAGTATGAGTAAGATATGGATTACAGGTGAGGTATGGCATAGGAGAAGGCATGAAGCATAGGTAAGGCATGGGATATGGGTAAGGCATGAAGTATGTGTAAGGTATGGTATGAGAGAAGGCAGGGAATATGGGTAAAGACATAGAGCAGGTGGGTAAGGCATGGAGTACAGGTAAGGCATGAAACA
The DNA here is from genome assembly GCF_040939455.1 of Microcebus murinus. Lineage (NCBI taxonomy): Eukaryota > Metazoa > Chordata > Mammalia > Primates > Cheirogaleidae > Microcebus > Microcebus murinus. The sequence continues at coordinate 94,238,525 of NC_134108.1, read as the reverse complement.
TGAGTAAGATATGGATTACAGGTAAGGTATGGCACAGGAGAAGGCAGGGAGCATGGGTAAGGTACAGGGTATGGGTGAGTTGTGGAGTAGGGGTAAGGTACACAGTGTAGGCAATGTTGGAGCCTGGACAGACCATGGGTAATATATGGAGTAGAAGATGGGTCAGTTGAGTTTCAGTAGTCAGGTGAGGGTATCTGTTGTAAATATTACTAGGACATGAAAAAAAAAGTGGAAAATTAATATTTTTGATTCTGCCATATTAAGGTCAGAAAGTGAGTTACTGTTATAGCCTAAAGCATTCCCTGTACCAAAATGCCAACGGCAGTTAAATGGCATTGAAGAAGGAACAGAATGTCAGCAACAACAGCAGCAGTTCAAAATGCAGTTTTGAAGGTTTAGTTTTCACATAGGTCAACCTTGCATACACGTGCTTAATTTCCTTACTTAATGATGTCCCTTGTTTCTGAAAAGTTGTATGAGAACCATTCTGGACTGTTCTCTTTCCTTGGGATTTTTAAATGTAAGCAGCTTAAAACTTAACTGCTTAGGTAAAGAAATGACCAATACCAAACAAATGAGTTAGCGATACAGGAGCTACTTTCACCAAAGTGAGCAACAGCTAGATGACACAAGTGAGAGTGTGGAAAGTCTGGAAATCCATGAGGAAATTCTCCCCAAATACACTGCATTACGTGGGCGTTTAAAATTGAATCGTACAAAAAGAAAGTGAAGACGGTGCTTGGGAGAGCAACAAGATTTTCACGTTTGGGAGAAGATCATTTTTGTGGACAAGCTAAAAACATTTAGATTCTTAATAAATAGATAAGGCAGGGAATTTACAGGCCAAAGTAGCAACCTGAAAAGAGTGGACAAATTTACAGCTCTGATAAGAAAACAAGAGGAAATAAGCTTTAAACAGTAAGGATTTTGAAGCTATGAAATGTTTAATTACAAGATGTCAATTGCCTCTTCAAGAGAGTTTTCAGAAGAGATTACTTCTGTTTTCTGGATTTGATGAGGTGAAGCTTTGTAGGAAAAAAATATATTAGCTAAATAACATTTTGATTTAAAAAAAATCCTGAGATCTGAGATTAATTCATTAAAAACAATGGCAAATGAGAATTCATGAACTTAAAAACTTTATCATTATAATTTTATATCATTTTTAGGAACAAATAAAGAATTAAAGAACAGTATCATTTGTAGTGGTAGGTGCTGGGTAACGGATGATAGGAACAGTTTTAGGCCAAAAATAAATGCAATTAGAAAAAGCAAGATTTAGCACTTCTATGATTTACTTATTACTATCCATTTCAGTATTTTATACATTTTACAGAAGCCATGCAAGTGAGCTTAGACTCATAGCCAGGCTAGCACAAGAAATAACTGTAAAGTCATGGCCTATTCTTGGAAATCAGTGATTTTTCAGATAGGTTGATGTCTGAGCTGATGGAGGAGTCATTTCCAAGTTTGAAAAAAAATTTCAGACAACACAAACCCAACAGAAATGCCCTAGCCAATTCATGAAGTGTCTAAGAAATCTAATAACCTGAATTTTTAAAGAGTTATCAATACATCCTCAAATTTGTATAAGGATGGAGATATTTGACCAATCGTAGAAAGATAAATACACACCACAGCATTTAAAAATCTCCAATGATTCAGTGGTACGGAACATCCTTTCAACGTGTTCCTGACAAATCTCAAAAGATACATCATTGCCATGATAGCAGTAACTCTGCATAAATAGCCAGTGCCTGAAACAATATTCCCTGGAAAAAGGGTTTGCAAAAGGTAACTAGATCCACTATTTCTCTCCCAATATCATATGCCAATATCATGGTAATAATAGATTATTGTACTTAAGACAAATAACTGTTATTCTCTCTTTTAATTTTTCCAATACTGTTATATATCTCTTTATATAGTATGCATATTTTGAAAATATTTATTATTATTTTCAAATCACAACTAAGCTAATATTTAGAAAATTGTTCTAATCTCATACCACAATACAATGTTTAGTGCAGAGATTTGCTTGAGTACTAGCTCTTGGTCAGAATTACTCAATAATTCTGAATTCAAACAGACAAGATAAACCCATTAGGGCTATTTTTTTAAATGAGACTCTGTAAGAGTTTTTGAGGAGTCCTGTCTGGGATAGAGGTTTCAAGTAAGTGGATAGATGATTCCTTTTCTGAGACTATTTTCCATGCTTTACCTTTAAAAAAAATCACTTTTAATCAGTTTGAATTCTTGAGATGCTTTTAAAAATGTTCTCATTGAAACTAGTGAGAGGGATTAAAGGAATTTAACAGATCCACTTTTTCAGACTGTGATCATCTCTAGCCCACTATCCAAATACGGGAGATAATTTTAGAATGTCCCACTGGACCGTCCTCTTCTTGATTATATCAGGTTGATATAAAATGAATTTCTCTTCACCGCAGGGAGATGCCCCAGAATTGAACTGTGATTGTGCATGATTGGTACACTCCCTCAGATGAGAAGGAAATACCCAATCCTACCCATAACCAGAGGAAGAATCCCAGGTGTGCCCACGATCGTGCAGAGAGGAAATTCCTCTGCATGAAGAGTTTGAGCTATCAGGCAAGACCTATGTGTTGGCAGATGGCCCCCATGACTGCATACAGTTAGGAGAAAGTTCCCGTAGGAACAATGATTAATAATTTATGGGGTGGGTCAGAGGCGGACAGAGAAAAGAAAGGAAGCCCTTTTGACTCTCTGGGACACAAACTATAAAAATTGCAAGCCAGAATCTCTGGTTTCTATTGCCTTAAACAAAACTCACTCATACAAAAAGATGTGTGTCTTAGTTTGGCCCAGTAGCCAGGTCACACTTACCTTTCTGTCTTTCTCCTCATCAAAATTCTTGCTTTTTGCTCCAACTCCAGTCTTCCCCATGTCAGTAACACTAATATCCACCCACTGTATTAAGGTCAAAACCTAAAATTCATTTTTAAGTCCTGTTTCCTATGCTTCCAGTAGTTTCTGTTGATTCTACTTCTAAACGATGCTTTGAATCAATGCTCTCATGATCTCCACTATTGTCTCTTACCTGGCCTTCTGCAATGACTTCCCAGGTGGCTTAGTAGGTTCACTCTTGTTCTCCAGTCTACCTTCCATAGAGCAGAGTGGTCTTCTAAACATTTAAGTCAGACCTTGGCACTGGCCAGCTTAAAACCCTCCAGTGCCTTTGCATCTCAGTGAGAGTATGGTACACACTGCCCACATGGTCTCCAAAGTCCTCTGTTGTCTGTCTGGCTCCAACCACCTCTCTGACTTCACCTCTTCCCTTCAGATCCCTTAGGCATTAGGCTCCTTTGCCTTCCTTATGTTTCTCAAATACTTTCTCCTTGAAATATTTTCTGTGGATCACATTTTGTATTGTTTTAAAACATAAAGATTACGCTATTTCACAATAAAAGAATGTGGACTTTTTAAGCTCCAAAACAAAGGCAAGACAACTCAGTGGCAACCCAGAATTAATACTTAGGGATTCTGCATTCCTAACCTATGATAGCCCACTAGGGGACATCTGCAAGCACCCTTTTATGTCTCTAAGTTAGTTGCATTTCATTGATTTTTTTAGTGGCTTAGATGGTCAGGAATGTAGAACTCAGAAACTATTGTGTACATAAAAACCATGTTATACCTGCTTGTTTCTCTCTAGGCCAGCCTCTGAAATGCACATTCCTGGATGCCCTGGTAGAATATGTAACCAAACTATCTTGGGCTCAGGCTTAAAAATCTGCATTGAAAATAAATTTTCATACACACAAGCTCCAAGGAAAGCACATGGAGCTGCAATTGCTGCTGGGATTGAACAGGAAGGTAAGATGAGGCAGAAGAAGGTGGAGAGGAGAAAATTGACTCTGAGACTCTGATCCTTTATTCTTCATATTATAACATTGAGAGCAGATGTTTGTGTTTCCTCATAGGAACCATATTATATCTGGTAACTTGTTCCTTGGGCCAGTCAATGATACTGTACCAAACAAGGTGTGTCATAGGGGCACTCAATAGTCTGTAGAGAAATTGACATTTGAGACCCAGCCAAAGATTCCATGCCCTTTTCCTCATACCATGTTGAGGATGCAGATATGGCAAAAATGTTCCTTCATCATGCAAGAGAAGGGAGACAAGAAGGTGGTGCCTTAAATATTTATAATCTTCCTTTTCTCAAACACTAGCACTGTGGACTGGGAATAAAAGAGATTCCTTCCAAAATAATTGAATATTACCAACTTCGCTATGAATTTCTAATGGTGCAAACCTTTTCTGTGCACATAAAATAGTAACAGGCACCTAAAAGTCTCAGATACCTACCTTTTAGCACTGAATCTGGTGCCCCTTCCAGGGAAGCTGAAACGGTCCAAGGCTCTGAGGGGGTCCCCAAGGACTCCACTCTTCGATTCTGGAAATGGTGGCAGGGGAAGGGAAGAAGAAAAAGTTAGAGAAGAGAATTTTGTGAAGTTATCTAAAAAAGAGAAAATTCAGACAGAGACTTTTATAAAGCACACATTCAGTGGAAATAAGCAAAGGAAGGAAAGTAATAAATAAATACCTTTCTCATGTTAAGAATATATCAAAATTATTTATTTATTTGTTATTTTTTAGAATGTAGAGATTGGGTCTCACTATGTTATCCAGGCAAGTCTCAAACTCCTGGGCTCAACTAATCCTCCTCCTTTGGCCTCCTGAAGTGCTTGGATTATTGGCACGAGCCACCACTTCAAAACATTAAAGCAGTAGAAGTGTTTGTGTTACATGGATGAGTTGTATAATACTGAAGTCAGGGCTTTTAGTATTCTCCTCACCAGAATAGTGTTCTTTATCCCCAAAAGGTAAGTTTTTATACCTAACCCCTCTTCCACCCTCCCCCATTCTTAGTTTCCAATGTCCTTTATACCACTTTATGCTCCTGTGAACTCATAGTTTAGCTCCCACTTATTAGTGAGAACATGCAGTGTTTGTTTTTCCATTCCTGAGATACATCACTTAGGATAATGGTTTCCAGTATCATCCAAGTTGCTGCAAAAGATATAATTTAATTTCTTTTTATGTATATACACCACATTTTCTTCATCCTCTTATCGGTTTATGGGTACTTAGATTGATTCCATATCTTTGCAATTGTGAACTGTGCTGCAATAAATACCTGGGTACAGGTGTCTTTTCAATGTAATGACTTCTTTTCCTCTGGGTAGATATCCACTAGTGTGGTTGCTGGATGAAATGGTAGGTCTATATTTATTCCTTTTGGGAATCTCCATACTGTTTTCCATAAAGTTTGTACTAATTTACAGTCCTACCAACAGTGTATAAGCATTCCCTTTTCACCACATCCACACCAACATTTATTGGGTTTTTTTATTTATTTTAATAATAATCTGACAGAAGGTGGTACCTCATTGAGGTTTTAATTTGCATTTCCCCAATGATGGATGCAGTGCAAAAGGAACTGTTGGTGGTACTGCAAGTTAATACAATGGAGGACTATTCAGCCATAAAAAGGAATGAAATGATGTCTTTTGCAGCAACTTGGACAAAACTGGAGACCATTGTCCTAAGCGAAGTATCTCAGGAATGGAAAAGCAAACACCACATGTTCTCACTAATAAGTGGAAGCTAAACAATGGGTACACAGGGACACGGAGTGGTGTAAAGAACATTGGAAACTAAGAAGGGCAGAGGGTGGGCGGCAGTGAAGGATAAAAACTTACCTATTGGGAACATGTGCATTATTCTGGTGATGGGCACACTAAAAGCCCTGACTTCAGCATTATACAATTCATCCATGCAACAAAAACACTTTTACCTCCTTAATATTTTGAGAAAAAAAAAGAACATATCAAAATCAGCTTATTAAAAGAAGAGAAAGGAGATTACTGCAGGACAAGTTTGGGGCAGGGCAGTGAAGAGGGGAAAGGAAAGCTCAGTTTATAGAAGAGGAGAGTGGCATGATGAGCTGAAGAAGAATGGAAAGGTTAAGAGAAGACAGGAGGTAGCTGGGTGAGAGCTTGGCTAGATCAAAGTCAACAGGTTTCCAAGTGTGTATCTCAGTCCCAGGGACTTCTCTCTGCACATGTGGGGGAGGGGAGGCAGGGGATGCATTTGTAAAGAGGAGAGAGCTGAGTCAACGATCATGTTTCACATTTTTTCCCCCATGAGTTTCCTAAATAGAGAAAAGATAAAATAGACTCAGAGGACACGGAGCCTGATAGTGGAAATAAGCACAGAAGCCTCTTATGGATGATTTACTAAACTACAGAAGAGAAAGATCATTCAAAATAATGTAAAACTGCAATGCATATGTAACATCGTAAGTTCTTTCATTAGCATATGAAGAGATATACTTCTTCGAGAAGGCCAAATTTCAAGAATGTCTTGGGGAAGAAATATATTCAAATTTTAATTTACCCTTGATCAAATTCTGAGCATTCACAGAAAATGGAAGGAAGGCAAACTGGGAAGTGGAGGGAAAATGACAAAAGTCATGAGAAGTTGTAATAGCAACAGATTACACAGTGGGTACTCTGTAAATGTGTATCAGTGATGACAAAATCTAAACCATACACTGAATACAACAACATACTGTTCAGCTCTAAATAAAGATGGGTACCTGTGAAAAGTTACCTGCTTGTCCAAAAACACGAGCTGTGGTTGTACTGGAAGCTCTTTTCCCACTTCTCCATCTGAAGGATGGACCAGGATGGAAAGGGCACAGGGCTGCATATATATCAAGTTCCCAGTTTTCAAGCTGCTTGTATTTCTGGCAGATATAAAAACAAACAGAATACATCCATAGGATTACAAAGATCCCTGCAGTAGCAATTTTCAATAAAACATTATTACCAGTGAAAATATTTTCACTTGCCTGTGTTTCTAGAAACTCAATAGTATACTGTGTAGTGAATATGACTTTACACCAACAAATGATTGTATATTTATTTGATATGTTTCCTTAGCCATAATTAAAAATGAACAGTGGGGTGGGGAGAAACACAAATTATGAACTTATATTTTTATCACTAGTTATTACGATCAGTTGAAGACAAAAAAAAAGCCTCAGTGAAGAAACTTATAAGAATAAAATACTTAGAGGGTAGGGACATGTTCAATAGTAGGTTATTAAACCAGTTCTTCCAGAAAATGCCCTGATTTGTAGTGTCTTTCAGTTTCCATAGTATAAATACTGATGCCGTCACTGATTCCAAGATATGATAATAACATCACTGAACAGAGTTGGGAAGAGATGCACACGTGCAAACTCCAGCACTCCACTGTTCTACAAAGAGTAGCTCACTTAAGCTTTGCAACAACCCTTTGTATTTATATTCCCCAAATGCACTTGCACTGAATAGGTCCAATAATTGCAGCATTAATTGATTGTTTTAATTGCACAATTAAACTATTTTAATTGCACAATTAAATTATTTTAATTGCACCTAGGGAGAGTATAATAATTTTGATTTTATCCATGGTTTCACAAAAATTGCTCTAAAACAATTTTGAAAGATAGTCACAAGCCAAGCCATGTGTTGGAGAGAATGAGGACATACCTTCACAATAAAAATAAAACAAGAAGTGTCAAAATGAAATGTCAGAGGTATGGATTATCAAAGTTAGTACTTAAAGAAATCGGACATTTCATACTTAATAATCTAATATTTACTGAGCATTTATTGTGGTACTACCATAGAGCTTTCATGTATAAATTCATTGCATCTTTAAATGACACTGTGAAGTAGGTACTATTATTTATATATGGAAAAACAGGTCCACAAAGGCTTAAGGAATTTACCAAAGGTCTTACAAATAGTAACTGTTGACCAAGGTCTAGAGTGGTTAACTGCTAAACTATATTGCTTCTCCCCTCATTCGAGCATACTAATTGCTGATGTGACTTGACAATAAAATGGAACACATATAAAGTAGTCATATAAGTATTTTTGGTATTTTGGATGACTGAGCTAGCTTTATTAAAAGAACATCATATACCTATTGTACCATTAAGTCTATTATATATTGCACATCATAGACATGTAACAGATAGTTGGCAATTAAAGGAAGCTATGTGGATATCACATATTATATATATTATCCTAACATAGGGCATCCCTTGGTGAGTTACCCTCAAAACAGCCTAGCCCAGGCTTAATGAGGATTTTATTTTATGTTATTTTATTTTATTTTAAAAGGTAGCCTACCCTGCCATCTCCCATGAATGTTTGTGAGTCAACAATTCTCTTTCCAACCTATAAATAAGTATTTATTTGTTATGGAGGGTGTATGTCAGGTAAAGGTGAAGATTAGTCCTAAAAAACGAAACAGTGGAAGAGTAAATACTATGGATCACAAACTATGAATGTTCTGCAGGAAGCAAGTTTTTTTTCCCTCCTGGGAATCCTAGGAAATGCAGGCAAGAGTGGGAATATGTGGTCCTAAGAGGCCCCTTTGGTCATCTACCAGTTAAGCCCCTGGCCTCTATTCTAGAATCGCTCTTTGGGAATTCAACACACACTAGCCAGACCATCATTTGTTCATTTGCCTAGCCTGAGTGGCTAAGGCTCCTTTCTTTTTTTAAAAAAAGGAATAATTTAAATCAGATTTTAAAAATTTATGCTGTTAATTCCACCCTTCTATGGGTCCCAGGTTATTGGAAAATTCTAACTTTGTTACCAGATATTATTTCTCCCCTAACCCATTCCTTAAATGCTTTCTTCTGAGGGCTGGGATCCAGGCAGGCAGTCTGGGTTAAAGAAACGGAAAGACCCCATCAAAGATTCTGACATAAGTACATTGATGTCTGGAGACGAAGGAGATGGGAACCAACCGCCTGAACACCCGCTGAAAGGCTGTTCCTGACACACTTTAAAGTTTATTGTGAGCAAACATCTCTTATTAAATGTAAACAGCATCTCACTGGAGGTCAGAGACTCGCTGCTGCAGCATATCCCAAGGTAATACCACTTTAAGCTCCACATAAACTCTTAAGCAGTTTCTATCCTAAAACCTGACCGTAGGTGGTACAGTTTTTTACGATATGTTATAATAGTGCAATAAATCTGTTAGCTTAAAATCGAATCTCCGTGGCCTTTTAGAGAAATCATCATTAAATGCAGGGTCCTGTTAATGATGCCATCGAAGTGAAATTGTTTAATCTGCTAAGGGGGTGAAAGGTCACCAAATGAATTTTTTATAATACATCAACTTGACACGCAATAGGGAAAACTGTAATAGATAAAAGCAAAGGAAAAGGGCACTGTCTTCTTCTGATAGGTCAATAGCAGCCAAGAGAGTCACTCATCCACTTTCCCTTCACGATGGGGCTCCTTTTGCATTTAATATGGACACCCAATTAATACCTCAGCACCACAGACAACCTCATTTTAGGTGACTTATAGCAATTTCTCCCCCTTCCCTGAAATGAAAGTGATCACAATACATCATAGCATTGTGCGAATTAACGTTAATTGATTCAAGTTACCAAGCAATGATGGGCCACTTATATAATCTAGGCGTTATTGGGTGCTAGAAGGGATGGAGGGAAGATTAGATTCCAGTGTCCGTTGCTGTGACGACGGGAGTCACCTGACGCCTTGTTAGACAGTTGTAAGGTTCTATTGCTGGCCCCAGTGGGGTCGTCAGTAAACTGGAGTGATGTCCAAACATCATTACACGCTGCTCCAATATTAAAGCAAAGGGATTAGCAACTTATTGCAAGCAACCTGGATTTGTCATTGTGCTGTCCTTATCCAATTTCCAACTGCTAATGTGACTGTAGCCTGCAGGCAGAAGGACCTACAGCCAAACTTTAAAAAATGGGGAAAGTTCCCTCCATTCCTCCCAGTTTTAACCACTGTTTAACAGCTTCTAATACCCAGATATGTGAAAGAATTTTTTTTTCCCTCTCCAATGCTTAAGTGCAGGCTAAAGGCGAAAGATCAAGAGAATACAGAAATTTCACAGTTCAGAGATCACTGCTATTCACTCCAGCCCTTGCTTTTCAATTGACCACATCTGAAATGTTTGCCCCGTGGAGGATCCGATGGTTTCAATTTACATAGCAAACCCAGCAAACAAATAAACAAATAGCACTGGAGCTCTATATAAGACCTAGAGTACAGTGCGGTGGGGTGGGTGATTAGAGATACTCTCTTTTCAACTTTTTCCTCCTCAAATCTACTAAGCCAGATTCCTGTAGAAAAGCCTTATGTTTTGATTCAATGTCTCATGGTGTTTTGAGCATTTTTTATCTCTCTTGTTTTAAATAGGTTAGATAAGGCAGAACATCTATAAGTACCATGAGGGGACTTGAATTCTAAAGGAGTTTGGACAATTCTGTACCCTGGAAGAAGAAAAGTAAATTCTTTAGTCAGTTCCATTTAACAAACATATGTTAATCCTCCTACTTTGTACATTATTCAAGGTGATGTAATATATGCAAAAATAAATAAAACACTATGACCTCTGCCCCTCAGTAATACTCTATTATCTAGGCAGTAGGATAACAATTGTCTTTTCTGGCTATCTTTCTGTGTTGACGCATATAATTTTACTTACATTTCATGGTCCTTATGCTCCCTATTAAATTTAGCCAGGCTTCCTTAGTGGCTACCAACTTCCTAGGAGGGAAGAAATGCCTTATGATCTGATAGATTCCTTCTGGCACTATGATCTAGTGCAGGGGTGAGGAACCTATGGCCTTAGGGCCACATGTGGCCTTCCAGGTCCTTAAGTGTGGTCTTTTGACTGAATCCAAATTTTACAGAACAAATCCTTTTATTTTTATTAATACTTTTTTGTTTGTTGTTTATATTTTTACTTTGTTTTTAAAATGAATGTATTTAAAATACCAAAAAATAAAATAAGTTTCAACAAAATAATCCTCCCAGACTGATTGGCACGATTGGAACATTAGTAAGCTATAAGGGCTAACTTGATGGCTGCTTCACTCATGATTTAGTTGTAACTTCCCCTGCCTGACTGGTGCCACTACTGCATGAGGCTGGTTGGTGAGAGTTTATGGGGGTTGAGTACACCAGTCTATTATCAGCTTATGACAATGGCCCACTGTGTTTCTGTTTGAAGTGGGATTTGTGAATAGTTGCACAGCTCAACGGCATTTTTTTATTCTGTCTGCTTAACAGCCCATCATATCAAAGAAGACCAAGAGAACGCTGAAGAAGAAAACTGATTTTTTAATGAGGATTGGGATTTGCAATATTACCTTGTTTTTGCTAAAGTTGAGATGATTTGCTTGCTTTGTGATACTGCAATATCAACATTAAAGAAATTCAATGTTCGTCAACATCGTAACAGTTATAAAGACCACAAATATTTTAAATTACAGGGAGAGACACAAAAGGTTATATTGCAGAAATTAAAAGACAAAAAGCAAAGGCAATTCTTTCAAGCAGCAATAAGACCTGGAAATAATGTCACTGAGGTAACTTATAAAGTAGCTTATATACTCAGGAAAAAAGGGAAGCCATTCAGTGATGTATCATAGAAATTGTGAAAGAATGAATTGTCGAAGTTGTAGGATGCTTAGACCCCAATAATGTTTCAAAATATGAGAAATGGCCTCTTTCAAGGAGAATCATAACTGATCAGCAGCATGAATTAACCTTCAACTTAACAGAACAACTTCATGTAATACTTCAAAAGGAAAATATATATTTATTATTCAATCGCTTTGGATGAATCAACTGATACTACTGACTCAGCGTATATTTTATACTTCATTCGGGTCATAACAGAAGGGTTTCTTTGCTTAGAAGAGTTATTAACTTTGGGCACTCTTGGGAACAGAACACAGGGAATAGACATCTGCAACAACTTACAAGATAAGTGTCACGAAGTTGGTCTGAATTTGGTAAATTTAGTGAGTGCATGTATAGAAGATGCACCTTCCATGACAGGAAAACATGAAGGGTTTATTTCACAGATAATAAAAGTATTAACAGATCCAGATGTTCTCATTTCATTTTATCTTGCATCAGCAAAATCTCTGTGCTAAAGCTACTATTTTAAGTGACACTTTGCAACAAGTTATAAATATCAACTATATTCATGCAAATGCAACATAGCATCATCAGTTTCCTAACATGCTAACGTTGAATGACAAGGTATTCAGTGGGGATTTGCTGTATCATTCTAAAGTGTGTTGGCTAGTGCAGGGCAGGTGTTAGTCAAAATTTTATCTATGCAAGAACAGATAGATAAATCCTATGAAGAACAGAATCAGCAATGTGAATTATTGAAAGAAGGTTTCTATAGGAATCCAGCATTTCTGTGTAATATTTTGTCAAATCAAAATGACTTGAGTATTTTTTTGCAAAGTAAAACTAAGTCTATATATGATATGACAAAAAATCCAAGCATTTCAAAAAAAGCTATCTTTTTTCAAAACACTTCTTCAAAAGTAAATTTCAAATGAGCATTTCCCCAAGTTAGCAAAGGTCATTGATGAGCAGGATGCTATATAAGAATCATTTTAAGAATACACAGCTGTTACAGACTTATTAATTGGAGAATACAATGAAAGGTTCACTGACTTTGAGAATCATGGCCTCACACTCAAATTAGCATTTCAGCCTTACCTAGTTGATATTACCAAGGCACCTGAAAAATTATAGATGGAATTGACTGAGCTTTCAGTGGGTGGCACTTTAAAATCATTGATGCTAAGAAAGATCCAGTTGAAATATGGAAAATTGTAGTAGAATACTCATGCCTTTGGCAAGATACCGGAAAAATGCTTTCTTGCTTTTCAACCACTTATTGTTGTGAATGTACATTCTCCTCCCTAACCTAAATCAAGATGCCCTTAAGGTCACAAATGACTGATACCCATGTAGAGGATCAATTAAAACTGTGGACCTCCACGCTGCAACCAAATATTCAAATGCTTTTCAACAAAAAGCAGACATAACAAAGTCATTAAAAGTCTAGTTAACTTCAAAATTAACAAATAGTTTTCATTTTTTTGAAATGACTAAGTACATAGTAAGATTTTTTTTAAATAATGTTCATTTTTAAGTATGTCTAATTGAATTTTCTTGAATGCAGCCTTGATTACAGCTAAATTAATGCAGCCTTCCAACATGAAAAAGTTCCCCACTCCTGGTCTAGTGGTTCCAAGTCTGGCACATGGTAAGTACTCAATACATGTTACTATAGTAACACTTTGCCATGTACTTCCTCTGCTCTTAAGTTGCCTCTGAAAAGCCACTACCCATCTTGGTCTGGCCAACTTCATGTTTGGGTTCACTCCTCAAGAAATGTGCTTAATGCTATGCTGTAATACTTATGATTAAGCACTTGTGATTCCTTGGAATTACTCATTTCAAATTGAGATTTGTGTAATGCTAGCTATAAGTCAGAAGTATATAAAGACACAGAATAAACATGGTACATCTTCCAACAATGTCAATTATAAGCAAAAATTCATGGGACAAAAACCTAAGTATTTGAATTAGTAAATAATTTTAAATAGTATTTTACAATAAATCTAGCATGAATATTTTATCTAGGAGAATGGAAACTCTGGCTACATTTTTTTGTGATCCTACACAAAATATTCAAACTCTCCTGTTTGTTCTGGGGGTGGGGGGGGACTGTAGTAATCTGGACAAAAAAAGAGAAATCACTCAAGGTCTTTGTAATGGAAGAGATTTAATATGAGATATTGGTTACACAGGAGTATTAGAATAGTAGAGAAGTCAAACAGCCTACATTTCACTATGTGCAACAAATATTGAATGATCATTTATTGTGAATGACAATATGCTTAGGTATTCTTTGGAATATAACAGTAAGTTGAAACCTTGACCACCTTATAAATGTTATAAACATACTCAAGTTAATGTTATGAAAAACTAGATTAATGATTAAGCAGGTTCATCTTGAAATAATTATTTCTTTGTAGCAGATATGGAATGAGATTTAATATAACATCTTCTCTTTAAGTAGTTGAGTAAATGTTGTTTTGTCTAACCATTAACTTTCAAATCTCTAGATTTCCATAGGAGTCATATAATATTTTAGACAGAATAGCTAATCAATGAATGTATGGGAAACAGAAACCATTGAAATGGAGTCTTTCATGAGTCTATTATTTACCTAGCCCTTCACCATATGTATGCATAATTCTTATATTACTTGGTTTTAAGGTAGTGCGGTTTGATTTTGGAATTAGAACTACATGTACATGAGTGCAGGGAATTGCTGTATGCAGATATGTTAACAGCAGCAATTGATTACAATTAACATCCTGTTCAAAAAAAATAGCAGGAAAAATATAAACTGCAAAGCAAGAATCAAAGATTTAGTAGTCTGAGACTATTTCATATAAGAACTATAGTACTCAAGGGCATCACTGCAAAATTAGGCCTGTGAAATAAATGATGGTTTTAATGATGACCATGAATCATCAATAAAAATGTGAATTGTCTACAATATTTCCCATTTAGTAATACTGGATGTTATGTGATCTCTTTGTCTTTTCTTTAAAGTTTAAGAGTTGAAGACTTTTAAAAATGCTAGTAATTAAGAGAACAATTTTTAATGGTACAGAAAGTTTGCTTAGGCAGAACGTCTCATTTTCCCACAAAGCCACATATATGAAATACTATTACAATAATTTTGTTATCTATTCAGCTCAACAAAGTAGTGAATTTATACTGTAGAGAAAAGAAGAAATGGTGTAAAAACATTTTCTAATGGCAAAGTTGTGGTTTTGCCTTGGGGAAGGATAAAGACAAGCTGGGAATATAGGAATATCTTCTAGGATAAACATTCTGCCAGTCTTGAAAAGAACATCCTCCCATGTTGATGGAGAGATTCTACCCTTTCATACTCCAAACAGCTGTTTCCTAGAAACAAGTGCCTCGGGAGACATGGAGAGTTTGCAGAAGAGAAAATGTTAAATGTGACTGAATGCCAATAGACTTGTATCACCTATTGGGTCTCCTAATTTTCTTCCTTATTCCAAGTCAGTCTGATAGGGGGCTCCTTATGCTGCTAATGTAATAAACACACACTCATACACATGTGCACACACATGTAATTCCCACAGTGTCATGCTCACCCTTACTATCACTGTTTTCAGGGTCCAAGGTCCATGGCAATGTCATAAACACAAAGTTTACGTGACGTGGCATATCAGGGTTTTTTATTGCTATTTAACAAATTATCACAAAGTCAGTGGCTTAAAATAACACAAATATATTATCTGCAGGGAATGAGTGGGTCAGGTGTCCAGACAAGCTTGGCTGAGTTCACTGCTTATGCAGAGGCTCATCAGAAGAATTCACTTCCAGACAGGTTGTTGGCAGAACTCACTTTCTGTGGCCGTAGAAGAGAAACCACTGTTTCTTCACTGGCCATCAGCCAACGTCCACTCTGTGCTCGTAGAATCTACTTGCATTCCTTTTCATGTGGCCCCTTCCATCATAAAAGCAGTGACACATCAAATCTTTCTCACTCTTGGAATCTCTCTGCCTTCTTCTTCAGCTTCCTTCTTCTGCCACGGCAGGAGAAAACTCTCCTTTTTTCTAAGGACTTATGTGTTTGATTGGAGCCACTTTGATTATCTGGAAGTCTCCTTATCGTAGGGTCAACTGTGCCACGTAACATAGTGTAATCATTAGAGTGCTAGCGTATCCCATTCATAGGTCCCATTCATAGTGTAATCATTAGAGTGCTAGCGTATCCCATTCATAGGTTCCACATATCAGAAAGGAACATCTTTGGGAAGTCATTTTAAAAATTCTGCCAGCTATAAACAGCATTAGCATCTCAAGAGCTAAGCTTCTACAAGAAATACACAGATATTTAATTTTACTTTATGACAAACATTATTTTTTTTCTAGTATGGGAATAAATGAGGCAAGAGAGAGGGAAGGAGAAGAGAAAGGAAAGAAGGACATTCAAGAGAGCGAAAGTCAAGTTTCTACCAAAAGGAAGGCGAACAACATAAAAAATGTGTCTCCACCAGGATTCCAGGTAAAAGATAGTATATAGAAATAAGACCCTGCTGGGGAACGCCCAGTTTAAAAAGGGCAAGTTGAATGAGTGTTTATTTTTGTTCCCTCTACAAGCTTCACTGAAATTACCTAAAGAATAAAAATGAGTAAAAATGGTATAAATAAAGACAGGTGAGGAGAGAACAAATGACAACATGGGTCAACAAAGTTCGTGAAAAGAGGTCCGTGGAACTGACCTAGCCAAGCAGAGGAAGCTTAAATCCAGATAGATGCCTCTAGAGGCCAATTCACTTACTATTTACTTAAAAATGGACGGCAACCCCGTTTCTTTCCACAAAGCAGAAGTTGGTAGTTTCTTGAAAGTAGGGAGCACTATCTTAGAAAAATATGTGTCCAATACTCCCTCAATTTGCTGAAATGCATACAACTCCATTAAATTAATGGGAGTGAACCTCGGGAGAACATCCTTGGCACATTTCACTGAAAGGACCCCATTCCTAGACTCGTTTCTATTGTCTCAAGTTTAGCTCAAGAGCTTGTCAATAGCTCTCCAGTGAGTTCAATGGAAGTCCCCGCTGACACCATTCAAAGCTGAAAGAAACAAGGCTGGCCACAGGGCCCGTGTAGGGGTTCAGAGTTGTTTGCCATACTGTGCAACTCATGGGAACATGGGAAACCTTGCTAATTCTCATGCAATTTCACAGAACGTGGCATTTCTCATTCTACAGAGATTCATGCAGATATACTTAAGAAGCAGCCTTTCCTTATCTTTAGAAGGTTTACTTTTGGCCTATGTCTAGAAAATCTCTCTTAAAATACTAGGGAAACAGAGAGAGATGGGGGCTATAACACACCCCAACAGAAAATCAATGCTATAATATACACGTTCAACAGTTTCTTATTAAAATCAGAAATATCTGAGTCAGAAGTGAAAACATGATGGCTGTGATGGATGGTGGGTAAGAAATAAAAGTGATCTTTTCCCTGAAGTTGTCTCACTTCCTCATGGTAGAATGATAGGCCACACACACACACGTGTGTGTGTGCCTAAACTTGTGCTAGATCCGCTCTCTGCTGCTTTTTCCCAGTGTACCTCTACTGCTTTGACTAACTGACTCTTCTCTCCTTCTAGTTAAGTTAAAAGTGCAGTATTCACTGGGTCATCTTTTATGTAGAATAGAAAAATCAGTCATTTTGGAACAATGACCTATTAGTAAGCTCAGTACTATAAAATCTAAATAAAGTAATGGATTGGTTCCTTTTTCTCTCTAGGTACCCATACAAATAATATACTTACAAGATTTCATTTAGTGGTATCTAAATGAAATTGGGTTAAAGGAAGGAAAAGAAATCTAAACATAAGCCAAGATGCATTAACATCATTCTTTTCAGATTTCTGAGTCTCATAACATCGTAATAATGTCATTTACATGGTGAAGGTTTGGGTGGTTGACAAAAATATCCAAGATTTAATAGATTATGAGCAATCATGGACTATAATACCCCTAACTATACCCCCTTCAAATCAATAAGATTCAGAAAAAAAAAACTGCTTGAGTGTTATTTTTTTTTTTTCACTTTTCATACCTATTAATGTACTATAGGGAAGAGGAATGCCTATCTCCACTGCAAAGAAGGGGAAATTATGATACAAAAACACTAGCTGACCTTTAATTTGGATATTTTGCTGTGTATATAAAAAAGTAATCAACATAGTTGTAGAATATGCCTCCAAGTATAAATGCTATTTTTTTGTTTTCTTATTTCAGGTCTAGTGAATCCCATATCCATTGGAGGTGGCTGCATAGAAGCAATTGCTACTCATTAAATATTAATTGCTTATTTATTAGCACTATCACAAGTAAAATAAAAAAACAGTAACATCAGAGTAATATCTGTTTTACCTTCGCAACACAAGAACCTAGTCCACTGCTTAAATTCATTACACAAATGAATGAACAAATGAACTGAAAACAAGCTGATTCAGAAAAATTTCTTCTTACATGCTTTTCATTTTAAGAAACTAAAATAGAATGTCTTCCACCACCTTGGAAATAAAATAATCATGAGTAATGTGAATTTAATAAAGAATCTAAAACTGAGAATTTAAGTCTTTAAATGGTTCTTTTAATTTTTGTTCTTATCTGAAACAGTAGACAGGTTATGTGATTCAGTGTAAGTAGATTGACATTTTCAGTATATATCAATTCAAACCCAAGAAATTAGCCTTCATTGAAATACTATTATATAATTAAATAATTATAATATTATAATTAGTACTTACTCATAGCCAATGACTCCCTTCGGCTGAGTCACCAGTAAGGCCCCGATAGTCATATTCAGATTATTCTCTAATGCTCCAGTCTGTTGAGCAGTGATGATTTGGTGAGCCAAATTCTGCAGTTTGTTACTAGACAAGGATGGAATCATTACAGTGCTCCTTACTGTAGGCAAATCACCAATTTCAAAGACGATCACCTTTGAGATAGTTTCCATAGTGGTTGGTGGTGAGTCCTCGTATGAATTCATTTCCATCACGAGAGGTCTACGTTGACCAACTCTTCTATAATGACTGACGCAAGTTACAGTTGGGCAATTGCGCTTTCTTTTTGCTCTATTGTCGGCAATGGCCTTTAAGGTCGCTTCATCGCCAGGCATCTCATGAACAAATCTGATTTGGTTATGGCCGATCTGTAAGAAGTCAGTTAGTCTTTCAAGTATCATTATTCCCCAGTCTTTTTCTAAGACTGAATATGTCACAGTGAGGGCTAAAAGAATAGAAATACCTGAGCGTATTTCAACGGGCTCCTCTCCTTGCAGAACAACATACAAGAGGTTATCGATGATGTTGAAATAGTTGACACCAATAGATTCATCTAGCAATAAGGATGCTGATTGAACCACAGTGGGTGGAATAAAACTTCCCCTCAGGAAAACACGGGGGCTCTGGAGCTCATGGTAGAATACAGCCAAAAGAAGCTTGGATGTACTTTTGTTCCCCAATAGAAAGAAACGCAAAACTTGAGGAGTTTGATCCACAAAGCAGACCTTGGTGATTTGCCTGGTAGGTAAAATGGAATAGAAAGTAGATACAGACCTCAAGGTAGAGCAGGGAATATTGGCATTTACACTACTAAAGGTGTCAACAAAACCACTAGTCACAGACACAACTGGATATAACTTCTGGATTGCCCAAGTGGCATCGGCATTGTCAAGAATTAGGACCACTTGGTCAGTCTGTTTGCAGATGAAACCATGCATCAGTGATCGATATGTGCATTTCTGTTCTTCTCGAAATGTACCTATAAAAGAAAGGAAAATAAACAAGTGACATATGAGTCACAGTCGTTCAAAGATGACTTGTGATCCATCCATCACTCTCATCATTATCTGTAACCACATGAATTATTTGTTGAACGCCTAATTGTGCTAGATACTGAAAGTGAAAAGAAGTTTGGGGTAAAATAAGAAAAGGACACACGCATTAAATAATAGACCTTTAATATATTTTAAATGTATATATTATATAATATATTCTATTTACATTTAATAATGGAGATGATAGCTAAGCAAAAAAAAAAAAAGAGTTGAATAAATAAAACAATTGAAACCAAGAAATAATCACCAAGGATTCTGGAGGGGAAAACAAACTGAATTGTTTTTACCACTCTCACACAATGCAACACATGATGCTTCACCTCTGGTCAAAATGTGTGGGTGTTTCTCCCTACCAACATCCAATTCTCCATTGGACATTTAGCTAGGTGTTATACAATTTAACTCAATTTTGACCTTATCTACCTGGAGTTAGTGTCAGACCCCACAAGTTAAGGGCTCAGTCTTACAATACTCCCCACGCTTCAGCTGCCAATCACAAGCCCTGGGGTGTGACCTGTGCTTCTGACCAACCAGCTTTAAATCAGGGGTCCCACAACCCCCTCCTTGTATTCAATTACTTTGCTAGAGAGGCTCACAGAACTCAGGGAAACACTTTACTTACACTTTCCCATTTATTATAAAGGATATTACAAAGTATACAGATGAATAGCCAGATGGAAGAGATGCTTAGGGCAAGGTATGGGCGAAGGGGTAAGGAGCTGTGATGCCCTAAAAGCATCACCCTCTAGGCAACTCCACAAGTTCAGAAATCGAAAGTTCTGCAAACCCTGTCCTATTAGGTTTTCATGGAGGCTTCATTATGCAGGCAAGATTTATTAAATTATTGGCCATTGGTGATCACCTTAACCTTCAGCCCTTTTCTACTCCCCAGAGGTCAGGGGGTGGGGCTTAAAGTTCCATTCCTCTATTCACATACTGCGTTCCCCTGGAAACCAGTTCCCATCCTGATACCACCCAGGAATTCACCAAGAGTTGTCTTATTAGAACAGAAGATGCTCTTACCACCCCAAAATTCCAAGGGATATAGGAGCTCAGCCTCAGATGTTCGTATCACTCAAGAAATACAAAGGTCTGAGGAATTCCATGTCAGTAACCAGGGTCAAAGACCATATATTAAAACAAAAAGATTCTCTTAATACAACTATCTAAAGGGGTTTTAGCAGCTCTGCCTCAGGAACCAAGAGCAGAGACCCATATATCTGTATCATCTATATCTATATTTCTTATTATATCACAGTATCACAGATCCATAATGGAAAAAGGGTAAGGGAGAATGGGTGATAACATTACAAGTCAGTGGGAGAGGAGGGAGATTGAGAAGACTAGAACAGAGAATTTATGGAGGTAAATTAAAATTGAAGAGGTATATGTAACCAGGTTGTGGAAGAGCTTAGATGTCGAACTACAAAATTTTCTTATACTCTTTTTTTTCTAAGCATAAAGATTAAATAAATACAAGAAGAAAAAAAGAAGAAAGTAGTAATTTGGGGACATTAAATAGAGGACTGTCATTGACATTAAGTTGAGGACTGTCAGGGTTAATATAAATATTTAAAGAAATAGTATTATCCATTATTCCTAATTCCCCTATCTATGAACCTAGAGTAGTATTTCTTATTCTGAATTCCCAGGGATATTTCATCTTCCAACAAACAAAGATTTCCTTTGATTTAAAATTGATATTCAAGAAATCATCTCATTGTTTTCTAGATTTTTAAAGGTTGCTTTAGTACAAGTTCATCAAAGTGGCCTAAGAAATGGAACAAAAGATCAAATTATTAGTAAAGTAAGAAATACTATATTTGAGCATGATCTAGTCTTTTCCTATATCCTTCCTTCCATATGATATAATTAGAAATCTGCCAGAGTAATTTATTCCTTCATTAAATAAAAACACATATAATAACATGAGTTTTTCTTTTTGTGCTGCCATTCCTTATGACAGGTACCTTCCAAAGCTAAAATAACAAAAGTGGGTCATTTACAACATGAGTCAAGTATTCTTTTGGAGTAATAAGACACAGAAGCCATATTAGTAGAATGTAGATCTTCAAAGAGGTCCAGAGATAGAGTTCTTTTCATTTATCTATTTTTTACATATTCCACCAGGGCAAGTCCATTAGAAAGGCCAGTCCCCCAAGTCATCTCTGCTCTCAAGATCCAAAGCTCCCTATTCCACTGTTCAGCAGTGATACTGGGAAAAGAAGACTATGACAGACCATCCATGCTAGAGGCTGGATGCACGGAAGGCAGGATCTTGAGAGAGAGAAAGGAGGAGAGAAGGGTTTGGATTGCGAAGGGTCAGAGAGTGTTTGAACGTGAGAGTTCAAGAGGGCACAATCCTTGATGAAGTTGTGTGTTACAGAGCACTCGTGTACCCTGGAGAGTCCAGTTCAAACCCTGTGCCCACGAGTAAGCTCAAGAATAAGATGATAGAGGATGAAAAATCACAAATCTTCACGATCCATTAGGATTTTGTATGTGTTGGATTATAAACCCTGGACTGAGGTAAGGAGTTCAATAAACATTTATTAGGATACCTTGTGTATGCCTAACTTGCTAACGGTAGTAAGATTTTGTTACTATGCCACCTCTCTCTTCAATAAGAAAGACCTGTTTGCCTTATCATTATTATTAAGCACTGGAACTAGTGATTCAATGTCAGGCACATATGGCTTCTCAAATATGTGTTAATTATTTGCTTGTTTAAACTTGGCCAATTACTTTCCTGATTTCATAGGAATTAGTGCAGTGACAATTACATGCATTGTTTCTATTCCCAATTTCTCTCTCTTTTATGATTTAAACCTCTGTATATGAACACCTTACTATGAAGCCATATGCATTCTAATTTCTGTGACACTTGGTTGGAGATTAACCACTATAACCTCTGCAGATTTAATAATTATTATCTCCTTATTTAAGTAAAAAGGACTTTTATCAAATATTGGTTATTATAAAACATTCTCACCAAGCTTTGCTTTCCATGAAATGGAGGACATACCTATTTTGATCAAATGTAAGTATAAGGAATATTTAAATTATACTTGACCCTAGAACAACGTGAGTCTGAACTATTTAGGCCCACTTACAGGCAGATTTTCTTCTGCCTTTGCCACCCCTTAGACAACAAGACCAAGCCCTCCTCTTCCTCCTTCTTCTCAGCCTACTCAGTGTGAAGATGATGAGAATGAAGACTTTTATAGTGATCTGCTTCCATTTAATGCATAGCAAATTTATTTCTTGTTCTTAATAACGTTTTCTTTTCTCTAGCTTACTTTATTATAAGGACACAGTATATAATACATATAACATACAAAATATGTGTTAATTGACTATGTTATCAGTATGGCTTTCAGTCAACAGTAGACTATTATTAGTTAATATTTTGAGAAGTCAAAAGTTATACACAGATTTGCAACAGCACGCAAAGTTGTCACTCCTAACTCCCACATTGTTCAAGGCTCAACTGTACTTCTTTGGTTAACACAAATTAAATAGTCTTACCAAACAATTATATAGTCATCTCTGGTAGTAGAGAGCCTACTTTTAGCAGGAATTTCTACCTTAGAGTTTGGATAATAAGTATTCTATACAAAGGAAATTCTCTACACTAATTGAAAAGTAGGTTCTTCTCAAATAACCTTTAGGATTATTGTAGTCTGACACTCAAGATGAATTAGTGAAAAGCAGCTAATAATGCTTAGTTATGGTAATTCAGAGCTTTGTAAAATGTACTGGGGAAAAAAGGACAGAATATCATGTTTAGACATAAGCTGAAGTTCTGCAGATAAGAGAGAAACCATAAAAAGGAAGACACCAATGTTGGAGGGAAAGGATGACTGACAGAGTAAGCTCCTTGAGAGGCTAAAAAAGAACAGAGTTCGCAGCCCTTATAAAGGAGGTGGGATCAGATAGGTTCAAAGACTTCATGTCCCGTGGAGCAGAATCGAAGGCAGAGAGCATAAGTGCAGGTGGAGGTGAGTGGGCCATTGAAGGCACTCTCCTCTGTTGGGAGGTGTGAGGCCAAGCACCATCATCAGCTGAAAGTCAAGGCTGAAGTGTGAGGGTGGGTGTCATAGGATTGAGACAAAGAGGTGGGAGATTGGGTCGAATGCCTGTGGGTTGAGAAAATGGTATAAAACAGTTATTCCGGAAGAGGCATGAACTCAGTCTTCCTGTATTTTAGTGCTAACACAATGTGAGAGAACCATTCTATAAAAGCAGGCAAAAAATTATGAATTCAAAATTAGGAGTGATAGTAAATTTTAAATAAGATAATATTTAGAAATAAGAAAATAAGAAAATTTTAAATAAGAAAAATATTTCTTATTTTCTTAAAATAAGAAAAAAATCATAATATAAGTTTAGAAATCTTCATAAATACCATAAAAATGATAAAACCTAAGGAAAACCATATTTTTATTACATTTACTCAATACCTCTGTATTACTTTTCCTATATTTTTCATTGTACACTTTTGTGTTGCTTGTTTATATGATGAAAATGTAATATTTTCTATAGAGGGGATAGAATGATAATTCAGTCTTTCCAGTAGCCTGGACAATTGATGTTTGTTTTCCAATATTGGTAGTTTAGAAGAGGTTCTTTCAACTTCACAACTCATTATTGGTATATATGTAAGTGTTTAAAATTGTCAAATGTGGGAAATGTCGTAGAAAGTTTTTCTCATACATGAGCGCATATTTGAATAAATTTTCATAGTCTAGCTTTTATGGCACTGTCACTTCAACCCCCTACCTCTCTTCCACCTTTCACTTTCTCCTCATGCCTTAAGGACATGTTCATATCCCAGTGTGACTCAGGCTCCAGCTCCTCTGTGGCATCACACTGGGTAAGTCAACACAGATTTCTAGTAATTATTTTATATAGACGTGATTGTGAAGCACAAAAATCACTCCCTACTAAACCCAAATCAAATGTATGTCCAACCTAATTCCCCTTAGCCAGATCTCAAAAATGCTATGGTTAGTTCATTGTCACCGCACCCCATAGCATTTATGATGGAGAGTAGGAGAGGGTTATCCTAACTAACTGCAATTGAAATATCTTAATTTTGAAAATTTCACAAAAACATAGGCCAATGAAAACATGTTGCTGGGACTTCTTTTGGAGCCTTGGAAGGGGCTAATGTAAGTGAAGAAGACCCTGAAACCTAATCTTCCTCATCTTTACAGTACAAGTATACCTATGCTTCGGAAAGTGCATTCACGTGCTTTGGAAATGCCTAGTAAGATGGCATGGACAGATAGGATGGCTAGGTTCACTCAAGGCTGGATTTATGCCTGGCTATTGAGAAGAAGGGACAACAGGTCACAGGTATTCAAGGTGTTTGCAAAGAACTAATTATAAGGAAGCATACTTCATTTCAGCTGGCAAAAGAAGGGAACTGAAAGTGGGGGGTTCTTACGTATATTAGAAAAATGCACGTGTCAGTGGGTTTAATGTCATAAGTTAAGGGCTCTTGAATAAGTCAGCTGGAAAGACATGAGTTATGATTTGAAAGTAGGATGCTTGAATTCATGATTTTGAAGGTTGGTGGTGATGACAATTTCAGTGCTATAGATGTGTCAGCAAGTGGTAAGTTACAGTGGGGAAAAAAAGCATATCTGGTTAAAAAACAGTAACACTCTACAAAAAAGACACCTGCACTCTAATGTTTATAGCAGCACAATTCATAATTGCAAAGCTGTGGAAACAACCCAAGTGCCCATCAACTCATGAGTGGATTAATAAAATGTGGTATATGATTAATAAAATGTGGAGTACTATTCAGCTCTAAGAAGCAATGGTGATATGGCACATCTTGTATTTTCCTGGATACAGCTGGAGCCCATACTACTAAGTGAAGTATCCCAAGAATGGAAAAACAAGCACCACATATACTCATCAGCAAACTGGTATTAACTGAGCAGCACCTAAATGGACACATAGGAACTACATTAATTGGGTATTGGGTGGGTGGGAGTAGGGGAGAGGGAGCGGGTATATACATACATAATGAGTGAGATGTGCATCATCTGGGGGATGGGCATGCTTGAAGCTCAGACTTGTGGGAGGAGGGGAGCAAGGGCATTATTTGAAACCTTAAAAATTGTACCCCTATAATATGCTGAAATTAAAAAAAAAAATTAAAAAAAAAACTGATTCTCTTCCAAAAAAAAATAGTAACAAGTAACATTGATTGAAAACCTTCTCTGTGACAGGTATTCTTCCAAAAAGGACTTGAAGATGAGTTGAGCAGTGAGAGACTAAAATACAAACTGACCATGTCCAATCCGTATAGAAAAATAGAACTCTGACCCACTGGCAGCAATAACCAGTCCACAAAGACCAAAAATAACTCCCAAAACTATCCTCGCCAAACAGCCAGTACTTGATTAATAACTGCCAGTTTCCCTAATTTTCCCTAATATTTCCTTTATTTTTGCTCCAGTCTCCAACTTAGAACCAATCAGAGAAAGCCAAATAGGCACCACTAACCAATCACATAGGACACTCCACTTCTGGTTACCCTGACCCGGCTTCCCCACGCCAAGGGGTTTCAACCAGTGCATGCCTGAAGCCTTCCTTTGTTCTCACTATAAAGCTCTCTTGCTCTTCTGTTTGTCTTTGAGTCTCTGCCAAACTGAAGTGATGGCAGCTGACTCTCTAATTACAGCAAGTTCAAAGTAAACAGCCTTTATGTGTTCTCCTTTGGATGATCTTTGTTTATTTCCACAGCAGTCAAGATTTTTAACCAGTTATCTACCTTGCTAAAAAACATGACAGAGTTAAGATGGAGAAACAGTAAGCCAGTTTCTGTGGTCTTCAAGGAGAGAAGAGACATGCCTACTATGTCAACAAGACCTGTGAAGTAGAGAGAGCATGGTCAGACAGATGGTGTCAGCCTTGGAGGAGCAAGGGTTTCACTCAAGGATTGTTACCTAGGGCGTAGGAGTGTAGAAGTCACCTAGAGGTTTGAGGGTGTGACTTAATGAGGCTTTCAAGGATGTGGCATCTTTAGAAGATGCCTAGGTTCCAGCTGAGGTGAAAAGGTGAAAGGAATGCTGTTTGAAGATAGAGAAGAGTTTGCTGGTTCCAACCTCAAAATTCTACACAGCACCAGGAGCAAATTTTGGAGGAAGGGCATAAAAGGTTGGATGATCTCATGAATGACCCAGGAAGGAGAAGTGTATTCTGGAGATGGTAGATAGTGGGTGGTAGACTTGTGGATAGTGACGGAGCCATGCAGGGACATCAAGCAAAGCATACCACAACCTTATATTAATACTAACAGTGGTGTGAAAATCAGGGACTCTCAGAGAGGACCTGAGGATTTCACACTGTTTTTGTCAATTGAGGGGGGGTGGGCTCTGGGTTACTGCTCAAGCAGGTCTTATGAGGCAGGATGATGGTCACCTCATCCCATGGGCGTTTCAGCTAATATATAATGGTTGCTTAAGAGACCTATAGGTACAGAAATATCTGACAGGAAGCCAATAGACTAATGGGAGTGGCACTTGGAAGGAGGACAGGGTGAGGTAGGGATTAAAATGGCAAAGAAGATGACTTGATGTCCTCAAGCCCTAAGCTTGGTGGCCTTTCCTTCCTTCCTCCCTTCCTTCTTTTGTTCATTTCTTTCTTCCCCAACCTTATTTACCTATAACTTTCTAACAGCAAATTTAACTATCCCGAGTTCATAAATAGAAAAGTTGAGTCAAAGCAATTTTGACTCAGCATAATTTTTCAGTAGTAATAACGAGGAAGAGGAAGATGAAAAAAGCATATTTCTAAACCTTCTACCTGTGCCTGTGGCAAAATGAAATGAAATCTACATAACTTCCCTTTTGGATTGTATTTAGATGTAACATTCAGTAGTGAGGACTAATCACTGAGAGCTGGTAATAATCAGGAGTTCTCTTTGCTCAATCTATTGTCAAACACACATGGAAAGATTTTGGGTTATGTGTCAAATCACATATTTGGTGAGAGCCCATTTTCTTTTTTTTTATGTTTTCATCTGGCCTTTTTAATACTACCCCAGGAATAAATAGATATAGGCACATATTTTTAAAAGGCAGTAGCCTAAAGATTATCAAAAAGGAGCACTCATTATTCAGTCTGGTAGCCAAACTTGAAATCCTGGTCTTCATAAGTAAGAACTGTTATTTTGACTTTCTTTGGAAGTTACCAATGAGTAAGAGATGGGTTGGTTTATCGGTATCTTACTATTCATTTTCCTATGTTATCTCTAGAGGTAATCGACCCTAGTATTTTGATTTTGGCATGAAGTAAAAATAAAGCACATGTAAGCAACACATTGTGGTTCCAAGAGCCACAAAATGAATGTAGTTCTTAATTATGGTGGAGAATACACATTAACTACTTAAGAGAGGGCTGCACACACAGCCAGACAGATTCAGTGCCCCAGCCACGGCTGGCAGGAGCCCCCAGTGACAGTCTAGCATCACTTCTAAATAGGGTTTCATCTTTCCTTTCTCTGAATTTCTTTCCCTCCTGCCTCTCTCAGTTGGGGAAGGTTTAGTTTTCAGTAGTGATTATCTTTCTCACTTGTTTTTGTCTTTTCTTTTCCCACTTCTCCAAATGGCCCTATCTGCCAGTCACAATTTTTGTGGTCTGCAATTCTGATCACTTTTAAATGAAACCCATGCTGGCTTTGGTAATCATAATGTCATTTACAATTTACCACTAAACACGTTTATTCAGTTAGTAGCACACTGAAGAAAGAGAACTCCATATGAACTCACCGTGAAAGGCCTAATCTGATTATTTCCTCATGAAAATCCAGGCAGGGGTGCTTGTAAGAGAGGCTGTGAGAAGAAGGAAGAAAAAAAAAAAAAAAAAAAGCAAGGTCTGGCCACAGCTGACTTTCATAATCAATGTGAATGGATAAGTGACACAGCCTGTCAGGGGCAGCCGCCCAGCCACCCGAGGGCTTTCCTCCCAAAAAGGCAAGGGTGGACAGGACTTAATAAATGCTGAGTGACCAGTGAGGATTGGCTTGGCATATGCTATTGCATTCAAGAAGGACAAGAGCAGTGATAAAGTCCAGAAGCTCTTCTCCAAGTGGGGGAAATTAGATTAAGCAGGTTGTATCTGTATGTGCATGTGTGCACATGAGCACTTGCTTTGTGTATACTTTAACTTCCTAAAATAGCCTGGACATGCAATATGCTTTGTTCATCTTTCCCTGGATTAGAAACCATAGACCTAAAAAGCAAGAAGGTAAGTTAGGTCTGTCTGAAGAAGGAGGGGGAAGGAGAAAGAGAGTGTGTGTGTGTGTGTGTGTGTGTGTGTGTGTGTGTGTGTGTGTGTGTGTGTGTACGTACTCAGGTTGCTTCCAGGGTTCTAACAAATATTAACTTTATGTCAATATTTGTCCTTCCTGTCGTGAAATGAGGATTTTCCACCTCATTTCACGTTTGAAAAGAAAATATGCCAAAGGGGTCGTCTTTGCTAAGGAAAAAAAAAATTAAAAGAAAAGAAAAAAAACCCAACTTCAATTCTTTATTTAGAAAAATGGATCAGAAGGAAAGAAAAAAATTTAAATAAATGTTTTGACTCAAAGGCACATAGAATCCTTCCATCTTCCCATTTTCAACAAAAGAGAAAAATTTATATGTTTAAAATTGAATGAAATACATCAACATTAATGATTTTTTTTCCTCGAGGTTAACACCACCATTTCCCTCAATAATATTTTTAGCCATTGTGTGATAGATTTCACAATTCATGGTAGAGTAAAGTATAGGAGATTTTGACAAAAACAAAATATATAATCATTCCCTTATTTTCAAGAAATGAAAAGAAATCATTTACAATTCTTTTCTGTCAAACAACATTTACACCTCATTATTTCTAATTTAACAAATATAAATGGCCACAGATCAAATAAAGTGAAGACAGGTTGAATTTATCCCCATTTATAAATGTTGTTTCAGGCCCTCAGGCTATGAAGAGTGAAACTCCAAAATCTCAAAGCTGTACTCCTAAATACACAAAAAGAGTAACCAAGATTTCAAAAGAATTATTAAAGAAAATAGAAATATGTTTTGGTAATATTAGAAATAACAGAGAAAAGCAGTATGTTTTTTAGAATGGGCAATTCTAGCTAAAAAATATTATTTTTTAAAACTTCGGAAATAATGGGTGTGCATTATATTTATAAGTGAAGGTAAATTCAGAATGATGTTCTTTTGCATAGCAAATTCAATGTAGGTGACAGGAAACACAACCTTGCTAATTAGGAGTCTAGAATTAGATCTTTGAAGTCTACTGAATGATGATAACATAGTATTTTTAAGTGTTGTAAAAGAGGTTCATATGCTTGCACATATATACACACAGATTACTATAATATCAATAACACAGTTATTATTATTATTATTTAGAGACAAGGTATCACTCTGCCTCTCAGGCTGGAGTATAGTAACACAATCATAGCACGCTGTAGCTTGGGACTCCTGGGCTTAGGTGATCCTCCCACCTCAGCCTCCCAAGTAGCTAGGAGGAGGACTACAGGTGCATGCCAGCATGTCGGGCTAATTTTTTATTTTCTTAATTTTTTGTAGAGATGGGGTCTCACCATGTTGCCCAGGCTGTTCTCAAACTCCTGGCCTCAAGCAATGTGCTGGGGTGGTGCTGGGATTACAGGTGTGAACTACCACATCGGGCCAATAGTTATTATTTAAGTAAACTAAATATAATTACAATAGTTACTATTATAAGGTAGTTATTATAAGTAATTTGAGAAACTAAAAGTTCATCAAATTGAAAAAATACAACATGTATTCAATGTTGAGGTCCTGGAGCTGCATGCATTTCCAGATTGGCTTTCACAGTTTTTTAGACAGTGGCACTTAGGGGTGTAGTCACTTCTGGCACTGTGCTTAATGAAGATGGCACTCTAACAGCTACTTACCGGTAGAGTCAGGTAGCTTGCAATACTTGGGAGTCATGAGATGCCCAAGAGGGAAGACAGCCGTGAAGGACCACAGATACTGCACAGAAACAGGAAGCTGTTTGATGAGAAATATGCACATCTGCAGGTATGAAATGGCTGGTAGACTTCGGGGGCTACAGATGATAGGATCTGTCACAACTTTATGAGCAATCTCACCAAAGTTCTTGTACTTGGGTCTATTTTCCATGAGGACACATTTCCAAATTAATCTGATAAAAATGGAAAACCACATAAGACCAGCCATTGCATGAAGCAAGGAATGCTTGTAAGGCTTTCTGTTAAAGGCATTTCTGTCTTTACCAAGTTCTGTTGCAGGGTATTTCAAAATATTTGTTCTCTTTCAATAAAAATGTTACTTTGAGGGGAAAAAAAAAGATCAGGAGATGAAAGTAATTGATGGAATGACAATGAAGATGGGAGAAAAGGTCAGATATGTATCTAATAGACCCTTCTGAATAAACCATTTTTCTTTTTTACTTTTTATTGATAGAAATCTATTTAAACAAATTTAAGTGAATATTTTACATTCTTTTACTCTAATGAAATGTCATCATCTATATACCGTTTGAAAAAGTAGCTTAGAAAGTGTTTTGGGTTTTTTGTCATTTTGTTGTAATGTGATTTCACCTGCAAACATCAATGAATATGGTACCAATTATGATTTTATTCTTTGAATACTACATTGAAAACAGCCCAGGCAAATGCAAGTTCAGGAAATACAGCTTAGCGGGTGAGAGATTGGGTTTTCAAGTCACAGAATTGCATTGCATCCTGGCTCCACTGCTTTCTAGCTGCAAAACCACAGACAACCTACCTATCTTCTCTCTGACTCAGTTTTCTTATTTGTCAAAGGTATTGAGAATAGTACCCAATTCATAGGCTGATAGGGAGGGTCAAATGAGATGATACATGCACAGAGTGAGGGAAAATATGTGCTGATAGGTATAAACTGTTACATTTGTCACAAAAAAGGGGGGGGGAGCATTTTTTAACAACTTTTTTTTGCAACTTTTGGCTCTATACTCATCTCAAACTAGTATTTGTCTCATAGCCTAGAATAGCACATGTAAGTGTTGCAAGCGTTCATAATAAATGGTGTTGAAGGAGACAAATTAAAGGTGAAGAAAATGCTAAAAGGTAGATGTGAGAATCTACATGTGTTAGCAAATATAGGCAAGAATGAAATACACATACATACATATGTACATGCATGTATGCGTGGGCATACATGTGTTCATAAGTAAGGCACCTATTTTTTCCACTAATCAAAAAAATAAATAAAAGCCCTGCAAAATCTAAGGTGGTTTTTACCTTTCATCTATTCTTAACTTTTCCTTTCATTCCTCTCCACTCCCACCCCACCCTTTCTCTCTACTCTCCTTTTCCCGTCCCCACCCCCAAGCAAACCTGCCTGCCAGCTTTAAACACAGTGATATTCATAGGTTAGTTTAAAGGCAGGGACAGCCAACAGCATTCTTTCTGGATACAATTCCTGGCACATTTTTTTCCCCAGAATGATAAACTTATCACCTCTCCAGCCCCTCGGTTTGAAGGCACAGCAGTAATTTCTACTGGATGCCAAAACTAAAATGAATGTGACTGTGCCATGCCCTGCTCTGAGCTGTGGCTATAATGAGATTTGAATGGGAAGCCCCGGACACAATAAATCTGCGCCATATGTGACCATTTCCTGTGTCAGTTCCTTTCTCATAACCAGTGGAGACTTTTTTTTTTTCCCCCTCTCATGACCCCACACCATGACTCTGAAATCTTTCATGGCTGCTGACGGGCCTGGGGCTTTTTGCAGCAGTTGTATAAATAAATGAATTTGACAGCAAACATCATAACAGTTAGCAGTAATGTGTGTTCGCCACAAGTGCCTATACTACTCACTGGAGAAATGGCAGAGGAAACAGCTTGTTTTGTTACCTAAACAAAAGTAGTTTCGCTTGACAAGTGGTGAAAAGAATTAGTCAAATAAACTTGAAATCCACTAGGACTATTTTTGCCAACTCTCCCTGCCAGGGAAATGTTCCCAGCTCCTCAGTGCCCGTGACTCATAGGAGATAAATTTCCCCCTTTTATTCTGAGATAAAGATCTTGGCTAGGAATACAAAACCTTTGACTGATACTTTATATTAATATTAATCTTCTTTGCAAGGCAAGAGTGTCATGTATGGGAACGCAGGTACAGCAAAGAATTTCCAAGGAAACTTGTGGCAGAAAAGCCAAGTAAGGATATTTCGAGTGGAAAGAGGAGAGGTAGCAATAACGAGCCAACGCGATGATTACCAGCTGAAAGCAAACTGAAGCCTACGGGTTCTTCCTTTCCTTTCACGTCGCCTATATTCACGAACAAAAAAACTTCTGCAACAAACAGCTGCTGAAAGGAAGGGAGCTAGCACTTTCCCTGTTTTTCTACAGTCTCAGTAAGATGAAGTTGCCTGTATTTGGTAACTTGTTGTCAATTTATTAATAGATAAGCAAGAAGAGAGCATAGATTTTCCTCCATTAAATGAACTCGTTTGTAAGACTTTATATTTTTCCAACTCTTATTGCTAAGCCCACTGTCTGTGCTGTGAAGGACGGTGTGGTACAGTGGTTATTTTCAGGACTTTGCTTATTCACATGGATTCCGGTGAAACCTGCATAAGTTCAAATCCTGGCTCTGTTACTTACTCTCTGTGAGACCTTTATGCAAATCCCTTAACCTTACTGCACCAGTTCTCTCCTTTGCAAAGTGGGAGAATAAGGGTATGGCATCAAGCTCAGAAGGTGGCTGTACCAATTAAATGAATTCTAAAAGGCTCAGCACAGAGCCTAGCACATAGTATGTGCTATTATTATTCCAAATAGAGAAATTTAGAAAATAGTCTGTTTAGCAACACTTGAGGTCTTTTCTAGGATAGCTTGATAGTGGCAGCTAATCTCAGAAGTGAAGTTTAAAATTTTGGGGGGAAAGCTATAATAGTAGCTTCATTTAAGCTATTACAATTAATTTCAAGGTATAGTACAGCACTGTTTGAAATAAAAGTGTCGTCTGAGGCTTGAATTTTTTTTTAGAGCCTTGAATTTTTTTTTTTAGATGGAGGTTATTTTCACTCTTTTTAAGGTGGTACACTTTATTGCAAGTGGCTGAGTAATCATTGCCTCTAGAATTTGTCATATTCAACAGAAGCATTGCTGATTAGAAGAACAAAAGTCAAGAGCTATCACCAACTAATTGGATCTTAGTCCAGGTGAATGTTCTGTTCTCTGTTTTTGCTATTTTAAAATTTAATGATTAAAAAGCGCTTGCTAAAGTGTTTTGCTAATGTGGTACCATAGAAGAAAGTGCCTTAAAATTTTAGAAGATATGAATTATAATCGGCATGAATAGATATTTTCATTTATAGAGAGCTTACTACCTACACAATAAATTCCTGGTGTTTCTGTTTTAATCAACTGACAAATCCACTTGAATATACATTTCTCCATATCTCGTTAAACTACTAGAGGGAAATGTCACAAATGTTAATGAATTGAACTGTGTAAAAATAAATGGACTATTAAAGTTTTGCTCTTAAAGCAATGCCAATAAAACTTGAAAGAGTGCTGAGGGTAAAGAACCATGTGACGTTGTAAAACTATGATGAACCAGGAGGGGAGAAAATCAATATATATAGGTAAAAGTGGGTTGGTAGTTACTTAGGGGGTATGGGGATTCCTAGAAAACCAAATTTGTAAGTGACATCCTTCTATGGTAAAATGGGTTTAAGTGCAACTCCACTTCTAGTAAAATCAACTGAAAACCCCGTTCTGTTATTGTTCCCCACATATATGCTGCACCGCTGTATCCAGGAACCTTCTCAGAAATTGGTCTGTGAGAAAATGACTTTTCCCCCTAGGCAATTTCGATGTTGTGGAATGTCATCTGATAAAGTGACTCCCTTACTGATCCCAAATCCTTTCCCAAGATCTGCTTCTAGGGTGTCTTTCCGAACTCACCTTAGGATTCCCAAAGGTGAGACATAATGCAATGAGTAACTGCTGCTATTCACACCAGACCTGGCCACCAACGCAGAATAAACACAGCACTGAGCAATGTCTTCTTTGATTGACCAGCCACTTCTACTGCCTCTTAACCAGCAAATAAACACAGTCACCTTGTAAATTCTGTTTTTCTGAGTTGAAGGCAATAGAGGAACTCTAAAAGACCAGTAGCCCTAATAAAGTACTGAGAAGCTATGAAAATAACTGCTTAGCTATGTTTTCATGATTTTCCTTATATGTATGTGAATACAAATAAGCCTAGCCTTACCTCTGGAAGTGACAGGCTTGTATTTCCCCAATCTCTTATGGTTGGATGGGATCAATAATTAGTCATTGACCATTGAGCAGAGGTAACAAATGTCCCTTTTAAGCCCATACTATTTAATTGAAAAGAGTTGGTGAACCACAGCCCTCAGGCCAAATCAGGCTGTCTATTGTTATAAATAAAGTTTTATTGGAACACAGTCATACCCATTTGCTTATGCATTGCCCATGGCTGCTCTGCACTGTAACAGCAGAGTTATAGAATTGTGACAGAAACTATATGACCTACAAAGTGGAAAATATTTACTACCTGGCCCTTTACAGAAAATGTTTGCCAATCTCTGGTCTAAGATTTCTAAATTTGTCTCTGAGACAGTGACCAGCAAAGTATAAGATAGAGGCTGATCTCTTGGCCTGAGACTCAGTGGGCCAGATATGGGTGAGAACTGCAAATAAGAAATAAACTTTTGATGTTTTAAGCTTTTGAGATTTGTAGGTTGTTAGTTAGGGCGTCCTAACCTAGCCTGCCCTGATGGATACAGCATCTATTCTTATCTTATATGCATCTTTTTCTCTGAATATATATGCTATATCTTACTTTAAGTAAGGAATAAAGAGGAGAAGGTAACTCTTGTTTTGTCCTCAGGAGACCTAGGATGAAGATAGCAAGTTTTTGAGTTCACAGTCAACATTTAGATTACAACTTTTCCTCTCTAAACAAACTTTTCTTTACATAATTTATCCCAATATTCATTTCATCTAATGCCTGAGCATCAATCCTCTCTGTTAAAGCTCTTTGAAAAACTAGTTTTAAGAATATCTTTAAATTTATTTTCTTTGCCATCATGATATAAAGATAAAATTTCCTCAATATAGTCTACAAGAGAAGTTATTGAAATTATTAGGCAAAAATATTTCCATAAGCCCAGAATTAGCATGCTGAAGTCTTTCAGAATGAGTCCCTGTGTTTGGGCTTCGACCGTTTTAATTATGGGTGAAAAATGTATACATCTGGCTCTGCTTGCTCATTTTGTTATGTCCAGATCTCTCCTTTGGAAGGAAATGAAAACAGGTCCATTTGTTGTCTGAAAACAAAATGGTCCCTTCCAACTTCACAAAAGAGCAAGTTGAGTGAACAGCCTGCTTCTGCTGCAGCTCTTTGGAAGCAGAAAATGACAGAGACCACAGTGAGAGCATCATATTTCTGGTACCAGCCACAGAAGGAAGAGCCAAGGGGAATCTTGCCAACACAAGCACTGTGATGTGATAGACAGAGACACTAGTTTGAAGTGTCAATTCCAATTTATTTTCTTCTTACTTCTGGTGACCTTTGACAACAGACAGTCTCCCACGTGCCTCAGTTTCCTTATGAGGAATACGAAGCAATATACCTGGATATTTATCTAATACAGGGAGACTGCATAAATGTTAACTGCCCTAATATCTAGGAGACATGGCAAGGGAAAGTGGATTGAAAAAGGAGGCAACCACCCAAGCAATCTGCTCACTAAGAGTAAGAAACAGGAGCCAGGAAGGAGAATGGATAGGAAACACAGTGCGCTCAACCAGATACCATTTAGTCAGTAGAATGAATGAACCTTTAGGATTTCTACAAATCAATTTCTTAGAATTCTTTCTTTTTTTCAGTTCCAAATTTTATTTCATTAACTTAACAGGTGAACAAAATGTGTATTTCAAATCTCATTAAACTTATTTATGTGAAACATACATTTACACAGGAGACAAACAGATACAGGATTTCAAGTAACTTATTGTATAGCCCATTGTCCATTTAAAAATATTATTCTTCCTTCCACAAAAACTCTACATTGAAAGACAAAACAAAAAATCTTTACGGCATAAAAGCTAGATGCAAAGTTCTGATGCAGATTTATTTCACTGCCAACTCTGATGACGATGGGAGGCACAAGTGTACATAGTTCGGTACAATAATGCAAACAAAGAGCTTCTTCTGTTTCTCTCAGATACAAATTAGAAGCCTCCATTCATGTCTCTTGGCGTACTGTCACATAAGTGATGCTCATACTAGGTCATTTCTTCCTCTTTCCTTTCACTTTTTTTATTTCCCTCTCCTTGCTGAAGACTTTGGTCACCAACTCCTGTTTTCTGTGTCCCTGTTTTTAGTTTAGTTATCATTTCTGCTGCATACAACATTACTGACTTACGTGACAGAAACTGTACAAGACAGAGACTGCCATCTTCCTGTTTAAGCTGAACCCGGTCTCTGCCCCTGTATTGGACATCATGATTCCATTCTCTAGAGTACATTTTATTTTTCTCAAGAAATACATTAAGTCCAACTGCTGAGCATACATCTTGAATCTCTGTAGCTGTAGGATTTTCAACAGCCTTACTGATGAGCATCCACCTTCCTTCTGCGATGGTCTTATTATTATTTAAACAGGTAGGATAGATACAAATAAACCTGTCCTGGTCGGCCAGGGACTGCGTGGCTGTGCAAGCCATCCTCACAGACGTCCACCCAGCGCCGGCACAAGACTCCCAGGGAGAAAACCGACCAGAACTCGGCTCTGAGTTTCTGAGACCTGTTAGAATTCTTACAAATAAAATACTGGGCCAAGGGATCTCAAGTGAGTGACGTCCAAGTCATTCTTTAAATCCAGTTGCTTCTCCTGAAAACTGGTGCATCCCAATTCAACGAGGTGATTACCTTTTGAGGACAATGTGGGATACAGTTTTGAGGATCAAAACACAACTAGATAACAGAGATGCATGATTGGCACGGAACATTCAGAGACAGAATGCCCTATTTAGAACAAAGCGTTCGTACAAACTGTAAGGCAAAGTGGTGGCTGGAGCTATAAGAACAAGTACTGGGAAATGTATTTACAGATGCTGCTCAGACAACAAACATAACAAGACAAGCTCAGGATGGAGAAGTGTAACTGATGAAGCAAAATTTTAGTCATACTCAATCACTCATAAAATTTAAAAATTTTGAGCATGGATTGAACACCATTTATTCACTTTTTACCATTATCTGGATAGTGAACTAGACTTTGAGACTATACTGGTTAAAAATAAAAGGAAAGACATAGGGATTGCCTTCATGGAGCTTACTCAGAGTCATGTTTCTAGAAACAAATTTGCCTTCTTTTTTAGACACAGCGAGCTCATGAGCAATGTTTGAGGACAAATATCAGCCACACGCACCTCTGCACAACTTTCTTCTCTTCCACGCACTTCAGCCAGTATCTAATACACACGGCAAGAGGGAAGAAATACCAAGATTTCCTGAGCGTGTACCATGTGCCAGGGACTGTGAGAATCATTCAACAAACATATCTTATTTTATTTAATTATCAGAACAAACTGAGAAGTATGTTTTTACTGCTTTCATTTTCTAAGTAAGGGACCTGGCTTGAGACTTGAAGGACCCCAAGACGGCAGGGCAAGAGACTAGAAAAGTAGCCTAGAGTCCAAAGTCACCACCAGGACAGCTGCTTCAGGCTGAGATGTGAGTGAAACAAATTTTTCTTTTGTAAAACAACTGAGGTTTGGGGATTATTTGTTAACTGAAGTTAATAACTCTGCCTTGTGCCATATTCATGTTGTACATAAGTAAATAAAGTAAATTTAAAAGGTAAGTGCAGAGAGGCAAAGAACAAATAATGTCAAGGTCCCAGTGAGTTTAGAAGCAATATTAAGAGGAAAAGCCAAGTGTCCTGACTTTGTGACCCTAGACTACATTTATAATTTAAGAAGGCTCCACAGGGTTATATAGGGCATTGTTGCTCTCTTTCTGTGTTCTCAGAAGTTCGCTAAGAAATGGCTACAGCTGAGCTTTGCCCTCCTAGGTAT
The DNA here is from genome assembly GCF_040939455.1 of Microcebus murinus. NCBI lineage: Eukaryota > Metazoa > Chordata > Mammalia > Primates > Cheirogaleidae > Microcebus > Microcebus murinus. Next base: position 94,199,981 of record NC_134108.1, on the reverse strand, counting down.
TCCACACTTCGTGGCCAGCATAAAACTAATTTGGGAGCCCTTAGAGACTGCTAAGGTTTCAGAGCTTCACCAAGATATTGAATATAAGCACTCGAGCAGCATACTGCACGTCAAGAAACAATGTTGGAAGCCACAAGCTGCTGGTTTGACCTTTGAAAAAAGTTTGGCAAAAGGGCAACTGCATATTTATAGCTCCTGAGAGACAGCTCATATGCTTTCCATTGGACCTGCTCTGTGTCAAAGGCCAATTTCCATCCATTCTGATACACTAAGTTAGTTATATGAATATTATGTTTAAAGAAATTCACACTGGGCCAAAAGCAAAATTAGACCACATCCATCATTGGGGAGTTTATCATTTCACCAACTACAAAATTCTTTTTCCTTGAATTCAAGGCTGATTTCCCCTGAAACACAGGATTTTCCAGATAAAACTAGCCACTGGTCTTTCAAGAATAGTTTTCTGGGTTAATAGAAGCTGCCTCTTGGGAAGATATTACACCCCATAATGCATCTGGCCAATTCATTGGTGCCATTCAAATTGTTAGGGGTAAGAGTGGAAGAATTTTTTTCCTGTCCTCTGAGACGATCATTTTATACCCCAAAGCATCAGCCTCATTATTCTTATCTTAGAGCATAATTACAATGTTATTATTGGTCATAAAATTAACCAGATTTTCCTCTCTTTTCTTTTCCTCCTCAGCATTTGACTCTCTGACCTTCCTCAACAGAAAAGTCTATGGGCTGATTATACGCTAAGTATAGAAGTATTTCCTCTTATTTTGTTTTAAATTTTCCCACTGTTAACTTCATTGAGAGCATACTTGTTCTCATATTATGAAATGGGGTAAAGACAAAAAAGAAAGGAAGAAGAATTTTTTTATTGCTCTGATGAACTCTGAAAATTTTTTACTCCTGTATCCCAACGCATCTGAGATCATTCACGTTTATGTCACCACCCAGAGGTGATGCTACTGTACATCTGCATCAGCCTGTGGGTATGTGATTTGACTTACAACCTAAGGCCCTTTGCCAACTGCTCTCCAGGACGTCAATTTAGTATTTCCCAAAGGACCTTCTTTGTTCTAGTTGGGGGAGGGGGTGCTGCTTTTCTTTGGGAGTGGCTGCAAAGTATTGTCTTAGGAACCATTACCAGGCCTTGGTAGGAAAAGTGATGTGATAGGTTAAGCAGGCTACTCTTGTGAGGGGTGGTGGCTATGACAGAACCTCAACAAAACTGTCAGGAAAACACAGCTACCCCTCCTAGGCAAACGCCTTGCTCCATAGCACTCAGGTGCAGCTCAGGAGCTGCCTAACTCAGAATTCCATCCAAATTTCATGCCACTGATCCACATCTGACACTTCTGAAGCTTCTAAAAAGATTTTTCTGATGCTCTTTCTGAGCAGACAACTATCATGTTTCCCTGAAAATAAGACCTACCCATAAAATAAGCCCTAGCAGGATTTCTAAGCATTTGCTCAATAGAAGCCCTACCCCGAAAATAAGACCTAGTGATGGGCGTGGCTACACAGCGTAGCTGCACAACCCATGCATTTCATCACAGAGCGGTGAAGAAGACGAGCAGCCCTTCTCATCTGCCCAATGAGAGCTCTATTGCTCGACATGAGAGATTGGGGCCAGTGGTTCTAAAGGAAATAGAGTCGCAAGAAATTCAGGATGGAATTCGGGATTTGGAGAGTTATGATGATGTTCCAGAAGAAGATGACTTAACTATATTTGAATAAATGTAGATTGTTGTACCGTACTCAAAAAAAATAGCACATCCCCTGAAAATAAGCCCTAGGGTGTCTTCTTGAGGAAAAATAAATATAAGACCCTGTCTTATTTTCAGGGAAACATGGTAGCTGACAAAATTCATTACACAATTCATTCTAAAATTGACAATGTTGCACTAGATGGATAGCAGGTTGGGTTGACAATACCTACATTTTACCCAGCCTGAATTTAGAGAGGCACTAATGATTCAGGGTGAGAAGCTTTTGGAATCACTGATTCATGCTCCCCTTGTGAAGAAGGATAATTGTTCTCCTATTTTATATGTTACAAGGGTTAGACTTGATGATCTTTAAAACCACACCAAAAGCTGGACTGCTCTGCAAAGAACCAGTGTGCTTTACTTCTGATCACGTCTGCTACTTCCCTTCTTGGTCACTCTGCTCAGGCCATTCTGATCACCTTGTTAATCCTCACACACTCAGGCACTTACCTAGTCCAGCACCTCTGCCCAGGCAGATCCCCCCACTCTTCCCCCAGATGTTCATGTGGCTCGTTCACACACCTTCTGCTTCGCTCATTCTCAGTGAGGGCCCCCTTGGTCACTCAGCCTATACACACACTCATTCTTATTCCCTCCTGTACTACTCTTCATCTTCTCTTTTGTCCGTAGTACTTATCACTTTATAACCTACCAGATAATTTATTTATTTATCATGTGTATTACTTATTCTCTTTTCCAGAAGGTAAGTTATATGAGAGAGCAGGGATCTTCATCTGGTTTATTTTAAACTTCCATACCCCAGCTACCTAGAAAAGTACCAGGCACACAGTAGACATCCAGCAAACATGTTAAATGGAATAACCTTAATCATTAGTTTCTTTCCACTATTAACTCTAGAGTTTTTCCGATTCACCCACATTCAGACTGAACATTCAAGTTGAAACTATGTTCTGTTCATTTGTAGCTAACTTTTCTTTACACATGGAATATGTGTGCTTGAAATCTACAAGAACATCTTTCTAAAAATGTTTTCCAAGAAGAACTGGATGCCAAGGTTTCCATACATCTTGTAGGTGCCAGATATGAACTTACATTTTCTCAGGTATTTCATTTTTCCTTAGTTTTCAGAAAAGGTGATGTGCTAGGCCCCCTGAAATCCTAGTACCTAAAATGAGGCCATAAGGTATTTCATTGCCAAAAGTAAATGAAAAGGAAAGAGGCAAATGGGAGCAGAGAAGAAATAGATGATGCCATTACCAGTATCCTCCCCTCTAGACAGGAATGAATTAAACATGAGGCAAGAAGGTCGAGTTAGGTAGGTAGGTGGGTGTATGGATTTAATCAGATTGTCCGAAGAAAGGGGATATGAAAATGGAGAGTAGGGAAAGATTTCAACAAGTATTGGAAGTTAAAAAGAGAAAAGATAACTTTGATTTGTATGTATGGTATCTTTTAATACCTTAAATAATAATTATAACTCACTATCATGTGTTAATAACAGATCATATTATGTAATAAATATATTGTATACAGTATATATAGATCTTGACAACATGAAAGATAATACTTTATTTCTATTTTACATGTGACTAAACTGAATCTCATAGTGATTAAATAACCATAGTCACCCATCTAGTCAATGGCAAATTGGGATCCGAAGCCATATCATACCCACTATTCCATGTACTTGGCCACCATTTTAGCTGACATCATTTGCCCTTCACGACAACTGTGAAAGGCAGTTATGAGAGGTGACATTTCCATTTGTGTGATGAGAAAACCGAGTTTCATACAGTTTATTATTTGCCCAAACATAGGATGAATTAATCAAAGATACTGGTCTGCTGACATCTTTATCCAATGTTATTGCCATTACATGATGCTCTTAGTCTTTGTGATAAAACAAACATTTCTCAGATAATGATTGGATTTGTAAATGAATAAATCTGCTAAAGTTTGACACTGTAATCTCCAAAGTGACCCTGAAATTATTTTCACATTTTCAAATTGTGTGGATTAATACTCAAAGCATTTTTAATTAGAACATACAAAATAACTAAACTCTCAGACTGCATTCTACAAATAGTATGGCCTTGAGGTCCATCCACTTCAATTAACCAAAAAGTGCCACTAATTAACTAGACTTAAGCAAGAACTGGTGCTAGGCAATGTGACCTTTTTATGTCATATGTCACCTGGATTACATTTTCTCTCTGATGTACATGTTATTGATCGCAGTAGGCTACCAGGATTTGACACCATGAATTTATTTGATGATGCGTGTAGAAAGAGATAAGTTTGTTAATTTCTAAGCACAATCTTGAGCCATTTTATAATATAATATTTCCACCTTCTCTGAGCAAATCAGCACTTGACTGTTTCAAGTATACAACAGTGTGCTTTATGAAATACAGCCCCACACTGGGGACAAGGAGACCTGGGTTCTACTAGAGTTTTCCCAAAATTTGTTGTTCTTAAGCAAGTTGCCATAGCTCTCAGGACTTCAGAATTACCATCTTAAAAATGGAATTAAACTAAATAAATTGTCATTGGGGTCCCTTTCAACATTCACCACCGAAAGGATTTTATCACTTAGAGATCACCGAGCAGCCTAATGGGTACTTTCACTTCTGAGGACTCTGTCTCCAACATCTTAAGCAAGGAAACTTGTGTCTCTGACCAACCTCCTGCTTTACCTCATTGACTTTAGTCTTTGTTCTCTAGTCCTCTTCTGGCTCCCTCCCCGTTAAAATTTTCTTCTGTTCAAAGGCTTAGCTCTGGCTATTCTTCTACCTTCATGACTTAGTCACCAACTTTCCAAATAAATCTGAGGACAATGGGAATTAACTTTCCCACTTTTACTCCAAACTTCTAAAACTATTCACTTTTCCTTATCTCCTTCTTATCTTGTTTTGCTTCCTCTTTAGCAAGTATAACTTCTACAAGTGTGACTTTCTCCCAGTTGCTTCCTCCTTCAATGCCACAAGTTAGCCTCATCAATTACTGTCTCTGTTTCTTAGATGTTCTTCCCATCAGCCTGAAACAGGTAGAAATTTCCTGTATGATAAACACCCTCCTTATTTCTTTCAATTACTCTCAAACCCCTTGAAAAAGATAGATTTTCTTATGATTGTGTTTTACATTATTAATAGTATTTACTGTTTAATTTTTTCTCAGCTTTTAGACAGGTATCAATCCACTAAAATGTAGATTTTGCCCCAATTATTCTACCAACATTATTCTCCGTAATGTTGTTAGGGGTCTTTTTTTTTCCTGATTAGATCATAGTTCACTTAATTCTAACATTTGGTATGGTTGTTCTCAAAATGTTCTTTTCCCTTTTAACTCCCAGGCAGGACATCATTATTTCCTTATTCCTGTCTTTCCTCTGTTTCTCCTCGACTGTGGTTTTTATTGTTGTTGATATCTGTTGCTGTTTTGGTGGCCCTTCCAACCTTTTATGGGAAGGTGTCCTTCAGGGCTCAGTTCTTTGTCAACACATATTCCCCCTGCATAAGCATACATGATCACACGTGCAGGTATGCACACACACACACACAAACATAGAGAGAGACAGAGAGAGAGAGACCAAGACAGAGAGAGAGAGAAAGAGAAAGAGATTGATTGATGTGCTAGCATCTGTCCTGAATGACAGAGCTGTACTCTTGACTACTCTTCCCTGTCAACACACTTCACACATACCTCAAACATACCACTGTCCTGTAGGCCCTTCATGCTTCATTAAGAACCATAAGCTTACTACCTACTACTTATGAATGATTAGATTTAAGAGATCCGGAAAGTAAATAGCTTATCTATCCCTTAGTATACATGTAATATACAGAAAGATTCTTTTAGAACAACTTCTAACATTTATTTAGCACTGACCATGTGCCAGGACTGTAGGAAGTAGTTTACAAAGATTTGAGCAAATCTAACCATCACAATAAACATAAAGTTTATGCCACTTTTATCTCCATCTAAAGAGGTGGAGATAAACTAAGAAGTTCAGAAATTTGCTGAACAAATAAGTGATGGACACAGGAATCGCGTCAGCCTGTCTGGTTGCAGAGTTTTTCAGTGTATAATATTGTCTCCAGGATACAATACGGTGCAGCTCCATTTAAGGCATTAGATGATAGAGGTATAGCCATTACCTCCTTTGCTCATGGAAAACAATAACAACAATAATAATAATAGCATACTACATGCACTGAGCACTCACAATGCAATAACCATAACTCTATGGCATAGACTCTACTATTATTCCCATTTTACAGATGAGGGAAATAAAGCATATAGGGTTTCAGATCTTTTCCAGTTTCAGTAGCTTGAGGAAAGTGTAAACCAGGCAGTTTGATTCAAAATCCCGTGTCCTTGACCTCTATATTATATCCTTCAACTGTATAAACACTTTCTGTTTCACAAAATAACATTGAGCTCTGAGTTCTATGTACCCACCCACCCCCAGCCTCCCTCACCAACACCACCACGCCACCTGGCTTTATCCTAATAATTAATAAGCCTACTGTTATGATGTTTATTTTTTTCCCTTCAACCACCTTTTGGTTTGGTAGTTTATAAGAATGTCTGCAAATATTTTCTTGCTCAGTTTCTGAAAAATCCTACCACAGTCTTTCTCATCTTGCATAATCTAATTTTACTGATTTTTTTTTTCCCAAGCCAGACTCCCCCATGCACCACCCAAAGAAAGGACCACTTGCAACCATGATTGCTTTCTACATAGAGCCTTCTAAGTCTAGGATGACCATTGTTTAAACCAAGACACTTTTGGGAATGGGTGCTATTATAATTTTGCTGTGGCAGCAGGTTTAACCTTGAACTGAGCTGGGCAAACCAAGTGGTATGGTCACATCACTTCTGACCCAGAAGACAGTACAGCTGAACAGCCACATTGTCACTGAAAAGACTCCCTCACTAGCAGCTTTCCCACTGGCAATGATATGATGGTTTCTTCCAATAGCACTGACTACAGAAGAATTGGAAATTCTGCTGGGATCTTTGAATAACAACAAGCACAAAGAAAACAATCTTGCCAAAATTTTAAAACAGAAAATAAAGAATAAAAGAATAGGATTTAAGGTTCTAAGTCTATTATAACCCATGGCAAGTAGACAAAGCTGAATAAAAAATGGACTTAAAAGTATTTAATAATATTTCTTTAAATCAGCAGGATTTAAAGAACAGAGACCTTACTTCTTAAAGTCTTTTCCATAAAATCCACAGTTTAATCTCATTGAAAACACTCATCTTGTTAAATAAACATTATCTAATGAACAAAGGATTTTCTCAAAATCCTTTCATATCTTGTTATTCTCGAGTATAAATTAAAGCTTTTAACTTGTCTTTATAATGCAACCTCAATCTCAACCCTCTAACCCTTCTCCATAACATTTAATACTGTTATTTCTGAAATATGAGGACCACTTTGCCAGAAGAGGAGGAGGAGGAGGAGAGGATGGAGAAAAAGAGAAGGAAGGAGAGAGGGAGGGGGAGGAAGAGGAGGAAGAAGTAGAAATCTTGAAGTCCATAGTTTATTAAATTGGTAGTAATCAGGACATAATTGTTATCTATCCAACCCATTTTTAAGATTCATTTTTATGGCTGTTCAGCTTGAAGCAGCGTTGGCATTTACCTGAGTCTCAGAAACCAATACTCTTGTCATCCCAAGAATATTTTTTTCATGGGTTATGAAAGTGATGACTGATGGCTGTCTTATATTATTGGTTTAAAATAATAAAAGTATGGGTTGGTATGAATATCTCTATTAATTATAAATTTCTAGGTTTTGTAGAGGCTAAAATATGGCTAAAATTCTTTGTGTAACAGTGAATTCCACATCGAAATCTTAATTCCTTCTCTTACCACTTTACTATCTTATATCTGTTATACATTTGAATGTGAAGAGCAGAAGAAAAAAAATGACACAAGCCCAAAGTGAAATTTTGAAGTAGGAAAAGTTTGCCCTTGATGGCTCTTTTGGTTCTTGGAAAAATAACCTCTCCTACATCAGAGCTCCAAAAACCATCTTCTATTCATTCCTTCAGAAGAAGAATCTGCTATCCTTATTTAAATTGCAATAAAAATTTGTTCTAATAAGCTAGTACTTATTCATTTGCATTTACAATATGAACTTTTAAAAAATCTCTAGTTGTGGATTTGAAAAGAATTATAAGTACCAAGTTCAAGCAGTGCTGTGGTGTTTAGAAAAGGATCTCTCTTTCCAAATCCATAGCACTTAGAAGGCTAGTCTGAAGCCAGTTTGGCTTTAAGGATTTGGCAGAGATGGACAGACAGGAAGTCAGCCTAGAGTGGTAGCTGGTTTATAGCCATTAGATGCATCATCGATCCCCTGGAAAGAGGGAAATGGAGCTGAAGTTTCCAGAAGGTTAGTCCTCAGAAGCAGCAGAGCAAGATTCATGAAAGCCAATATGAACACCACCCAACTAAACAAAAGTCTGTCCAAATCTTCAGGAAGGAGCTATCTTCAATCCCAAAGCATGGACTGAGACACTCATTCTTTTCTCCATAGCACTGTTCCCTGAACAACTCATTATATAATATAATCATCTCCTGGTCCAGAACTTGTACCCTACTATTTTCTATCTCTTTTTTATAAATAGTTTATTTTCAAAATTTGGAATTCAGAAAGGGAGAAACAAAGCAACTGGATTTCCTGCTCCAAAATCCTTCAAGTTTAGGCATCAACAGTTAAGGAGAGTATTAGTAGATGATTAGAGGTGAAACATGGGAAACTGTAGTCCTGGAAAACTGTAGGTGGGAATAAGAGAAGCCCAGTTATGGGACTGGTGCTCCTGAAACTTTGTGTGTCAAGGATAGTGGGAGATGAGAAAAAGCTGATGACCAATCCTTGAAAATTAACTTATGAAAGAAAAGAGTAGAAAACAGAACCAGAGAGAGTCTCACAGGTTACAAATGATACTAGTAACTAGTTCTCTTAATGAGCTGCTTTGCATGTTTGCCTAATCCAACATGCTGTGAAGCAATTGTAATGCATACCATGAAATTTGCGTTCGATTAACATCTCTTTGTAATTAGTTTGATTACAATAATAAATACTCTCCCCCTCTGCCCTGAGTTTGACTGGAGAAGTCCCTTGTGAAACTCCCATCAATGCATATTCTTCATTTACCACGTTGTTCAAGCCAATGCGCTCACTGCTAAAAACACATTCTTTGGACTTTAGAGTGGAGATTTCACAACCTGGCACTTTTGACATATTGACTGGATAATTGTTGTAAGAGAGGCTGTAGGATATTTAGCAGCAACCCTGGCTTCCACCCACTAAATGTCATTAAACACCCAGTTGTGGCAACCACAAATGTCTCCAGACATTGCCAAATGTCCCCTGAGGAGCAAAATCATCATGCTTGAGAAGTCACTTGTACAGAAGGATTCTTCACATACATTGTCCTTAGGTTACTTACTGTTCATGTAGCATTGTTGCCTTCTTACCAATTCAACATCTCAACCAGAATTCTGCTAACAAACAACAGCATATATTCTCATTGAGTAGGATGCCTAAATCCCAACTCCTGGGCATTTGCAAAATGGTTTTGTCTCTCACCTGGCATTTATTTTATAAAATCTTCATTAAGACGTTGTGAATGCTAAGTAAGATGGTGTTGGCACTTAAACTATGCTTATACATTTAATATCTACCTAGGAGATAGGAAAACAGAAAAGGATCTTGTTATATTGGCCAATTAAATTGTTTTATTCTTAAGGAATCAAAGTAATCTATTAGAAAGTAAATGGTACAAAGCAACTGTATAAAGAGTTATCAATATTGATTATTTGGAAATAATTAGCTCTGAGACCACTAAACAGCTCTGAACAGCTATATTACAAATGTGGAAAGGCTGTTTGCTTCTCTTATAAAACATGGGACTTCTACAGATATAAAACCAATTAGATGAGATGGGATTATTATCAAGCCATTCTTACAGCCTCATTGTAGAGTAAAATATAAATCCTTGAGAATTAGATCAAGTATATCACAACATTCTTTATTATTGGAGATTTCATCAGAATTACCAAAATGGTAAAAACAAAATTATATTTTAAAAGTACAAAAGGACTTAGTTGAGCTGCGTTTATCTTCAGGCCAGTTTTCTCATCTACACCTGAACAAGGACAATCAGCGCTATGTGAAACACTGGTCAGATGCTAGGAAGAGTTAAACGTCCCTCAAAAGTATCAGATAATTACCTAAGCCAGAAGCAAGATGTTAGACTAGGCAGACTAATGATCTGATCTAGGTTGGTAATTCCCATGGTTCCCAAGGAGCATAAGCATCAATCATTTAATAAATACATGGTTTCCACTGGACTCCAAAGTGGGTGAAAAAAATCCCAGCGGTAAGAAAATTGCCCAAGTTTTCCCTGTATATCAATATGCATGTCCCTTAAAGCAAGGCTATTTCTAACATAACACATTTCTAATCTTCCTTTCAAATGCTATTATATTAATTAATGCCAGAATACGCTCCAGAGGGGGAAATCCACATAAATGGACAATAAAGTGATGGGTTCAAACAAGAACCCACAACTTAGATTTTTAAAGAATTTTAGGCAAATTTCCTTTTGACCATCACTATTTTATTTCTTTTTAAAAGATGATACTATAGCTGACTTTTCTACCTTTCCACCTCTCGGATAACTACATCACCGCTTTCAAAACCCCTGGTCTCCAGTAATTATGTGCCTGAGAAGATCCCACCTAACTGTAAGTCTCAGTTGGTTAAACAATTATCTAAATCTTATGGGCAGAGAGATTTTTAATTTATGTTTTAAGTTATCATATGATAATTTTTTTCTTTTGTTGTACAGTTCTGTGGAGTTTGACCGAGGTGTGGATTCATATAACTGCCTCCACAGTTAGGATACAAAACAATTCCCTCAACTCCCAAAACCTCTTTTGGTAATACCCTCACCATGCCCATACCTCTGCCAACCACCCATCTTTTCACTGTCTCTGTGGTTTTTCCTTTCCCACAGTGCTACAGAGTTGGAATCGTACAGTATGTAGCCTTTTCATACTGGCTTCTGTCACTTCTGTCACTCTTTGGCATGTCTTTGGGAATCATTCAAGTTGTTGCATGTATCAATGGTTTGTTCCTTTTTACTTGTGAATATTAGTCCATTGTATGGGTGTACCACAGTTTGTTTATCCATACCCCTGCTGAAGGGCATCTGGGACATTTCCAGTTTTTGACTATCACATATAAAGCTGCCATGAACATTCATCTACAGGTTTTGTGTCAATGTAAATTTTTATTTCTCTAGGGTAATTAGCCTAGAGTGGAATTGCTGGGGTGTATGTTAAGTATATGTATAACTTTATAAGAAACTTCTAAGCAAGGTGTTTGTCCAGAATGTCTGTACACTTTCGTACTCCTACCAGGAATGTAATGGGAGTTCCAGTTGCTCTACATCCTCACCAGCACTTGGTACTATAGGCTGACAGTTTCAACTTAAGAACACTAGATTTTATTAAAATATATCTCTATCAACGGTTATAAGATAGGATATGCTTAATTGAAAGGAGCTGGCAATCCAATTGGGAAATAGCATTATTTTATTTTCTAATAAGGTGTTCTATAGAAAATACTTTGGTATCAAACAGTTGAAACCATAATAAAGCATCGTATTCAACGCCATAAGCTTCTCTAAAATTATGTTATATAATTTATCAGAGGAAGTTGTAATGGCCATGAACTATGTGTTTAATTCTTTTTGAACCCCTGCTAACTACAAAAAATGTGCTTCATGTTTTTTGGGCTGTTACAAAAACCAGAACCATACTCATTAATTCAAGAAATATTTGGTGAGAACTATTATAATGGGAAGAGTAGTGAATAGGACAGATTTGGCCTCTGTCCTCCTGAGGCATATACATAAGGATGTGTGTGTGTGTGTGTGTGTGTGTGTGTGTGTGTGTGTGCGAATGAGAATCAATTACACAAGTAGTTTCTCATTCTAAAGATGTGCATCGGGTATATTAGCTGGGGATGTTTTAGGAGAATGTGGCCTTCATTTGATCAGTTCCAGGTACTCAGTTATAGGAAACATAAATAGAAACATTACAACATTAGCTGTTGTAATTCTAATTTCATGGCAAACAATGAAATTACCAAGTGGTTCTGAGAAATTAGAACTAATTAAAATATAATATGAATTTTGATAAAGGAACAAGAGTCTCCCATTCCAAGATTATGGAAAAAGCAGATTTAGAATGCAGACAGAAGGAAAACTATGAAAGTACTTTAAAACATCAAAACTCCTTTGATAATGGAGAGATAATGACATTTGAATGTCATGGATGGTGAACACTCAGTTCTCTTCTCTGGCTACAAAACATCACCTCCAGTCTCCATCTGCCCTCACCCCACCCTCATTCTCAGAAAGCTCTCTCTCATTTGTGCAGATTCTCAGTTTTCCATCTCCTTATTAAACATCATAGCAGAATTTTCATCCTCTAATTCCTCTGGATTGATGACTCACTGCCTCCAGATACTATCTGCAGCTTCCCAGTGGAAGACATCAGCCCATGAAAGAGCGAATCCATCCCTACCTCAGCTCCTAATTCATTGGACCCTAGCCCCTCATTTGCATCATTCAGAGGGGAAATCTAACATTAATAGCTCATTTGTGATTCACCAAGAAAGGGACAACAGGCCAGAACCATTCTATCTGTGTGCACTTAACATTGCTTCCTTTGGTAAAATGCAACCTATTACCTGAAAGCCCTATGAAATTTGCAGGGAATTAAAAACCTCATGCTTCCACAAAAGGCTGAGTCATTTTCTAGGAGTTAAGCAAGTCGCTCAGAGAGTTCAACTGCTAGCAAGATTCTTCAGAAATGAAGCCGCCTGAACATAATCAGTTCACCCTAATTGATTGCATACAGTTTTATTACATAACTGATGGTTTTAAACCCTCAGCCAATTAGTTTGTCAAACAGAGGTTAAATTCTTGACTGGTTTATTTAAGCTAAATTTAGGCAGGATTTACAATACAACCCGCCTTACCCATGCAGCCGAAAATGCACTCTCTTTAACAAGTGAAATTATTATGGACTCCCTTATAACCAAAGGGGAAAAGAGAAAAGTTTCATAAAGATGATAATCTTAAATAATCAAAACATAAACTCTGGGTTATATCTTTCCCAGTGAAATATCCTTTGCTATATAGTTGTCTGATGTTGAGATCTTTTAAAATTTATTTTATGGTGCTTGTCACTGATAATGCTGCCTTTGAAATTATTAAACTAGAATTAAGCAAAAGTCAGCCAATTTGGCCTGACATATTAATTCAAAGGAATATCTTAGGCTGTCTGAGTTATCACCTCAAGTCAGTCATTCATAGATGTAACCAATTTCTAACGTTTGGCAGAGAGTTAAGTCTGTCTGAAGATCCTGCCATTTATTTCTGAACATAATCCTCATGGTCCAGCCGAGTCATTTAAAATGATCCACATCATAAATACTTCAGTCTACGTTGTCTTTTTAGGATTCTATTAATTAAATTCTAGTGAGATAAGGAAAAATATTTTTGTAAAACTGAGCAGTTAGAGAAATAATTCAATTAATTAACCAGTTTTTACTAAGTGCCTGTCATGCATTCATCATAGGCCAAGTAAAATAAGACCCAACAGAAGACTTAGACATAGATATAGGTAAGATACAGAATTCATGATTTCAATGTCTAGGCCAGTGTTAAAATATTGCATTCAGAAAATTTTTAGAAACTAATTGCTTCTTCAACTTTATGTAAGTTTATATGAGTATTTTATAGACCAGAGGTCAGCAAACTTTCTATAAGAGATCAAAGAATAAGACCTCTAGACTTTGTGGTCCAAGAAGCAAAACTAAGGATAATTATGCATATACTCATTAAGAGAAAAAACAAATTTTCACTTTTCTTTATTGATGAAATTAAAAATGGTATCAGATATACCATATCTTAGACAATAAAATTAGCAGAATTATCATATTTTATCTTATAAGACCTCAATAAAGAATAGAGAATTCAAATGTATCATTTTTTTTTTTTCCGGGACTCAGAATTATCAGAAATCCATTCTTTGCTTGCAGTTACCTTCAACTAAATAGGTATTGAATTTTCTTAGAATTTGTGTTAGGTAATGAGGTCATGAAGACAAATGGCCCCCTGCCCTCAAAGCACTAAAATTCCAAAGGAGAAGACAGACAATGCACAAAGCACAATGATGGCATGTAATATGAGCTGCAATACATGTTTGTATTCGGTGCACCATAAGCATTTATTTAAAGTGCTACGTGAAAACAGATGGAGGACTTATGAAAATGCTGTTGAAGGTTTTTTTTTAAATGTTTATTTTTTTCCCTTGTGATCTTGGTAATAAGGACACTGGACCTTTACTAATCAATCATTATTTAATTGATTGGCAATAATCCTGTGTTGCTTCTGAATGACAGTTCCGATCTGTTTTCATTATATAGCTTTATACAGGTGAGTGTTCCAGGTAAGTTGCTTGAATTAGATGGGACTATGAGGATATAGCCAAGAAGCATTTTATTTATATATTTTTAATACATCTATTACAATAAATTTTTTTTTCTTCTAGCAATTAAGATTCTGGTTATTCGAGGGCTCTAGTTAATGGAGGTAATGGAGAATTTTCCCGTAGAAGTCTCAAGCATTAAAATGAGGATCGACAAAAACAAACAAATAAACCAAAATCCAGGTCATTCAATATAATTCCAAGCCAGAAGAAAGAGGGGGAATAAATCTAATATTATTATTATTATTATTATTATTACCATCATTTTGTCTTTTAAACTAGTATGCCACACAATAGGCAATTAACTATTAACACCAAAGCCGCACACTTAACTATATAAATTCAGAAGGAAACCGAAGTCTCCAGTCTCCTCTACCTTGAGGAAGTCTGTCATGAACTGTGATCTAAAATGTAGCAACATGCCTGACTGATGAAGAATGAAAAACTCTTACAATCTTTTCTCTTCAGATATCAATTAGATGATGACTTCAGCATCTCCTCGTCCTACACCAAAAAGATGCAGATATTCCACCTCTTGTGTTTTAATTCCTGGGACGCTCATCTGGCGTCCCAGAAACACAAGTCAAGATGCTCTGCTGTTTCGGAGGTATGCAAGCTATTCACATCTTTGCTCTAATGCTCCTCTTTTGAAGGGTACCTGGCACATTTCCAAAAGGTTGTTTCGCCCTCAGAGTCATCCCAGCCCCACCAATACCGATGGGAGGCAGCAGCCAGATGAGAAATACTGTGTCCTCTACCTGTCCTTGTTTTCCCCCTGATGTTCACTTCAGTCAACCAACACCTGTAGAGAGGGCATTTACTCCGTAATATCTTCTAGCATGAAATCTATTTTCTAAATAGGTAGGTAAGGCATAGACACTCAAGAAATCAAGAGAATGACCCAGAATAACATCCTGTCCAAAGGTACAGAGGCTTCAAGCAACATGAAATGTTTATTATACTGCGAAAGGATGTGGTGCCCAAAGAGGAGGCCAGAGTCTTGTGACAGAGGTTATAGATCACAAAGCTCATCAGATGTTATGCTAAGGAACCGAGATTTGACTCTGTAAAATTAAGGGAAGACAGTAAGAGTGTTATACTGACGCGTATATGATCAGACTTGCATTTTAGAAAGAGCACTTCTTTGGGTGGACTATAGAATTATAGAGGTTTAGACTGGTAAAAGGGAGACCAGTATTTACTGCTATAGCTCAGGTAAGAGCTCACACCAAGGCAATAGCAATAAAATGAAAAAGGGGAGGATGGATTTAACAGCCATTAAGAAGAAGAACTTGGCAAGCTTTTGTGACTCTATGAAGGAAAGAACTGAGTGAGATGGAGAAGCACTCAAGGGTGGTTACTGATTTGGAAGACTGGGAGGGGGTTGGAGTGATGAAGACCAGGCATTCTGAAACATGCAGAATGGACACACTGGGCAGATAGTTCAATATGCAGATCTGGGGGTGGAGTTGGGCGTGAGTCTAAAATAGAGATAAAAATTTGAGAGCCTTCAGCACAGACTTGGTAGTGGAAGGTTAGGGATAAGATGAAGAGGAGGAGGCAGAAGAAGAAGAAAAGAGGAAGATGGTTAAGTAATACTTTGGAGAACATTGACGATGTGGGTAGGAGAGTTATGCAGAATATAAGGAGGAGGCAATGGTAGTAGCAGCTCCCAAATTTCTACTTTGAAAGGACTTGGACCAGCAATCAGGTCAGAAGGGGGCTTGAAGATTCATTTGCATAGTTCATTGCTCGATAAAAGTATTAAGAAAACTCAACTGTCCATATCAAAGAACGGGGGCCGCTGATGGGCATGACGTTGCCAGTCCAGTGCCACCTTTCAGGTACTCTAGTTCTGAGAGGCAGGAGAACCAGGAGAGTGCATTGCATTACCTTGCAAATCAGAGGAGGATGGCATTTTAAGAACCAGGGAGTGAACTCAGTGTTAAATTCCCCGGAGATCACACAAATAAGGACAAAACATCCAGTTAATTTGGCACTTGCTAATGTTTGCCAGTGCCATTTCAGAAAATTGATACAGGAAGAAGCCACATTGCAGTGGGGAGAGACTGAATGAGAAGTAAGGCAAGGTCAATGAGGGCAGACTATTCTTTAAAGAAGTTTGACTATGAAGAGATGAAGAAGGATGTGGCAGTAGCCCCAGAGGGACACTGGGTCAAAGACCCTCAAACACAGTTTGATGGCACAAGTGGAGACCCTGTCTTAGAGCTGCTCCTCTGAACTCCATGATACACCTACAATGCCAGCAGCACAAATTGATGACTGCCTTTCTCTGGAACAAGTCTCTCCCATAGGGCCCCATTTCCATCTAAAAGTCCACTAAGAAAGATTCATTTAGTTGGGCCTTAAAGGCTTTTTACTGGCAGCAATTTTCCATTAAAGTGCAAATATACAGTCACAACTGGAAATGAGGCCAGGATAGATGCTTGAAGTAGAAAGGGGAAGTGAGAAGGCAAATCCCCTCCCCCTACCCCCCCCCCAAAATATTTCCCTGCTTCACAGTTATGGGCAGAGAAGGGCAGTTCTGATTAATCACTGGTGCTGGTTAGCCGAAGTTATCCTTCATGCCTTACGTACAGAGAGTCACCCTACGCAGAATATCAATTTCTAAGAATAAAAATTCAGCTTAATAAACTTAATACTAATTTGGAACAAAATTAACTCTATTAGGCGATACAGATGGCATTTACCAATGTGGACTGGCCTGAGGTCAAACTTGTGGGGATTGATTATGATTTCCCCCACTGATTATGATCACGGAAGTAAGGGGAGGATGTGGGAAATCTAAGTCTGACCATGGTTCCCAGGTGGCTTTCCTCTCTTGAAGTTTCTTCTGCAATTGAAACAACTCCCTGGTGCTTGTGCCCATTGGGTCTGCTACCGTCCCCATCCCAGTTCTCTTTCTTCCGGCCACAGGTCCATAAAAACGCTGCCATTCTCTCATATATCAAAGGCAGGCTATTCACAATTGACGTGTGCCCAGTTTATACATCTTCCTTTGTGCATAAGAGCAATTGGATTGGAAATTATGTTTTCGACCTGTCGAAGAGATATTGCATTCCCAGGAAGGCCTTTCCTTTCTGCTTCAAATTGAACATCCTTTCCCATCCCTGGCAAGGACAACTTTATGTACATCACTGCTAATTCTCATCTCACTTCAGAATTGGTCCATGGTTGAAAATTTAGTAAAAGAAGGAGGAGAAAGAGGAAAAGGGGGGCTGTTAGGAGGAGAAGGAGTAGAAACCACTTTCTATCCCTTCAATAACTGACACTCCTCTTTTGTCCCCAAGCTCTGTTGCATTTCAGAACCTAACCATTAGTGCCTTCTCCCTGTAGCCCCATCCCAGGCCAAACTAAGGAGGCACCATTAGCTTTTTTATGTGATGCTGCCTTTCCCTAAAGTTGAGCCCAGGCCTTGGCTTGAGGCGCTGAGCTGTGATAATGTTGTTATAAGTTGGACCCTCAAAATTATTGGGAAGAATTTGAGTATTTACGTGCTAACCAAGCATTAAGTAGACTGGAAAAAATAGTAGTTTAACACATAAATTCCTACTGTGTTACAAATTTACATAGATACATGGTGATTACTAAAACCCACTCACTTAAAAGAAGTGCTGAATATATAGTAGCTTTATGTCAGCATGCATATTTCCAACATCAATAAATAATAAATGATTGTTATGATTTATTATTGTAACAGTATGATAAGTTTGACATTAAGTGGGTGGGAGAGCAGTTTCCCAATTAAAATTCTGCATCCTCCCTCCATCTCGTGTACTTTTTCCTACAACTCTTTCTTTACCAGGATTACTCACTCATGTTTCAAATCTCAGCTTCCATATCACTTGCTCCAAGAAGCCTTCCCTGATGTCCTAGACCAAGGATTGACAAACTATGGCCCAAGAGCCAAGTTTGCCTGTGGCCTGTTTCAAAACAGGCCTTGAGCAAAGAATGGTTTTACATTTTTAAAAGGATTTTAAGAGAAAAAGAAGAGGAGGAGGAGGAAGAAGAATAAAGAAAAGAAAGAGAAGGACAAGGAGAAGCAGATACCACATATGGCCCTTCAAGCCTAAAATAATGGCCTTTAAAAACTAAAATACTTACTATCTGACCTTTACAGAAAAATATGTTAATCCTTGCCTTAGACCATAAGCTTAGGTTCCCCCTACTAAGTGCTCCCTTGATGTCCTGAACTTCCCCAGTGACCGCATTCATGCTGTCTACTACAATTCATTGTTTAATGTCTCCTTTTCACACTAGGCTCTAAGCTCTGCACGGTCAGGCACCATGTCCATCTTTATCACACTCCATCTCAAGCATGCATTACATGGGAGAGTCTCAGTAAACATTTGCTGAATGAACCAAAATGAAAATGAAAACAAAATGGCAGCTTTTATATTGCTGGTGTCCACACCTAGGCCCTGGGAGCATTTCCAAGGGTATACGATCACTAGGACAGCACCACATCTCCATTTTCACAGGACAATGATGATCTTTTCTTGTTGTCCCAGAAAAATTATTAACAGTTTTCCCTTCCTCTCTCAAATGTGTCCCACTTTGGAGGAAGTTGGAATACTTGGAAAAAGTTCATAAGTCCAATTTCCTTGGAGGAAAGACTTCTTAGGTCACTGACACAGAAGTGATAGTGACCTTTGTATCAAAAGGCAGAGCTCTTGCTATAGAGAAAAGAATCTTTGCAACATGTAACCTTTGGAGTCCAGAAAAATATTCGTAAAATATTGGTTTATGGAATATCATGATTAAAATAGACTTTTGTTCACTGACCTGGAAAATTTGCCTATTTTTTTAAATATAGTCATTGTGTGAAAATACATTGCAAATAACTCACTTTTATAAATCAATCCATCTTACGTTTGGAACAGTCAGTATAATTATATTTAATGAATACCTTTACAGTAAGTTCTGTTCTTTGTGCATGCCATATTCAGTTGGGTCATACTTTTTTTTCTTTTGAAATGACTGGCAAATCAAATTCTCGCTAATCAATGTTCAGCAATGACAAATAAGAGTTATTTGGAGATACAGAATTTAAGAATTGAAATTGTTTGGGGATCTCCTAGTGCAGCACTTATTTTATGGATATGTATATGGAAGAGAAGAGAAGCAGATATTCCTGCAGTGTATAAAGCTCTTTTGATATTTAACCAGCAACAGGCCTGATTAAATATTTTTCCATAAATGTAAAGAAACATATATTAAATATAACAATCCAATATATCTATATGGTGTTCCTTTTTTTAATGATTTGGAAATTACTTTTGAATCTTTGTGCCTAAGAATCACGTAATAGAAATCTATATTATACTTTACATGTATATGAATCTTACCTATCCAAAGCATGAATCCTATGTCTTTTAATTTCCTTTTCACCTCTCTGGTGTTTTGCCACCACTGGTCTGAGATCCAGGCCAAACTCATCAGATATATTAATATATCTATTACTATTAATAATAATGATAACATTTATTGGATATGTACAATATATGAGGCACTAATCTTATGTGACTCTTTTACTCATTGCAGCAACCAGATGAGGTAAGTGCCATCCATTTAAAAATGAGAAAACCCTGAGGCTAGGAATAAATAACTCTCCTAGAAATGCACAGCTGGTAAATGCTACAGATGCAACCTCATCTTAGATCTTTCTGAGTTGTCTATGAACCACCACCCTACAGTAACCATTTCCTTAGGAGGCTGTATCAGATGCCTATTGTGTGCTACTTCAGATGCTCTTGGTCTCTTCTCTTCCTCCAGCTGCTGACGTGGCTCCCAGTCCCATGCAGGAGAAAGCTGACAGTGTCTTGCCTTCTGTCCTCAGGCCTCTCTGATGCTATGCAGGAGCTGAACCACTTAGCATTCCTGCACATGCAACCAGGAAGTGTTGGCGATGGGGATACCTTTAACCAATTAGAAACAAACAAACCTGTGGCTTCCCTTTTTGCCCATGAGCAGTTTTGAGATACAATTCTTAGGGGTCCTCAGAAAGCCTCACAAGATCAGCACTTCCTGTAGGCACCCTGAGCTGCCTTCCCTCCTTCTCTGTTTCATTGCTGCTGTCCCCAACTCCTGTTCCCTGGGACCACCTCCCAAATAAATAAACTGTGTGCAAGCCTTTGTCTCAGGCTCTGCTTTCAGTGGCATTCAGGATAAGAAGAGGCCATTTCCCTCACCATCTGAAATCATCTCGTCTCTATCCCTGAGCTTTATGGAACTAATATGCAACAGCTAACATATTCTATCTGAAGAGGAAATCCCCTGTCTCCGATGGACCTGACTTCTTCATTTCCTGTGAATAGCAGAGATATCTGCATCTGTCGGGTCTCAGGACCATGTTGAGAATATTTGTCTACCTCTGCTGGAAGCCCTTCTGATTAATCAGGCTCCTTGAGTTGGAAACATAAGGATTTATAATGAAAAAGAATCACACAGTAAAAACAGAAAGAATGAAAAGAAAACAAACCAATAAAGAACCTATCCTATCATAACATTTGAGGTTCTGGTATTTGCTGGCTTTGGAGGGAGTTCAAAATAAATGAAAGAAATGTGTATTTTATTAAATGCTAATATTTAGAAGATGTGGGAGGGAAAAAAAGAACGATACATGCTTCCAATCATATTTGCAAATACGAGGCGTCTCCTACCCCCTTCAAAATGGTTAGATGTTTTCCTTGCATTTGGGCAATCTACTCAGTTTTTTAAGTAATGCCTGGGATCAGCCATAAAGTTGTACCAGGAGTAGCGAAGCTGCATGTGCATCCAACCAACAGAGAGGGGCACCACATTATGCTCCCAGCCTACAGTGTAGTACAATAACAAGCTCTCTCCAGCCAAGTCGCAGCTGCCCACCGACTTCCTCCACAGGAAGAGCCTATTGCTTTTGACTCCACGTAGACCAGCCTATAATAAACTCTATCCTTCCCTTGCAACATCTGCTATCGTTAACATGATCTCTGTTTGTCTTGAAGTATAAATAGGCCCCAAATTTCAAAAGTTCAGAATGCACTGAACCATAACAGCATAGCTTCTTCCTTTTCTTCTTGGTAAGAGCCCTATCCCTCTCTTGGGTTTTGGAATTCATTTTAAGAACAACAATGAAATAAAGTGGAGAGGAAGAAGATTTGAGGGGGTCAGGAGTCCTCAGGGGGGTCAGAAATGAAGAGTTCCCTTTGCTTTTGTCTCTAGTATATGTGCAGTAATAAATGTTGACTGTGAATTTGAGCAATTTTTCGTATACTCTTACCTTCACACTAACGTTAGGAGTTTATCATCAAGATAAGTCATGAGAAAAAAAATCTCATTTTTTATTAACTATTCTTTATTCAATACTCAAAGTGGTTTATAATATTCAGATATACAAACATTTTATTTTACTTGAGCAAAACATTACTTATTCTGTATAATTAATGTGCTTCTTTTCAAGAAGAGAAAACAGGTGATCCGCAGACCTTTTGCTCTGATGTAGAACATTGATAAACAGCAAAGCACTGAGCCCTGACAGCCCTAGGTTCCTAGCTTAGCCCTGCCCTCAGCGGCTAATTAACCTCACTTCTCTGAACCTCAACTTACTCATCTAAATGGATTAAATGAGTAATTATTTCATAGTATTGTCAAAGTAGTACATGAAATAATGCACGTGAAATGTTTGATATATGTGTTTAGTAAATATTAGATGATAATGATTCCCCAAAGACATGATTGGATCTTCCAGTGTGACTGAGAAAGTTTTATGGTCCAGTTATCTGAGCTAACTCCAATAGACAGAAATCAGTTCCATATATATCTCAGAGGAACGGTCAAAACAGATAAAATGCTTATAAGAGTGTCTAGCAGGTTGTAAACACTTGATAAATGTTGGCTATCCATCACTATCATTATTAATGTATCATTAATAATGTACAATTATCCTTATTATTGTAATCAGTTTACTGAATGAGCTGGGCTCAGCAGGTGTGAAAGAGGAAATTTAGTCTTTCTAACCAAATCTTATTTAAACTCATGCTGTCAAATGATTTTTCCCAGGTCTTGGATGGAACTCTGAGCAGATGACATAACTTTTTTGATTACTTTCAAATATGAAAAATTCCAGTCCAGTCTAATGCTGTCTCAAATCCTTTTGAAAATTTCTTCCTTTCCTCAGCCTGAGCCTGCCTCGGGCTGGGAAATCTGCTATGGGAAAAAAGCTTCTCTGGCTTTGGACCATCTTCTTTGACTTCTCCTCCACTTGCTGTGTAGCCTCTGGCGCTCCAGTGTTGAGCTTGAGGCCTGGGGTTGGGAGAGGGAAGAGCAATATAAGACAGAAAAGATCTCCCTTGATGAAGAACGTATAGAATCTAGTATGGATGTCCTGTGAGTTTGCAGATGTCTGAGTCTGGCTCTTTCTGGAATCAGCCCCTTCTGTGGGTTCTGCAGAGATTTACACTCAGGCTCTGTGGCTACTCGCCTGCCTGCTCCTGCCAGCTGTTTAAAATTTCTCTGGTAGCTTCCGGTGTCCAGTGTCTACCCTTCACTTGAGCTCACTTCACACTCCTTGTGTGGGTCTCTGTTAAAATAATACATGACACACTCCTTTAGCAGGCCCATACCTGGTCTACAGGTGGCCAAGTATCTTTGCTCAGCAAGCTGAGAATGGAGCCCTTTTTAACACAAGTCACTTCAACCAATCTCTCATTTGCAGACTCTTCTTCTACGTGTCAGACAATAGTCCTAGTTAGAAACTCCTCTGAGTGTTACTTTAAAGATCAATTCATTTGGTGTGAGATATGAGGGCAAACACTATGCTCCACCCACTGTGAGAACAGATGGAGAATTCACAACACATTGAAAATTGTCTACAAATGATCCTCACAACAGTACTCTTCCACCTCCCGATGAATTGTCACCTTCTCTTATATAGCCTGGGGATGTAGGTTGGCCCAGATGAGCAGAGGCCATATTAGGTTCTAGTCACTTTCTTTGCAAAGTCAACATAGATGGTCTTAGTCTGCACTGTCCAACACAGTTGCCACTTACCACGTGTGGCTATGAAAATTTAAATTTTAATTAATTAAAATAAAATAAAATAATAAAATAAGTAAATTCAGTTTCTCAACCTCATCAGTCACATTTCAAGTACTCAGTACCCACATGTGGCTACCATATTGGATAGCACAGATATAGAAAATTTCCGTCACTGCAGGAAGTTGTACGGACATAGCTAGGACTTTGTAACTTCACTTTAGAAGATGAAAGTTTTGTCATCTATTATTTTGTTCTCAGGTCTTGAAGCCTCTGCTGAAGTTACAGTATAAGAGGAAAAATCATATTTACCAGTTTGTTATATAATCAATATGTAGATTTTTGACATCTGGGTTCTGGACTAGGGATATACCAGAACACAAAAATACAAGACCATTTTTCATGATGCTAAACTTATAGATAAAAATGAAAATAGTTAATTATAGTTCTTATGATTGAACCTCAAGTCCAAAAAAAAAAAAAATACATTCAGGCAGAATTAGCCTCCCCATCTTTTCTAATCCCATGATGGGACACAGAACAGCATCTACCAAAGCTATTATGCTTTTATATTTATGATGTTTTATAGTTTACAGGAACATAAATTGTCTCATTTTTTTCTAAAAGCAACTGTGAAAAGTAGCCAGAACAGTTATTATCATGCCCGTATTATCAAGCATCAGTGACCTACCCAAGGTCATAGAGCCAACAACCAGGATAGCCAGGTATGCCTGAGCTCCTTATACCTCATTATGCTTCTTCCTGAAAGCCAGGAAAAAATTAGAAAAACAAATTCTTACACACAAAGAATGCAGGAATTCAGAATGGAGCCACTGCCAAAGGTCACCACAATTTCAATTTTTCAATCATGTATATTCTCCCAGATACTTCATATGTCAAAAATTAAAATTAAAGGCTATTTTATTAGCAGAATGTGGAGAACCACCTGGTCTAATGAAGAACATGAAAGACACACACTAGAGGTTGTCCATTTCCCCTAACAAGATTGGGATCTGGGTTTTGCTTTTGTTGAGCACATTTCCACTTTGCCTTTTTGTACCTTCTTGTCATTTACTCAACAACATTAACAGAGTCAACGCCAACCGCTTGGGAGGACATGGGAAGAAATGCAGCACCTAAGAGAAACATTTCAACACAGATGAAGGGGATGCATGTCACTGATACTGGTACTCACCTACGCAGAGTAGATGTTTGTTTATTCATGGTTTTTAAACCAGATTTAAAGAAGAAAAGAGTAAGAAGAAATGCATAGAAATGAGAAACTCCAAATTCAAGATAGTTTTCTCTAGGAAGGGGCAGAAAAGGAAATTCAGTTAGAATCGGGAAGTCAAATTTGGGCTTCAGCTGTC
Organism: Microcebus murinus; assembly: GCF_040939455.1. Taxonomy (NCBI): domain Eukaryota; kingdom Metazoa; phylum Chordata; class Mammalia; order Primates; family Cheirogaleidae; genus Microcebus; species Microcebus murinus. The sequence continues at coordinate 94,175,248 of NC_134108.1, read as the reverse complement.
TTTGTAAATTTGGAAAACCTTTCTTCTAGAGAAAGAGAGAGAACATGAGCATTTATTATGCTTTTCTTTATACCATTGAAAGGTAAAATTCTTTAAAATCAATTTTTAAAAATAAAAAAGGAAAGTCACTAAAGACCTGTTTAGTAGAAAACAGATTATCTTTACAGGCTCTTTGGTCTTTAGTTGTTTGTTGAAAAACACTTTTACTTGCATTGTTTTTGTATGAGTATTTTTCCATAAAGCCAACAGAAGGCTAAAACCTAGAATTTTCCTTGAAAAAGGCTTCCTTTGTCTAGATGTGCTAATAAAAGAGAGGTGTGGAATTAAACTGATTTTTTTTTTTTTCATTTAGCTTGGCTCCATCTTTCACATGAGTCCCTAACACACTTCTGGATCTAGGTGGAGGCACTAAGCATGGATAAATAAATTATCTGAAAATATTCCAAAAGCATCATCAAGTTCAACAAGTGTTCAAATTTATGTAAGTATGTGTAAATACACAAAGATAATACAATGGTTTGGGCTTATTGATCTTTCCCTGATCTCACCTCAGGATGAGGGAAAACATCACAAAGGCCCTCCCTAGCGGGTCCCCAGTGCTGAATAGAGCGCTAAATACTATGCAGCTGCTGCTCAGCTACCTGGCATGTCTCAGCTCCTCTGTCTCCTGGTCATGGATCCTGACCTCTGTAGATCTATAACTGAGTTCTGGCCAATCATATTACCCCATTCCGTATTTTCCTGGGCCTGATACATAAACATCAAGAGAAAAAAAAAATTCGTTGTCACCTGAGATTACTAAAAGCCCTTTAGCAGCAGGAAGAAATCAGGTGAAGAGGCACACAGAGCAGAGATAAGCAGAAAAGAAAAAGAGAGAGGGCTGACAGCACTGAATACTTGACCCCAATTCCTGGTAGTCTTGAAGGCCATATTTTTTTTAACTCTTTCTTCAATTCTATTAGGGATTACAGTATCCTTTTCATAAGCACAAGCCACATATTTATGTGTTGCTTAAGGTTCTTAGAGTTGTGACTCACTTCCTTGCCCTGAATAGTATAGTCATGATCTGTATAACACAGTTTCAGTCAATAATAGACCATATTTATGATGGTAGTCCCATAAAATTATAATACCATATTTTTCCTATACCTTTTCTATGTTTAGATATACTTATTATACATACACAAAACCCATTGTGTTTTAATTGCCTACAGTATTTAGTACAGTAACATGCTGTACAGGTTTTCAGCTTAGGAGCAATAGCTATACCATATAGCCTTAGGTGGGTAGTAGGTTATGTCAAACTCTATGATGATTGCACAATGATGAAATCGCCTAACAATGCAGTTCTCAGAACATATCTTCGTTGTTAAGGGATGCATGACTGTATTTTGAGTAAGTATTCACTTGACAGGCAGGGCAAGGAAGGAGACTCTGGGAAGAGAGTGGAATGGACACAGGTGTGAAGGTATGATTTAATGCTAGAGAAGAAAGTAGCCCAGGTTTGAAGGGATAGGGTCTGTTATGAAATAAAGCCAGTGATGTAGGCAAAGGCAAGGCCATGAAGACCTTAGCATTGCTTTGACTCTCACTATAAGGACCTACCATGTATATCTCATTTCCAAAGGGCCTTGATCTCAGCAAGTATAGAAACCTTTGGTTAAATGAAACCTTGCTAAGTAGCATTTTTCTAATGACTATTATTTTTTTTTTTTTTGCTTCATCTCAAAGCATTAACATTTTAATAGTGGCCTGCTCAAGAAAAACAATCTTCAATGTATCAAACATCAATCTTTTCTGTTAGAACTGAAAGCCTCAGGACAGGTGGGTGAGTAGACATTGTAGGAGGGAGAGGAACTACTTCCCAGGTGTCTCCCAATGGTGCCACGTGGCCACTGTTTATTTAGCCTACAAGCAAGTCTTAGTTTCTTTCTCTGACTGTTCTTTCCCTGTGTACAATTTACTGCATTCACCCAATGATGTGTGTGGATTCTCCTGTGTTCTGGCAACCATAAGCACATTTGTTATGTGATCACTACTTCCTCTGGGAAAAGACAATGGGGCAAAAAAGTTATCTATGCTTCAAATGAATCACAAAATACTGTCACTGATGTTCACAGTCTATAAATGTGAGTCTAGTCACTGTTGCAGAGTCTAGTTGCTGCAACTTCATGGTAATATCTCTATGAAATATTAAAAACTCCTTTTCATATTGTCTACTTGAAGTGTAAGCAATAGGGGCATTACTGGTGAGATCTGAAATTGAGCACAGAGAGATTATACTGCTTATGTTATGTCACGATCATTAAATAACGTTTATTATCTGTTATCTGATCTATAGATAAATAGAGATGGTCTCAATAAAAGTGATTTATGATATTTCCAGCTTCTTTCACATAAAATGGGAACAACTATAAATGGAGATATAATCAAATAAAAAGCATAGAAGTGACATATAAAGTTGATAATGCAGTTTGATGTGATGATACGTACAAGCATACTGCATCAAGACAAAGAGAAATACAAACGCAGTGATCATGTGTTTGGAGTTTATTTCCTATTTATGTTGTGAAGAATTATCATTTAAATACTTAAACTATGACATGGGGTTATACTTTTTTGTATTTAAGCCGTTCTGACATTTTATTGCTTTATTTAAGTCAGTACAGAGTCCATACAGGCTTCTGAACACTAGCTGGCTAGAATGACCAGGTGCTAACATATTAGCACAGCAGCTTTATGGAAATATGCAAGAAGCAGACAATTTTAAGTACATATACAGTATACAGATTTAGCTTGAATGTCAGACGCATATTAAAGCTTCTAAAACAGGCAATGCCGTATAATAATGTGCCAAATTAAGAGTTAGATCATGTTTTAGGCAATTTTTTCTTATAGATCAAAGGAAATCATTCAGAGCAGGGTTTCTCACTCTCAGTGCTATTGACATTTTGCACTGGATAATTTTCGGCTGAGAAGTGTTATGTTCTGCATTGCAAGATGTTGAACAGCCTCCCTGGTCTCTACCCAGAAGATGCCAGTAGCAACCCCTCCAGCTGTGACAAACAAAAACGTCCTCAAATATTGCCAAATATCCACTAGGGGCTAAAAAAGATCTCTGACAACCCCCCCCCCCATTGAGAAACACTAACTTGGAGAGGTTTTGCGAGAATCAAAAGAGAAGATATGTTACTGTTTTTACAAATTGTAAATTACCTTATAAGTGTCATATCTCTTTATCTAATATAACTAATTTTCCAATTTTATAATTGGAAAAATTATTAATATATTCTATTGCACAATAAATGACATTGATTTCTTATAGCAAAAACTTCACTATGCTCCTGGCAAAATTCATAAACAAAGCAAGATCTGGCAGCTCTTCAAGGCAGGATCATTCTTCATTCACATTTGTATCCCTAGTGCCTAATACAGTCCCCGACACACATGGCATGTCTCCATAAATCTTTTGTGAATGAAAAGGAAAGTCTTAAAAGATATTTTACTGTGCACATTTTAAAAAATGCTTTAACTTTAATGGGTCGCAATGAATTACATGTATTTGGCATTGTAAACATCAGGGAAGTTCCAGATGTGTGTGCACGGAGGCAAGCTATATGGAGGGAATCGCAAAAGGGACAGAACATCCTTCATCAATTCTATTATCCATTATACTTTTATATCTTATATTAAATATTTTCAAAATGTTCAGAAAATTAACACAATCTCCACTGTCACCAAAGTAATCCACATCACGACTACCATGGATTCCTCAGATTAGTTCATCTCTCTCCTATCCACTCTTATAAACTTCCATTCACTCTTCTAGAGTTTTAAAGATGCAAAGTAAATTATGTCAGTCTCTATTGCAAGTAAAAAAAAAAAAAAAAAGCCCATTTTCTTACAATGTCCCACAAGACTCCTTAGGCTCTGGGTCTTGTCTACTTGTCCTCTTTGCAGGCTACTCATCTGCACGGCCACCATTATCTGGTCCCTGAAGTCTGCTCTCTTCCAGGGCCCAGGCTCTTTCTGCCTTGGGGCTTCTGCACAAACTGCTCATCCTGCCTGGAAGGCTTTTGCCTTCCCACATTACCTGGCCAACTTCTACTGAATTTCGGTCTCAGTTTAAATATCACTTCCAAGAGCCATTTTCATTGGACAAACCCCTCCTACTCACCACCATTCTAAATTAGGATGCACTTAGGGCTCTTTTATTTTTCTTCTTCATAGCACTGATAACATTATTCATACATATATATTTATAATCGTGAATTTATATATATGTGTGTGTGCAGGTATGTATATGTGTGTGTATATATATAAAAGTGTGTGTGTGTATATATATATAATATATAAATTTTGCCTTTTTTTGTTTACTCTCCCTAATAAGAAATAAGGGCAAGAATTATATCATTAGTGATGTACATACACCGAGAGCTTTTGCTCCCACAGTAACTGATCCTACTTTTATGTCCCCTTGTCTCTATGACAAACAGTAAAATATTATACATTGTTCATCTGCTTGCAAACACTTTCAAGCAATGGCTCTATTGCCTTAAAAATGCCATGCACTCAAAGTTCTTACTTCTGTTTATTTTCTTTCTCTCTTCTTTGCCGATCTTATTTATCATATTGACTCACCTACCACTTTATTCCCAATAATTTTCGATTTTATCTCTAGCTGCCATTTAATTCCTAAGCTCTAATCCCAGAGATTCCAGTCACCAGCCAAATATCTGAGTGGCTCCCCGTCCACAGAGAAGGCACCACAAACTCACTAAAGGCAAAGCTTAAGCAACCGTCCTCTGTTTTCTTATTTCCCGTATCTGCTACTGGAACCTCCAGATATCCTGACCAGAGACAATGGGGTCACTGTTGACTTCTCTCCACAGTCGTCAAAGTCAGGAGTAGGCAAACCCTTTCTACTTCCTCATTTTTTTTTTTAGATTTCTTTGATCTGTACCATCCTCTCCATTCTGGGTGCCATCAATCTACTCAGGTCCTCAGTGCGTTTCCTCTAAAATTCATTTAAACAATTGAAACAGTGTCCTAACAAGTCTTTCTATTTGGTCCATGCTCCTACTCATTCTTCACCCTGCTTCCTGCTGCCTCACCCATCTTTCTAAAGTTCAGCTTCCTACAGCCTCCACCTCTATTTTGAAATTTTCAAAGCCTCCTCAATGGTTACTGCCATAGATTTAAGCACTCTAATCTGACACTGAAGGCACTCCAGAAGTGTGGCTCCACCCTTTCTTTCTTTTCAACGTGTTTTCCATACTGCATCCAAATGAAAGTACCCCACATTTGGTCATTTCTGAGTTCTTTATTCATGTCTGCTCTCAATATGGACAACCTTTTTTCCCTTCCATCAATATCCCACCGATGTACTACTCTTAGAGTACTTTTTATGTGTTTGTAGGTGCTTATCTTATATTACCGCATACTGTAATGGACTACTTGGATTATCCCTCATACTAAATTATCTCTTTGGGATTCAAGGCTGATTCTCACTTATGTCTAAATTCCCTAGAAAGCTTCTGTACAGAAAAGGTCATGGGTGTTAATAAAAAGCATGAGCACTGAGTTCATATAGACCTGGGCACAAATCCTGGCTTTATCACTTATTATATCATCTTAAGCAAAGTCCTTAAACTCTGTGAGCTTCAGTTTCATCACTGTAAATATGATGAAACTGTGGCTTACTTTCCAAGTTATTGTAAAGATATGATATAGAAAACATAACGTCTGGCATGTAAGAGGTACTCAGTAAACGGGAACTGTTGCAATAGTAGTACTATTACATGGTAATGGAGAACCAACATATACTGATTAAATTAAACTGAAATTAGCATGATAAATTTTTCCTGTCCTCCAGGAGGTTATAATCTAATCGGGAAAAGGAGTCACCACCACGTGCTAACATCATTAACCATTCTAAGTAAAATGTAACATGAATGAATGAAATTTTCAGCAAGTTCCAAGGTTATGTAAAAAGGAAAAAACTCACTTCCTCCCAGCTGGAGAAGACATTTCCCTGAAGGACACACCAGGGCCTCTGTAAAATCTCTTTCAACATGGAACAACCACAGGAATATGCTACTCTGAATAATAAAAGGTTATTCTCATTTGTTTTACCTTTTATATATATATATATATATATATATATATATATATATATATATATATGAAGTTTGTTTTAAATGAGTCATTAATCATTTGTTTCATTGATTACTCATTTCTTTTTTAACTACCTTTTTATTAAAAGGCATCCTACTATAAGAAAAAAAAAGTCTTTTGAAAAAGGGGAAAATGTCTGGGTCTGAATCATTTCTGGTTTTTTTTCTCTAAGATAAAGTGTAAAAGTCTGGTGTGATAGGTTATATGATCTTAAAGGAGTCATTTTGCTTCCGAGACCTCCATGATATTAGCTGTAAAATAGTAAATAAAGGTATGTTTTCCACAAAAAAATCTTAAAAAGACATGATAAGCCTCATTTTACAACAGATTCCAAGGGAGCTCATATAGTCAGTCTAAGTAGCTGTCCTCCTTCATGAGCAGAGAAAACCTTTGATTCTGCTCACCCTTCTGTGTCATTCATCCCCCGGCATGCATGGCCCTGTTGGAAGGGGAGAACGTGGGCAATCTGGATTTCTAATGATCAGGTACTACCACACAGATCAATGCCAGAGTTTATACCCATGAAACTGGCAACTATTGAAGAATAATTCAGGTTAAGTGGAATGATTTTGAGAGAGGTGGGAAAATCAATTGTTGAAATTTTCAAAAGGTGATGTCATCCCTACCCCCAAAACTGGAAGTGGAAATAAGAAAGGATAATAAAATAAAAATGGATGGTGAGATGTTATTTTGAATCTGTTGCAAGTGTGGAGGTGATCAAGAGTAATTTAGGATATTTTTTCCCTCTCTTTTTCATCTCCCTCAAGAAGAGAAACAAGAAAGAAAATACTCTAAATAACCAAATCTGGGCTTTATATATATATATATATATATATATATATATATACACACACACACATATATCTCTCTCCCCCCATATAGATAGATAGATAATAGATATAATTGGGGTGCAGAGCACAATACTCCAAAGTAGGATGCTTTGGCATGCTGCATACTTTTGAATGAAAGGAAATTGGAAGCTCTTAGGAGCTGCCTCAGAACCATGAACTTTCTAAGCTTCTCTTGTTTCTCCCACCAAGCACAGTGAGGGGCTCTCTCTAGAAGTTCCCTTATCTTATCGGACTGAGGAAAACTTCTTCAAAAGAAATGCTATGTTTTAAGATCCACTCCCTAGGAATCTCATCAACTAACCATAAAAGATAAACCACCAGAGAAGAAAAAAGACTAAAAAATTTTCACCACGTCCATACTGATTTTTCATCTACTCTTCTGAGGGCAGTTCTGAGAGACTATCTGGGAGACTATATCTGCATAATGAGACCACCTTTGTTCACAGTGTAGTTTCACCCCTCACCTTCCCATAACTAACTCACAAACTATTGTTTGTCCTTAGGTCCCATTCAACATCCAAAGAGAATCATTTACAAATTACTGTCTGGTCTTTGGACTTATTTATTTCTGCTAAAAATCATTTACTACTCTTCTAAAATTGCCTACAGCCCCCCACTTCCCTCTTCCCTATTTAAGCCTCAACCATCCAGCCATTCTTTGAGTTTCATATTTTGTATGCTTCCTGTGTTTATGCACGTTAATAAATTTGCATGCCTTTTCTCCCGTTAATCTATTGTCAGTTCATTTCAACCCACTTGAACCTTCATGGGGGGGAGGGAAAATTCTCTTTGCCCCTATGAGAGATAGAGATAGAGATAGAGAGAGAGAGAGAGAGAGAGAGAGAGAGAGAGAGAGAGAGAGAGAGAGAGAGAGAGACATCCTGCAGTGAAGGAAATTAAGATAACCCTTAGCTATGAGGTTATAGGGAGAAAAGGATCAGAGAGAAGAAATACTACAAATGCACCTCTCATGCCTTGTGGCTCGATTCTTCTCAGTTCAGGCTTTCCGTTACAGAAAGTTAGAGTAGGTCCAGGAATAAAGAGAAGAAGTTCACAACTTGTCAAGCTGCTGGAAACAGAGAGGCTTTCTGTCATCCACATGTGTTTCTGCTGTGGGAAAGACCCCTTCCTGAGGGGAGACGGTGCTTAGCCAAGTGATTCGTTGGCTTTTCCAGTGCTGGCTCTTCAGCGCACCAATGCAGGAGGATATGCACCTACCCATCCGGAATAGACATCTTGAACTTTTTAAAACAAGACTAAACAATTGCTCCTTGTTTTAAAAAACTTCTTTTCTCTCTGATGCTATTTTCATGTCTGGGGCAAACAGAGAGCCATGTGGATGGATGTTTGAAACCTTGCCCCTCATTTGGAAGAAATGTGTCTTAGCATGTCCTGCAAAGGAATTTCTCACCATGTACCATCGTGTCCATATTTCACTTGGAGAAATGGAGGAAAAATGAAGGAAAGAGGGAATACAAGAGAGAAGAAAAAGAAACAGAAGTATGGAGACAAGAAAGTCCAAGAAAGAAAGAAAGAGACCAACGGGTGCTTGTGCGTGACTCTCTTTCATATGGAATTAATGGTGGTTTAATGGGGTATGAAAGGATGTTTTACTGGAAACAATGAGGAACAATTGTCTAGCTCACGTTTCATTTCACAGGTCATTATTGCATTAAGAAGTAAATCGACCAAGTCCGGTAAATAACAGTCTGCGTATTGCCGAGAGCTTCAAACCAACAATTTTAGCCATCGTGAACTAATATCTCTGTCATTTTAACCCTTGCAGGGTTGTGCTGGGGGCTAAACAATTACAGTCTTCACCCAGTTCTAGCAGGTGAGCATAATTCATCGTCCCTCTAGTCCCTTCTTTTGCAAAACCCAGGAGGCCATATTTTAGCATTGTTGCTTTGTTGATGAGCCAGCCTTAGCCAAATGCAGCTCTGGTGGCCTTGAAAAACAACCCCCATTTTAGTGAGTGCTGCAGGCATCTTTAAACAGACTGCTTCCTCTGCAAAATTAATTGCTGCAAAATGCAGTGCTCCCTCATCTAAGCTTTTGCAAGCTCATACTCAGCTATTTGGGTAGGCCATAGAATGTCTGAGAGATCCAGGGAAAATGAGCTGCTTTCCTTTATTATAGAGTTTTACATTTGTGTCACCAAGCATTATCAGGCACTGGACACCCAGGAGTTTCTGATGCCTATATTCTGGTTCCGTTAATTCAGGGGCAATGGATGGCAAATGTTGGCTGCATTTTGAAGTATTAGCATGGTAAATAAACATATCAAAAGCAGTTTATAGTAAACAATTATATTTAAAATACACATAATAAAATACATATTTAAAATGTGTATCAAAATAAAATATTTTCTTCAAGTTGTGATAAAAATGAGACAAAATTCATGTTAAGATTGATCATGTTCCATAATCACGTCAACAACAACTAGGTTATACCGATAATTTTTCAATCAAAGTCAGATGTTCACCTTGTAGAGTGGATATGGAATTCTTAACATTTCCACAGTACCTCTGAAATAAGATATATAAGGTCTAACTTCTATCTGGAAAGAGAAAAAAATCTTGCAGAGATGGCCTCAGTATTCCAATTCTTTCACTCTTATTCTTTCACCTTGCACAACTAACACTAAGGTCTCACAAAGAACTATGGCATGCTGCATGACAGGCCCCCTAAGATGTTTATGCCCTGACCCTGAACATGTAAATATGGCCAGGGGACCTTGCAGATGATTAAGGCTATACATCTTAACCTGGGGAGATTATCCTAAATTATAAACCCTTAGAAGCAGAGAACTTTCTCCGGCTAGAATCAGAGAGATGTAGTAAAAGAGAGGGCAGGAGAGATTCAAAGCATGGTAGGATGCAATGCAGTGTTGCTGGCTTTGAAGATGAAGAGGGCCACACGTCAGGAGATGCAGGCAGCCCTACAAGCTGAGCATGAACCCTGACCTACAATGAACAAGGACACGGTGATCCTAGTCCTACAACTGCATGGAACTGAATCTGGCCAAGAGTCTGAGTGAGATCGGGAATGGATTCATCCCCAGAACTCCGAAAAACAAACAAACAAAAAAATGTAGCCCTGCTGTATTCCTTTTTGGCTACAGGAAACTCAAAGCAGAGAAACCAGCCACGTTCCTTAGACTTCTGACCTATGGAACTTTTATAATACATGGATATTGTTTCAAACCACTAACTTCTTAATCATTTGTTATAGCAGCAATAGAAAACGAGTATAAGAACCAACTAAGATGTGATGTTCGTATGTTCAAGTCACCATCCCAACCAGAGCCATGCCAAATGGTGGCAGTGGTGGCACTAGAACAGTAGTCACTAAAAACTACGTAATGCTTACGCCACACCAGGTGTGGGGCTACCTTTTTACATGTATTATGTCTATAAAGCTACAAAGCCCTTTTATCTCTAACATGTTCAAACAGAAAGATGAAATAGGGCCTAGGTGGATGGATAGGCTGGTTTCCACACAGGCAAAATTCAAGAAAAGTTGCATCCTACCAACACTACCCAAAACGGAAGAGATTATTATCCAGAGCCACATGAAAAAATCAGCTTCAACTCCTTTCCTCCATGGCAATTACTTTCAATTTTTCAACTGAATACATATTCAATTTTTATTAATATCCAGTGAGGGAGCTGTGAAAATTGGAATTGGGTTCTACTGGGAGTCCATAATTCCTTGGTAGAAAGATAGGCTTCTATGTCTAGGAAAATTTCTTTTCTTTGGTGTCCATTTCCTTGACATGCTTTTCATAATAACCATCTCATTTTTTCATGACTCCCATTTGTCATATAATTGAATTTTACTACCATTGTTCTTGTTAAAATAATAAGTAATACATGCACATGATTTTTTTTAACTTTACAGTTTTTCCCTCTGAGCAGTGATACTGAAGAGCAAGACAGAAGAGCAGCCAGAGGCATGGGATCTTTTCCTTTTTCATTGCGTATGTTTTACTGTTTCACTGATTCATCCAACAAAAATCTTTAAGATCTAAATTTCTTAAAGGTAGAGTTGCTGAGTCAGAAACACAGACCTTTAGATGGTTGCCAGATGCCAACAGGCTACAATAAGAGACATTTGAGAATAAGATTTGAGAACACTTCCCCAACACTTTTTCCAACACTGAAAATTATCACATTTTAATCACTGCCAATCTAATTGGTAAAACAATAATATTAATAATTATCACAGTAGCAGTAGTCACTATTGTTTTATTAGTAGTGGTGGACAACTCTATTGAGTTTTATCTCTTTTAAGCCATATAATAATCATATGAGCATATGAGTATCATATGAATATCCCCACTTCCTACATGAGGAAATTGAGGCTTAAAGAAGATACGAGACTTGCTTGTAGTGACAAATCCAGTGAGTGGACATGATCTAGGCAGTTTAACTCAGTGCAAGAGCTTAACCTGTGCTCTGGTTATGAGAAAAATTGGGTTTTTTATATGTGAATAGAAATTTGTATTTATTTCTCTGTAAAATGCTTCTTATAATCCTTTGCATAGCTTTTCTATTGATTTTTTATTCTTAAATATTAGTAAAAATATTTTTATATTAAGGAAATTAGCTCTTTACCTTATGAGTTGCAAGGTTTTTTCTAGATTTTAGTTTTATCTTTAATATTCTTTATTTTACAGAAGTTTGAATTCCGATATAGTCAAATTTTACAAGTTTGTTTCCTAGGTTTTGATTCATGGAAAGAAATATCTCCATAACTTTAAAAATGTATAACATTATCGATATTTTTCTGGTAATTATATGGATTTTTTTAAATCTTTAATCCACATGGAATCTATTTTTATAAAGAAATATATATGAATTCCTAAATGTTTTCTTTCTTCTCTATATGATTAGTCAAAAGCCCCACCATCACTAATTGTATAATTTCTATTTTCCCATGATTTAAAATGTCATTTTTGTTATGAACTAAATTCTTAAATGCATTTGAATCTGTTTCTGACTTGTAAAAAATTTTTCTTCCATGGACATATTTGTTTCTAGGATATTTTTGACTGCTTTTAAATTGTCACAAACTAGCATTAGTTTTTATATCTAATGAGTATGTAAATATATGAAGAGAAAACTGCAAACTAAATCAAAGAATCTTTCAGATCCTAACACTGAGTTGAGAACTTGTTTAGTACCTATTCATGATCTCGTTTAGTACCTATTGGCAAGGCACAAGCTTTGTATTTATTGGTGGGACTGCTCAAGTATTTCCTTCCATTAAAATGCTCACATACACACCCAGACAAAAATATAAGATCGATAGACATTCACCCCTCTGCCATAGGTCTAAAATAAGCTAAAGTTTGAGCTTTCACCTCCTAAATCTTTCAATACTCTTGTACCCCAAAAATGAAAGCAGCAGTGCAAGACTTCTCCATTACTGAAATGTGAAGACTAGAAACAGAGCTTATTCCCTCCTCTTCCCCACCCTCCCTTTTTTTCTGTATTATTTCTAAGGGAAAAGAGAAATACACAAAAATGAAAAAAAAAGAAAGTAGAGAGCCAGTATATTACTATGGCAAAAAGCCAAGTAATTTCATTGCTATAGGTATTCAAAAATAGCTCTTCATATGGAACATTGATATACTGATATTAGTGTTTCTCAATACAACAAAGCATAGAAACATGAACAGACTTCTTATAAAGAATTATTAACTTGGGTAGTAAAATTCTCAGTCTCAGGAAACCTTTATGCTTTGTTTGAAAACTAAATATTTAAATAGTATCTCCTGCTAATGGTAGATAATCCAGGGCTAGGTAAGCTTCTTTCTTTTATAGACTCATTTATATGACCAGAATCAATTAGGTGCTCTCTAGAATGATTTCTAATTCTGAGTTTAGTTTCAAATCCTAGAAATTCCAGTTGCATTGATGACCATTTACTTATAAAGATGGAATTTAAGAAATTGATAGAGTTTAATACACAGGTTAAAAAAAATCAATTCTCTTTAACATGTACCCCCAGAACAAATGAAGAAAGATACCCATATGGTAGGTGCAGCTACATGTAGCTATTTAGCCCTTGAAATGTGACCAGTCCAACTAAAGAACTAAAATTTAAATTATATATAGTTTTAATTATAATATAAAATATAAACCTGATAATTTCATTATTGAAAAATGTTTAAGTATATTTGAAACAATTTTTATATGTGATTCTACTTTTCAGTTGTAAAGTTTTTAAAATCTAGATTCAGATTAAACATTTTTGATAAAAATGTATTTTATGAATTGAGATATTCTGTAAATGTAAAATACATAACCAATTTTAAAGACATAATATGAAAAAAGAATGTCCCAATTTTATATTGATTACACTTTACAATTATATTTTGAGCAAAAAATATTTTATTAAATTTTATTTCATCTGTTTCTTTTTACTGTTTTTTTTTAAAACCTGGTTACTAATAAATTTAAATTATACTGGCAGTTTACATTATCATATTTTCATTGGACAGTGCTGTTCTGGCAATGTACAGTTCTTTGTTTCTACATTTTGGAAATATCATTGACAAATTGAAGGACATCAAAAATAAGCATCCTTGATGAAAATTTTAAAAATTTGTGCATCAAAAGACAGTCAATAGAGTAAAAAGGCAACCCATAGAATGGCAGAAAATATTTCCAAATCATATATCTGATAAGGAATTAATATCAAGAACATATAGAAAACTCCTAAAACTTAACAATAAAAATACAAACAGCTTATTTAAAAAATGGATAGGAGACTTGAATAGACATTTCTCCAAAGAAGTTATACAAATGGCCAATAAGCACATGAATAGATGCTCAACATTACTAATCATTAGGGAAGTGCAAGTCAAAACTACAGTGATGTATCCACTCACATCCACTAAAATGGTTACTACCAAAAAGAAAACAAAAAAATGAGAAAATAACAAGTGTTGGCAATGATGTGAAGAAATTGAAATGCTTGTGCACTGAATGTCAAATGGCATAGCCACTGTGGAAAACAATAAGGTAGTTCCTCAAAAAGTTAGAAATAGAATTTCCATATGATCTTGCAATTAATCCCACTTCTGGGTATATACCCAGGAGAACTGAAAACAGTCTGTAAGAGATATTTGTATGCCCGTGTTCATAGCAACGTTATTTACAATAACTTAAACATGGATGCAAGCCAATGTCCAAGGACCAGTGAATGGATAAGCAAAATGTGGTATATCCATGCAATGGAATATTATTCAACTCTAAAAAAAAGGAAATTATGTAATATGCTAGCACATGGATGAACCTTGAAAACATTATGCTAAATGAAATAAGCTATTCACAAAAAGCTGCTATATGGTTCCACCTCTATGAGATACTAAAAGTAGTCAAAATCATAGAGACAGAGAGTAGAATTGTGGTTGCCAGAGACTGGAGTGAAGGAAAATGGTGAGTTATTGTTTAATGGGTTTAGAGTTTCAGTTTTACAAGATGAAAAGACTTATGGAGATGAATGGTAGTGATGTTTGCACAATATTATGAATGTATTTAACATCACTGAACTGTACACTTAAAAATAGTTAAGATGGTAAATTTTATGTTATGTGTATTTTACCACAATGAAAACAATAAGCCAGTCTGAAAAGTGAAGAACTAAAAAATTATGTCACATGTTGACTAACAGAAGGAATTTAGAGTTTCTATGCTTGAAAGAGGCTTATTACAAAATCACAGTCTTACTGTCTTTGAATATGTAAAAGGCTGTAATATGGCAAGACTTATATTCTGTCACACAAAAAGGCAAACTAGTCACTGGGTACAAGGAATTGAAGGAAGATCCTAACAATCAAAATTATTCAAAATGCATCAGACAGCCTTATAAGGAAGTGAACTCCCACTTTCTGGGAAAATGAAAGATAGAGGCCATCTATGCAGTGAATGGGGAGTGGAACAGATTGACCTTCAAGGAACCATCCAAATCAAAGATGCTACAATCTTGTCATTTCCAACTGACATGTATTCCTGCAGACTAAGACATTAATATGAGGCACTATTTCCCAATATGTGTCCTAAAGTATACTAATTCCAAGGGACACTAATGTCTAGTATGAACAAGTATTCTCTAGTGAAAAAGTTTGGGAACTACTGAATAACACAAAATTAAATACTAGTCTTAAAATGTAATTGCAGAACTTATCAGAATCTTTAATATTTTAATGCACATGGTGATCTCCAAAATGGAAATAGAGTTTTCAAATTTTATTTGACCACATTTCTGACAATCTCCTGAGATTAGCCAATGGAGGAACATTCTTTGAAAATGCGGAAATAAATTATGCATCTAATTAGATCTATAAAATTTACTTTGTGGAACAGTTGACTAGCAAATCAACTTGAATTCTTGGCTTTTTTGCTCCTTTATTCATTTATTCCCTCATTCAGCAAACATTTACTAAACGTATATTATGTTCCCAAAATCGTACTAAAAATTCAAAGGACCTTCAAGGCACTCAAGGTCTGGTGGAAGGCCAGCTTGTGAACAGGAGCAAGATTGGAACTATGACGGAGTTGAGTGGTGGGTAAAGGAGGGCCATAAAGAGGCAGGACCCACACTGACTGTGAAAGCCAGGGAGAGGTTCACAGGGAAAGGGAGGTCTACACCACACTATGGAGGAAACAGCCCTGCCTCTGCTGCTTCTAGACTAATTCTTTTACTTGCCTCTTTCATGCCTCTTAAAGTTTTACTCATATGTCTAGGCTCATCACAAATCCCATTTTTTTTCCTTTCTAGAGCCTTTGTCTACACCCCAACTACATATGATCTGCCCAGTGTACTTTGTGCTAATTTTATACCAATTCGACTCCTCCATCTCATGGCTTGGCCCTCCTCCCCTATGTGAGGGCAGGAATTAGTCCTTATCTACCATGATGTCCCTTCTTGGATACCCCAACAGTACCTAGTGCCTTGCTCTCACTGGGTACTTAATAAACACTGTCTAATTTAAGGAAAAAGAGACAGAGAGAGAAAAAAACCTACATCAGTTCATTAAGGATAAAGGGGAAGTTACGGAAAAAAATCACCACGATAAATTTTTGATCTCATGACCACAGCTACCTACTCTATACTACTCCCTTGTTATCACACAGCCTCGGTGGTTAACACTGGCAACATGTATTTTCTTGGATGTGACACAGTCTTGGTTTTGTACATGGAGAAATGCCATATTTAAATATGCAGTCAGCACTCTGTATGTATAAGTTCCGCATCCATGGATTCTACCAACAGCAGATCAAAAATACGCAGAGGAAAAAAAAAATCCGCAAAATTCCAAAAGGCAAAATTGGAATTTGCTTCACATCAAGTACTACACTGAATCCATGTAAATGAAGTGATCTGTAGGCATTATATTAGGTATTATAAGTGATCTGCAGATGATTTAAAATATACAAGAGGATCCACATAGGTTAGATGCAAATGCTATGCCATTTTATCTAAGGAATTTGAGCATGCACAGATTTTGGTATCCCTGAAGGTCTGGAAATAATCCCTTATGGATACTGAGGGATGAGTGTGTGTATGTGTGTGTGTGTATGTGTGTATGTATGTATATATAATATATGTGAAGAAAAGGAACAAAATGAGGGGTTTTTTTGGCTGTTATAACATTGCCCTTCAAAAATGTTAAACTAATTGACAGTTACTTTTAAAATCTAAAAATATATTTGTACCAAATAAAGTAGAAATATGTAAACTATTCAGTTAAATATATAGAGAGAGTCATACCAGATGAATCAAACCACATAATGATAATTATCCAGAAATGGTTATGAGGCCAGGCTACAGAGTCAGACAAATATAGATTTAAATCTTGGTTCTGGACATTCTAGCTATGAGACCATGAAAAATTAGTTAACTTCTCTAAACTCCTATTTCCCCAAATGCTGAAAGAGGACAACAGTCCTTATATGTTAAGGTTGTTATAAAGATAAATGAGAATATTGACAAATGGCTTAGCCTAATGCCTGGCACATGGAGTGTGCTAAATAAATAATAACTATTATTATTGTTACTTTATATGAATAACTGCACAGTCTCAGTTTGCTTCGTTATGTGGAGACAGGGTTTTGTGTGCGAACAAAGCTGATAGATCTACAACAGCTATTAACAACATTGAAGACTGTAGAGAAAGAAGGATGAGAACTTGGATGGAGGGTACAATACAACATAGTGTTAAAAACACAGCTCGGTCCGGAACCTTCTGTTAATTAGTTTTAGTACTTAGCTTACCTGATGTCTCTACATCAGTTTCCACATTCATAAAATGGAAGCAGTAAGAATACCTCTTTCAGAGGGTAAATCCTGTTATGGCATTAAATGAAATAGCTCATCTAGAAGCACAGAGCTGGGAACATGGTGGACACTCAACCACAAGTGTTAGTTGCTGTTATTATTAATGGAAGATTTGAAGAGCACAACGATCATAATAATAAGATGCCCAGACTGAGGAAAGGAAAAAGAAATTGTTCCCATGGATCATATGCCTGTTCACATCATCCTTTACAAATGACACATGAAAATCATTCCAACTCACAGCATGGACTATTTCGAAATGCAATCAAATACTGTTATGCCATTCACTGCCTGGAGACCAGGCAAGTCATAGGGGAATGAGAAAATAAGGTGAAGGAAAGGTGCTCTTTGGGTCTTAACAAAGTTTCACTCGAAGCCTTAGCCTCCTCTTCTTGGGATAAAAATCCCTTGCAGCCACATATCCCAAACAGTCTAATATTTTCTGAGACTCCACTGTGCCTTTATATTTTAATACCCTGACATCTGGAATCCTAAAAGTCTAATGTTTAACCATAAATATCTGCTGAGATTAAAGAGCTATATACCAAGTTTCAATCTTTGGGTCCTATAATTGCTTGGGAAAAGAGAATGGTATTTCCCCCTCTAGCTAGAAGAAAAAGACCTCCGCAAGCTCAGATATTGGCAGACAAATTTTCTAACAACCGTTTCCTTTCTCCATTCAGTCCTCTCATTTTCTCCCTCCCTCTCCACTCTCCCATTTTATAATACCATCTTGCTGTCATTGCCAGGACAAATGGGAAGAGAGAGAAGCCTGGAAAGCTTAAAGAAAAGACACATTTCAAGATCTAGCAACACAGAGTTGAGGAAATGCTGGCCACTGTGTATCTGGAAGGCAGCGGAGCGTACGTCTCCACGTAGCTTGCCCTCTCCCATTATTCCGCTAGAAACCACTTCATCACTCTCCGGGCTGACAGTCAAATGCCAGCTTTATTTTCTTTTTTATCAACCCAATCTTTCATTTTTGATTTGAGGCAAGTCACTTTTAAGGTCTCCACAATGGTTTATAACTTTCTTCCTTGAGAGGTGTCCAAGAAGTAACACAAGGTGAAAAATCTTACTCTCTCACGGTAAAGCCTGGGAAACTCACCTGCCCTGGAGGCGGATGTGGTCAGAAGTCCTGGTCAGACCACAGGACTTTGCTGGGAATAATGCCACGGAAAGTGTGAGAAAAGCTTATCATGAGGTTATCTCTTTAATGTAATAATTCAATGTGGAATTTAAAAAAATAAACGTTGTATCAAACCCATTTTTAGCCAGTGATGTATTATGAAGGTGACATTTTGAGGTCATTCAATTCACTTGAAAACTAGGAAAAAATGATCTATGAAAAGATTATTTTAACATATTCTTTTTATTCAAAGGCTTAATTCAGATTGAAAACACTCCTGTATCTTTTTAGTTAATGTTCTTTTCTCTTTTGGAAACATATCCAGTGCGTATATAAGCAAGTATGTTTATGTCTGTTGGTATTTGGCACAGAAAGCTAATTCTTGATTATTTGTGAGAAATTGAAACTACTTCATAAATTAAAAATATTAATAGTCTTTTTTATATCTTGTCTATTTACTTCAAAGGGAACATATAATTCTATAGCAATTATTTTAAAACATAACACACCAGAATCACTTTTGTGTGTATGTGTGTCTGTTTAACACAAAGACCTGGAATTTATATGCACTTATTGCAATATTCAAAATCTCCCCACATGCAAATGAATATTTAAATTCCTAGATAATTCTGATAATTAGTCGGTTTTGAGAGCCAGTGTCTTGACTGCATCATGAAAAAAATATTGGTAGCAAAATGAGAAGTTTTAGTTTTGTTTTAAAATTTGCAGTCTATTGAAGACCAATAGTCTTTAAAACACAATATAAATTAACCAACAAATTAGATATACAGATGATAAGCCTTACATTTTATCAGATTCAACAGATATAAAATTATTCCATCAAATTGCTGTTTTTAAATGGTAAATTTATGTAAGTATCTCCCTGTAGACTGCTAGCCAAGAATTTGTGAGTTGGCACAGGTAAGTAGACCACTCATCGACTAGCACACCTTTAGGCCTTCACATCTTTGCCCTGGACATCTTTCCAACTGCATTTGTTAGGTCCGGTGGAAGGTGAACAGGTGGCAAGGAAGCGGCTAAGAGCAGAGAGCTGTAACCAAATTGTAGCTAGGAACTAAAGTGCAGCTAGGAACTGTTCCCTGGTGGGAACATACATGGTAAAAAGTTCCTACTAACCTTTAACTGACCTAGAGTTTATTACCATCTAATTAACATAACATGGGTGGAGCGTCACAAAGAATTCTGGGAAAGAAGCAGGCACAGAAAGAAAAACTGTTACATAATCCCAACCTGTTACATAACCCCAACCTGTCAATCACCCCCAAAGGCAGACCCTACAACCAATCCTGCCAGGAGAAAGGCGGGACAGACTAGTGAGCTTTTAAAAGGCAGTGTGTGCTCAGTCTTTGGGGTCTTTCTCCACTCAGGGATACTGACCCTATCCACTCCCTCTGGAGCGTATTTTCACCCTGTGTAATTTCCTTCGTTGCTTCCATTCTTTCTTTTATGTGATAAACTGTTTATATAAAATTGCTCTGTGTTTGCAATCACTCATGGGGAATCAGGGGATCAGGGAACATCCAGACAGACGAACCTAAACACACTGTCTACCTCCAGTTACTCCACAGCAGCTAGAATGATCTTTTCAGAGAGTGAAGAAAATCCTATCACCACCTTAACACTCCAGCAAAGTACACAGAAATGGAGAATCAAATGGTGGTTACCAGAGGCAGCATTGTGGGGGTGGTAGAAAATAAGGGAACGACGGTCAAAGGACATGAAGTTGCAGGTATGTAAGGTGAGTAAGTCCAGAGATCTAAAGTACAAAAGGAGGACTCTAGTTGATAATGTTGTATTCTATTCAGGATTTTTGCTAAGAGAATAGGTTTTTAGGTGCTCTCACCACAAAAAGGGGGATAAATATGTGAGATGATGAGTAACGTTAATTTGATTTACTATGGCGACTATTTTACTATGATAAGATTATCAAATACCAGGTTTTACACCTGAAATATACAAAACATAAATAAAGTTGAATAAAATCCAAACCTTTTACCCTGACTTACAAAGGAGCTGCCTCCTGTCTAGCCGCAATGACTCCCCCTCTTATTAATACCCACACTGGTCTCCCTTCCACACACTCCTCAGGACTGCGGAAGCCCCTTCATGTCTCAGAGCCCTTGCTCTGGCTCCTCCTTCTCCCTGGATGGTTCGTCCCTCTGGTCAGAGCAGTGACTGGTCACTTTTCAGTCAGGTCTCATTTGAAATGTAACTATAGCATTTAGTTTCAAATAGCAACTCCCCTACACACACACACACACACATCTCAAACTACGTCTCTACCTGCAAACGCTATTTTATTTTCTTCACCGTTCTCCTCTCTCCTGAAATTTTCTTTTAATTTGTTCAGGTATCTCTCCCTCCTGGAACATAAGCTCCAAGGCAGCAGGAATGTTGTTCACTGCCACAGTCTCCATGCTGAGAAAGGTGCTGGTAGACACTAGGTGGGCGAGATGCACTTGCCGAACGAATGAACATGCCAACTTCATCATGAACCATAAAAAAGATACTCAAGGAATGCTAACTTTCGTTTTACCTCTCTTCCATCTTTTTTTTTTTTTTGTCATGGCTGAGGAATTGCAAAATGCCATTGAAACTAAAGCTGATTTTTTCTTCTGTCCCCTGCCAACAGCACTGGTACTGCAAATGTATAAATTCGTCTGTGAGGTGATACCAGCCATTTGTAGTCTGAAACAGACAGGAAATGAGTATGAAGCCAGAATGGAAGGCACTGGTATCTGTCTAGTCTTACCTAAATGGGATATTAATTTCAAGACTTTGTTTTTCTAAATGACCTAAATGATTTTGGATTTTCAGATCACTGGATGCCTCCATAACCAAAAGAAATCCTTTCCAGAATAAAATGTAAATGGTTCTCAGAAGATTGCCTGCTTAGGATTAGCTGTCTTGCTCTCTATTGTCGTGCATTTTTCAAAGTTGGCTGCAAATGCAAACTTACAGATAAGTATAAAACAAAATTAACAGCTCACTTTTCCCCTGGCTACACACCCTGCATTACACAGATAGCAAAACCCACTGGCAGTGTTCCTCAGAGCTGATCCACATGGATGGTTTTTGCTCCTGATGCCGGGGTATATGACAATATGCTGGGACCTGTGGATATCTGAGAGGGTAGTTTTTATGGGAACTTATATGTGCAAATAAAATCTGTTATTTTCCAAATTAAAAATAAACCTCAAAGGCAATGGACTCCCAATGGCTTGGAGAGATTTATTAATAAAATAGGAAAGGATATAAAGGGATATCAAATTAAATGACATTTGGAATACACATAAAATTTGGTTCCAGTGGTCTCCATTTTCATCTTAGCTGCATTGCTTTCTCCAGTTTACTGAAGATGATCATAGATTCTTCCCTTGAAGAGGGAAAATACAAAATAGACATTAATTCTCTTAGGATTAAATCTGTGCTTTTCTTATCCACTAGATTGTAGACGGGAACAGGAAAGTAGCTAAGAAAAATGGTTTAAAAAATAAAAAGAAACTTGCATCAGGGAAGGAGGGATTTATTCATACTTTGGAAGTCAAAGAAAAACACTACAATTCTGTCAGCACCCGGAAGGCACTATTTACTATGTGTTGTCTCCTTCATTGCAAGAGGACACAGATTGTATTTTTAGTGCAGTAAACAGCAGATTCCACTGTGGGAATCCTTGCAGTTGGTACTGATAGCAACCTCATTTAAAATGTTATAAAGCTTTAAAACATCAGGAGTTTAGGCAGTCAGTCATATACACCTCCACATAGATACTCAGCCACTAACACACGTACATGCTTGTCCACGCATTGATAGTGGATTATGTGTAGTATTATATTACCCACCGAGATTTATCACTCAATCATGTTTGACAGCCATGGCAGAGAGCTGAGAAAAATCAAATATACCAGCATTGCCACCAGCAGCAAGCACATATTTGTGCCTGAACAACAGATCACACCACATGTTAGGCAACCACGTAAAAGTTCAACAAAAGTATGCTCTTGTCATTTAAACATGGAGCATCTGATTGACATTTTAGAGTTCCTACTTGTAACAGATGCTGTCTATGCCACACCCATATATTTTTGGCATTCACTTTCACACACCAAATGCCACCACTGCAAAAACCTATGACTGCTTTCTGAGAAAGTCTTTTGGTGTTAGCCTATGTTCAGGGAAAGTCAAAGGGCTGGAGAGTTAATGTCCCCAGAAGTATCCATCAGCTAACGATGAGTGAGGTATTGCAGCACAAATGCATTAGCTTCCTTGTGGGCTGGTTGGGAAGACATGGGGTCATGTTCCCTTAGTCTCCTAGGGCTCCCCAGCAGACTGAGCTCCAGCTTCCACAGTGCTAACCAGTTTCATAGCATAATCTTTACTGGCTTTACTTTTTTTTTTTTTTTACCTGTCTCCCTTACTTCTCTACTGATGTTTTCTGGGGTCACCCACTACATAGACTACTTGAATTCTAAGCCTTGTATCTGGTTCTGCATCTAGGATAACCCAAACTAAGATATGATCTTTAGTCCTTTTATTTCCTATTAGAATGAAATGTACTTTTCATTAAATACTCTGGGACACACATCCCTTGTAATTGATTTCACAGAAGTGTGATCCTCACCAAAAACCACAAGTCCAAAAGGGCCACAGAATTATTCATATACTAATTTTATAGTATGAGAAAGTTTCCCCCATAGCATAAATACCTGTCATAGTGAGATAATTCTTCAATAGAAAAACTTACTATAGAAATCCATTTGGGTAGAACCAAGGGTAAGAGAAAAGGTAGCTGCTGATCGTTTTTATTTTTTCTTTTATTACTCCTCACATATTTTCTCAACATATATGCGTCCCTGGACTTCATTCTTCTGTGCAAAAATGTATTTGCTGGTTATATTCAATGAATGTAACCAACATATCTAAAGGAATATTTACTCAGCATTTCCATGCACTTAGCACTCACTTTAAAACCTATACAGTAGTCCCCACAGCTTGTCACTCTGTTGCACAGATAAGCTTTCACCATAGGGAAAAATGTGAAATAAATATTAAAAAGTATAACTACTCAAGCATGAATTTTATGGTAATTAAAAGAATTCTATGTAGAAACAGCTCAAAATGCCAAATGCTACACTGTAGTAGCAGTTTAGATGGAGGAAAGGTAGAAATAAGTAAAAAGATACCTAGAACCATCTGCATTTCAGGCTTTTATGTTACCGATAAATCCTTAAACCAGTGACCTAAAGGCCTCGATTGCTCCTGCCTGCTCTTGAATGGCTTGGGACAAATAGTATTAATATTCTCCCTGGTTACACATAATTTGCTCATTTGATCAGTCAATCCATGTTTGTTGAGCATTCCCCTAGATTCACAGCAGTAAGCAGAACAAAATTCTTGCCCTCACCAAGTTCACATTCTAAAAGGGGCAACCAGCAAATCAGCAAGTAAGCATTTACATTTATAATATAATATCAAGTAATAGGACTCTGAAAAAAAAAATAAAGCAGGCATAGTAGTGCTAGAAAATGATGGCAGTGTGATTATTTTAGATAGGGTGGTCAAGAATGGCTTCTCTGAGGAGTCATTATTTGAACAGAGGGAGCCCAGCTCTCAAAGAAATGAGAGTAAGATATTCCAGGCAGAAGAAAAAGGCAGTGCAAAGGCCCTGAGGTAGGGATACACTGATCATGTTAAAAAAAAAAAAAAAGAAGAAGAAGAACAGGATGAGTCAGTAAAAGTGCTATCATAAGAGATAAGGTTAAGAGATTAGGCAGGAAGTAGGTGCTATAAACTTGTAAGCTTGGAGTTTAGATTTCATTCTGAGTGGATGGAAAGACATTGGAATGTTAAAAAGATCACTCTGGCTAGGATGTGAAGAATAATGTTCAGAAATGGAAGAAAGACAGCCAGCGAAGAGGCTGTTCCATCATCAGGTGAAAGATGATGATGGCTAGACTAGAGCGGTAGTGGTGGAGGGAATGAGAAGTTGGAGAATTTGGGTTAGGAGAAAGAAGAACAGAGGCTCTCTCCTAGCCGCTTTGCTTAGATGACCTTATGAATGGTGGTACTAATTACTGAAGTAGGGACCACAGTCAAGAAGCAGGTTGTGGATGGGAACGGAGATAAAGAACCAATTTGAGGCATATTGAGTCTGAGATGCCTATTATCCTTCTTAGTAGAGTCAGTTGAATATCCTAGCCCAAATTTCAGGATCAAGTTTGGGCTGGTGATATAAATTGGAATTCATCTGCATTAGATGCTATTTCAGTCTTGGACTTGGGGAGCAAAATTGGGGAAAAAAAGAGAAAAAGGTCTGAGGACATAGTCCTGGAGCAGTCAGAAGTGAAAGGAGAAGAGGGGGCGGGGGTTAGAAAAGAAGTCTGAAAAGAATCAACTAATGGGGTAGGAGAAAGCAGGAAAAGTTCTTTATATTTGACGGTAGCATGGTTGAGCTAAACTCAAAGGGGAACTCAGCGTCTCATTGCTAGTGGTAATAAAAAGATGGTGATCTTCCAGGGGTCCAGCTATAAAATTGATACGAAAAGGTGTTTGGGTGGTGTTATCAAAAAGAAGAAGGAGTTTTGAGCAGAGTTTGGGTGACAGATGGAACTTGAAGAAGGGAAACAAACCACATGGCATCTACCCTACCACCCTGTCTCCAAAGTGAAAGCCTTTAATTGCTGGCAGAAGAGAAAGGCAGCCTAAGAATCCAAAGGAGCTGGTTCCATGGGGGATGCTGTGAATTGCCGAGCATGACAACTACTGCAGACCCAGGTACCCAAGCTGGGCAGAGGATTGTTTTCCCACCTGTGCACAGACCGGGGTGTTGGGCACCTACACCTTTGACACAGACACAAGCGATCTCACGGAAGGCACAGCAGTAAGGTTGCAAGATCTCCCAATGACTCAGCGTTACTGTGATACAGGTGAGCTGGCAGCTCATTAGCACAGACTCCAAATCCCCGATTCAGGTCCTCTCCAGGGCATTTGGTTCCCACTGGACAGCAGAGCCGAAGCAGCTCTCTCTCTTGCACGCTGCCTCTGAGACAGGCAGCGCGTTCGATACAACTAACCTGTGTTGAAGAAGGATCCAGTCCATTCCGCATCCGTTTTAGGAAATACAGAAACTGGTGGAGGCAGACCCAGGGCTCTCCCATCCAGATCTTTAAAGAGATATTTTCTTGGACTTTCACAATCCGATTCAGGGCAGACTACTCTTCCTAAATCTTTCCTATGAAGATAGACAGAAAAAATAATTTTCTCATTCCACGATAAGCAGTAAGAAGAAAACATATATTGGTAATGCTGATCTTGTATAAAATAAATTCAACAGGATTTTATTATTAATAATGTGTTACACAGATAACTCTGTATAAAATAAGTTATTTCCCAGTTATATGGTCAAGAAGATAGACATTCTTATTAACCAAATATTTTGGATATCTGGATATATAATCTTTACATAAATCACTGATTTTCTAAGAAGCAAGATAACAATAAAGTGTTCCTAACTCTAACATCTGCTGAACATAATATGATTATTTCTTTATGGAACTTCAGGGCTTTTCAGTATTTTAAGATTATCATTATAAACATCAATTATATTTGTGCTACATACAAAGACATAAAACTAGAAATTCTCATTCAACAGTGGTCATAAAGATAGACATGGTTTCTGCACTTCCAAAATTTAGATTCGAGTGAGACATATAAACAAGTAACCGGTAATTACAACATTGAAATATAGAGAATTTATTTCTCCTGGTCTAATTCTTTGAGGTACCATCAGTAATTACATTAAATATTTATTGCATGTAAACCATGTATCAGGTATTAGTATTAACAGTACAAAAAATCTGATGCTAATATCATATAATACTATGATTTGAATGATGGTGTCCCTTCAAAATTCATGTTGAAACTTAATCCCCAGTGGAACAGTATTAAGAGATGTGGCCTTTGGGAGGTAAATAAATGGGATTAGCACCCTTATAAAAGGGCTTAAGGTTGACCAGTGCTCTCTTGTTTTTCCATTTCTTCTGCCATGGGAGGATGGAGTGTTCCTGCCCTTCAGAGGATAAGCCAACAAGGCTTCGTCTTGAAAGCAGAAAATAGCCCTTCCCAGATACCAGTCCTGCCAGAGTCTCAATCTTGGACTCCCAGCCTCCAAAACAGTGAGAAATGAATTTCTGTTCTTTCTAAATCATCCAGTCTGTGGTATTTTGTTACAACAGCACAAAGACATGTAACTTCACAACTATTTCAGCCCATGGATAAGATACAAACATAAGGAGAGTGAGACAGCATAAGAAAAATAACAAAATAACACAAATTGTCTGCCTAATAGTATTTAGATACCTAAAATGGTTTAGCAAGGGGCATCAAAAAGAGATTAATGTTAGGTCAAACTTGAACTTTCTAATGACAGTGGTTTCTTTAGATTCTTGTCTTTTGACTAAAGGAGTTTTCCCCAATGTTGTAGGAAAGAAAAAGCAACCCGTTTTCCCTGCATCTAACTTTCCCACTCTCTTTTAAGGCAAAAACCAAACAAACAAGCAAACAAACAAACCTTCCTTGACTAAAACCCTCAGACCAAACCCTCAGTCTAAGAGGAGTAGTTACACCTGTTCTGAGTGCCAATCTCTGTTTAAGCCTCATCCTTCAGTTCAGAGTTTCCTAACAGCAGACATAATCTCCTCCCTGTCTGCCTGGTCCCTGCTCAAAGACTCCCAAGGCCTCCTCCTAAAGATGACTGACACTGTATTCCATGGAAGAGTGACAAGTTAGGGTCAATTTGTTCCCAGTGATTTTAAAAACATCCTGAAGTCTCTCTAATCAAGACCAAATAAATAAATAAATAAAACTTGCCTTCTATCCCTTCTGCCCCTTTTGTTAGCCAAAGAGAGTCACGTGGCTGAATCTTGATTCCAGGGGAAAGAGAAATGGGCTCTGCTTCTTTAGTAAGACAGATTTTAAAAATCAAATATCAGAGAGCAAGAATATAGGAGGGTTAAAGAATTGGAGCCATGGAGTCAATATATTATAACACACCATCCTAGGATTTATTTTTGTTTCTTTGATGATTTTCTTCTTCTTTTTAACATAGTTAGGGATTTGAAGAATTGCCAAGTACTTCATAAATATAGCTTATTATAAATATTAAAAGTGGTACCTGGGCTGTAATGGAGGAAAATAGAACTTGTTTTTATCTTTTATCTTCAGCATCTTGGTCCTCTCTGCTGTTATTGGGTGCGTGATGCCAGTGTTTTCTATATTTGGCAGAATGCAGACA
Organism: Microcebus murinus; assembly: GCF_040939455.1. Lineage (NCBI taxonomy): Eukaryota > Metazoa > Chordata > Mammalia > Primates > Cheirogaleidae > Microcebus > Microcebus murinus. The sequence goes on along the minus strand of NC_134108.1, from coordinate 94,147,425 downwards.
TCCAGGTCATTGCTATAGCAACTTTTCACAAAACTAGAAAAGGTGACATCTGAAATTTTAAAAAATATGCCATAACATTATATCATGTAAACCACCAATCATAAACATAAATCATACAACTACATATTTTTATAATAATGTAAATTCAAGAATTAATTGGTTATAGCTATCCAGGATAGTTTCAGGAGTTTACATAAATTTGGATATAAAATACCTGTAATTTTTCAATACATGGACGTTGCATGGCAAAAGAGAAGAGTATTCCAACACATTAAAGCTTAAAAGCCATACTTTTCATCAAAGGCTTAATCACAATCCATTCATTTTACAGAAAGACAAACCAATTGCCAGATAGAGTAAGTAAATGGGGAATGAGTACAATAGTGCAAAAGAGATCTGATACAAGATGAACTGCACAGATTGTGGCATAACTTTTATGTTAACCCTAGCTACCCAACCAACTCCTAGGCAAACTCAGGTGAGGCATAATTTCTGCATTTCAGTTTCCTCAACTATATAATAAGAAAAATAATGCCCCCTGAGAGAGTTGTCCTATAACCAAGTTAAATAATTGCTGTAGAAATTCTTCAACATGTATGAAGCAGAGACTTTTGTAAAGACTCACTCACTGCCATCATAAACCACCACTGTGGTTACCAATACCCAGCAGGTTGCCAGTTGAATAGGATGCACTAGACCACACTGTACCCTTTGGGTGACATAACTTCAGACTGCTATTAAAAATTCTGTGCATGGATGCATGGAACTATTAAACATACTGCTTGGATATGGCCAAGCATCCTACCTTGAAGTTTCATGATTCCTGAAATCGAATGGCCATTCCTCACTTTGTGCCATGGCTCCTGAGGCCACTGATTTGGTTCCAAGGTGAACACAGGCCACAGAATACCAACGCGGCCCCCTCTTGGATTGGAAGGGGCTCGATCAGCTGATGTCGAGTTGGCTGAGCGAGGCTTCACTCTGTCCTGAATACAGTCAAAAGAGGAGCTGGTGGCCACAATGACTGAATTCCTGAGCACAATGTGCACATTTCTGATGGAGCTCTGTGAGGCAGGAGACACATACACTACAGCCAAAAGTCCAATGGCATTGTCCACCAGGGTGGTGTTCTCTATCTCCACACTGTCCTCTACATGTAGCATGGCGCCATAGTCATAGTTCTTGAAAGCCAAGAAGCCAGAGATACCGGTACAGTTGCCAAGTCCACTTTCCTTATAGAGATGAAGGCCATGAAGGTTTGAGTGGGCCACATTGTCGGACCAAAGCATGTCCGGCAAGGAGCACTGGTGGCCTCGGATGTGAAAGCCAACCCTCTCCGACCCCGCAACGACATTGCCACGAAGGGCGATGTCCTTTGCCTGGTTCACTTTGATTCCTGCCACCCAAACATTGGACCACGCTGAGTGTGTCACCAGAAGTACAAGGTTATTAGTGAGAGAATAGGCCTGACCCTCCAAATCCATGCCGTGGCCAGCAGTGCCAAACACTACGTTGTCGTGTAAATGTATCCCGTGACTGGCAGCTGCACGAATGCCCCCACCGCAGCTCTGGTGCAGAGTAGAAGATCTTATCCAGGACGCTGCCGACACATTGGTGAACTCAATGGAGGAATACGATGGGGATCCCAAGTTCTGAATTTCCACATTTAAAAGTTGAAGGACACCTACAAACAAAATGTGTGTCATCAGGTACTTTCATCCTCCTCGCAAAAGACAGCAGGATGGTCCATTTTAGGACATCAAGATTGACAGATTTTTAATTGAAACATTTCAGTTTATCCTCAGCACCAGGACTATATTGCATACCACTCGTTCTCACTAACAAAACATGAATCGTTAGAAATATCACATTAATGTCTGAAAAGATTTCACATGCAGTTTGAAGAGTCTGGTGATAGGATGGGGAGAGAGAATAGATTCAGAAAAGAGACAGGCTTTGGAGATGGGCACAGCTTGTTGAAAGATTCTGTGCAGTTTTGTTTGAGAGCTGGATGCAGGAACTGGATAAGGATGAAGGGTATATGGGCTCCTGGACACGCACCTCAAAGTCAATCTCCCTCTCTGTGTCTCAGTGATCCCAAAAAAGCCATAGCCAACTCCACAAAGATATTGCATAAACGAATATAATGGCTAACTCTAAAAACATTCCAAATTTTTCTTAAGAAGAGCATAAGTGCAAATGTTACTTCTGCCCAGTTGATGTCCAGAAACATGGTAGCCGTTACATGCTTCTGATTAAAACAGCATAGAAGCAATAACATACTTGTAAAATCATTTTTAAAACCCTGAAAAATCTTTTCTGTATCTTTATCCTAGCCACATTATATTTACTGTTTCATTTTCATAATAATAATATTTTCTACATCTTTTATGTCAGGAGAGAATTGTGAATTATTTAGTCTCATTGGGGGATTTTATTTGTACTGTTTTAAATAGACATCGTTAAAATACAGTATAAAATGCAGCCAATAGGTTGATTTAAAAATATAATGAGTATTAATGTCAGTGTATATACTCTTGGTAAAATCAATAATAGCATGATTATAAGTGAATTAATATGAATTAATAATCAGGTGATTAATAATAATTAATTGTATTAATTAATTAATATGAATTAATAATCAAATACTATATAACACCTAGCTCTCATATAACACTCATTTATGTGCAAGTCGCTGCTCTAATTCATACATATGTATGTATATATATGCACACTCTTAATTTTCGCAAAAATCCTATGAGGTAAGTACAATTATTATCCCCATTTTACAGGTAAGGAAACTGAAGCAGAGAAGGGCCAACTAATAAACTAGGACTTGAACTAGGAATGTGGATGAGATGCTGTACTATATCCCTAGGCCACCATACTGGGGAGAGTGGAAGGCTGGGTATAAAAGTAGCAACTTTGCACTGGGATTCAGGTAACTGGGCTAGAGCTATACACCCATAATTAGTCATGTTTTCTTTTCTAGGTGGGTCACAACTTTGGCTCCTTTTGTTTTGTTTTGCTTTTTGAAGGTACTGGCAAAGGTAAACCATAAAGATATTTCTCTCGTTAAAAAAATGAAGCTTCAATTTCAGAGTATTTTATTAATAATATTGAAGCTCGGAGGTAATATTAATACATCCTAAATCCTCCACTTCTTTACTCTCTTTTCACAGAGGAGAAACTGAAACCCTTGCAAGTCAGCTGCCATGAAGTAGCAAGCCATCATGAGAAAGACAGGCAAAGTGTCACTTTGTGGCCAGAAAACAGGATTCTGACATATCTAAACTTCTCAATGGACACTATTGAGAAAGCACCGGTAGATAGCTTAGAAATATTCACAGCAACCAAATATCCAAAAGCTATTTGTCTGGTGATATCTCTCGCCAACAGTAGGTAGCTGAAAGGACTGCTAAACCCATTCCATAGAACTTTGGCACAAAGGACATCAAATGCAAGCATGAGTTCATACCTGAATAACTTACTTTCTAGAATGGAAGACTGTTCTAGAATCACAGTCAAAGCAACACATCAGTATCATTTTAATGAGCGGGTTTTAAAATGCTTTATACTTAGATGGATATCATTCATAGTTCATACATTCATAAATTGTACAAGATGTTTTTACTTGTGTGCACACTAACCAATGACTAAAAATGTATCAATAGTAAACATTTAAAATGTTTTGAGCATTTAAATGAAGAATTAAGCAATGGTTTTATTTACAACTATTTTTTATTTTTTCCTTATGAAAATCACAATTCTGAAAAATGTTCTAGCAAGTTAAACTTGCTGGGTGTTATTAGTCAGAAGGAGGAGAACAATAGAGCCCTCCAAGAGAGAAGTAGGACTGGTACGTCCTGGCCTGCTTTTCTGCCCTGTAACCAGTCAACACCCATGCCTGGAATCCCTGATCTACCCCTGCAGGTCCTACATCATCTAGGCTCGACATATTATGGAAAAATGCAAGGGTTCTTAATGCAGTGTAGAAACCTGAATTGAATACTGAAACAGAAAAAGGACATTAGTGGAAAAACTGGTGAAGATTGAAAACTGTCTTGAGTTTAGTTAATGGTAATATACCAATGTTAATTTCTTGGTTTTGACAAATGTACCAGTGGTATGTCAGCTATTAATAGAAAAACTGTGTGAAAAGTGTACAGGAACTCTCCATACTACCTTTGCAGCTTTCCTGAAAATCCAAAATTATTACAAAACTAAGAATTTATTTAATGAGGATTTAGGAGTCATTCTTGACCCTGCCACTTACTAGTTAACTTTTCTAATTCTTCATTAATTTTTCATTGGTATTTATTGAGCATCTAAGACATGGCAGTCATCGTACTAGAAAACAGAGATGAACGACCCATCCTTACCCCCCAAGGACTTCACAAGCTAGAAGAGTTAGACAAATAAAGAGTTAGAAAAATAAACAAGCAATTGTATTACAGATTCTGCTTCCTATAATAGGACGATAAAATGTGTTTCTCATGGGGATATTAGAATTAAATAAGATAAAATTTACACTGTGTAAAAAACAGCACAGTTTTGGGTCCATAAGAAGCATAAAATACAGTTTCTCTTTCCCTACACCAGGGAATGATTTAAAATGCTCTAGATCAGCAATGTCAGAGGTTTAGGATCTGGTTGGTCTTGCTGCTGGCCCGGCTCTGGCTCAGCTGTAAGAACTGGCCTTCTGTCCTGTCCCTGTGACTATGCTGCAGCCTGGCATGCGGTTTCAGTCTACTGGGCCCTGTCTTGCTCCCCATCCCTGATTCTCCACCTTCATCAGCTGCAGGATGGTCTCATTTCGCAAGATCAGGACCCAGCCTTTGTCTCAGTATTCTAGAGCAGGGTTTCCCAACCTCAACACCATTGACATTTTAAGCTAGATATTCCTCTCTTGTGGGTGGCTGTCCTGTGCACTGCAGCATGTTTGGCACCCACTAGATGCCAGAAGCTTCCCCAAGCTGTGCCACATAAAAATGTCACCAGATATTGCCAAATGTTCCCTGGCAGGTAAAATCACCTCTGGTAAGAATTTGTGGGGCTAGAATTTATGGAGAGCTTGCTTGCTCTATGGACTAGAAATCCTAAACTTTTGATTTAAGGTCCAAACACTGTCCTTTAACAAACTGGTGACATAGTTGTGCCATGCCATGCACAGCTATTTGGAAAATGGTTAGATCTTTTACTCCAGGACTTCTCTGTGCCTTTATTATGTTCATGTGCATAGTGACTTTCTAAGATGGAGCTACTGTGACAGCCACTCCCAAACTATTTCATCAGGAAATAACTTTGGAATAATCTTTAAGGAATACAAGTTTAAGAAATGAGGTCCTCATCAAATAATTTTGCAGCATTCCAAAAAAGGCAAAAGCTCGAAAGAAACAAGAAAGATTGAACGGATCCTTAAAGCAGTCTAGAATATGGAAGTCATTTTTATTTAAATTTACGCTATTAATTTATAGCATGAACTAATGCCTGCCATCAGATATAGCATGCTACTGGGAAAGAGTAATAGAAATTCAGGAAAGAGATAAAATTCAAGTGGTCGTTAAATCATCTATAATTTCAAACCAGAGGAAATTTCACATCTGCTGAAGTTGTTTTCTTTGAGGTAAAAATGTGCATATGTGCCGATCACTAGTATATTATTTTAACGTCACAGTGATAATTAAGCACAGATTAGGACTGAAAATTCATAGCTTCTTGGTGCACAAAGGAACCATCTAATTTGAACATTTTGGTTTATAAATGAAAAAATTCTCACAGTTGGAATTTCTGAGTGCCCCAGATTGAATAGGTACCGATTGGTAATGCTTAGTCACTTACAATTTCATTTACCTGAAAATTCTTCTTGGTTGGACTTCCTGAAGGAACCCACAAGTAGTCTCCCCCCACATGAAGTGTCAGGCCGAATTTGTATATTGCGGGTCAACAGTCCAACCTCAGCAGCCAAACGAATGCGTCGGCCATCCTCCGTGATATGGACACTTCCTGGGACAACAGCAGTTGGGAGGCAAAAAAAAAAAAAAAAAACAACTTTGAAGATCTATTTCAGAAATTGCCAGCTGGGGACCCAGCAAACCTGACAAATGAAAACACTCCTTTCCCCTTGCAGGTCCTACCTACATTAAGGTCTGCCTTTCCTCGGGCATTCTCCGCAAAGGTCAGCCGAGAAATGAAAAACCTGTTCACTTTTCTCTCTTTGGGATGAGAGTGAGAGTATTTGAGCAAGAATTCATTTCTTCTCAATAACTGTGGGTACTGGGACAGGCCACTGTGTGCAGGGTAGTCGGGGCAGGCCTGTCCAATTAGTGGGGTCCCCAACCTTCCTTAAATATGTCAGCGTGAGACTTCAGTGTTTGGTTGTTCATTGTCCATGGACCTCTTTCATGGCAGTGAAAAATCCCAGATCAACTGGGGAAGCGGCATAGCAAAAGCAGCAACATATAAGAGGAAAAGAGAAAAGAGAAGCAGTGCCACGTGGCAGCAGCAGTAGCAGCCTCTCACTGTGGGTCTTCAGCTCACCCGTGTCTGAGCAGCTTCCAGGGCGGTGGCAACCGGAAGCTAGTTTGTTTCACTGCCCGCCATTTGCATTTCACCTTGGATCTTATTGGCAAGGCTTGCTGAAAACGTCTCTTTTCTCTGTCACTTTATAAAAAAGAAATCATCCTTAGAACTATGATGTAGACACAGCTTTAGACAATCCTAGTGAAAGCATGTACTTCCCTCTCACATGTCAGAGACAAAAATACATTGTCCATACCCTTTATTTCCATGGTTTGTCACTGATTAGCTACATCTCCTGGGTTTGATTTATTTATTCGACCAAACCAGGAAGATTATTGTTATTCATTATGTATGTGTAGTGCATTTTAACTGGTATAAGTAAGTGTACAAAAATATTCAGTACCTTTTTAAAAAGTGGTATTGGCTTTTTTCTCTTTTTTTCCAGTAACAGTAATAGTAGTAAACACATAAAATGTACTTCATGTCAGGAAGGATACTTTTCTAAGTATAAAAAACAAAGTCATTATTTACAATAACTACCATATTCTAAGGGATTGTGTAATTCATTGTGCCAGGAAATGAACTGAAGACTCAGTGTCCATGGGTTTATTCTGGCTTAGCCACAAAACTGTCGGTGACCTTGAATAAGATTCTCAATCCTTCTGTTCTTAGACTTGCCATTATAAATAAAAAGCAAAAAAATAAAAAGTATTTTACATATAGGCATTCCTTAAAAAGTAGGCAATAAAAGTGATGAAGGACTAGAGACAAAGCCATCTAGGATAAGCCTAGAGCAGTAGTAGGGTGTTATGCTTCCCCTTTGAATGGCAGTCATATCCAAGGTCACTAAGGCAGGTTGCTGAACAGGTTCTTCCCAGCTCATTCACTTTCCTTAACCAGCAAACCGAAGCCTCACCAATGTGCCGGTGCTTGAGCCGTTCATGAATCCTAACATGGTGGCCTTTGGCTTCTTTCACAGTGAGGACCTCTGCCTCGTGAGGCTCATAAGAAGAAGAGGCAAGGACAATTTTGTCATGGGGTCGCCAGTCCACTGCATCCTCTACTATAATTCTGTAACAGCATAAAAATGGTATCAGATATACTGAGAGTGCAACACGGATCACTTACTCTGTCTACAGAGAGAAAAGGAAATCCATTGAGACCAACAAATCCCACCAGGGAGATTGAAGTAGAAATGTCAAGACATGGCACTGAAAAGGGGCTTTCATGAAAAGTTTAATGCTCATAGAGTCAATTTTCTGGCTGGCAAATGTATACCTTACAGGGAAAGCAAAGATATTCCATGGCCATGAAATACAAGGCAAAGGAACAAGAAATGGTAAAAGTTCTAGAGTTTAATATATGTATCTACACGTGGTTTTTCTGTAATAGCAGCCTACCTCCTGGATTGGGAAACAGTTTGAATAATAAAGGGATGTCAGAAGAGATCTTATCTCTAATTTTCTGAAGACCTATCATGCCATTTTTGGACAATTTATTATCATGCATTAAGGCTCTAACTTTCATGGTCAGACAGATACAAATATGAAATCCAGAGGTGTCACTTATTAGCTGCGTGACCCTGAGAAGTCACTTAACTCTTCTCACTTCATATCTTCATCTGAAAAGTACAATATTTATATCTTCTCTCCCAACCTCTCAGTCTTATGGTGGGGACTAAAGAGTGTGTATTCCTTGAGTGTGTTAAGTTCCAAGCATTGTGCTTTCATCACATTCTGAAACAATGAGGGATTTGTTCATTTGGATTTTTTTTTAAACTCACATTTAATAAAATTTCTGTTCAGTGTGTCACTGCCGCCTAGCTTTTCCCAGTGAATGTGACTGTTTTACTCTCCATTCAGTCATTACCAACTTCAACACCATATGTTTATTTAAATAACCTGCCTCTTTAGCTAATGCCAAAATTTTAGCAAGCTCTACCACTAAATATTCATCAAGGCAACAATGTCCATGTGAGGCCATTCAATTATGCAACATATATTGACTGAACAAATGATATGTCCCAGACACTATATTAGGTGCTAGAGATATAATGGTAAATAAAACAATTTGTATTAAAAAAAAAAAACCTAAATTTTGTCTAGCAGACATAATTAAAGAGTCTACTATATGGGTGGAGGATTCACAGATATTTGGTATATGATTCTAACCTCCCCCAAAAAATAAGTAAATAAATTAAAGCTGATCAATCATTTGTGGGCCAATGGTATGAGTCTCTGATGAACCAAAGACTATAATTAATTCAAATCTGTACACATAAAGTTGGAGAGAAGGAGAGAAAGAATTATGGATGGAAAAAAGCCTACTATCAATTGATGCAATTTTAAGGAAAGAATTTAGAGTCTTAGCTCTCTCCTGATTTTCTATGCCTTCCCAGGAAATGTAGTTACAGAATGTTAATGCAACTGCTAGCTTTTAAAGACAGGGAAACTAAGTTCCAAAGAGATTAAATAACACAAAACTCAAGATTAGATAAACAAATGGAACAAGAGATCGAATTAGAACCAAGGAAGGTGGTTTATCAAGTCCAGAGTTCTTTCTACTAAATAACTTCACCTTGCCTGTTTGATTCTTAGTTCTCACCTGCTAAATGGTAATAGAAAATCAGTCTTCCCACATTCCATAATTATGAAATTATAAAAAGTCTATGTCCCATGCAATGGAATACTCTACAGACATTTTAAGAGTATCTGGGGGGGGGGAGGGTGGATCAAGATGGCGGACGAGAAACACCGCCAGACAGAGTGTCTCTGCAGAAAAGACAGATTCTAGCAGAAATTAGAAAAAAAGAAGCAAGAAGACGAGCATACAGCAGATGAGGGCCGGAAGGAGGGGTACCTGAGACCCCGGGAGACTCCACGGGAGGAGGTTGCGGAGGAGAACTGGAAGCTGAGACCGCCGGAGCAGCCCAGAGACCAGCAGCAAGGGTAGGTGGATTTGCCGTTTCCCCTCCCCTGCATTTGGGAATGCTGGTGGGCTCACCAGCAGGTGTAGAGACCTGCAGACACCAGCCCAGAGACAGCCACTGCCAGCTAGCGGTGAGCCTGTAGCGGACGCGGCACCAGACTCCCAACTCCCTCCTGGCACCTCCGTGTACACAGACCGAGCCGCGCGGCAGGCGCCATATTGCCTCCTCCTCCCCTCTGCCGAAACTGTCCACGGCTGCCCAAAGAGACAATACAGCCACCAGCTGGAAGCACTTCCAGGGAACGGGACCTTCTCTGTTGGGACCCTACAGCTGACTAAGGGGAACTCAGACTGTCAGCTCCCTACCCACCAGCCCCCCCAGGTGCTGCTGGCACCGTGTTCCCAGGAGAACAGTGCAGACTCAGAGGCTGAGAGACATAGACCCAGCTTGGACTCCCTGTGGGTGAATTGGGACCAGAAATCCTCTCCCTGGTGGGGATACAGTTTGAACTCTGGGACCCAGAGGTTGGACCTGCAGACCAGTTCCCATGCACCGAGGTCTAGCATTGCCCGGGGCACAGAAGGGAGATACGTGAACAGCCTACTGAGGTGTGTGTGCTTTCAGAGGCAGATCAGCCTTCTAGAGGGCAACCCTCCTCCCAAAAGGAGGCTGTGCCCCCAGCCCAGGTGGCGTTCCTGCGCAGGGAACCCCCCAGCTGGCACCACAGTCCGGGGAGGCCCGGTGGCATGTGGTCTGGCCTGCTGGCAGAGGCCCAGGAGTAGCTGCAGAGTTGGGGAGGGTGGAAAGAAGCTAGGCCTGCTCCAGACTGCAGGTCTCAGACAGCCCCATCCCCACATGCAGACTTTCTGGATGAGGGGGACCATTCTAACCCCACCCTGACAGCTTTTCCTGGAAGCAGAGAACAGAACTTTGACCCCTGCTAACTGCCTGAGGGCAGGCATACCCAACCCAGCTCCGCCCAGAACAAGAGCTGATAACAGGACACAAAATCAACAGCATAGCCTGTTCCTCCAAGCCAGCACCACCTACTGATGGGGACAGCATCCTGCACAGCCTTTTCACGGCACCCACTGACTCATTATACAGGGAGTGGTCGAATCTCACCCACAGACACCACCTAACGGCTCAGAAACTAAACAAGGTGTGTGAATACCCAAACAAAAACCTAAAGGAAAGAAACAACAACTGATTGACATGGTAAGAAATCAGCAAAGGAACTCAGGAAATATGAAGAACCAAATGGAAAACACACCCCCAAAGAGGAGCACGAGCCCGCTAGAAACGGACACCAACCCAAATCAGGCAACCAAAATGACAGAAGAGGAATTTCCTATGTGGATCATAAGAACACTCACCGAGCTGCAACAACAACTCAATAACCAACACAAAGAAACCACAAAAAGCCTCCAGGACCTAGAACAAAAGTTCACTAAAGAAATAGATACAATGAAGAAAAGTTTAACTGAAATCCTGGAAATGAAGAATCAATTCAGGGAACTACACAATACAGTGGAAAGTCTCAAGAACAGGGTAGATCAAACAGAAGAAAGAATCTCAGAGATTGAAGATAACATCCTCCAACTAAATAAAACTGACACAGAGATAGAGCAGAGAAACAAGAGAAAAGAGCAAAGGCTACAAGAGATGTGGGATTATGTGAAGAAACCTAATGTGAGGGTCATAGGGTTACCAGAAGGGGAAGAAGACAACACTCAAGGGTTGGACAAGGTATTTGAATATATAATAGAGGAAAATTTCCCAGGCCTTGCTCAAAATCTCGATATACAAGTTCAAGAAGCTCAGAGGACCCCTGGGAGATTCAACGCAAACAGGAAGACGTCACGACATGCAGTCATCAGACTGACCAAAATATCAACTAAAGAGGCCCATCTAAGAGCTGCAAGACAAAAGAAGCAAGTGACATACAAGGGAAAGCCAATTTGAATAACACCAGACTTCTCTAATGAGATTTTACAAGCAAGGAGAGACTGGGGCCCCACTCTCACTCTTCTGAAACAAAACAATGCCCAGCCTAGAATGTTATAGCCTGCAAAACTAAGCTTCATATATGATATGAAGGAGAAATAAAGACATTCTCAGACAAGCAAAGTCTCAGAGAATTCACCAAGACAAGACCAGCTCTACAAGAAGTACTCAAAACAGTGTTACGCACGGTACACCATAATAAAAACTCACGAATATAAAAACAACCAAAACCCAAAGATTAAAGGCCAGATAGTACAATGGCTCAAGACAGAAATCAAAGCAACAACATCCAACCCAACAGAATGAACAGTAATCTACCTTACCTATCAGTTCTCTCAATAAATGTGAATGCCTTAAACTCTCCACTCAAGAGACATAGGCTGGCTGAATGGATAAGAAAATACAGGCCAAGTATATGCTGTCTTCAGGAAACACATCTAACCTGCAAGGATGCATATAGACTAAAAGTAAAAGGGTGGAGATCAGTATTCCAGGCAAGTGGAAGCCAAAAGAAGGCTGACGTGGCAATTCTAATTTCAGACGATTTACTTTTTAAACCAACAAAAGTAGTGAAAGACAAAGGGGGTCATTATATAATGGTGAAGGGCACACTTCAACAAGAAGAGATAACAATTTTAAGTATATATGCACCCAACTTATATGCACCCAGTTTCATAAAGCAAACTTTACTGGATCTAAGCAAATGGATTAATAGCAACTCCATAATCACCGGAGATTTCAACACCCCACTGACGGCACAAGACAGATCTTCCAAACAGAAAATTAATAAAGAAATAATGGACTTAAACAAAACCCTGGAACAATTGGGTCTGACTGATATCTACAGGACATTCTACCCCAAATCCACTGAATATACGTTCTTCTCAGCAGCTCATGGGACATTCTCTAAGATTGACCATATCCTAGGGCACAAAGTAAATCTCAAGAAATTTAAAAAAATAGAAATCATACCTTGTACCTTCTCAGAGCACAGTGGAATAAAACTAGAAAAAAACCCTAACAGAAACTCACATTTCTACACAAAAACGTGGAAATTAAACAACCTACTACTAAATGATTACTTCATAAATGAAGAAATCAGGATAAAAATAAAAAAATTCCATGAAGAAAATTACAATGGAGAGACAAGTTATCAACTCTTCTGGGACACAGCTAAAGCAGTTCTGAGAGGAATGTTTATCTCTATAAATGCCTATAACCAAAAGACAAAAAGATCACAAATAGACAATCTAACGAAACGACTCAAAGAGCTGGAGAAAGAAGAACAGACCAACCCCAAACCCAGCAGAAGAAGTGAAATCAACAAGATCAAATCAGAACTAAATGAAATTGAAAACAGGGAAGCTATTCAGGAGATTAATACAACAAAAAGTTGGTTCTTTGAAAAAATAAACAAAATTGACACACCACTGGCTAAGCTAACAAAAAGCAGAAAAGAGAAATCTCTAATAAGTTCCATCAGGAACAAAAAAGGAGATATCACAATTGATCCCAAAGAGATACAAGATATAATTTATGAATACTACAAAAAACTTTATGCACACAAACTAGAAAATGTGGAGGAAATGGACAAATTTCTAGAAACACACAGCCTCCCTAGGCTCAACCAGGAAGAAATAGATTCCCTGAACAGACCAATCTCAACAGCTGAAATAGAAACAGCAATTAAAAATCTCCCTAAAAAGAAAAGTCCCGGTCCAGATGGCTTCACACCCGAATTTTACCACACTTACAAAGAAGAACTAGTACCTATCTTGCAGAAACTATTCCACAACATCGAGAAGAACGGAAACCTCCCCGACACCTTTTATGAAGCGAATATTACTCTGATACCAAAACCAGGAAAGGATGCAACAAAAAAAGAAAACTACAGACCAATATCCCTAATGAATATAGATGCAAAAATTTTCAACAAAATCTTAGCTAACCGAATCCAGACACTTATCAAAAAAATAATCCACCACGACCAAGTGGGCTTCATCCCAGGGATGCAGGGATGGTTCAACATACGTAAATCTATAAGTGCAATTCACCACATAAACAGAAACAAAAACAAAGACCACATGATTCTTTCAATAGATGCAGAGAAAGCTTTTGACAAAATTCAACACCCTTTCATGATACGAACACTTAAGAAAATAGGCATAGAAGGGACATACCTAAAAATGATACAAGCCATATATGACAGACCCATAGCCAACATCATACTGAATGGAGAAAGATTGAAATCATTCCCACTTAGAACTGGAACCAGACAAGGCTGCCCACTATCTCCACTTCTGTTCAACATAGTGCTGGAAGTCTTGGCTACAGCAATCAGACAGGAAAATGGAATCAAAGGTATCCAAATAGGGGCAGAAGAGATCAAACTTTCACTGTTTGCTGATGATATGATATTGTATCTAGAAAATCCCAAGGATTCAACCAAGAAACTCCTGGAACTGATCAATGAATTTAGTAAAGTCTCAGGATACAAAATCAATACACAGAAATCAGAGGCATTCATATACGCCAACAACAATCTAATTGAGAACCAAATCAAAGACTCAATTCCCTTCACAATAGCAACAAAGAAATTAAAGTACCTAGGAATATACTTAACCAAGGAGGTAAAAGACCTCTACAGGGAGAACTATGAAACACTGAGGAAGGAAATAGCAGAGGATGTAAACAGATGGAAATCCATACCATGCTCATGGATCGGCAGACTCAACATCATCAAAATGTCTATACTACCCCAACTGATCTACAGATTCAATGCAATACCTATTAAAATCCCATCAGCATTCTTCACACATATAGAAAAAATAATTTTACGCTTCGTATGGAACCAAAGAAGACCCCGAATATCAAAAGCAATTCTAGGCAACAAAAACAAAATGGGAGGCATTAATATGCCAGATATCAAACTATACTACAAAGCTGTAGTAATTAAATCAATATGGTATTGGCACAAAAATAGGAATATGGACCAGTGGAACAGATGTGAGAATCCTGATATAAAACCATCCTCATATAGCCATCTAATCTTTGACAAAGCAGATAAAAACATACGCTGGGAAAAAGAATCCCTTTTCAATAAATGGTGCTGGGAAAACTGGATAGCCACCTGTAGAAGGCTAAAACAGGACCCACACCTTTCACCTCTCACAAAAATCAACTCACGCTGGATAACAGACTTAAACCTAAGGTATGAAACTATTAGAATTCTAGAGGAAAAAGTTGGAAACACTCTCCTAGACATGGGCCTGGGCAAAGAGTTTATGAAGAAGTCCCCAAAGGCAATCACAGCAGCAACAAAAATAAATAAATGGGACATGATCAAACTACAAAGCTTCTGCACAGCCAAAGAAATAGTCATGAAAGTAAACAGACAACCTACAGAATGGGAGAAAATTTTTGCATCCTATGCATCCGATAAGCTACTGATAACTAGAATATACTTAGAACTCACGAAAATCAGGAAGAAAAAATCAAATAACCCTATTAAAAAGTGGGCAAAGGACTTGAACAGAAACTTTTCTAAAGAAGACAGAAGAATGGCCAACAAACATATGAAAAAATGCTCAACATCTCTAATCATCAGGGAAATGCAAATCAAAACTATAATGAGATATTACTTAACTCCAGTGAGAATGGCCTTTATCAAAAAGTCTCCGAACAATAAATGCTGGCGTGGTTGCGGAGAGAGAGGAACACTCCTACACTGCTGGTGGGACTGCAAACTAGTTCAACCTCTGTGGAAAGCAATATGGAGATACCTTAAAGCGATACAAGTGAATCTACCATTTGATCCAGCAATCCCATTGCTGGGCATCTACCCAAATGATCCAATGACACTCTACAAAAAAGACACCTGCACTTGAATGTTTATAGCAGCACAATTCATAATTGCAAGGCTGTGGAAACAGCCCAAGTGCCCATCAATCCAAGAATGAATTAATAAAATGTGGTATATGTATACCATGGAGTACTATTCAGTTCTAAGAAACAATGGTGACATAGCACATCTTATATTTTCCTGGTTAGAGCAGGAACCCATACTTTTAAGTAAAGTTTCCCAAGAATGGAAAAACAAACACCACATATACTCACCAGCAAATTGGTATTAACTGAACAGCACCTAAGTGGTCACATAGGTACTACAGTAATAGGGTATTGAGCAGGTGGGAGGGGGGA
This sequence comes from Microcebus murinus, assembly GCF_040939455.1. NCBI lineage: Eukaryota > Metazoa > Chordata > Mammalia > Primates > Cheirogaleidae > Microcebus > Microcebus murinus. The sequence continues at coordinate 94,131,767 of NC_134108.1, read as the reverse complement.
GGGGGGCGGGTATATACATATATAATGAGTGAGATGTGCACCATCTGGGGGATGGTCATGCTGGTGACTCAGACTTGTGGGGGGAGGAGGAAATGGGCATTTATTGAAACCTTAAAATCTGTACCCCCATAATATGCCGAAATAAAAAAAAAGAGTATCTCATAGCAGACCATTGAATTATAAGGAATTATGTTCATGATGTATTAATTTAAAAAATAAGACAAAATAATATGCCCCATTTTTTTAAAAAAGTAAGATATACACAGAAAATAGAAGACAGGAAATATAGGAGAGGGGCATGTTAAAATGTTAGCCTATCTATGGGTTTTCACACTACCACTATTCATAAAATAGATCAATTATATATAAATAAACTCAGATCTCTAATTCTATTGGTAAAAATTTGCAAAAAGGTCCACATGAAACATGCTCATATTACAATATAATAGGAAGGTTTGTTAAACTGACTTCCAACCAAAGGAAGGCTGTAGAGCAATGTTTAAAGAAATGGCTTGAATAAAATCTGTGTTTCAGTTAATACTAAATCAACTTGCCAGATTTGCTAATGTCTTATGGTTGTATAAGATGTTGTCCACAGAGAACACTGAGTGAAGGATATATGTGAACTCTACCATTTCTGCAACTTCTTGTGAGTCTTAAATTATTTAAAATTTTTTTTAATATTTAAAAAAAGATTGGATATCCATAAAGTGAATACACTATGTATTTTAATTATACATCATTCATATAAACTCATTAAAGTACTCCTCCTCAGGACTGATATTAAGAAATTTTGTTTTTAATATTTGTAATATGTATAACACAAGCAATGGAATCAGACAAATCAGGGTAAAAATTTAGCCTCAGGAACTTCTAGCTTTATGAACTCAGAAAATTTATTTAACTTCTCCAGCCTCAGTTTTCATATCCGTAAAATGCAGATAATAATACCTAACTTAGAGCATTGAGAGATTTAAATGAGATAATGTATGTAAAATGCTTGGCAGAGGCCTGACATAGAGCAAGCCTACATGATAAGAACTCAGTAAGTGGTAGCTAGTTAATGACTATGGATAGTTTTAATTAATAAAATTGAGTTTCTTTGAAAATAGCCTGTAGCTCAGTCTCTGAATAAGGTTTTTTTAACACATTCTTATAAGAAAAATCCATTCATATGGCTCCTGCCAAATTCCAACTTGCTAACCTTTTAGTTATAATTAAAGTTTCTTATTGATCCCTGTTAGAAATGCCTCCTTCATGGATCCTTTTGGTATCAGAAAGGCACTTTAAACTCAAATTATCAAATCTGAATTTATAATCATTGCCCCAAACTTAGTTCTCTTCTAGTGAATGGCACCGCCATCCATCTACACAAACCAGAAACCAAGAAAGCACCTCGTATCCAACGTGTCTTACAGATTTCATCTTCTGCCTTTAAATCTGTCTGCTTCTCTCCATTGTTCTTGCAGCTCCCAACTGTAAGTTACACCGTCTCTTGCTGCAACCTTCTAATTGGCATCCCTGGATCCACGTGAGACCTCTCCTGTTGTCCACATTGTGCCTACAGTTATTTTTTTTAGATATGCAAGCATGATTATAAGTGCTACCCCTCACCCACACCACCTCCTTACAAACTGACAACAGCTTCACAATGCTCTTAGGGTAAAAACTAAAATTCTTAATATTACCAATGAATATGGGCCTGAGCTGTAACTACTCCTCGGAACCCTGTCATGCTCAGCCCCCACTCTCCATGTCATCCCCCATAGTATTCATTTGTGCCTCATGCTCTCCATTCTTCCACCCACCACAGAATCACCTCTCTGCCCACCCTCTGCTTCTCAATCACCTTTCATGCTGACTCCTTCCCTATCAACTTCTAAAAAGGTAAGAGTGGCCCCAATCTCATCCCCAGCCTCCATATTTCTCCTCTACCGATGTCTTCCTGATTAGGGACATCACCATTTCCAGGATGACTCCTTGTGAGCCCTAAGTTCTGCATCTAATTGTCTTCTTGACATCTCCATTTGATATCTCCAACTTAGCATGTTCCTGCCACCTTCCACCCTGATAAACCTGTTCCCTTCCCAGTCTGCCCATCTCAGTGCATGGTTCCACCATTCACCAGTTTGCTCAATCAAAGCATGAAGCATTTTGCCCTCACCTCACCATGCAATAGTCAGTATGGTCAACTCTTCTCTCCATTCCCACTGCCCCCTCCATTTTCCAGATTCCTGTGATTTCTGGCCTCAAGTGGCCTCCCAGCTGCCAGAGATTTTTTAAAACAAATCGGATTCTATCGCTCTCCTGCATAAAACCATTCAGTGATTTCCCCTTTGACCTCTCATACCTGAACAAGGCCCTTTGTAACTTAACACTTGCAATGTCACCTTGCTCACTCAGCCTGAGCTATCATGACCTATTCCACCTCTGCACCACTCCACACACAGGCCAGCCAGCTCCCTATCATCCATCAGATCTCCGCTCAAATTTCCATTCCCCGGAGAGATTTTCCCTGTCCATTCAATTTACCCTTCACAGTCTCCACCCAAGCTATTTTTGATCATACTACCCTATTGATTTCATTGCTAGCATATCTTATAATCTACAACTATGTCATTTTATTTCTGTATTTGCTTGTTTATTGTCTATCTCTCCACATGAAGATCTAAGCTCCCAGAGGACACCAATCTCTTCTAGTTTGCCTGTATATCCCTAATGCTTACAACTAAACCTGGAACATAGTGTCACTGAGCAAATACTGAACAACTGAATGCTGCTTGTTCTGGCTGGAATGCTGTTTCCACACATATCCCACTTTGCTTAATCAAAACCCATTCCTCTTTCAGTTCTCACCTCTGCAATCACTCTTGAAGGAAGCCGCCTCTGAACTTCCCTGAATTCCTCGAGTTGCCGTATTCATGTGTTTTCAGAATTCTATATACCCCTCCCTCACAGAATTTATCATATTTGTAATTTGTATTTACTCAGTCTTTATTTGATTAACATATGAAGGCAGGGGCCACGTCAGTTTTTACTTGTTATTGTATCTCCGGATCATAGCTTAATGCTTGACACAGGATAAGCATTTGTGAAAATCATGTTGAATAAAGAAATAAATAATTTAAAATAACTACAAAGGTAATACCCACTCTATGAAGAAATTCTGTACATAAAAAAAAAAACACACCAAAGCAGTAATTAGCTATCATTTCTCCAAAATGTATTCGTACTGCACTGCATGCCCTTCTAGACATTTCCCAACCCACAAATATGCATGCATAGGTATTTTTAATTAATTTATTTTACATACAAAACTGGGATAATATAGAATATTAATTCCCACCTGAATGTGAATATATCTTCCCCTTTGTCAACTTGAAATTCATTCTTTTTCATCTTTGCCAATTTAAATTTTTAAAATGGTATTTCATTACAGTTTCAATTAACATTTATTTTCAATTCTGGTAAAGAACATCTTTTCTACATGTTTATTAGTCAGATATATGTCTTCTTTTGTGGCTCATGTATTCAAACCCTTTAATGATTTTGTTTCCAGTGTGTTCAAATTGTTTTCATTTTCGTCCTAAGAGTTCTTTATGTATAAAAAATATTAGTCCTTCACTATACGATTGTAGGTTGCAAATATTTACTAGTTTATCATTTGCTTTACATTTTGTAATTGACATACAGAAATACTGATCTTTATAATGTTGTCAAATCTATTATTTCTTGCTGTTATGATTTTTGCCTTGCTTATTATGGTCAGAGAAGTCTTCCCTAGTTTAAATTATATAATAATGACTTAAATTTTCTTCAAATAATTTTATGGTTTTAATTTTTTATGTTTGAATTTTTAAAATATAATTTATTTTAGACTAAAACATAAAGTAAGAGTCTAATTTTATATTTTTCTAAAGCATTTACTAATTATTCCAGCACATATTTAAATAAATCAAAATGCTAATTTATTCAAATTCTAAGAAATAAACATGCCTGGATTTATTTCTAGGCATTCTTTTCAGTTTGGGTGCCAATAACACACTGTTTTATTCATATTAAAGGCATATTTTTTTAAAAAAATCTTTACTGTTCATATATTAAAAACTTATTTATTTGTGCATTCATTGAAGGCAACTGATAGTTTTTTACATAATTGTCTAGTTTTCTAGGACAAAATGTATAATTATATAACCCACAAAAAAATGATAGTTTGGATTATTTTTAATAGTTAAATCTAATGGATTTTTCTTATCTGAATGCATTAACCAAAACTTTAATAACAATATTTAATGATTGTTGTAATAATTTTTATTCTCAGGTTTTTTTCATAAAATAGAAAGCTGTTTGAGAGGGATTCTTTATTTCATGTTATTATTTAAAGCAGTGATTCTCAACTAATTGCTAAACCACCAAACTAAGAAAACTTGATTTAAAGGAAGTATCCTTCTAGTCTTTTTTTCACCAAAAGTTATTTAGAGGTTTATTATTATGATTAATCATGGATAACACATATTGAGCACTTGCTCCATGCTAACAATATGTTCATCACTTTATATGCATCATTTCATTCAATCCTAGTAACCCTATGCAGTAGACACTATTATTACCCCCATTTTACCAATAGAGGAAATGAGATTAGATGGGTAAAGCACTTGCTCAGTGTCACAGAGCTTGTAAATGGTGAGTTGATGCTTGAACTCAGAGCTGTCTGGCCTGCAGCCAGTGCTGTTTTGGTAAGGCTGAGGAAAGAAATTGGGCTGCCCTCCAGGTTCCTGACATATATGACTTGGAGAATAGATGACAGGGAGGCTGGAAAAAGACAGGAGCACTGGCTTCAGATTTGCTGAGTTGAGACATTTGAGGAACATCCAAGGGGAATTATCTTCAGACTATCGAGTTTAAAGCTCAAGAGAAAGATTTTTTTTAAGAATTCAATAGATTTAGGGGCTACAAGTGTTTTATGTCACATGGATGAATTGTATAATGCTGAAGTCAAGGCTTTCAGTGTAACTGTCACCAGAATAGTGTACATTGTACCCAGTAAGTAGAATTTTATCCCCCATGCTCCTCCTATTTAATCCCCTTCTTATTTCTTAACGTCCATCACACCACTTTATGACCATATGTATCCCTCGTTTAGCTTCCACTTATAAGCTAGAACATGCGTATTTGTTATTTCAGTCCTATTGGTTATGTTTATTTTATATAAATGGAAACCTAACTAATACATTAACTTTTCAAATTTTTTTGTAGTTTCTTTTATAAGAACCATTATTAGAATTTGTCTTGTTTTAATAACCATAGTTACACTATCATATTTAACTTAGTTCAATGTTTATCATCAATCCTTTATGTTATTCTCAAATATTATTCTTATTCTTGAATTTTAAATTCAGTTCAACATCTTTATTAGAAAACTTTGCATTCTCTCCAGTTCTTCCATGACAAAATACCTCTTTAGTTTGCTTTCACATATGAATTAGCATGAGTGCCCAATTCTTTGGTCATAATCTTTTTTTCTCAAACCGTTCTATATGTGGCACCATTATCTTCCTGCATTTAATAGTATAGAGTAGAATTCTAGGGCTAGCAAGCTTTCTGTTTCTCTCTTTCTTTTGCTTTCTTTTTCACCCTGTTTTTTCTTGTACTATGAGGATAATGTAAGAAAGCAATCATTATTCTTGATATTGATGTGTTCAAATCAAATGTAACTCACTCCCAGCTTTGCATTGTGTATTTCAGTTATAGTTTTCATTACTCTTTCTACGGTAGTTATTCTAGGCTCTTATCAAAAAGGACATATTATCTATATATACCATTTTCTGATCTCTATTTGTAATACCTTAGCTTTCATCGTTTTTATCTCCCAGTCTCATCTTCTGAGTTATGATAGATTGCCATCAGTTTGTTCTTCATATTACCTATTCAGTTTGAAACAGTTGTGATTCTGTTCTTTACTGCCTCCAATGCATTATTACATTTCATAACATTCTTCATATCACTCCTAGTTTATTTCTGTCTACATTTTAACCAGCTACTTTTTCAACTCACACTATTTTGTTCTCACCTTCATCTCTTATCTCATGGAATTCATATTTTTTGAGATTTTATTGACAGCAATAAATATGTGTTATCTAAAATTTACTCCTGGAATAAACTATGTTCCTCTCTTACCTTTCCCATGTTTTTTCCTCCTTCTATTATGTTACAGAGATTGTTAAAAAAATTCCTTATAGTCTCTTATTTTTCCACTTATTCATCCTTGAATTATGATGCTTAACCTAAAATTCAATTTCACATTGTAACAAAAGCTCAGCAGAAGCAAACCAAACCAAGCAAAAGGTCCAAACTTACTGTCATTTCTTACCTCTCGTTTCCTGAGGCAATATCAGCTCCCAGACGTGTCCACGATTTCTGAGGATAAGCACTGTTAAGCTGAACTTTCCCATAAATCCCTGAAAATAAAAGGAGATATTGCTGGACAGGAAAAGTACTTCAGAGGAATTAAGTCCAGGTAATTAAACTGATTCCAGAGGTTACTGTGCAAAATATGTGATTATCTATATATGAAGGCCCCCATCTTATTAGAAAAAGAATATTTAAATGCTCTAATTTATATCTTTTAGATGCGCAGCTGTGTTGGATGTTTTCAAATAAGGCATCTTACCTTGTGGCAAAAGAGAAAGGACCACCTTATATAAGGTTTCTGAACTTTATAAGATATCATTTTTTTTTTTTTTTAAGCAGAGTCTCACTTTGTCTCCCAGGCTGGGGTGCAGTGGCTTGATCATAGCTCACAGCAACTTCCAACTACCGAACTCAAGTGATACTCCTGCTTCAGCCTCCAGAGTAGCTGGGACTACAGGGACACACCACCTCACCTGGCAAATTTTTCTATTTTTTGTAATGACAAGATCTCACTGTATTGCTCAAGCTGGTTTCACACTCTGGCCTCAAATGATTCTCCCAGTGTTAGGAGCCACTGCACCCAGACTGGCTTTTTATGTATTCAAAGTGTTTGTTCCTAATCTGCTTTTTATTATTGAGATAATTTTAGACAATATTGATCATTTTAGATAAATAAATATACATATGTATGAATATACTCAAATGTATTTGAACAAAAGTTCGATATTTTCTTCCTGCACCCAAATGTATTGTCTGCACATCCCTGAATTGACACACTGATTTTGTTGTAAACCACCAATCTAAAAATTTTAAAATTTCACAATTTTCAGCAGAAAATGCATGATTAAAAGAAGTAATCCAGTAAGGTATAAGGAATATGCCTTAAGTTTTCATCCAATGTGTACCCCCCCCCAAAAAAGTCAATTAATCAGCACCCAACACTCATAATTTTTCCATCCTCTAATTCAGACAAAGAGTCACAAGATAGTAAAACTAAATTAATGGATAAATTAATGTAAAAATAATCCTGCTTTCGGAACATGTCCTGGAACCAATCTTTCATAATAATAGCTTTATAAATATATTTCATAAGATAACATCATCATCCAAAAATAAAATTCATCCTTTTTTTTTTTTTTACTAAGCTAGACAAAGAAGGATCTCGAAGTAATTTACAGAGATTTCCAACCACAACGCTTATAACAAAAAGCAGTTCATGTCCTTAAATCTGAATTATCCAGAAAATTCAATTGATCAGAAAAGCAGATTTCTTGGTCATTTCCAATCATCAAAGGTTTACTGTAAAATGACACCATTTCTTAGTTGTTTCCAGGAGATTACAAAGGATTTAAAAGGATTGAAATTTGTCATTTATTTATGATGCCACAAAAATTTAAGCATTCAGTAAAATAAATATTTCAGTCTTTACTTCAATTTAGTATCAGAAAATTTCAAAAACACTAGTTTGATCATATGGCTGGATTTAGGGATCAGGATGGGCATCCATGCATATGCCTAACAAAAAGACTGACCCAATGGAATCAGTCCATCGAGCAGAGTGGCCACCACAGGCAAAAAGGGATCAAATGTTCTTATTTTGGTGTATCTAGTTTGTCAGTTTGGAAAATCAAGAAATTCTTGAACCTCATGTTATTAGAAAGGTAAAATAAATAGCATCCAGGAAAAACCTCTGGACACTATAAAGTACCATCAAAGATTTATAACAATAGTTATATATTACGGAACTAAGTTAACAAACTTCATACTATCCTAACATTAGTGTTTCCATTTTATTAAGTACTGAGATCCACAGAGGGAGCCATTAAATGCCAATATTAAATTTATATCTCATAGGCCAGGTGCAGTGGTTCACACCTGTACTCCCAGAACTTTGGGAGACTGATGTGGGAGCTATCACTTGAGCCCAGGAGTTCGAGACCAGCCTGGGTAATGTGGTGAGACCCCTTTTGTACAAAAAAAAAAAAAAAAACTTAGTCAGGCATGGTGGCACATGCCTATAGTCCCAGCTATTCAGGAGGCTGAAGCAAGAGGATGATTTGAGCCCCAGAGTTGGAGGTTGCAGTGAGCTATAATCAAACACTGGATCCCAGCCTGGGAGACAGAATGAGACTCCACCTTAAAAATAATTATATCTCATAACATTTAAAAATCTCATAGAAGGTGGTCCTTTCTCTTATGCCACAAGATAAGATGCCTTATTTTAAAACATCAGACATACAGTGCACCTAAAGGAGAATCCTATGAAATCAATATCCTGGCTGTTGATCACAACACACTTAAGGTATATGACAAAATAATATTCAAAAGGGTGATAAAGTACAGTGAACTAAATTATTTCAACTATTCTATAAGTGAGGAAAAGAAAATAACGAAAAGGAACACAGTTTTGAAAAACGTGAGCATTCTCAAAGAAAGGAAATTATTTCGTAACTCAAGAGAAATTATCCGTCTTTATTTATAAAATTAATAATGCCCATACAGAGAAAGTGAGAAAATACTTGAAATGTGATGAAAAATCTTTTATTCCTTAAAACCGGGTTATTTGGGGGCTTTTACACCTTGTTTATAAGGCCAGTCCCAGTTTCTGTGCTTTTATGTAGACCAATTTATAACAGGATTTGGTATCATGGCAATATCAAATAAAGAAACTGTCAACAATGAACGTTTCTTAGTAATCTATAGATCTATCAGTTTAAAAATGTATCAGCAATCATATAGTATTTATAGTTATTAATATGGTCTCTTAGTCTAGACTTTGGTGTCCGACCAATCTGGATATAAATCTAAGTTCTGACATTACAAAGCTGTGCAGCCTTTGGCATGTTGTCATCATCTCTTAGTCTTAGTTTATAACATCTATCAAATGGACACTGCTCACAGGAGAGCTGGTGAATGAAATAATAAATATAAACAACCTACAAGAGTTCCTGGAATTTAGCATATGTTCCATGAATAGTACTTCCCAATCAGACACACACACACTTATTTTATTTTTATTAATAATAAAAACTATATTATACTCTTACCGATTGTTCCCGGGTCAACGCGAATTCCATTGAAACGGTCACAGAAGACTCCCTCAGAAGCTCTAAGGAGAATCAGAAGCTTTTGTTCTTTTTCTAAGGGATTTTCTAAAGTACCTGTTTACAAAGGAAAGTACATCATTCAAAATAATTCAAAATTAAAATAAAGAGAAAAGGCAATTGTGATGGAATTTCAGGAATACAAAGTAGACGCTATAAAGAAAACTATATGGAGAAGAGCCAATGGTCACATACACAAAATTAGAATAGAAAAAAAATAAATAAGTATTCAGTATACTTCTTTGAGGGAGATTGGATTATTGTTCAGCAAATATTCCACTCTTCTTTCTTTATTACTTTCTTTAAACTTTCCTGACCTACTAATATTTATCCTGGGCATGTGACTTGTTTTGGCCAATGAACTCTGGGTGGAAGTGATAGTAATGCCAGGTCTCATTTCATGCTTTAAGAGACTTGGCAAGTTTTTAACAAATCTCTTGCAATGATGCTTTCTGCCATGGAACCATAATTCTTTAAAAGGCCTCTGGCATCTGAATGAAGAGATATACAAAACAAGCCTGAAGAGAACACACAAACTGAAACCAAGTCCAACTTAATTTAACAGAAATATTTCTTGTTGTAAACCACTGAGATTTGGAGATTATTTGTTACACACCATTACCATGGCAAAACCTGCCTGATACACTGTCTATGGCTAGATAATCTCCAAATTCTTTTACATACATTTTAGCATTTAATCCTCACAAAAAACCTGCAAGGCACGATTCTAATCCCTCCCAATTTTAAATATTCACAGATAAGAGGCTTAGAGGTTGAAGGACTTGTCTAAATTTATACAATACTAGTAAGTTACAGAGTCTATTTGAACAAAGGTCTATTTATGCTAAGTGTTTTCTTAAACAAATAATAGGTTATTTTCTAAAACTGAATTCTTTTGGCAGCATAAAGACATGTAAACACATAAGGTTATGATAGACAGCAGTTGGGAATTACTCTTGCCCTTATTCTATTGATGTTAACAGTGGAACATGGGCACTTTTACTGTATGAGAAATGTTCAAGGAATTTGCTGAAATAGTGTTAGTGAGTACGGACCTAAGGAAGGTTATTTTCTTTGGAAAATATCTCTTAGAGTACAGAAAAAAAACTATCAAGCATCAGTTGTTTAAGAAGTAACTAATGGAAAGGTAGTCCTCAAACTATATACTGGATTAGACAGGTTTACAAAACTATTCTACTGCCCAATGAGATTTTCCACTTTATAAATTCATGAAGATATAACCAAAAATGATATTGCAATACAGTATGAAATAACTGGTAAGCTTATAATTGCCTGGTTTTCATTATGGTTGGCGGTCTTTCAGGCAACATAAAATCATTCCCTCCAGCTGACACTTCATAGATATCTGGATAGCCAAAAGGCTCAAGGTGAATTTGAAGCTTGCTACATATCTATCTTTATAGCTAGCCTTCACAGCCACTACTCCAATAGAGGCTGTTGGGAGCAAGACTCAGAGAGGTAGGTAAACCTGCCTAGAGTCATGTGGTCAATGGGTACGCAAGCCTGGGTAGCTACAATAAAAGGCTACATAATGGCATGCTGATGCTCTGTGTAGGTAATGCCACTCCTCAGCTCAGAGACTAATGCAGCCTCTTAGCCAAAACAAAGATGTGCTAGAGCAGAAAGATGGGAAGCAGGGGAGGAGGAGGCTGTTAAGCAAATGTGTGTGGTGTAGCTCTTATCTTGCAGTTATAAGTCTGTCCAGTAAGCTGTTTTCCAACTGTGATTTCATTTATTTCACGGAGGGTAGTTTAGAGTCTTGGGGGAGAAATGGCCTAGCACTAAACACATACCAGAGAGAAAAAAAGTAGGACAGTTTTTGCCCTAGAGAAATGTATGCAGAGTCCCACAAAAAGAGTTCAGCGTTCCTCTAAAATCAGAGATTAAATCAATTATGCAACCCAAAACTGCAGCACATGGGGAGATTTCACAGAAAGTCTGGGCAAAATTAGTTAGCCTGCTGTGATCTTTTGGTATCTGAAATGACCAGAGTTTGGCTTCCTTTTTGTAACTTAGGGAAAGGAGAAGATGGAGGATAGAGAAAAATACAAAGAAGGCAACCATGACCTAAGAGAAGAAAATAGATGCTATTCTAACATTAAAACGCAACACTTCTTGAATTTGTAGAAGCTGGTGAATGAAAGCACTAAAGGCTGAGAACCTCATTTTATTCTCAAATCTAGCTAAGAAAGGTGAGGCCCTATCTCCAGCATGGACTTTGTCCCTTACTCAGAGCAGCCATCTCTGAGGGAAGATGCTAAGGATGATGCCGTTTATCCTTGGTTGACCTCTGTAAAGCTGCTCTAAACTATAACAAGAGCATATTAAACCCGGATGAATTTATGTATTCATAATGAGAGGGAAAATAATTGTCACTGTGTTGCAAAGACATTCCAGATGTTTTCACATACATGATTTCGTTTAATTCTCACAACCATATGATGAACATTGTTGAGGTCCTCATGAGGAAACTGAGGCAAAGAGCGGTGTATATAGCTATTAAGTGGTAATGGTGGACCTTAGGCTTAATTAGTACCATCCTAGCAGATGTGGAAATGGAGGAATCGAAAAGAAGTAAAAGGAAGTTGATATTACTTGGCATGATGGTGGGCAATGGAGGGGAAATGATACATTCCAGATGCTAAAAACACCTGGGGAGATGGAAGAAAATAAGTTCTGGTATATGAGAGATAACCACTATAATGACTTGAGGAACAGGGCACAAATGGATTCCATGAACTTCAAAAGGTAAGCAAAAGGAAAAAGAATGTTTTATTATTTTATTGACTAAACTTCTTTGCTAGTTCAGTTAATAAACCCAACCTCTTTTCAAGGAATCATATAGAAACCTAGTTTACACGTGAGCCCACTCTGTCAACAGGACTCCCCACACCTTGTACTAAGCCAATCCATACTGAATTATTTAGCATCCCCTTAACTCTCTCTCCTCTGTACCCATGAGATTCCCCATTCTTTTATATCCTTTACCTTCATGTTGCCTAACTCCTAATCATCCTTCAAAACCTGGCTCCACTGTAACTAATTTCTAAAAGCCTTCTATGACCTTGGATTGGATGCCCCCTTTTGTGCGTGAAAGTGTCTATGCCCCTTGCTGCAGTGATTCTACTTCAAGGAACTCGTCCTAAAAAAGTAGTATAATCGGGGTGTGGTGGCTCATGTCTCTAATCTCAGCACTTTGGGAGGCCAAGGCAGGAGGATGGTTTGAAACCAGGAGTTCAAAACCAGCCTGGGCAGCATAGCAAGACCCTGTCCCCACTGGGGGAAAAAAAAAAAGAAAGAGAGAGAGAACTAGTGTGGAATGTGGACAAAGATTAAGGCCCAAAGTTCTTCACTGCAATATTATTTATTTATGATAGCAAACATTTGAGAACTCTTAGAACCAGCAAATAATTGGAAACATTTTTGACAGTTTAGAACCCCTCCCACTCTCCTCAGTCTTTCTGACATGTTAAATAGTTGAACCGCACAAGTCCCTAAGCATACCAAGTGCTTCCTTCCCTCTGCTCCCTCTGCTTCAAACACTGTCACTTCCTTTTTCTTCGTGGCTTACTCCTAACTTTCAATCCCAGTTCAGATATCCCCTCTTCTGGGGTTATTCCTCATCAAATAATTCTGGGTTAAGTGAACCTCTAGAGGCTATCAAAGAAAACTGTGTTTTACCTCAATACTTATAAAACTATATCATAAATGCCTCTTACTTGACTATTTCCTTCTCTCAGTAAGCTTAGATAAGAAACTGTGTGATGTTGGAAGAGTTTATTTAGATACTTGTTATTCCAGAAATAGTTAACTAGAAAATTTTTACCAATCCTCCTGCAGGAACAATTAGAAATAAAGAAAAATATCCCATATTAATAAAATACCAACTTCACTAGTAAGTTATAACAATTTTAAACATATATGCACCTAGCATTATAGCTGCAAAATATATAAAACAAAACTGACAGAACTACAATGACAAATAAATATATTTATAATAACACCGGTAAAGTCAACACAACTGCTCCTAGAATAAGTAAAAAATACAGTAAAGAGATATCAATTTTGAATAATAAAATTAGCAAACTTGACATACAGGCATAGATGAAAACCAGACCCACAAAGAATGCACATTTTTTTTCAAGTATGCAAACACATTTAGAAAAATTGATCATATCATGATAAAGCAATTTAATAAATTTAAAAGGATTAAGATTATATAGATATAAGATTATATTTGTTTTCTTACCATAGTTCAATCAAAATGTATAATTCTTAATAAAAAAATTTATAAAGTGAACTATATTAAAATAAAGATTTTGCAATCATCAAATGATACCATTAAGATAAAAAAGGAAGCCACAAAGTGATAAAAAATATCTGCAATCCATAGAACCAACAAAATATACATTCCAAAATATATGACTTCAATAAATCAATATAAAACAGATAAGTCCATCCTTTATTTGATAACAAGGGTGAGTGAATACTTTACAAAATGAAATATTCTCAAATAAATAATATATAAAAATGTTCAATTACATTGGAAATATGAGAAAAAATAAAAATATAATCAATCTCACTACATACTCACTAGAATATATTTATAATGTTTAATGAGCTGTATGTTTCTCATTTTACAAAATTTTCTGCATATGTGCATCATATTTCACAATTAATAGAATTTATTAAGTGAGTGTTATGTTCTGAGAACACTCATCAATAAGTTTTGTTGATCAAAAAAATGGAAACTGGACAAATTTTAGACACATTTTCTGAAAATACTATTTTTCAGGTGCTGTTCACTGAATTCAAAGGAACAAATTGTACTTTTAAATAATTTGTATTTCTGAGTTAATCTCAAAATTGCATAAATATCATGATTGTACATGAAAGGTAAGTGAAGATTTACACCCAAAATCAATTTTACACATTTTTCTCCTGCCCTCAGAAGTAGGTTATATGGTTATGACTTTGGAAGTTGAGCTTCTACCTAGAGCTTATTTTTCTCATGTCCTGCCATAGCTGCTTTCTTCAGACCAGAGCCTCCAGAATGTTCTTACTATCAGAGACTCAAGCTAGCAAATAGCAATGAATCAATTAAATTGCAGTACATATTATTTTTCTGAATTAGCTTTTAATTTCCAGTGTATATTTGACCCACTTATCCCTAAAACATCCTTCCCCAGTAGACTCAATTCTATCTGAAAATAATGGAAGGTGGAAGGGGCTTGCAGCCCAATAAAATGCCTACTGGTTATAAAAACCAGTAGGCATCATCAAATGATAATGTCTACCCCTTCAAAGAGTGATTTTATTCAGGCTGGCAAATTTTTATCATCAATGAAGCCTCTCAATTTATCAACAATTAATAGAATGTTAAAATAAACACTAAAACGTTATTCATTAACCACTTGCAAAATGCATAAAAACCCTTAAAATTTAGTGCACAAAATTGAGCAGATTACCTCATTTCTATAAGCCTTAGTTTCTCCAACAGTAAGATAGACACAATAATAACATCCATTTTTGGTGAGAATTTAATGATTTAGTGGTTATAAATAGTACATGATACAATGTCTGTATATAATATAATACAAGTTTTTAAAAATATTAGATTGGTAGTTAAAAATAGTAATTATAACAATGGAGATACATTTATTTCAAAATAACCTTCCAATTTGGAAATTTTTAAAAAATAAGCCAAGCTCTTCCCAGCAAGTAATGTCCAATTCCTAAAGTACTACAAATTAGGCATTTCAAAGCAAAAATATTAAGTGATCACTTATTTGAATGTCCAGTCCAAAGAACTATGGAGAACACAAAGAAAATTTCTCTCAGACTGAAACACTCTTGTGTTTTCTAAACAAGAAAATAAATCACTTGTCCATTCATTTATTCACCTGTTTTTTATTTTGTTTTTCTATGCAAAATTTTTCTATTATTATTTTGTTTTTCTATGCAAAATTAATTACTAAATAATATTTGATAAGTTATTTGAGATCAATTATAATAATTAAATGAAATCAATGAATGTCTAAGAAATTTTATTTTACTGTTGTAGAGGTTCATGAGTCAAAACTATAGGAAATGCTGGTTTAGAAATATTACAATATTAAAGTAACAATGATTACTGCAAATGCATACAGTAGATACCAATTGATGGCCCAATAGGAGAGAAGAACTTTTATTTGTATTTGTAAATACTAGTAAATATTAGTAAGTATATACAAATTACTAAATTCTAGTAAGTATATACAAATATATACTTAAATATACACACACATTCACACATTATTTAAAGATAATGTGACATTTGTCAGAGAACTAATATCTGTTGGAAAATAACAGATCATTCTATGGTTAATGTGATTTTGAGATACATATTATTTAACTGCTGGCTGTCAGCCTTATTAGGGACTCTCCAAGCACAGAAATGGGTTTAGTGTTTCCTACACCTGTAAAGGACAAAGATTTTGTCCCTTTTAGTTTTGTCTCTTTTGCTCTTATAGTTAAACAAGTATAATATTTAAAAGTTACATCCCTTTGATATCACCTTTTTATATTATCAGCCAACTATTAGCCTGATTAGAGAACTGTCAGTGTGAACAAACTGAGCAACCCATCTATTTTACATATATTTATGTATATTTATACTCATATTTACACATTAAATGTGTGGGTATTTATATTATTTTCTAATTATAAACTTGAAAGAGGATTTTTTTACTTAATATATTATTTTTAAACAAACATCACATAGAAGATTCTCTCTGGCTGCTAAATGGGTCTGACTACTGGGTATTTTGGCTTTAGGCTGGAGGATATGTTTTAATCTACACTTTTCTCAGGTTTGTCTACTTCTTATTACTTAATCATCCAATGAGCCTTACAGAACTGTCAGTTTGGAAGGCAATAAACTGTGTATGGATTTTTCCTCTTCTTTAGGATTTAGAAAGTCCCAGTCATGGAAGCAATGAAAGAAACGTCCATATACCTAGTACTTCATTTCCTGACAATCGAAGGTACACGTTAATGATGACCTTAGGCTCCTGGCTACAAATGTGAGACAGGGCTGACAAATACCCATCACTGGCCCTGAAAAACAATATGTGACAAGTTTTAAGATAAAAGCCCAAAATCCTAGTGTAATTACTAAGTGACTAAGTGCTGCATCATGTGACCTGTTTGTGACAGGCCAAAAGAAAAATGAACTTCTGTGTCCCCAGGGATACCTATGGTTGGGGCATATCTTGCTGACTTAGGGATAAAGGAAAGTTCCATTAAGTTTTAAATATCCATAGGAATATTTACCATACAAATTTACATATATGATACAAATGAATTATATAAATTCATGTAAATGTGTTATTATTTTATATTATTAATATATAATCATAGATTTATATTATTTTGTGTTATTATTTTAATAATAAATTACATAAATGTATTATTACTGGCTATTCCTCTCTAAAGTCTTCCTATAAACTATTAAAAGAGAATTTTCCATTTCTAATTTCTGAAGTACAATATTAGAACAGTCTTCATTGAGTTGAACATTTGGGTCAATAACAGGTTTAACATCACTGATATCTGAGATAACAAAAAACACAGATTAAATCACGGGAACAATGTCTCATTTAAGAGGAGATACTGATAAAAGGGATGGGTTCAGACAGCTATTTATAGACAAAAAAACACAAAGATTAAAAACAATCAACAAACAAATGTTTATTGAACAGGCTTTGAGTTGGGGACATTTTTAAAATCAGTTTTCCTGTCCTAGACAGACTGTAAAATTGAAAATACTTTGTTTTATGAGATCACCAACTTTTTCAATGTGTTTTTATACTTGCTTTGTTCCTTTATTATAGGGGGAAAACATATCATAGTCATTTAAACGTTAGCACTATAATTTCTTCCTCACAGATGTAGACATTTAAGTATAAGGAGATTGAATTTGTTATAAGAAAAAGGCATTGACGTGAAAGACATACCTATATATGTACGTTCATTTATGCATACATTAATTATTCAAACATCACATTACCAAATTCCTACTATGGAATAGGTACTAGGGTTATAAAATGTTCTGACAAAGTCTACCATTCAATGGAAATTCATGAAAACATACCATTTCATAGCAATAAAATGAATGCAATAATGACAATATCAATGAGTTGAATGAACCAGAAGAAAAGATATACTTGAAAACTACTGACTACAGACAGTAAATAAAGGTAGTCCTTGGGCAAAGGCTTGAAAAATGAGCATTTAAGGTAGCTAAAATAGACTCTAATCCCAGTCCTGTTCTTTACCAGCTATGAGACCTTGGAACAAATCAATAATTTCTCTGGATCTGTTTCCTTATCAACAATGAAACACACCATGCACACAATCAACATCACATTTATGGATCTACTATTGGGGAATTTTCCAGAAGTTGTACAATAAGTTGCTAAACTAAAATTATAATTCAGACCTCTGGAATTTCTACATATAAGTCCTCAGCTAATTTTTGTCTTGTTAAAGCTGTACTTCAGAGACTATCAAATAAGTAGCACTTTTCAGCACAATTTGGACTCAGTTTCTTCTTTAATGCTTCAGAAAGCCACACTGTATATCTTAAAATCCAGCTAACATGAAACATGATGTTCCCTATCAACTTATTATTATTCACTATTCTCCAGCTACAGTGGCTGCCTTTCTGCTTCACAACTACACAAAGTACATTCCTGCCTTGGGACTTTGGCACTAGCTTTTCCTCTGGTCTGAAAGTCTCTTACCCAAATCTTTGCAAGTCTAACTTCTTCTCGTCTCTATGGTCTGAGGTCACAGTGACTCTTCAGAGAAGTCTTTACTAAGTACCTTAATCTCTGGTGGCCAAGTTCCAACATGGACCTCTCTTCAACTCATTTTCCTATTGAGTGTCCTTCAGGGCATGTACTGCCATCTAAACATATCTTCTCCATCTATTTTACTATTTCATTCCTGTTTCCTCCAACAAAATCTTGCAAGCAGGAATCTTAATCTGGCTTGTTCTCTGCTGAATATTCAAGTCCCTGGGACAGTGCCTGGCACTGAGTTAGCTTTCAGTGAAAGAGAAAGGGAGGAAGGGAGGAGGTCAAGAGGAGAGGGAGGAGGAAAGGACAAATTTATAAATGAAACTTTGGAAAATCACCACATCAGAGGAATTAATTTCTCCTAAATATCTATTTATTCATTCCATGTCATCATTCAAAAGAAAGCCAGTTGTCCATGAAAGCAATCCTATAAAGTTTTGATGACATCGCTCTTAATATGGACAACCATTCATTTTCAACCATGAGATTTAATATGTCCAATAATACCTCAGACTATGTTAAAGCTAAAACAAGAAGTTGTTAAAGAATAGATAAATAATATATAGCTTATTAAAAGTCACTGACCCCCAAGCAATAAGTATTCCATTTTTATTTGTTCTACATGAAAAGTAAAGTAACATTTTGTGTTGAAACTATGTTTATCAGCCATTATAAAAAACAATAAGCCAGAATGAGATGGCCATTTTTCTTCCCTATTTCCTTTGTCATTTCCACTATAACTCCTACTACTGACCACTCCCTCTTTCTTATAAATTACTTTCTCTGTTTCAATATATTTTCTTGCCACTTCATTTTCTTTCCATTTTAGAGCTGTTCCTCTTCCATTCTTGTTCCTGTGATCATCTTCCCCTGCCATCCTTCAAAGGCTGCTGCTCCTCAAACTTTCAGCTTTGGTTGTTTTTTCTTCTCTACTCCCAAACTCTATTTGGTCAATTTTATTCATACCCTTGATTTCACATTTGGGCTGATGACCTTCAAAAATATATATTTAGCAGGGATCTCTCTCGTGGCTTCCTTTTTTCACAAATCTACTCATCCTCCAAATATTATTAGTATCATTTACACTTTCCATGCAAATCTAAGCTTAAAATTTATGAGTCTATGTATTTAAAAAATCAATGTATAAGGTTTAGTGTGTGCCCAATATTGTTCAAGCACTTTAGTAAATATAAATTCATTTAATTTTGATAAAACTCTATGAAATATGCACTAATATTATTCCCACTTTAGAGACAAGGATACAGAGACAGAGCTAGTTCATGTCACTTGCTCAGGGTCACTCAACTAATAAGTGGTGGATAGGGTATCCCCCATTGACCCAGCTCTCCCAACATGAAAAACAGGATGTATCCTAGACAACTCCTTCCTTCACATCAAAGTGGTCATCGGTTTTTAGTGATTTTTACCTCCTCGATAGTTCTCTAACTCATTCTTTCCTCTTTAACTCCAGTACATTAGTTCAAGCCCTTACAATCACAATTTCTTTCCTGAAACACCTCAATATCCTTCTCACTTTTCACTGTTCCCCTTCCAAATACATCCCCCACACTGCCAGAAGTAATCTTTCTAAGATCAAATCTAATCATCACACTTCCCTGCTTAAAACTATCTAGAGACCACCCAATGGCTTCATAATAAAATCCAAACTCCTCAGCACAGAGTATAAGGCAAAGAAGCTTCATCTGCTACCAACTATTGCATACAAAGCCTACAATCCAGATATACCCATTCTCTACAATTTCCTGAAGGTATAATACTCGTCTATCAGTATGGGCTTTTTCACATCTCTTCTTTTATCTTTAAGTGCCCCTGCTCCCCGGGTTGAAAGATGTGACCTTCCTAATTATGTTTTTATCTCTTTGTCTCCTCTATTTTACCTCTTGAAAGCTAGGGTTCTTGATTTCTATTTCTGTACACCCAGTATCTCCCCATGGTGCTTGGCACATGGTAGGCACTAAACACATGACCAACAAAAGAGGGAACACAAAAGTGAAATGCTTTAAATTTATCACAAGTGTTTTATCAGACTAATGAAACAAGCACTGGACAAAGAATGAAATTGAGTTTGGCATTTGTGATGCAGCTGTAGCCCTCTAAGCAAAGCTTTGATCTTAAACTTCCTTTCTAATTCTACCATTCTGTGATTCTACTCTACTGAAAGTCAATTGATACCTTTGCCAGCACCAGTTGCCTTAAAAGCAGGGCCACCAAGAAATATAATTCCACAATGTTGGGACTTGGATCAAATGGCATCAGATAGCAGGCATATTCTGGCAGCGCTCTGTGCCAATGTCCACATCTATTAAGTTTGTTTACTAACTAGTCTTATTATCTATTTCATGTTGGGATTTCTTTAGGGTGTGGTAAAATTGGACAGATGGGTTGAAAGTCTTCCTTCAGGCATAATACACATAGGATTGGGCAGATGGGTTCCAATAAGCAACCTTTAGGCCTGGAACACATGGATGAAGCAGGGAGAAAAAGAATACACTATTATCTAGTGATGGGTAAAAATATAGTTGGGAATGGAGAAATTTTAAAATGAGATTTAAAATGTATAAAGTAAAACTAGAAAATGACACAGCATCACTTCTCTTCAAAAACACAGACTTTTCAGGCAACAGGTATATATTGTAGTAATAATTGGCCTCCAAAACCTAAATATAACTTACAAAACAAGAAAGACTGGCCGGAAGTGATGGCTCACTCCTATAATCCTAGCACTCTGGGAGGCTGAGGTGGAAGGATCGCTCGAGGTCAGGGAGACCAACCTGAGCAAGAGCAAGACCCCATCTCTACTAAAAATATCAAGAAATTATCTGGACAACTAAAAATATACATATATAAAAAAATCAGCCCAGGCAACAGAGGGAGACTCTGTCTCAAAAAAAAAAAAAAAAAAAGACCAACCATGGCAAGAGGAGATGTCAACCTGAAATAAGTTTTCTAGTAATAAGAACAAAGCTCAATTTTATTTAATATTTCTACCAGTTAACTGGATGAGGATTTTATAGACGATTAAACAAATGGGCAAATGGTTGTAACCTGAGAGGAAAATGTCAGAATTCCCCAATGTGAAAAGATGGACTAAAATGATAAAATAAAATAGATAAGTAAAAAGTATTGCTCTTCAATTCCCCTAAAGTCCAAGAGGGGAAAAAAAAAAAGCCCCACTGAGGTGTATAATGCAGAGATACATATTCGTAGCAGCACATATAAAAAAGAGTGGAAATTAGAGTTGAAAATATAATTGGCAGGACCAACAACATGACATGGCTGGAAAAATAAGTTGGTTTAGCCTTAGGCTGTATTAATAGAAGAATCATATCTGTGTGGTACCTGGAAGCTGGTTGGGCTGGAGGGCTTCCGTTGACATTTCCCGTTCCAAACTCTGCCCTTCTCTACCCTTCCCAGTGCCCCAAGCTGCTGCTGGCCTATCTGTACTGCATCAGTGACTTCTCCTCTACTCTGGCTTCCAGTTGGGTGTGGCCACATGGTAGCATGAACAGAAGACAGGAGGGAGGCAAGAGAGCAAGACCAGAGTATCCCCATGGTTTTCTCCTTGTAGCGATTGAGTCTCTGCCGCCCAGAGGCCATGCTCTGCCTGCCAACCACATGCAGATGTGCTTTTCCATCTCTGCACTCCAGTAACCATTTCCTTTTCTCTCTCTTTGATGGCAAGGGGTAGCAAGGATAACCAGCTTTACTAGTTCTGGGGCATCCCATTTGAATTTTTGTAAATAGCTCCTTTATTTAAATCTCCTAAAGTTGCCTGATTCGTATGATAGCCATTTCCTGTGAGCATCCTGGCTGATAAACGAACATTTATTGAACACCTACTATATGCCAAGTATTCAGTATGAGCTGTTATGCTTAATGATTCCAACATCCCTCTGAGAAAGGTTCTATTGTTACCCTATGCATGTATTAGATGACGAAATGAAGGTGCCCAGAGGTTGACTTGCTTAATGTCAAAAAGCAAGTAAGTGACTAAGGTGGATTTGGGCCCACACTATCTGACTTGGAGCCCATGCTGTCCACTGCTACACTTGTCTCACTCTGTTCAGAATAAGTCAGGTCCCACCTGGGAATGGTTCTTTCACCCAGGCTTTCAGAAAAATTACACAGAGTTGTGTTCAGAGGGAAAGCCAGAAAGGGTGAGATTTCATAACTCTGAGAAATAGGAAGACTGAAAATTTGCAAAGCCTTTCTGAAAAGCAATTTGGCAATATCAAGGAACTTAAAAATGCTTTCAAGTCTGTTTTCCCAGGGAACTACATTAAGACAGAGATTGAAATTTGATTGTGAGTTAGTTGATGAGAAGATATCAAGTCTATCCTATGATATCTTCTGAAAGAGTAAGCCACAGGCATATTCTGATACAAAGAACTAAAGGGATAATTGATCTGTAGCTTGGAGGAGCAAAAACAAGCCTGGGATGGACCTTACCATGTGGGCCCTGGGGCCAGAGACGTGACCCGGTGACAGCGTGTGGGCATGGGAGAATGGCCAACACAAGTCACCCCTGGCCACATCTAAAGCTTGCCAAGGAATAGCTTCACTAGTAAGCTCATGCCTTGTCTTATCCCTCCCCAGACTCTAATAAGCAACTGTCTTGATGACATCATCCATTTCCCAGAGCACTTTCTCACAGAGTGTAATTCCCAACACACTCTCCATGCTTGTGCCTTAACTCACCAACTTTCAGCTCCCCGCCTGCGATGACCATGCACGCCACACTCAGGACATTGCTTCTGTCCACAGGGAATTCTAAAGTCCCCATCACGTAGAGCCCTCTGAGGAATGGAAGATCTGTATCCACAAGGACAGTCCTATCTGCAGAAGAAAAAGAAATGGCTCAGATATGTAACCAAAACAAGAATCACCTTCTCTCCTCTGCAGACTTATTCTGGGGTTCTCCTGGCAGTTCAGGAGCTACCTACATTGCTACCTATGCCAAAACAGATACAGAAACTGGAAGAACAAATAGTC
Source organism: Microcebus murinus (assembly GCF_040939455.1). Classification (NCBI taxonomy): domain Eukaryota; kingdom Metazoa; phylum Chordata; class Mammalia; order Primates; family Cheirogaleidae; genus Microcebus; species Microcebus murinus. The sequence continues at coordinate 94,108,375 of NC_134108.1, read as the reverse complement.
TGCCAAAGGCTAGGCCTTACTGAAAGGGGGGTGGGAAGCCATGATTAATAAACACTGCCATTGTTCAACAAACCAAGTGTTATGGTCAAACAGCTGCTCCAAGCCTACTGCATTGCAGACACACAGATCCAATGAGCCCCCTACCCTTTGTCCTTCTACTTTCACTTTTGGCTCTAGTTTCAGGGAGGTAATGAATAGCAAATTTGACCTTGGCTTCTAGAGGCAACCTATTTGGATATGAATCCCAGCTCTGCTACTGACTAGCTGTTTAGGCCAACTTTATCTCTCTGTGCTTATTATCTCATCTGTGGAATGGGGATAATAATAAAAATACCTGTTTTGTTCACAGGATTTTGTGAGAATTAAAGGAATTAACGGATCTATTATAAAATGCATATGCAATACTAGTAAGCCATCTCCAATTCACTAATTCCCACTGAGTAAGGCAAAGTTCATGGTGCTTAATAAATGCTGGATGTCGTCATTATCTGTCCTGCTGTCCATTAGCGTGGCATGTTTAGAGAGCTCACTGGACAACTTAAAACCACTATTCTTCATCTCTCCTTTCATAAAAGTAGCTTCCACACAACTTGAGAAGAAACAATCATAGATTTTGTCTGAAATTAACAATTTGAGAATACAATATTCTTATTTAAAACAGTAAGTATTTCATGTACATAAAAGTATTAAGTGTTACTTTCTGAAGCTCAGTAGTAATTCAATGCTAATTAAAGACATCAAATAAAGGTTTCTGCTTATATTTCAAGTACCATAATCACTGACACATACAAAGATTTTTAAAGAATTCTTTTGTTGACATAATTTCATTTTTCATTCTAGGAAACAAGGCACCTGCTGTTCTTAAGGACATGTCCAAACAAATTAACTTGTCATGAGATGTCTTTCCTAGCCCTTGCCTGCTTCCATAGTTATAAGACCAGCCATGCCCTCCTTTGGGTTGTAAACCAACCATTTCCCTTTTTCTCCTGTATACCCTGTTAGATGACAGTTTCCAGCCTTCTTTGCATTAGATGAAGCCCCATGACTAAGCTATAGCCTGTAAAACACAGGCAGAATTAAAACATGACATCTCTAGGTGCAGTCCATAAATTTTGCATGCCTTCCCCCCACCCCCTTTCTCTCAACTGGATGTGGATTGGTGGTTCTCAAAACACAGTAAAGGTCCATTAAAATACAGTGCAAGTTTGAGTTCTGTTAGCAAGCTATTCCCTTCCTTATGGGCTCCACCAGTCCACTTGACACCTTTCACACTCCAGTGACACCTTGTACATATTTCTATCTGAGCACTAAAATACATTATTCAAATTATATACACACATTGTTGTATATAAGGAGGTAACTGTCACTGGGTTGGCCCTCAGTGTAATTATGTCTTCCTCTCCCATTGTTACTTCCTTAAAGGAAGAGACTGTTTATTTTTTAAAATCCCTAGTGTTTATTGTAATGTTAAAGATAAAGACACTAAATAAATGTTGCCCAGATCTGTTGAGTTCAATACCCTACATACCCTAATTTTGAGGGTGTATGAGTGACTAGTACAAAATAAATGATGAGACTAAACAGATAAATATCTCAATCTCATCTCTGGCACTTTTCGAAACATTCAAGCAGAAGACCAAGACATCTAGAGAATGTTCTAAGTTTAGCATATATTTTATGGGTCCATGACTTTAATATAAAAATTATTTAAAGCAAATATCCTTAATAATAAGAGTTCTAGGCCAGGCATGGTGGCTCACGCTTTTAATGCTAGCACTCTGGGAGGCCAAGGCAGGAGGATCACTTGAGATCAGGAGTTTCAAAACCAGGCTGAGCAATGAGCAAGACCCCATCTCTACTAAAAATAGAAAAAATCAGATGGGCATGATGGTGTATGCCTGTAGTTCCAACTATAGGCTGGGACTGCAGGATCACTTGAGCCCAGGAGTTTGAGATTGCAGTGAGCTATAATGATGCCACTTTACTCTAGCCCAAGTGACAGAGCAAGACTCTATCTCAAAAAAAAAGGAAAAAGAAGCTCTATAATTCCATACAAATGGTTTTTATCTATTCCAATCTACAGCCCATTCTACCAATGTTCAGCTATTGCTGATTGTACAAAACAATAAAACACACATTTTGAGCACATCGTAGGTGCTCAAAAATAATATCAAACAATGCTCAGACACACAAATACACTTGTTTGTGTGCACATAAAATTCAATAGCTATAAGAGGAAAAGTATAGGATAAAGACGAGAGTAGAGACGTTGCTCTTATTTCTTTCTGTGCCACACTTTTCACTTTCAAATTTCCTGGATCCATCTGCTACCTTTTCTCCTTCCTTCCTTTCCTTCCCTATGATGTGCAAGATCTTCTCGGGTGGTGAGAATTCAAAGATGAGTGAGAGATGTTTCTCACCATCAGATGAAGACAGATATATATATATATATATATATATATATATATATATATGTACAAATAAATATAATGCTATCTTTGAAATAACAATATACTCTTTAACTATACAGGTTAACTCTATTCCCAACAGCTTCAAATTGGAAAGTCTATCGATATGCCTATTATAACACAATTCTGCTAAAATGGAATAAACATACTTGATATAGATTTTTTTATAAAGGAATTCCCCTTGTATCACAATAGTAGAGATTTCAGCTATGGTTGCTAGTGACACAAACGAAAGAATTCGCCCTGAGGTCGCCTCCAGAGCAGGTCAGCTGCAGGCCCACACTGCCCAGTCCTCAGCTATAATGACCCAGAGGTTTTCTCTTTTCTCCAGGGGTGGAAAGTCAGCAGCTGTAGGCCACATTCTCTAAAAGTACCATCCTTTCCATAAAAATTACTCAAGATATTTTGGAATAATCACTCATAAATGGTTACTTATACAACCCGCTTAATAACATAAATGATGGATCACCTCTAATTTCACTGTGGCCCAGTGCTTTCCTCCTTGGCCTGTCTTGGCCACAGCTATTCCAGCCTATTTTGTCAATGACCAATCTATCCTACTTGAGAGAATGAGCACTAGCATATGGAGGGAACCATCTGGAATTTCTGTTGCTCGATGGGAGGCTGATGGGGGAGCTGATCTGGAAAGAGGCTCCAAAAAGAATTAATGAGTTCCAGATGTAATTAAAGACTGCTTTTCCCCCCAAAGGGGCTCAGGACCAGCCATGGGGTGGTGCCTCTTCATTCCGAATTACACCCTCTAACCACTTGTTCATCCATCAAACACTAAACACCCACCATCTTTATCCTACTATCTTCTGCCAAGCAGTGTTTTTTTGTTTGTTTTATTGAAAGGGTTCTATTTTGACAATCAGAAGACTAAAGCCTTAGAAATAATATCTGGGAAGTTAACACTAAGGAGAGTCCCCTGAATTTCTCCATGCACTAAATGCAACAACAACAAAAATGACAACAAAACAAGATTCAGTATTTTATGATAAATGCATTAGCCACTCTCAAGACCAGAAAACCTGAGCCAAACGGAAAGACAGATGTCTCTGACAGAGGGCTAGAGCTTCTTCTGCATCAGGACTAATTTGACTACCATAGTTACAAAGCATTCCATATAATTTCAACACTAGACTTAAATTCACTTTTTTTTTTCCCCCAGCAAAGTTAGGGAATCAAGGTCACTATTGTGGAGCATTCCAAGGGTCTGACACTTGTCTAAATCCTATAGAAATGAGATCAAGGGCAAAGGGCACAGATTCTGGGAATAATGATGGGGTCACATGAACAAGCATAATTTAGGACAGGCAGCCCCCCTGCTTGTATGGTATTCACTGTAGTAGGCCCCATAACTTAGGTGGTGAAGACAGTTCCCACTACAACCCTGCCATTGTCAGGAACACAGCCTATACCAACTGTAGACAGTTCAGACTTCTGACAGAGAGCAAGGGCATGCAAAGGCAGAGCAGGACATACAAGGACTATTTGTGGGTTTGTTATTTTCCTGTACCTTCCATAATTAATGGATTCGTTTCTCCATTCAGCCTTGGCCCCAATATTTTCCTCTAAATACGTGAACCTAAAGGAAAAGTAAATTTTAATGCCATTTGAATCACTATGAAATGATCTAATCTTCCATTTTAAAAAGAGAGTATTTTTAGCTCGAAAGTGACTACTTTAAATATACATTTTACACAGTGATTGGTGGTATTTTCTTTCTTTTGTGCTCTTGTTTAACTTTGGGGGGAACCTAACAATTTATTCAAATAGTCTATCATAATTTATAAAGATGGATGATACACCCAAGAAAAGTACTCCCAAAATGGAATGGAAGCTCTCATACATAAATAGTTCACAGGGAAAACTAGTGTCAAGTAGACTAATTTACTGAGATGATGGCATCCAGTTCTGGAGTTTATTCTCTTGTAGAAAAAGCTGAACAAAGAAGTTCCAGAAGATAAGGATCCATTCTTTCTATCAGGAATCTCTTTTCCAAGAGCTGCTATCATTATAGCTTGCCTTTTTCATCACACCACACAGGTGGTTTCTTTGTTCTGCTCTGCCTATCATTTTTTTTTTTTCAAACTGGTCTTAAAAATAGGCAGAAGAGGCAGTTTTCAAAGTGCCCAGAGGCACACGATTCAAGACTAAAAGCCAGTTTCCTAACACCTTGAAGAAAAACCATCTGCCTGCCTAGTGTGTGTTTGGGGTGAGGGAAGGGAGAGGAGAGAAAGGGAGGGGAGGAGAGGAGAGGAAAACAGCTCTTCTCATTCTCACCGCCTGGGAAGAGGCCCATTTAAACTTTGGATAATAAATCCCCATCCCACTCCCCACATAACACTCTCTGTGTCTTTCTCAATCACACGCAGACACGCATAATTCCCATAGTAGAATCAACATTTTAAATTATGATATTTTAATTGATCAATAAAATGTTTAACATACAATGTTTATCTCTTCCTCCAGTCTATACCATCTGTTCTTCAAAAATATTTTGAATCTATTTAATAGGAAGGTTTTTAAGTAAAATTACCAACTGTATCAGATCCATCCTCTGCATCCCAAATTCTGCAAAGAAAATACCAGAAGGTGCTGCTGTTTTCATAAAAATAGAAAAGAATCTGTGCCTTCTCTCAGTTCTCTCTTTCTTTGTTGTTTTTGATCTAGAGAGGGTGTCATTCTGTTGTTCTCTCCATAAGACCTCAAATAAGTCAGAGTGGTCAACTTGGTGTTGCTATTTATAAGGTCCACAGTAGTTTGCTTGCTCAAACGCTCAAGTCTTTAAAATAAAAATTAAAAAAATGTAAAAAAGACTTTGCAATCTTAGAAGACCTAAAAATAAAGAGTATGCATTTTGGTGATAAATTTGAGGTCAGATGTTAAACTACAGATTGTCACATAATTCATTACCGCTGTACATTGTTAATGAATCCCAACTAACTTGAGGTTTGGGAATAAAAATCTTTCTCCAACCCAGGAGGGAATGATGTCTGCATATGTGAAAAGGTATAAACTGGTAACTCTCAGGTGAGCCAATTACTAAGTTTTTACATGTTGCAGTTAGTATGAAAGCCAAACTAGGCATCAAAATTATTTTCCTACGTGGGTTTGTATTTTGATTTGTTTCCTTATGAAAAATAATGAGACCAACTTCTAGTAAATAAATATATCTTCACATGTTTTCCCTGAATAAAAAAATATGAATATCTATGAAATAAGTGATTCACTCCTCAATGAGGCTATTTAGGCAATGAGCCAAGTAGCAAACACTGTATTCAATGAGTTTGTTTCTCTTCATCAGCTCTTGTTTTGAAAATAAATTCTCTCTTTTTGTCTCTACTGGACGACACTAGAGAGGGCAATATATCCAGAAAATGATGAGATCGTTTTTTTTCAGTATTCTTTTTTCTCAAGTTTTCAATTATTTCTTCTACAGGGAGGAAAAAAAAACCCAAAGCATTCTTAAATTTCATAAAGATAAATTGCTTATATTCTATTTGTTTCTAAAAATTATGTACATTATTTTACAAATGCCTAATTAATGCTTAAGAGGAAGTTTAAAATACAGTACCTTACTAATAAATATTGAGTAAATTACCTCTATTCTACATTTTAATATGTTGTATCAAAATTCATATTTTCTGAGCAGTCTATATGTTACACTTCTAATTTCATAAGGTGTTTATTTTCTATATGAATATGAAAATAATTTCTGTAGAAGTTTTCATTGTTCTCAATATTTCCATATTTTTCCATATTTTTGGGAACATCTCAAAGCATTTAGAAGTCTTTTTATAAACTCCAGCAAATTACATATATTCAATTCAAAGAGTTCTCACTTGGGATTTTCAAAATAACTGCTTTTCCAATTGGATTTAAATACTGTTCCAGAGATCATGAAGTTTCCTAGAATATTAATACACAATTCTAAGTATTATAACAATAATATCTAGATTTTACAACCTCTGCCAAAAGTCCCAGTACTGTAACATATCTTTACTTGGCAAGGTACTAAAATCCCTGGCCTTAGATTTAATCCCTCTTTCTCATCCAGGGTGTCTAGTTCCCAAAGAGAAGAATGATAGCAAGAAAAAGCATTAGTACCAGGCCTGGCTCAGTGGCTCACGCCTGTAATCCTAGCACTCTGGGAGGCCGAGGCATGCTGATCACTCAAGGTCAGGAGTTCGAAACCAGCCTGAGCAAGAGTGAGACCCTGTCTCTACTATAAATAAGAAATTAATTGGCCAACTAATATATATAGAAAAAATTAGCCGGGCATGGTGGTGCATGCCTGTAGTCCCAGCTACTTGGGAGGCTGAGGCAGCAGGATTGCTTGAGCCCAAGAGTTTGAGGTTGCTCTGAGCTAGGCTGATGCCACGGCACTCACTGTAGCCTGAGCAACGAAGTGAGACTCTGTCTCAAAAAAAAAAAAAAAAAAACAAAAAAAAAAAAAAACATTAGCACTGACCAATAAATCTGTTCATTCATCCATTCACGCACTTAGCAAATATTATCAAGCACTTTGTCAAACACTGTGATTATGCCAAAGAAACAGTTTTAAATAAAACAAGGCTCCCACTCTACACAGAGAAGTAAATGTTTTTCTGCAATTGGTGGGGTGAGTTTTGGAGGAAGGAAGAAGCAGACCTGAAGCCTGTTTAGTATTTGCTTCTGATACCCACCAAAGTTATCACAGCAAGGCCCGGGCAATATTTCAAAGCAAGGAAGAATGTGTCTGTCTCTTCTCTCTTTCTAGTGTCCATCCATCTCTGAGAAACCACGTGAGTCCCTACCAGCCAGATTCCCACTGATGCCTGCCCACCGACAGCCCCCACACACCAGAGTCTAAGTCTAAGTAGCCCTACAGCTCCTTTCGTTTCCCAGCTGTGCCTCCATTCCCCCCAGGCTCTCTCCTTGCTGATACATAACTACACAGAGAAATAATGCTTCATTGGGGCGATACAAAGATTAGACGAAATAGCACACACACAAGTATTACAGTGCCTGCCACATACCACGTATTCAATTACCAGTTATCACCTTCAGAGAACAACTTCAAGAACAACTGAGCAATGGGAGACAATGCCATGGACTGGGACAGGAAAGTGGAAGGAGGCATGGATTATGTGGGGAAAGGACAGGATGAGAGGGTTCTCTCTGCTACTTCACTCTGAGATACCTGCACGTCATCCTGATGGAGATTTCAGGTGGACAGTTGGACATCTGGGTCTGATATTTGGAAAAAGAAAAAGCATTTTTTTATGGTTTCAAATAGTGTCGATGGCTTCACAACTAGCCAAATTTATGTTCTCAGAAATCTCCAAGGGACCAGAGACAGAATGAGAAGAGTCACTATCTAGAAGTAGATGAGGGCTCAAAAGAAACATTTTAGTTATATGTTAGAAACCTTTAGTCATATTTAAAAAAAAAATGTGTGTGTGTTTGCTGATAATGAAGTGTCCTGTAGACAGGGAGAGGCTGCAGACTAGGGAGAGGAAGGAGACAGCTAATGGACTGAGGTCCCTGAAAAGGAAGAGCAGCATAGGGTGCAGAGAACACCAGGTGGGGTTATCTTTGAGAGAAGTTAAAATACTTTATTACAACACCAGGGAAGAATGAGAAGACAGAGGCACTGTAGTCTATATGCACTGGTCTCCTTTCAAGAGGAACTGAGGATTGGTATACAAAGAGTAAGTTAAAAAACTCTGCCAAAGACTGTGACCTTGGGACACACTTTTAGTGCATTTTTAAATCATAAAATGTAAACATTAGATTCCACCTGCCAATAACCAAGCAGATGATCTCTACTACCAAAGTGTGTGTGTGTGAAATAAATCTATCTATCTGGGCATTTGGCTTAGTAACTCCCCAAAAAAACTGTATTACCTTAACACCATCTGAACAGCAGTCTTATAAAAGTAACTCATGAGAACTGATCCATAAGAATGAGTGACTGATGTATAAATACATGAGATGGTTAATGTACTTAATGCACATGTATCTAGGTGTCTGTACATCAAACCAAACACATATTTTACATACGGGATCTTTTTAGCCATCCATCCATTCTCAAATAGAGACTAGTTATATGCTACAACATGGATGAACCTTCAGAACATTATGCAAAGTGAAAAAAAAAAAAAACATTGTATGATTCCTTTTATAGGAACTATCTAGAATAGGCAAATCTACAGACAGAAGCTAGATTAGCAGTTGCCTGGGGCTGGGAAAGATGAGGGTTTAGGGAGCTATGGCTAAGGAGTATGGAGTTTCTTTGGAGGGTAATGAAATATTCCCAAATTGATGGCAGTGATGGTTGCACAACTCTATAAATATACTATAAACCATGAATTATACACTTTAAATGAATGAATTTTAAGGTATGTCAATTATTTCTCAATAAATCTCTTAAAAATTTCAGTACTTTATATACCAATATGGATCAATTTTCAAATTGTATCTTTTAAAGCAAGGTACACACAGCGTACAGTTTGTAATATGTTATAATTTGTGTAAAGAGGGGATAAGAAAACATATATATGTGTGATTTTCTTTTTAATTTTTGTATATGCAGCAGAGAATATCTTGGGAAAGATACCCAAGGAACTAGTAACATTGTTGTTTACGGGAAATGAAACAGGATAGCTGGAAGACAGTGAAGGGAGAATTTTCAGTATTTTTTTGTGTTTTTGAATTTTGAACAAGGTAAATACATTGCCTATTTAAAATTATTTTTTAAAAAAATTGAAATTGAAATTAAAAGTATAAACTGGTCATATTTTGTTATTTGCTATAGACAGAATTTTAGTGCTATGGATTTAGTGCAGAATTTTAGTGTATATGGGTATATGAATGTGTGTGTGCATGTGTAATTTTTTCTTTTCTTGAATTCTGTTTTTGTCTTCAGACTTGCAATTTTCTTCCACTACCAGTAATGCCTTGAGAAAGAGTAAATTGTACAACCTTCTCACTTGACTTACCCTTTTTTGACTTCCTGTTTCTAATACCCCTTAGTTTATATTTTGATATGTATATGTTGCTTTCCCACTTTATCTCCATATTTGCCATTTTTACATGTGTATATTTGTGAAATGCTTCACATTGCTGAGTGTGAATCCGGGAAAAATTGGGACTCTGCCATTGTAATTGGAGTTTAGTACAATCCTGAGTGTGAATCCAGGAAAAATTGGGACTCTGCCATTGTAATTGGAGTTTAGTACAATGCTTTAATTTGTTCTGACTGTAGTTCTTGCTTGCTAATTTAATATTAGGACAAGATCAAATTCCACTACCTTGCATAGATTACACTGCTCTCTAGAAAGTTCTCCTTATTGTAACTTTGCTCACCCTAAACACTGGAGACAACTTTCTGAAATAAGGATTCATGGGTAGGCAAACAAGGAATTATAAACAAAGAGAAAACCAGAGAACTATGAAACAGAGATACTGAATAATCAATAATCAATTCAATATCCCAAGAACTAATATCTAAAGATACAAAACAGAGCAAATGGAAAATTTCATGTAAGCAGATTCCCAGACATACTTCAGAAACACAGAATATAAAAAAGAATTTAAAAAAATCTCCTACATTTCCTTTCAATTTCTTTATATACTATATAGGACTTTAAGCTCATGTGGCATGGTATGTCTTAAAAATAAAGCAGGTTTTTGTAAAAATGCATAGACAGCTACTCCAACATAATATGCTGAAATGTAGTCTTTTCCCACTGTTTTTAAATGCCATCTTAATTACTAAGTAATACCCCAGTGGATCTGTTTCTGGACTCTATTTTGTTCCATTTACTTCCACCTCCGTGTCTTCCTATGACAATTCCACACCACTTTGATCATTTAACTTTAATCCAGAGCAAGCCTTCCCAAATTAACCTCCTCTTTAAAAAAACCTTGTTAATTGTATATTTGATTTTCCATATATACATATATATAAATTAGAATCAGCTTTTCAAATTCTAATTCTTTTAAAAAATCTAGGTGGAATTTTAACTAGGATTACTTGAATTTATAGATTTGTATAAGGGAAAATCTTTGCAGTGTGGTGTTTTCCTATATTAGTATGCCATTCTACTTATTCAGCAAGGTTTTGAGGGTTTTTTTTTATATGACATATGATTTTCTTGTTAAGTTTATAGATCAGCATTTTATCTTTTTCTATCAAAAGTAGAATCTTTTGTCTATTGCATTTTCTAATTGGTGATTTTTAGTATACAGAAATTCCATTGCTCATTGTGTATAGGTGCTGTTGCCAGCCATTTCACTGATCTCTCTTGTTTAATGGTATTGCATTTGAATCTCATATTTTTCTAGAAAAATCAATGTAGGCCCACCAGTAATTGTTTTCCTCCTTCTTTCTAGTGGTTATATCTTTTATTATATTTTTCTTATTCTATAGCACTGTACGGCACCTCCAGTAATAGGAATAACGGTAGGCATTCATGTTTTGTTCCTGACTCTAACAGGAGTGCAATTAATCTTTCACAGTTAATTTTGATATTTCAAATGGACTTTGTGTAAATATATCAAGGAAAATTTCTTCTATTTCTAGATTAATAATTTGTTGTTGAGTAAGTAGAAATTTATCAAGTGCTTTCTTTTTTGTAAATTTAGTTGCCTTTGGAAGTACCCTAAAAAATCCACTTGATACCACCACCTAAACATTTTTTTCCAATGGAAAGCAGATGATTTTAACATGCTGTGATTATTAACTTTTGTTCTTAAGCAACATATCAAATATTCTGTGCCCCATTCAAGAAAAAAGGTCATATATGTTCCACACCAAAAGAAAACAACAAAGAAAACCATAAAATGCCTTTGCAAATCTTACTTGAAACATTAGATTTCATGTCTTTGCTTTGGTTGCTTCTATGAAATAACCTGAAGAAATTTTCTCCTCAGAGTCCCAAATACACTGAGAGACTTGTGATTGGATACCATTATATTGAAGTTGAATGTGACAAAAAAAAAAAAAAAAGATACCATTATAAACTTGTCATTTTTGTTTTTAATTAATTTTCTGATTCCTCAACCCCCCCTATCCCAACTTCCTCTCTGCCCCACTGCCTTAGATATAGTTTTCCCCACACACTCAGACTTAGCCCCCTAAAATAGGCAACACTTCCATCAGTCATCCTCACAATCATGTGGGTTCTAGAACCTTGGATGATCTGGGTATTCAAGAAACTGACACTCAGGTAAAGAGACAGAGTGGTATAAGTGGAGACTGGCACTGCATATCACAAGGGGGGATAAAGGGGGGAAAGAGAATAAAACTCTTTTGGCCATTCTCTGCCCTTTTATATTCTGAATGTTGTGTCTCATTATTATAAAAGAATCAAAGTGCAATCTTGGGGAGAAAAAGAGAGATGTCTAATTTTCTCTTAATGAATTATGTTAATAGATTTTCCTCTTGAGGTAGAACCATCCTTGCATTCCTAGGATTAAATACTATTTAATCGTGATGGGTTTATGACTCTTTTAAAAACACAGGTACATTTGATTTGCTAAGACTCCTCATCAATGTCAATTAGATTAGCTTCTAATTTTCTTACTTTGTGCTTTCTTTTTCTAATCTAGAATCAAACCTATAGCCTTAAGAAGCAATTGAAAAGCTTTCCATCTTTTTCTGGGTTCTAAAAAAAGTTCATAAAATGGTGATTTTTTTGTTACTTGAAGGTATGTTTTGCAGTTTTTAAGAAACATCCTGGGTGAGCTCAGATGTAGGTATGTAATGGACACCACTTTGGAAATCAACTGGCCTCCCACTTGTACAATGAGGCAAAAATATGTTTGTTGTTACATTGTTTGTAAAAATTGGGTGGGGAACTTAAGTATTCATCAGCAAGATAGTAGTTCAATAAATCATACTACATTCCTACTCTGTGGCACTAGTCATTTAAAAGGACGGAGTAGATTTGTCTTTACTGATATGACAGTATCTCCATGATGTATTGTTAATTTTTTTTTAAAGTCACATATGAATACTTAGAACCTACTTTTTTCATTGCTAACTTGAGGAACATCTTAGCATGACATATACAAGCTCTAGAGTCAAACTATTGGGTCTAAATTGTGTTCCTCCACCAATCAGCTTCATGATCTCCTCCTCAGAGAGTCAAACTGTTGGGTCTAAATTGTGTTCCTCCACCAATCAGCTTCATGATCTCCTCCTCAGAGAGTCAAACTGTTGGGTCTAAATTGTGTTCCTCCACCAATCAGCTTCATGATCTCCTCCTCAGAGAGTCAAACTATTGGGTCTAAATTGTGTTCCTCCACCAATCAGCTTCATGATCTCCTCCTCAGAGAGTCAAACTGTTGGGTCTAAATTGTGTTCCTCTACCAATAAGCTTCATGATCTCCTCCTCAGAGAGTCAAACTGTTGGGTCTAAATTGTGTTCTTCCACCAATCAGCTTCATGATCTCCTCCTCAGAGAGTCAAACTATTGGGTCTAAATTGTGTTCCTCCACCAATCAGCTTCATGATCTCCTCCTCAGAGAGTCAAACTGTTGGGTCTAAATTGTGTTCCTCTACCAATAAGCTTCATGATCTCCTCCTCAGGGACCTGATAAGAGAGAGTAACAGTGTCTCATAGGACGGTTATGAGGATTCCAAAGTGAATTCATCTAAGATGCTTAGGATGGAAACTGACATACAGCAAAATATTCAATTAATATTGTTAAAGTTACACATTATATAAATAAACACATTAAAAAGAACAACATAATCCCAATTAAGAATAGCAGTTATCCAAAGGAGGGCAAGAAGAAAAGTCTAAAGCGTTCTTGGATATTGTGCTTTGTAAGAGGGCTGTCCAGAAAGTATCCAACCATTGTTAATATAACAAGAATAGTTTGCACAGCATCAATGTAACCTGGCAGCCAAAGAGAGTAAACTGTACTGCACATGCATGAACAACGATGACCTTACTGTTCTAGTCAGTGGGGCACTAAACGCCATTGAGTGAGACTGTCTACTGTGCGACTGCTGCATTCAAATGACTGAGCAAATAGAGGTATGAATCTGAATCACATTTTGCATTAAGCTTGAACATTCCCCCGTGGAAACTATTTGGATGATTCAGAGGCTTTCAGGAATGATGCAATCAATGGGTGCAGCGCAAATAAAATTGTGGCACAAATGCTTCAAAAATGGTCAAGAATCTGTTGAAAGTGATCCACGTTCTGGAAGGCCTGCAACAAGCAGAATACCTGAGCATGTTGAACATGTATGGGTTAGGCTGGGATGCTGGGAGAACTATGTGAAGTCCCTGGGTGCCTACTTTGAAGGGGAATGAGGCGTCATTGTCCTAGGTACAATGTTTCTTATATTTTCTTCAATAAATGTCTTGATTTTTCATACTCCATGGCTGGATACTTTCTGGACAGACCTGATATATGTTTATATTGATTATTTTGGATAGGAAAAAAATATATTATTTAAAAATTTTTTAAAGAATAAAGAAACAGAAAGCTAATATTAATTGTAAGGATGTCCAATAATTATATAGAATTGGATATACAAGACAAACAAAGAAATATTGAACCTTTATTTAGGTACAAAGTGGCATGGAGGCCAGTTTGGATAGAGCGGCAGGAATGAGACATACCTGGATTCAAATCCTACTCAACCACTTTCTGGCTGTGGGGCCCAGGGAATATTATTCACCCCCTAAGCCAAGGTTTGTCCAAAGTGTGGTCCATGGATATCCTACTTCAGTACCTCTTGCAGAGCTGGTTCAAAATATAGATCATTAGCATTTTAAAATCTTCTACATTGATTCTTAGGCATGCTAAAGTTTAGGGTCTTCAGCTCTCAATTTTGGTTTCCTTGTATGCAAAACATGGTACCAATGTCACACTGTCTTTATGAAGCTTTCATGAGATAACATAAATATTTTAACACAGTGCCAGGTACATGAAAAAACTGAACTCATATTAAATATTATCTTATAATAATCAATATATTCTTACTAGCACTACCATTGCTATCACCATACTCTAATTACTGTTTCTATTATTAAATGAAGGAACTAATATCTCCTCAGTGTGTCATAGCCTTCTATAGCCTTATATGTATGTAACTTATTCCCTTTTTGGCTCAAAAAATTATATGTGAATACCTGTACTATTCCCTGCATCATTTTGTGCTAGTAATGTTTTATGGCCTTCTGATTTTGACCTAGCCCCTCCAACCAGTATTAATCAAGTAACCTGGGATCTTGAAAAGGTAAGTGCAGCACTTGGCACTCAAATCCTGGCATGGGCCAGGCGCAGTGGCTCACACCTGTAATCATAACACTCTGGGAGGCCCAGACAAGCGGATCGCTCAAGGTCAGGAGTTTGAAACCAGCCTGAGCAAGAGCGAGACCCCATCTCTACTATAAATAGAAAGAAATTAATTGGCCAACTAATATATATAGAAAAAATTAGCCTGGCATGGTGGCACATGCCTGTAGTCCCAGCTACTTGGGAGGCTGAGGCAGGAGGATCGCTTGAGCCCAGGAGTCTGAGGTTGCTGTGAGCTAGGCTGACGCCACGGCACTCACTCTAGCTTGGGCGACAAAGCAAAACTCTGTCTCAAAAAAAAAACCAAAAAAGAAATCCTGGCAAGGTCCATTATTAATGCAATATGATTTGAGTTTGCCTGTGATGGAAGAAGTTGGAATAGGATGGGAAAAGGAAGATACTGGAATATAGAGGTTATAAAATCATGGTTAAAGTTTTTCCTTTCTGGGCAAAGTCTATACTAAACCTGATATGGCAAAAACTATGTCATCAATAAAATGTCCTATTTTCTGGGAGCCAACCAGTCTCTCCCTTCTCTTTGATACCTGAAAATCCTGGGCGTGAAGCTACAAGAGTCTTTGGTCCTGGTTCTCCTTTTTCTTTGGGGGCAAAAAAAAAAAAAGTCTACATTTCTCACAGAGCTTTGGGGAAGAGGCTCATAACCATACTTAATGTATAAAAGCTGTGATTTCCATGCAAACTGCTGCTTTCCCAGAAAAATGTAAAACCCTTCTTTAACAGTTTAAAATCCTTTAACTATTTCCTTCCTGTTCCACTTGAACTAGAGGGCCAGCAGCCTGCTCTGCCTAAAACCTTCCCTCCAGTGGCACTTTCAGATGAAATAAGATAACGTAAGAAGTATTAGAAGCCTTTTTGATTCATTCAGTCTGGCAAAATATCGTCACACACGTTACCTGCATGCCAGGTGCATACACTAGGAGTCTAAGCGTTACTCTCTTGCTCCCTCAGTCACAAATAATATCCACACCGCACGAGGGTTTGGGCATCGCACTGCAGACGGTAAGATGTGGGCTTCTTCGCAGGAGCCCGATGCCATAGCTCTAAGCCAGCTTCAGCATTTACACTCTTCCTTTTAGAGTTTCACCAGAAAAGAAAATAAACAAAAACAGGTGCATGCACTGCTCTACAAATGAGAAAAGGTAACCTCTGAAACTGCTTCGCAGCAAACAGAAGATCCACAAGCTGCTTAAGAGCTAAAACCACAGGGGGTGTGTTAAGCACCTAGATGCTGAGCTGCAGGAGGCCCCGGGGCTGGGGAGGCAGTAAATCCCCCAGAGAGCGCTGAACTCCCCGCTGGCAGCCACACCCGCCATCCGCTCCTCAGGTGCTGAGCCACAGGAGGGCCATCAACTGCTCAGGTGGAAGGTGTGGGGAGGAGGGAGGAAGCAAGCTGTGTGGAGGAGCTAGAATGAAAGGCCACCAGCTCACCGGGGGAGAAGGCAAATGAGAGGCGCCTATTGGGAATACTAGAGTTCAGAGAACTCCATTAAGAAAAGGAATGATCCCACTCTCTCTTGCGTAGTGCATCTTCTTGCCTGCAGGGAAGCACATCTCACAAACAGCAAACAGGAAGTTTCTGGCCCAGGGATTCCGAATAAATGCTGGTGTAGAATGACACCCAGACCCGGTTGTGCTGCAGACCACCAGGATTACCCAATAAGATCAGCAGCTCCTAGTCAGTTGCTAAGGTTCTTAGGGACTGACCTACCCCTTGTTTGCCAAGACTGTCAGTGTGACAGTGACATCTCCCCCTTCCATTTCCAAAAGCCCTAAAAATGAATAGTTTAGTAGGGGCTAACTGATCAGTGCCTGCCTCTCCCGCTTGCATTTATTCACTCTAGCATTTGCTGAGTTCTGCTATATGCCAAATGCTGTGCTTTGCATGAGAGATATAAAAAGTCACATAACATATAACCTCTGTTCTCAAGGTGACACAAGCCTAAATAACAATTACAGAATAAGGGTATATGACAAAAAATGCCCAAGGTGCTGTTGAAACTCAGGGAAAAGAGCATTAAATGGGAATTCAGGGACACTTTCTAGAAGAGGTGACACTAAGTTGAGTGTTAAAGGACGGAAAGGAATAGGGTGGAGAAGGAGAAGGAAAAAGAAATGTGGAAAAAGTTTAGTCAATAAGAAGAGCAAGTATAAATAATTGGGAAGGAGAAATAGTCGATTCCATCCAATGACATAAGTAGATAAGTGTCACTGGGCAGTGACCCACACAGGGAAAGTAGCCTATGAAAAGCCAGATCACAAGAGATTCTGCAGTTCAAACAAACAAGTTTTAAATTGACCCTGAAAGCTTTGGGATGCCCCCCAAATATTATACAACATCATTACCCAAGAGCAAGACCTCAGGAAAATTAAAACGTCCTGTTTTTGACAAGTTTTTTCAGGTTCCCATAAAGGTTAACTTATTTTCAATATAAAATAAAAGAAAAAGAAAATTCTTTTAGATTCCTACTCTAGCCTTAGCTCTGGTCCCTGAAGTCAAATTTCTAATATTTTGTCACTTAGTTTTAAAATCGTATATAAAACCATACAGATATATAACCATATGTACCATGCACAGCACATATTTTACTAACATGTGTCTTTCAGGGAGACTCTTCCTATAGTAAATAAACACTAATGTGGTGTTAAAACTCAAATAAATAAATGCCAAACATTGCTTTTCTCAAAACATAAAATTTTACCATATTTTCTCAATATTATATATTTACTTATAAATGTATTGATACATCGGTAATAACATACATGTACCACAATACTAAGATAATAAATATTATCTGCATAATAAAACATATGCAACGGAAGCATTTCAAAAGACAGGATAGAAAATAAATGAAAACAAAGGTTCTAATATTTTCTGTCTGCTTTTCCATGCGTCATCTTTCACGTTCCATTTTGGAAGCCCCTGCCCGAGGCAGCTAAGGAAGACCTGCACCCACCCCACCCCCTGCACTCTGCGTGTTTGCAGGTGGATGTCAGTGGGCCTTTCATTAAACCAAATCAACAAAGAGAGACAGAGACAAAGGGAGTCATCAAGGATGGCAATGGGGTAATATGCCTGAGTCCACGTGGAGGGCTGTGTAGCCCATAAGAAGTTGAACCCATAGACCATGGCTGGATGGTCAACGGGAGGGTGAAGGACAACACAGATTACGAAGCAAGTTCTTGATCCCTTTCCTAGGAGGTGAAAAGCAGCCCTGGGTGGAGTCAGAGAGACAGAGGCAGGACGTTTCTCCAGAGGAGCACTGGGGAGTCCTGAGGCTTCCCGGATAGCTCCTGCTCTGGAAGTTCTTCCCCAGATTATCGGAGCCCTTGGATCTCAGAGACAGATTCGTTTTTTTTTTTTTTTTTAAAGACGATTTTTCAGGTTTCCATCAGGAGACTTTAGAAGTCAGCAATCTGGGAGCCACTCTACGTCAGGGACATGTGCCTCTATTTCCTTGCTGGATGGGGACCTCGCTAAATGTAAATCCTATTTGTAAAATGTGCGCCATCAAAGACTGCCTTCACTTCCCTTTTCCACGGAGTTTTAGTAAGAAAAATTGCCACGGTGGTAAGCGAGTGAAATTATCAACACCTGAACCAGTGAGCGGCTACTCTGCTCTAGACACTCATTCCCTCGATCTCTCTAGAAGAAAGAGCTGCCACACACCACTTCCTGCCCCATGATGGGCCTAGGAGAGAGGGAATGGGCCTGCGGTATCAGTCCCCAAGTTCTGGTTCAGGACTACAACCATGTCCCCAGAGCAACCTCCCCAAGACACTCAATGTCGCTATGCCAACAGCACTCAAGCCCAGCAATTATGCCATCAACACGAATGGAAGGAAGGGGCTGGGATTTTATAGGCATTCCATCCAATCCACCATTCATTCATTCACTCACTCATTTAACACATATGCAAAGAACATCTACTGTTCTGGAGCTATGCCGCACACCAGGAGTGCAAAGATGAGAAGGGCCTGTTGGCGGAAGACAGCAGAGAGGCGCCTGCCATTTGCACCGCTGAGCACAGCCCAGCCAGCCCCGGCAAGGCACAGAACACTCGCCGCCTCTGTGCAGGGGCTTGACAGACACTGTCTCTCCACACACTACTGCTGCCTGGAAAATGCAGTCGCATGGCTTAGCCCACTGCCAGGAAGCCAGACAAAACCCCAGCACCATCTAGGTAAGAGCGATGTTTTTTTATCCAGACACTTAATTGCCATCAGGTGACGTTATCATGTAAATAAAGAGGCAAACAGATGGTTTCAAAGGAGATTCATTCTGGGCTTGCAGAGCATTGCTGATGTTACAAATGAAGAGAAGCGAGGACAAGCCATCAGACACAGAGCAGGCCCTGCAGTGCACAGGAGCGTGACAGCCAGAGTCCTGACCCGAGCCATGCAGCCATAACGAAAAGCAGTCACAGACAGCTTACGGTTTTCCGTTACTCAAACGCCATTAATTTCCAAATCTAGGGATATGCCTTTAAAAAACATATGTTCTCTTAAAATATATTTTGCAATGGTGTTATTGTAAATAATGGTGGTAATATCTGTATATATTGCCATGAGCCTTAATATCCCAGCCTTTGAAAGGCTCTATTTTAATTCCTCCCACTTGTTTAAATAGAAGCAATGTAATGAACCAGACAGACTCAAGGAATCTGGAGGCCTAGAGTCGAGTCCGCCATCTCTGGGATCTCTTAGCTCTTTCTTGGGTGTGCCTCTTTGGGACCATTTTCCTCACCTGTAAAATGAATAAATTGTGGCAGAGACCACTAGTGGCCTCCCGGTATTTATTTTCTCCTTCCTTAGTAATGAGAACTCCAATTTTTAGCTAAATGCATTGTCACATAACCAAAAGACTACATTTCCTAGATTCTTTTCCCAGTTGTATGTGGCCACTGGCTAAGTTTAGGCCAATAAGAGGTAAAGAGAAATGCCATGCAAGACTTATAAAAAAAATCCTTTCTCTTTTCTGTTGCCTGGAATGTGGTTGCAATGGCTGGCACTCCAGCACACCTGTTGGATCACAGAGTGACTTTGATAATGGAAACAACACTGGTGGACAAAAAGAAAGAGTCCAAGTCTCTGACACCATGGAACAGACTTTTATATAACAGAAATATAAACCTCAATTTTTCAGATCTTTGTTATTAACAGAAGATTTATTATTCCTAATAGAAGTGAATACTAACCTCACAGAATGATTGTGTTAGATTACATGGGAGAGTGCTTTGTACTCAAAGCATTTCCCTGACACCCAGCATGATGAGCTACTCTGTGAATACCATAACCCCCTATGAAAGTTACACAACCCATATTTTCATATAAAAAGGCCTGGAAAAGACCAGGTACAAAAAAAAATTTGTTTATCCATGCTTGGTCCACAGTTTTTCAAACTTATTTGACTTATCTTTTTCCACATGCTGTTTATAAAGAGCTACTTTCAAAGGAAACACTTTGAGAAATCCTTGGTAAATTTCTTATTAGTATAATAACACTTAATATCAAATGGTTGTTTTTAGCCTTAACATATGGATTCTAATTGGATTCATTTCTATGTCAGTCCAGGTGCCCATGATACATGTTTTCATAACCCTCTAAATGTTTTCTGTAGCACAATATTTGTTAGTTTGATTAGCTTTTAATTATGTTTGATTACATTTCTGTCTTCCCCCACTAGGCAGTAAGTTCCAGGTAGGTATTGAAACTATTTTGCTCACCATTTTATCTCCAACACAAGGCAAAGTGTCTAACACATAATAAGTGATATGCCCAGTAAACAGTTGCTCAATATATGCATGATTTCTGAACTCTGATTTACTATCACAAACATTATGCAAATGACAGTGATAAAATAAGTATAAATCAATTTTGGAAAACAGATAATGCTCACTTTGAAGAGAAGTTGTAATCTCTTTCAGCTTTCTTGGAAAGCAATGTGGACCATTAATTCCACCAGTAACCAGGTGTAATCTTAATGAACCGAACATTAGAGTGCTCCTTCTAAGGAATCGTTATTTAATACACACACAAATTCCTGAGTAACACTGGCCTAAGAATAAAATGGGAGATTGTTAATGTGTTTGCAAATCAAGTAAAGAAAACCTCAGAATTTTCAGCAAGACCCACTATTGGGCTCAACAGGCCTGGGCATCCAAGATAGATCACTTACGTGGCTGGAAATTGACGTTTGCTACTGACCGCAGTTTACTGGGGGCTGCAGCGTGACAAACATGGTCTTGCCAGGTGATTTGGATTCCCTCAGTCTGAGGGCTGTGTTCCAAAAGGGAGTGTCCCAATAGCAAGTGAGACACCCAAGCATACAGGTCTTATAATGCAAGGGTTCTTCTGATCTAGCCTTCAGAGTCCCAGAACATTATTCCTACATTCCATGAGTCGAGCTGGTCACTGAGGCCAGCCCAAATTCAAGGGGAGGGGAGTGAGCCCCATGTCCCCATGGGAGGAGCAGCATGCATTTCCAGGAAGTGACCAAATGTATGGCAGCCCTTGTAGGAGAATATCCACAATGGTGACATTGAAATTATGATGGTTATTAGAACCAGAATTAGATGTTGTTATTTAATCCTCTAATAAAGACACACATGATTGTACCACAAATTTTATTTTTAATATTTGCATAGCTGTACCAATAAAACTGGCTTCTTTTGTAACCCGATTTTGTGTATCAAAAACATTATTCTGAGAATAGATCTAGGTTTCACCAGACTGCCAGCAGGACCTAGGACACAGGGAATGTTAAGAACCCTTGGTAAGCCAAGGGTCAGCAGTGAACCACGTATGCTATTCCTGCCTCTGCTGGCCTCGTCACTTGGGCAAATGTAGCTGTACCTACAATGGCCTCATCACTTGGGCAAACTTCTTATCTTTAAATCTCTGCATCCGAAGAGACTCCAAAGCTCCCTCAAGAGAGTATAATCAACTCAAGAAACAGCAGCTATACCTCAACCAATAATTGGGGAATCATGAATTATTTAATTCTACATTTCAAAAATATCTGCATGGAAAACAGACCATAAAGTAAGAAAAAAGAAGTAATTCAATTAAAGCAAGTGAAAAAAGCCCTGCTCTGCATTAAAAACCCCTGTGGGCAGCTGTTCCTTGCTTGGCTTCTACTTCCCCAACCCCTACCAGGAGGGTAAAATACATATGCAATCACTCAGGTCCCCTCCTCTTATAAGAAATGCCTGTGTAAGACTCCTCAAAGAATATTAATTCCATGGGACAAAGTTCTTGGGGGAATAAAACTAGGTAAAATGTAAGTTTATGCATTTAAATCAGGGAAAAATTTCATTAACCCTCAGCAAATTTGTAACAGTGCAAATCATAGAATATGGGATTGGTATGAACTTTAAAGGTGATTTCTTAACAGAATGACCCACTCTTCCTGGTTTGCCTCTGATTTTTCCAAGTTTTAGCACTAACATTCCTGTGTCCCAGGAAACCCTCATTCCCGGACAAAACAGAGTAGCTTATCATTCAATTTACTAATAATTTTAAAGAGATTAGTTTCTCATATCACTATCCCAAAATAAATATCAAAATCTGTAGACGCTACTACTCTCAGTATTCCAGGACTAAAATTAATTAATCAATGGTCTGTGATAGACTAATGTTGCCTGTTTTAGATGTTATGAAATTCAATTCTTACATCCGGAATTGAACTCACTGTAAGATTTATACACAATCCCCTAATTTACAAAAAAAAAAATTTATTGTGTTGTTTCAGAGTTTTGCAATACTGTACCACTTTAGGAAATGACAGTGATATCTTACAAGACATAGCCTATTCTATTTCCCCAGTCAAACTGATTGAGCTGCACAAGTTAACCAGCATAGTTGGCTGAACTTATGACATGAGCCTACTCATATAGAACACTGGACAGTATTCTAACCAGAGAGTGACAACCTGGCTGCCCCCCTAGAAGTGTGCTGTCTCATCAGGGAGTAATTTCTTTTAATTTTAGCAAAGATAGGGGATCCTTGAAGACATTGATCCAATCCAGATGTGTAAAACTGTAAGACAAGCAAGAGATGTTGCATTAGATTTTGCATATGATCTGCGGGAGCCTGTAGATAGTATATTATTCTCAAATATTTTCTAAAATACCATTCTCCTAGTCTTCCTTTGAACATTTACCATTAACCACCTCCATCATCTTGTTATTGCCCTTTTTCTTGCATTCTGCCACCTAATTCTCCTTCTGATGTCATGAGTGCTCCTTCTCTGATATCTCTTCCTGCAGTTTAAATTATAATAGAACTTCCTCCAAGGTGTTATCTTATATCTTGTTGCGGTATCTCTAAACCTCATCCAACCCCTAAGGCTTCCTTAGTCAGCTCTTCTGAGAATTACCAAATCCTAATCCAGATTTCCAATTGGCTTTCCTTCCAAACTCCTGGTCCACATTTCCTATTACCATCTAGGCATCTGCGTGTGAAATTTCACACATGTCTATGATGGAACTTATTATCCTCCCTGCTAAAGCCACTCCCTTGGCCTGCATCCTCTATTCCAACTGATGGCACCACTAGCCATTTTTTGATATATATATATATATATCAATATGATATATATATGATATATATATGATATATATATTTATGATATATATGTATGATTTATATATATATATATATATAAAATATTTTCCCACGAAGAGAATAACTACTTTTATAACTTCGTGGGGGTAAGAGCCAAGATAAACCCTGGGTCCCTTATGTATACTTCACACTTGCCAATACCCCCACCAAATCATGATCTTTATATCCTGGGAGAATATTCCCCTCCTAGAAAAATTGCTACAATCTATGTTACTAATACTAATGGCTTATGACACTGAGTGTGGTTCTCAGGTGAGTGAGGACAAGATAAGGTTTGTCAAACCAGCCAATTAGAGTAAAACTGTAATTAGTTCCAGCAAGTTAGCAAGCTATAAAGAGTGTCAGGGCCTACGTGACATTGGATCCCAAGAGAAGATTCTAAGTGAGTTCTAATTAGCCCAGAAACAAGCACCATGCCTGAGTCAAGCAGAGATTGACAAACCAACATTAGAGAAAGGGTGCCAACCTATGTCAACATATTTATACTTCTAATGCTCTTTTTGTCAATTATAGGGAAAAATGCTGCTGTTGTTTTAAATGAAATTTCATTTTTACGGGGAAAACATACATAATTGGAAAAATACTTTTTAAAAAATCCAACTCTTGATTGTGCACCCTGGCAAGACAGGCCTTGATCAGTAAGTTAAGTATCACCACTACTCATTTGGGAAGAAGCCACTGGGGTGATGGCTATTGCAACTAGAAGGAACTTCCTAGCCTCCAAGTGTTGTGTCTCAAAAACACAATTCTATTTTAGGGACACAACAAATAAAGCAGTAGTATTCCTTTTAACAAATTTTAGGAGGCAATTTGCAACACCGTTTGAAACAAGGAGACTAAAATTCTACTCTTAGCTTTGGTACAAAACAACATATAAGTCTGGGAAATAATATTAACATTTCACAGCACTTTACCATTTATAAAACACTTGCATTATCTTACTTCATTTTAGTTGGATTAGATAGCCATTAAGTTTTCTGCTAACTCAATTTTATGTATCTATATTTTTATATTAATATTTACCAATATAAGTAAATCTACCTCAAAATATAATAAAAGAATAAATTAGAATAAAATATTAATAACAATAAATTAGAATAAAAGAATAAATTACTACATGATTAGTTCCTTGAAGTACTCCATATTGCAAAGAATTTTGTACTTAAATTGCTTTAAATAGTAAGCTTCTGTAGTATATTTTTAAATGATTTGATATAGAAAAAGTCAATTTACATTCAGCATTTCAAAAATAAGCTGCCTGGATGGCAGTGGAAACATTTGCTCTATGGGACCTCAAATCCTGGTTTGTTTCTTGCCCTGGTAAGAAGATGGCTTTAACACCCTACCATTAAGCAAAGTTCACTAAGGTCTATCTTCCCCTTTAAGATAATACCTAAAAGAAAGAAGAAATATACAGTTTCTAAAAATCTTTCATCTTTGGTATTATATTATCTTTTATTTGTTTATTTTTATTTGATAAAAATGCTAAAGTTTCTATATCAACAGTACCTGAAAGAATAGCTTGCCCATTCAAGTTCTAAATAAAACCAAAGAAAAAGTTTGACTGATGTCTCCCCCTGAACCTTTCATTTCTGCTTTTAACTTTGAGAAAATGCTCAAAATATTTTTCTTCCTTTCTCTCCTCATTCTACCACACCCCTCTCTCCCAACAAGAGGCTTCTGGTCACTCATGTAGCGATTTGGCCGCAGGTTCCCACAACCCCATCTCAAAGTGAACAATTCCAAACCAGGGGTGCAATCATGTCTGGAAGGTTGAAGAATACCACTTTCAAGCAGAGAAAAGACAGTATAATTAACACCAAGCATTACAGGTAGTAAAAAAAAATAAAGAAACTAAAGTCCTTTGATCAGTCTGTCTCCTGGGTGTTCTGTAATTTCTGATTCATGCAAGCCAAGAGTCTAAATAAAGTCTTCCCAATAGAGAAGACAGCACAACTTTAGCAGGCTCTAGAACACCTCTTGAAATGAATTAAATCAGGTACATCTGCTCTTAATTACGTACATGCACACTTACACATAGAAACACACACACACACACACACACACGGTGGTAGATTAAAGACAGCTGCAAATTCTTTGCTACTCCTCCCATTAAGAAGTGGAGCCTAATTCTCCTCCCCTGAACCTGGGCTAATCTTAGAGCCTTACTTTACCAACAGAATGGGATGCTCTTGATATTTCGAGGCATCTAAGGCTGGCTCAGAAGGCATGCAGCTTCCACTCAGGTCTCTTGGACAGCTCACTCTTTGTGCACTCTCTCTTAGTCTACTCTTTCTTGACATCCAGATACCATGCTGTGAGGAAGCCCAAGCAGCCCCACAGAGAAACCTATGAGGAAAGGAACTGAGGACTCTTAGCTGATTTCCTTGGCTGAGCTCCCAGACAATAAATAACCAGCATCAACTTCCAGCCGTATGAGTGAGCCAACTTAGACCACGCAGCCAAGCCAACCTTAGGACCACAGCCCAGCCACCAGCTCACTGCAATGCATGGAAGAACCCAAACAAGAACACCCCACTCTGGCCCTTCCCCACAAAATTATAAGCAAAAGAAAATGTATATTTAAAGCTTTTAGGTTTCTGAATAGTTTTCTAGGAAATAATAGCATTCCAGAACATTCATACTCCAGCTGTCACCATTCTCATGCCATGCATCATAGAAACGACTCCAATAGTCCAAGCCTAAATTTCTTCCCCTCCCACTTACTGATCCAGAATAAGTGAGGTAGTGATATGCAGAACTTTTCTGTCCCACCAAAATGGTACAAGGCCAAAATTTGAGAACTACTCAACCTATATTAATAGAAACATCACCAATATCTATGTTTGGTTTCTAATTGGTGTTGCAGACTTAATCTCTATGTATATGTGTTTCACCTTAAATTATATATAATCCCAGATAAGAAAAAGGTAAATCAAGCCAATAATACTATAATCACAACATTTTATAGAAATTCCTCCCCTCAAATACGACTTCTTGACTTGTGATCATCTTGCCTCATATCACCAATCTATTATAATGCCTTACAACTTAACAAGGAAATGCATTAAAGATTGCCATGCTTGAGCATCACATGGCTTTGATGAGCCTCTCTGCCATTTCAAGTACTGAATTTTGAACATCAGAACAAACAGAACTACTATAAAAGAAAAACAGCACACTCCTATTCATCTCTTCATATAAGGATAGTTCAAAGTAATGTAGAAAATGAAACAGTGAATTCTACCATACGCATAACAAAAAAAAGGCTCTGAAAGCTACATGATATCCTATCTGTACCCTTCAAAACAGAATTTTATCATGTGGAATCATAACACATTTCCCTTCTGTTAAAGCCGCTCTGTGTAGAAAAGGTTTCATCTTGCCAAGGCTGACACTCCTCCAGAGAAAGCACTGGAAGCATCTTACAAAAATCCACCCCAGTGAACTCAGGACAAGGCATGGCGTAAAAGCTGGGAGATCATTTTGCCAATTGGCCAGCTATTCTTTATAAAGGTTTGAGATTCACGTAGTATGTTGGATAGAACTTGTTCCCACTACTTAAGAAGTCTAGAATGCATTTAGACCAATTCTTCCAATATTTAAAAAGCAAAGACAGTCAGATAGACTTGTTTGTATGAAGCAAAGTTA
The DNA here is from genome assembly GCF_040939455.1 of Microcebus murinus. Lineage (NCBI taxonomy): Eukaryota > Metazoa > Chordata > Mammalia > Primates > Cheirogaleidae > Microcebus > Microcebus murinus. The sequence goes on along the minus strand of NC_134108.1, from coordinate 94,081,298 downwards.
TAAACTAAACTAAAAAAGCAAATTCTCCATGATTACCTTGGCTTACTCCATATAATATGCCACAGAGAAGAATTTACAGCTTTCAAAATCCAATGTCTATAAAGACAGGACGCCTTGAAGGAAAATGGTACCATATTTAAGATAGTGATATCTTTTATTAGTACAGTAAAGTCCTATTTTTATGGAATCGGATGGGTCTGAGGTCATTCCATAAAATTGATTTCCCAGAAAATGGAAATAGGCAATTTACCCTAAGAATTTTATTGAAAAATTATGCTATTCTATTTGAATAATGATGGGAATGTTCTACACGTTTCCTTTATTAATGAATTAAAATACACAAAACACCATAAAATTATATTAGAGGTTCAAAAGTATCACTTAAATCTTCTTTACCAGTCACTTTCATTTTGTAAAATCAGCAGTTCCATTAAAATCGTATTATGTAAAAATGGGTTTTTACTGTAATAATAGTTATTACCTATTTAGCTCCCAAGGATGTTGTGAAAATTAAATAATAAGCCATTGGAAAGCAAATACAAAAAGTCGCTAATACCAGAGGCCAAGAGGGGCAGCCAGATGGAAAAATGAAGGAAAAGAGCACCTGATATTTTACAAATCACAGCTTTCATCTATAATTCCATTATACCCATGCTCTATGCAGTGGTCGTGTGCACTGATGTTATCTCATTTAATCTTCTTAACATTATGATATATTAATTACAGCCCTTTTGTTATAGATAAGGGTCAGAATGGTTGACAACTTGTCCAATGTCACACAGTTGCAAATGTCACGATCCAAATGTACACTCAGGTTTATCCTAGAGACAGCCCATCCTATACCTACTAAATCAGCAGTCCCCAACCTTTTTGGCACCAGGGGCCAGTTTCATGGAAGACAATTTTTCCATGGGTGGGAAGGTGGAGCTCAGGTGGTGATGCAGGGTTCTGGTTTCTTAATAGACCATGGAATGCTACCAGGCCACAGCCAGGGAGTTGGGGACCACAGCCCTAAATGATCACCAGGAAGTCCTTACATCTCATAACTGCCGCTCAAATTCTTACCCCATCCTTCAAAATCCCACTTCAAATGCCTCTTCCCCCATGAAGCCACCTCTCCTCTACTTTGCTGAGACACTTGGATTCCAGACACATTCTGCATTCATTACAGGTACTTGTTGTACTATTATGTATCGTGTGTCTTATTAACCCAGCTAACTCACCAGCTGTTTGAGGTCACAGCTGTATCTTACTTGCCATTGGAGTCCCAGATCATGAGCACCTGGTACTATGCTTTTGAACACAGTGAATGTTTGTTAAATATTTATTAAACTGAATTGGAAAGGGGTGTTAATTTGAATTACAACTATATTTGCTACCAGATGCAAAACAAATGCTTTTATCAAAGTGTCATTGTCTTAGATATTTCTTTGTGAAGTTTCTCTAGTTTTTCCAAGTGAATGTGGTAAGGTTAACTTTCTCAAATAGAGTATCTGGCATATAGTAGGTACTTGATAAGTAGTGATTTTTGTTGGTTTTTTTTTTAAAATCCCAAGTTAAGGTAACAATGTAACAATAAACAGAGAAGTATAAATAAGTATAACATGTTGCCTGATTTGGATGAATCAGAGCATGTAGGGACAGTAAATTAAAAGAACAAAAAGCTACAAAAGACAAAGATACAAGAGTGAGAGCGCTGGAATTAAACTACCTGATTCCCTGTCCTGGCTTCTTTACTTACTAGCAGGGTAAACTTGAGCAAATTACTTAACCTCTCTGTGTTCCAGATTCTACATCTATTAAGAAAAGTTCGGGGGAGGATAATAACAGGATCTATTTACAGAGTACTTGGAAGAATTAAGAATGTTCCTATGAGAAAAATTCTTACAGAACACTTAGCACAGAGAACAGCACACACTGAGTACTCAAATAATAGTTGCTGCTATCATCATCATCATAATTATAAAAATTATTTAGTAATTCTTAGGAATCTTTTCAAAGGATAAAACATTATTTTCTACAGACCTGCAAAATCTTACAGTGGTACTGCATCAAACCTGTCTGACCCCCCAATTTATTTCTGCTATTAAATCATGGATGGCAGCATTGAGTTCATGCACTTCATCCAAGCAAGGCTTACTGAGTAGCTACTTTGCGCCAGACTCAGGTGGGCAAACTGACTTGATTCAAAGAAGGCTGGGAATGAAAGAAACAAGGAGAGCCAGGAAAAGGTGAAGGATTCAGAGAAAGGCAAAACCACAAGCAGAAAGGAGAGGTAGAGTCAACCCAGTCAGAGATCATAGTATCAGGAAACGTTTGCCAAAGAGCAGAAGGGAAAAGTAGCCGGGGAAGCTGCTGCATCAGATGCAAAACTGAATAGCACAAGGGATTCAACTGCTGGCCACTCACAGTGAATCACAGAGAATGGCCATTTGGAGTCAGAAGACAGGTTATTAGAGAAGGGGAAAGGGGCAATGAGCAAAGAGCAAGGATTTCATATTTTATGTATTTCATGTGTTTTTTTACGCACCAGCCTTTTCACATGAAAGCTAAAAATGATGAACAATAACTGTGTATATTTTAAAGATCTAAACTATTCTGATTCTTATAGGAACGCCGAAGGGCTGATTGGAAAGTACCTCATCCATCCAAAGCCTGTGCCCACTTCCTTCCCCTCCACAGCATAGGCGGGTGCTATTTAAGAGCAGCTTCATGGAGAATTCAGACCCATCTTATGATCCTAAGAGCTGACCATGAACAAAGGAATGAAGATGATGGAGAAAGCCAGGGCTCCCAGGAGCCGGGGCATGTGGTGGATACAGTCAACTGCAGTGCCAAGCAAGATGGCCAAGATCGCTCCTCGCTTGGCATAAAAACCCCCAAAGGATACAAAAAGCTTGGCAACCTTCAAAAGCTTCTCTTGCTTCCTGCATGGGGTGGGGGAAAACAGCTTGCTTAGTGGGAAAAGCCATAGCCCAGGGCGAATCCGCTGGCTAGATGCATCAAAGAGAGGGCTGAGACAGAACAGATTTTCCCTTTCCGTATAGGAGTGACTCATGAGCCTGTTTATTCAAAAAGTTACATCCTCCATGGAAGGGAAGTGGATGATGAGGAAGCTGGATGATGATAATAATTCAAGTTTGTATTGGTCAGCCCACTCGTTCCTGCCTTTCACCTCTCTGTGAATGGTGACACAGACATACCGCCAATGGCCAGAAGGTGGCCAGTGTGTTTTGTTTTATTCTTCCTTCATTCTGTCATGTCAATAAAGCAAACAACACAGCTACTTTCTTTTATTTTACGCTTAGTCCTTTTACAAAGGGAACGTGCCTTATTGGTTAGGAACAAAGACTTGGAGTCAGATTGCTTGGGTTCAAATCTTGACTCTGCAAACTGTGTGACACTGAACAAGTTACTTAACCTCCTTGTACCTATGTGTTTCTCTGTCTATAAAAATAGGGATAATAATATTACTTACTTTGTAAGGTTATTATAAGGATTATATTAGTTAGTACCTGGAGAACAGTTCCTGGCACATTGTTAGTTCCCAGGAAATGTTTGACATCATTATTACTATCATTACTTTATGGATGACCAAATGTTCTTCCATTATAGATTTTCTTTTATTTACTATTACCTTAAAAAATCCAAATTAAACCATATATGGACTTAGGTCTTTTGGGGGAAATTGTTCTATGAAATACATTTTCTTCTTAGGCTAAGGAGATTTTCTGGGACTCCAAAAACTTTCTTAAGGAAGAATAATTTTATAAGTATGGGGTGTGCGTTTCTGTATATCTAAGGAATTATATGTTTACTGGGAGGTAGATCTAGATAGACAATGGATGGATGATAAGATTCTGTCTTCTTAATCTATTTTTTCTTTGCAATTTTGAAAAATCATGGCAACAGAAGAGCCTGTCATTTCCCTCAGTTCTATGTATAAAAATTCACAAGGGCAAAAGATAAGGAGGCATTTGTAAGTTGTTCTCTTTCATACCCTCTGTGTCTTTCAAACTTAAGGATACTAGAACCTGTAAATCTGTTCTCTGACACATGGAGAAAATTATTCAGTTAGTGGATTATTTCAGCATGATGATTAATCATCCCACTTTTAATGAAGGTAGGCTGGGCCATTTTTTTCTGGATTTCACTGGGCTGTGAAATGCCTCTCCGACATTAACCCATAAGAGAGAGCTGTAAACATTAAGTGCCTATTTATTTTCATAATCTTGACTGTGTTGTACAAGATAAATGAAACATCACCCCCAATCAGATTTGGCCTTGGTTTAGTCTGTCTGTGATTTATCTCACGGGCGGTTTTTACTCACTGGGTAAAATCAGGACGTCATCCCCAGGGCCTGGAATGGTGTGGTTGTGTCCTCCCCAGCCCTCTTCCACACCCTGCCATGTTTCTGGGAGGGACCATTTTAAAGCTGATCCAGGTGCAGAGGTAGAAACTACAAAATAAAAGAATATAGCAAAGGTAATTATCAAAATCTAAGTCACAATTTTGATAATGTCCAAATTCTATGCTTATTTTAGGATGCTGGTGATATTTTCACCTCCCCAAATAGCTGCCTTTTAATATTTTATAAACTTCTAAAAGAACATTTATCAGCTAAAAAGCAAGTAATTGGTCCATTCTTACTTAGATTACCTACACTTCTGGAAAAAACACATTGCACTCTTGTTACTAAACATTTCTGTTTCACCTTATTATAAATATTACATATGCTTATCATGAAATATTTTGTAAATGCAAATAAATATAAAAAAAAGTAATTACCTATAATCTTACCACTTTTCAATAATTGCCATTAACCTTTTATTTGTGTTTTCTTCCAGAATTTCTCAGTATTTTTACATGATTGAGATGATATCATATCAAGTTCTTATTTCAGGTCTTATTTTGCTTAACTTAGCCATTTTTCCTATGCATTTTGTAATATCATTAAAACTTATAAACATTGTTTTAGTGGCTGCATATCACATAAAAATCCACAATTCACTTAGTCTATAATGTCTGGGACGTAGGCTCTTTCCACTTTCTGTTTAGTTGTAAATAATGTGGTGTTAATTATCTCTATGCAAATCTACCAATAATCCTGATTATTTTCTTCAAATAGATTCCTCAATGGGATGACTGAGTCAAAGGGCATGATCTTCCCACAGCTCTTAATGAATATTAAAGTCATGGTAATAATCTCGAGACTTCTCAGGGCAGTAGCTTACTCACAGATCATGCATTCCAACTGGTTTTTATTGGAATTTATGATCAAATGGCATTTTCTTTTCAACCATTCTACTGGTATCTTCATCAGGGAATTGAAACCTGAATCTTGTAATTTCCAGTGGGGACCATTGAGTAGCACACCATGCCTAACACCACACTAAACTATATCCACTTGTTCTCTTCTGGGATGTGATCACTGGTGCAGAGTCCAAAGGGCAGAGAGATTGCCTCAAAAGGGTAGGATGAAAAGGTCCCTCTTTTGATGGGAGAGTGGGGATCTATCTCATCCATCACTTGCTAATTTCACAAGCATGACTTGTGAGCACCTCCTTTATTAGAACTGCCTAAAAGAGTAGGGCTACAAAAAGGAATAAAATGCCACTCATGCCACCAAGAAGCCAATAGTGTCATGTCAGTGAATATTGGGAGGATAAAAAAAAAAAAAAACCATACACAGGCACTGAGGGGAGTTCTCTTTGATGGCACCTGACCCAGAAAGGAAGCAAGACCTTGCTGGGAGAAGCTTCCAGAAAGTGGTAGTCTCTGAGTTGCATTTTAAATGCCTAGAAGTAATACAAGTAAAGAGGAGGTTGGAATGAGGGTATGGCAAGGGGCTTGCACTACAGACAAAGGATGACTATGAGCAGAGACAAAAAATGGGAGATCAAGTTGAGGAACAATAAGAAGTTTGGTGTTGCCGAACCACAGAGCCAGAAGATGGTAAATGACAAGGCTGGAGAACTTACCCGAGGCCAGTGTGTGAAGGGTAAGAAAGGTGCAGGGGCTAAGGATTTCCATCCCATTAAGACAGAAGTTGATGAATTCGGTTTGGGCCATATAGCATTTAGGGTATCTCTGAGGTCTCCAGGTGGAGACAGAGAGCAAGCAGTGGATGAATATCAGTCTGGAGGATGGAAAAGAGCTCTGAGCTGGAGACATGGATTTTGGCGACATCTCCCTAGAGGTTGCGTTTGGAACTCTGAGGATGGTTGTAATAGCTCCAGGGGATTACAAGGTGAAAAGAGAAAATGCCTGATGTCAGAACCATGGGAAACACTCCATTATTTTTTCTGCCAGACCCAATTCCTCAGTAGTCATGGTTTAATGAGAGCCCCAGGACAATTTAAGAGTATATAGATTGTGGTCAAGGAGAAATCTTCGGTAATTTAATTAGCACAAAATATAACACACACTATGGGAATATGGATGTTTTTGAACAAGTCTCACTGAAAAAGAGACTTTATAAATCTTTTATAAACACCAACACTATAATAGCTTTCCGAGTTTTCTCCCAATCTTGCCTCCTTTCTAACATTTTATTTTAAATATTCAGGTGGGCATAGGGTAGGGGCTTTTGTTGGGGTGGCCCTTAACTAGTACCACCAACATCCAGACAGGATGTTTCTAATGCCTCATTTCTAGTTGTGTTGCAAACAGGCAATGGCTAAGTCCTTTTAAACCCCTTGCCACACCTCAGAAACCTGTAGTTACTTCAATTTTGTGTCACAGATGACACAAACAAACATCCTTCACTTTTATCACCTTCACTCTTACTTACAGGAGCGTAGAAACTGTCTTTAATTGAACAAATTAGACCTTAAGGTAGCTAGCTATTCTAGTGAAGGGATGCTCTTATGCACAAATTTGATCATTATATACTATTCTGCCTTGAGATAAGAATACCTAAGGGGGAAGGAAACATGTTTCAGTCTCCTGTTAGAGCTATTATATTTCTATACAGTTAATATCAGGCTTTTATGCAAGTATTATTGACAATGAAATTTGGGGAGAGAAAAAGAAGCCTACAAAAGTTAAAGAAGTCAGAGATATATAGGGAGAGTAAGAAGAGAGGAATGTCTTGGAATTCTAATAAATTTCCAGAGGGCATAAGTGATCTTATTAATAGGAGAGTTCTGGCAAGAGAGGGAACTAGAAGGGACTATTGAATTTGGCAATAAGAACATGGGAAATTAAGATGAGAGTGGATCCGGTAGAGTGGCTAAGGTGAAAACTACATACGGTGGATTGATAATGCATAGGAGGTGAGGAAGGGAAGATGTTGAGTCAGATCATCCAAAAAACTTATTGAGGAATGGACAGCTTACAGATTTGATATCCTTTGATCTGTCTTCTGAATCTTTAGGTAAATTAGACTTATTCTGAAACCAGAGCCCATGAATTTTGGTCTGGACCAACATTTGTGACGAAGCTCACCCCACTTCCCTGTACAAATCTGCCATTTGACAGCAGCCAAAATTTGAAGTGGCCTCTAACTTGGTACAGGAGCCCGATATTGCCCTCTACACCTTTACTCTTCGCCCACCTCAGCCTTTTCTGGCTGTGCATTAGGAGAAGGCCAGTTTTTTGAGAAGTCTGCAGGAGAGATATCAGCTAAAGGAGGAGTCTGTATTCACATTTTGTTTTGTTTTGTTTTTAATGGGGAGGCACTGAACAGAGAAACCCAGTAAAGAAGAAAGGGTTAACTGCATGAGACCTAGAGTTGTTCACTGATGGGGTAAAGTTCAGAAGATGCTGGAAGGGATGGGCTGACTTTAAACAAGACAAGGGCTGCCTGCTTCTCGGAGGCCAGAAGAAAGGACATAAACTTAGGTCCGTGGGAAGATTCAGGAAGAGAACACCTGCTGATCTGGCTGTTCTCATATGACTGTGGACAATATTTGTAATTAGCCCCCGCTGAAAAGACAACACGGTTGAGTTGCTGGCTCTTCAGAAATATTTTTATCTTCCCCAAAGTTAAAAGAGGAATTGTTTCACCCGTTCTCCCTTCTCCTGTCTTTTATAAAGTGCCATGAACATTGAGAGGAAACCAATAAAGTCACAATGCTGGAAGAGCATAAAATGCCTGCTCCAGCGTCTTCATAATCCTGGATACCACCTTGATCCAAATTAGCATAAATTCTCACCCCAAACCCAATGCAACAACCTATACCACAACCACCTCCTCTGCCTCCTCCCAACATTGGTGCACTTCTACCCTAATTTCTGCTGCCTCTGAAGTTTCCTGTCTATATTGTCCCCACAATGACCAGCACAATCTTATATATGCAATAAATAGGCCCTCAGTTAACTGAGTGGACTGAGAGGCTGTCTGCAGCAGCATATCAACATGTTTTATCTGTGCTACATCCTCACATTGAATCTTTGAATGGGTTAACACACAAATAGAATTCCATTAATCGTTTCATTCTTGTTCTGGCAAAGACTCTTTGATATTGCAATAATTTTTGCTGCTTTCCATAGAGCTCTTCATTAAACAAAATACACTCCCATGTTTAAATTTTGGCAGTAGCACATATAGGCCATACCATGGGCATCAGGCAATGTCTTGGAATCATACTTGCAATTTCTTCCTGATCAATGATGTTGTATTAATTCTGTAACTCCTTGTGTTTTGGGATAATTTTCTGTCCCAAACCATATAAGCTAGGAAAACTCGTTATAGATTTTAATACACTCACAAATTAATACATGCCCACAAAGCTAATTTAAGCATGCTAGAGGCCACATGGTACAGCAGAAAGAACACTGGATTGAGTTGGGACACTTGAGTTCTTATCTCAACCACTGACTAATGATGTAACTACTGATAATGACTGATCTGACTATGTTTAATCTCTAGCCTTCCACGTCCCCACTGGTAAAATGCCCGTTTGTAAAATGAAGATAACTTGTAGGTTCTTTCCTTTGTTAAAATTCTACAACTCCATGAAGTATTAGCTTTTCATTTACTCAGCAGATTGCAATTGACAGGCCAAGTGAAACATCTCCCCGTTAAATTGACCCCTTCTGAAAAGCGCTGGATGCCGGTCACCATACAGTTCTTCCAAAAAGCAGAAATCTTCATGCTCAGCGCTGAGCGACATGCCACCCTGACTACAGCAGGTGGAACCAGGCATGGCCACTCAGGTTTAGTCCCGTATCCTCAGGGAGGGCCTGGCATAAGAACTTCCCTGGCAGGTATGTGCTCTGCCAAACAGGGACTAACCCAACCAATCAAATCTCTTTTGGGAGAATTTGAACACATAACTTTCAGAAAGGAAAGAATTATAATTTTCCTTGGTAATGGTCATTTTAAAGAAAACTAATTGATTATTTAGTCATTGGATTGACATTCCCAAGGGACCTAAGACCCAAAACCATTCTATCTTGCTCATCAGGGTGTCCACCACACGTCACATGAGAGGCATTCAACAAAGTGTTTTGAGCCACCTAAAGGAAAAGAGAGATTCAAGACAGGGGACATGAAGAACAAAATTCTACGGCAGCTCACACACCATTATGAAAACAATCTTGAATCACATTCTTCCCAGTCCAACAAGCATGGAGTAGTAACCACCAGTATTTCTAATTTGTAGATTTAGTGCAGCACTCTTATCTCCTTTATTTATTAATTTAAATGAAGGAATTAGATCATTTTCTGATTTGCATGGGCTCTGCTCTGACAGAACACAAAAATGCCACTGAAAATCAAAGGAAAACTCTGCCTTTGAAAAGATTTATTCCCTCCTGCAAATGTATAGCTAAATCGACTCAGGATAAACAAAAACAAACAATGTAATACACTAGGAGGTGCTTATGAGACAGTTAGTCTTTGAGAATTTGGCTTTTTTGAGTTAGATTTCACAGAACCATCTGACTTTGGGTGAGGGTTTGTTTACCCAGATTTCCTGAAATTACCAGGAACAATTAAAGTTTTTAGAGATACCCTGAATTTTTCTTTCCATTTGGAGGGGGCCTAATGGCCCATCTGCAGAGCTGGAGTCCTGCATGCACATATGGTCCATAATTTATAAAATGTGCTTATTTACATGTTTCAATTCTTACTTTCCATTGTTTTGAAAAATAAATGCATCCTTATATCTTTCTTTGACATGCAGATACATATTTAGTTGCAGAGGCAACACAATAGAGAGTTTTCAAGCATAAAAGCATTAGGACAGATACCTGCGTGTTCATTGACAATATTCCAAGGAGGAGTTTGTAGGACTACAGGAGGACATTCTGCTGTACTGGGAATTTTTATTTAGTGTTTTAATACTTACCTGAAATAGTTGGAGACACACCTTCCGTCACTTGGAGAATTACTTGAACTTGGCCTTCACCTGAAACTGAATACAAAATGCCACAACGTGGGTATGCAGCAAAGATCATCTTCATTATAAAGATATTCGCAAGTAAAAAAAAAAAATGAATTCATGCTAAATTCTCCCTGACCTAACTAAATTTTCAAAATAAAAAAAAAAAATGAAGTCCTTGTTAGTTAATCTAACAATTGATTTCCAACATTTGATTTTGATTGCTTTTATTTGATTAAACTTAATTGTAGCGAGGTCTCCAAGAGAATTGGCACACAAAATGATTAAGAAAAATAAAACAAGAAAACCTTTAGCCATATGTTCTTTGGAGGCCAATGGTGTCCAGCAGGGCATACCTCATATCCTGTTTCCTCTCTATCATTTTGTAGGCTCAGCTTTTAGAATTCATGTGTTTTTCACCAATAGAGTTCAGATCATCCATGAAATGTATTTGCTTTACCTTTATCCAAACAAATTGTCCTTTTAATGAAGGCTTTTCCCCACCCCCCATTCTCTTCTCATCTTCCAAACCAACTGAGCACATTTAAAAGGCCTGGGGTTCATTAATTTTAAGTGTTCAATAAATTAGTGGAAATAATCAAAAGGCCTGATTCTTTCTGATAATGACAATTTGATGTCAGTATAAACCAGTAGATTAAGCTGGGAACATATGCTCCTTTGCCAAGAGAGGCTGCTATAATTAAATAGTGAATGCATCTACAAGGTGCTCTCACGCCTGATTAATTAGTAATCAGGTGCGCGAACTCCATTTTTCGGTCACACCTTGTCTCTTATTGGTTAATTACCTTTCTGCCTTATCATATGCAACGTGAGCCAGCACCTCCTACCACTGGACGACCCAATGCTATTGAAGGCTGCAGCCTCAGGGCCTCAGCCAAACTCCTGCTCTCCACTTTTGTTTTCCTGGGACCCTAAAACCTTTCCTCCATCACAGATGAAATAGACCGAGGATCATTCTTTCTAATTACAAAACATAAGCTTCAGAACATTACCAAGAAAATGATCCCCAAAGAGATCCATGATGAGACCTCTCCAACTCTTCTATTCTTATGTGGGTCATTTCTTATTTAAAATATATTTCAATTATGAAAAGCATGAGTCTGTGGCTTTCTCCTTACACTGTCACATCTTGAGACCAGGTACAATGGCAACATGCTCTTGACATGGTCTGCTTTTATCACCACTTCCAAAACTTTTCTTAAATTGTTCCTTTATCCTATAGCTTATTCCACTCATCCTTCTAACTTAATAATGAAGCCACCAGTCTCATTCCTTTTCTTTATATAAGGTGCAACTCATCCACTTCTGTTCACATCAATCTATGCATTCTGTAAAGTTGAAAAGCACTGCTAAGTCCATACTGTGGTATTTATCCCAAACTTGTTCTCAATTTAGTAAAGATTTTGTTGTCAATTTAGTAAATATTTATTGAGCATCAACTATTAATTTAGTATTCCCTTGATAGTCAATGTTGTCTTCAAATTTTCAAGGGAGGGACTTTTCTCATATACCTTATGACACCAGGTATTGCTAGAAATGTACAGACTTCATTTTCAGGGACCAGTTTAGAAATCTTAAGTTGACAATGCTCTACTCTAGGTACCTAGTACTTAACTGGCAATTTACACATTCTGCCATTCTCTTAGAGTTAGAAAATAACCCCCTTCAAGGAACCAAAAGGCAAAATAATTTGAAAAGTTAGGCTTCCATGGAAAGAAAAGGAAGAGAGAATATGGAGAAGATGGCTTATGCAACCTAGTAAAAGCCTGTTATAATAGAATGCCCTTCTACAGGACAAAGGAATTAAATGGTGCAATAGAATCAAACTCTAAGAAAGGTTAACTTAGAAAAAATGCCAGGAAACATTTGGACAGGGAAATCAGTTCATTTAAAGACGTTACAAAAATCATCCCTATGGTTTCCAAGTTGTGTGTAGATTTCAGTACATCTGTGCCTTCTTCTTTAAGACAGAGCCACTGAGGTAAGAAAAGTAGTAATAGTTACAAGTCAAGAGTCTTTTTCAAAGACACTCCAGTCATTTTACGATGATTCAATTAACCCAAAATAGGAATAATTTATAGCTATAAGAGGAATGATTGGGAGGGAGGAAGAATGGAAAAAATTATTTTTCCCCCACTGGATAAATGAGAAAAATTTGAAGTAGAGGGAAAACATTCACTGTGTCCAAAATCCTTTAAGTGAAAAGAGATACCATAAGTATAAATGCATTGCAGTTACCATTGTGATGATTATCCCTAAGACTGAAAAGACCTACCTTCAACCTATCTGCCTCTCATGAGAGGCTGTTCCACTCGCCCTTTCATTCCATTCACCCCTTACTCAGGAACTGTTCTCGGCAAACCAAGGCTTTCTGCCTCAGTGCTCTGTTGTGTCTGTAGCTCTTTCCACAATAGTACACTGATGGCCTCTGGACAGAGTGGCCACTGATTTCCTTGAGCATCTCCACATGTACAAATGACCTCCACCCCCAGAAGAACCCCTTCCCAAAAGAGACATTGGAAAACTAAACAGTATATTGAAAATCTATTGCTCGCTTTATTAAAGTTGAGCATGTGAATGCCATTCAGAGAAGATACATAGTTTCAGTACCAGAGGAGACAGAGAAAAGTTCACAAAAGTACAATGTACAAAGAGTCTGGTTTCTAATATCACCTCTGCATGTCCCCCTGGTGGCTGGTTCTGAGCATGTGGGTAAGGGTCAGGGGGCTATTTCTTCCCAAACATCATTTCTAGGTCATGAAACACAACAGAGATGGTGGAAAGAATGTGGGTGTGCTACAGCCCAACAGCCTGGATCTGAATCTTAACTCTTCTAGTTCCTACATATGGGTAACTCATGAGTTATTCACCATTTCTGCACCTCATTCACTTCATCCAAAAATGGGAATAATCATACCATCTATCTCATTAGGTATTATTGAGAAGAAAAGATAGGATAATCCAGCACAGTGCCTGCCACACAATGAATAATAAATGTTAGCCATTAGCAATACTGTCATTACAGCGTGATCATTATTCTAGGCGCCAGTTAACAAAGCTCAAAAAAATATACTTTTATTCTCTTTACTCTTTTTACAGCTGCACCTAATCAGGGTGAGCTGTCGTATTACAGAGCTGTAAGCAACTTAACCAGATCTGCTAAAGTTTGTTAAGTGTTTTGACTCTATCAAAGACTGGAAATGTGAAGTGTCATTTCCAATTTGAATAAATACAAAGAGGGATGAAAATCATTTGAGAATGAAGATATTGACTTGGGAAGAGTTTAAAAGCCTTCCACAAGCTGTGATATTGTACATATGTTTTCTCAGTGCTTGTGATTTCTGATTTTGTATTTGTAATACGAGCATGGCTAATCTTCCTTGTTTATAAACAGAGCCCCATCGCGGTTGATCCTTCCCAGATTGTAAGGAGATCTGATCCTCAAAAAGAAAAAAAAAAAAAAAACTTCTTTGGGTCAATTATTGCCAAGTTATTCTGATGAGTGCTATATGATCCAAGCTTGCTATAAACACAGACATCTAAGAGGAAGAGAAAAATGTGCTAAGAAAATGATTCCTGGTAAGAGGAAAGCGAATTGCTAAACTAGATGTGATACTAGCACCTACCAAAGTAATGGGTTGTGCCTGATAAATTGTGTCCTCACTAGGGCACTAAGGAAGAGAAAAATTAATTTATTCTCTCCCTAAGGAAGTCTAATTACGCTCTCTTAAAATTTTAGAGGGAGAAATAAGTACCTAACTATTTTTAAAGGGAGGGAAAAAAACCACATGGCATCTTAGTAGATTTTAGACTCCTTCCCTATTTCACTCTTCCATTCACATTCTCGTTCTCACTTTGTCATTTCAATTTACGCACATATTAGAACCTCTCATTCAGGCCACATTTATCTAGTGTGAGTCAGCCACTGACTACCCAAGGAGAGAACAGAAAGCAGCAACTATAACTGGTGCCTGAGAATTTCATGTCACCCTACCCTGACTCGTGGCTTCCCTTTCTGTCTCTGTCTGCTCTGGACCCAGACTCCAGCTTTGTCTTCCTGAGCCAGCTGTGAGATCTGGTCTCTCTGCAGTTTCACCTTAGCTCACCCTGTCTGCTACCCCCACATCTTCTCCACATACCCGCATATGCCTGCCGTTTCTCCTGTCCTGCTCGGTCAACTTGACTCCATTCCCCATAAGTGACATCTTCTGCTCAGCCACAGAGAAGGCTTCCTTGTCAACTGGTCCCTGGGCGGCTGAAGCCTGATTCACAGGACCATGCTCCTGTCTGATTCCAGCCTCACAGACACCACCATGGAAGCCACCTTGGCCCTCATAACACATGATCTTCCAAAGTCCTTCATGGAAATATTCTATGAACATCCTATGACCACCTTGGACTTTTTTTTATTATCCCAGTCACATGCATTCATGGAACAGTGTAATTGTTTTAAGCATCAAAGAACTTGATCAAGATGCGGACAGCTATATCTACATTAGCCATAGTCATGAGAACTAGCTCAATTAGCCCTTCTTAATTAACCCAGAGAACAATAACAATTGTTATTCTGACTCAGAGCAATGTGTGCCACACTTCTGCAGAAGTACCTGTCATTTCCTGGGCCCTGCCACAGACCTGCAGAGCCAGCACCTCCAGGGAGGGTCCCGGAAACAAACATTCCAGTGGTTTGCCCATGCGGCAAGTTTTAAAAACCCTGATTTAAAGAATTACACAACTTCTCTTATACTATACTCTCAAAAACGTGGTTTGTTCTCAGGAGCAGGTGTTCTTAAGAAAGTGAACACAGAGACCCAGATGGAAAAGATCCTCGTGTTCACAGTTCTTACTTCTTACCAATTACACCAAAAACTTGCACACTGCATCATATTCCCAAAATATAAAATGTGCAGGGAGAATTTCAGTGGCATGAAAAGTTTCATTTTACTGGCTATGAATTGTAATATATTCTAGGAAAAAAAACAACTAATCTATGAAACCATGAATGTATGGATATTATTGCTTAAGTAGAGGTTAGGTTTTAAAAATAAGACAGTATAGGAATAGACTTCATAAAAATATTAAGTAAATAATAGCACAAGAGGCATAAGGATGTGACAAAATTATGAAAATGGCACTAAAATATCTCAAGTTTGTGAAGCACAGGGTATACTAATAAGTATAGGTTTTTCTTGTAAATACAAGAAAACAAGTTGGTTTACAATGGTAAATATATAAGCTTAGATTTTAAAATAAAAAAGAGGGAGAGAGGGGGTAATAAACTAGAAAAAAAGCACTTAATCTAGAGTCAGAAAAGCTGATTTTTAATACTGGTTGCACCATCTATGACCCGCAAGAACTAAGGTTAGCCACTCAGCACTGCTAAGAATTAGCTCCCCAACCTATGCGATTCCTAAAAATAACATATTTGATTATGACTTCTTTTTAAGTTTCCTTCACCTCTTTCCTTCCTTCGTCCCTTCCTTCCTTCTTTCCCTCACTCTTTCTTTCCTTTTTTTCCTTCCCTTCTTTCCTTTTCCTTTTGGAGAAGTTGTTTCTAACCAAGAGGCAAAATCCCTTTTCCCATTCCCAGTTTCTGTTCCATTATCTACATTTTTGCCATAAAGGTTAGTGCATTTTCCTCAAGTCAGTCCTCTACATCTCCTGTAAAAATCCTTGGGGATCTTTGGGGAATGAGTTTTCTATAAGAATGTAAATTAATTTATTAACTAGAATGCTATAGATTGCCTTAGAGGGCCTCAGCATGGAAATGGCTGCAGAGTTGCAAAATGATTACGATTCTGCTCTGCCTCCAAAATCCTCCCCAGGAGCTCTGGGGAGCCTGCTGAGTTCTCTCTCCTCCTTCCATCCTTCTCTGGGAATCGCATAAAGTCTTCTAGAACAGCGGAGGAGCCTAAGCATGTAGGATCAGAAGCCCAGCCTCAAACTCAGAAAAGCATTCCTTATTTTCAGGATCCCACCAATGAACAGCATCTTTTCAGACCCATCTGCCTGACGGGACGTTGAGCTCTTCAAGGCAACTTGGTGCACACAATAAAGTCCATCTGTCTCTCCATCCTCAGTCCTCTTGCCCTCGTGGACCATGGCCCTGGCTGCTCTCCAAACAGCCTGCCTTTATTATTTGGGGAGGGGGAACACGTTCGGACACACGTGTTGGCCAGCCTGGCTAGGTGTGGCTTTTTCCGGTCAGATCAGAAGAAGGTGGTGCGGCAGGAGTCTCTGAGCCTCGCAGGTGGACCTTCTCAGCTGCCACCTCACACAATGTCTCAGCTCGGCTGCATTTCTGCCGCACCAGTGGGGGCTGTGTGAACTCAGGAGGGCAACTGTGAATGGCGCAGCATCTGATATGAATTTATCACCGGCTGCTGGGTCGGGGGGAGAGCGGTTAGGGCAGGGGAAGGGGCTGTGAGTGTTTAATGCACCCTGCCACAACCCAACAGTTTGCCCTAAAAGAGCCTTTTACCGATATAAAGGGACGGGGTCAAAAGTAAGTTGACCCCTGACAGAATGTACAATTATTAGAAGGAGGCTGTGTACGAGCAGCTGCTGGAACCCCACTGGCTCCGCGTCGGGGCTTCCAAGAGTCAGAATATGAATAATCAACTCAAGATTGTTTTCTCCACCCCCTTGTCCCTCCCCCCCCCCCCAGCTACCTCCCCTCAACCTCCCCCTCCTGTTTTGGGCAAGTCCTATTCTGTTTCTACAGGAAGAAGCATGGCCCTCCCTAGCAGCTGCAATAATTGTGTTCCCATTGTGATGAGGACCTCCTCCTGGCCACCCCCCTACAAGTGGCCATTGTGAGTGGAGAGCCGGTGATTACACGCTCCCCCTGGTGCTCTGGGGGACCCAGCTGCCTAAGTGCTGACACACGAGCATGCGGAGGGCCGGGGAGGGGGCTGGTGGAGGTGGGGGCAAGAGGTGGGGGAGCCCACGTCTGTGAGATGGGACTGCGACATACCAGACCCTTTGCATAAGTCAAGCCCAGAACAAATGAGGCTTTATCGGGCCCCAGTGATGAGGGGTCTCATCTCCCTTTGAAGTGGAGCTGAGCATGGGCCTAGCAGCTTTTCCTGCTTTGGACCAAGCAAACATCCTCCTTTTGATATGCTACATGCTCATTATCTCTGCCCCATTTAATGATTTTTGATTGAAGGGTGGCGGCTGGGATGCTGAGAGGATCGTTAGAGAGGCTCCACGCAGCCAAGCCCATAAGAAAGGCTCTCCTTGTGCCTGGGCCTAAATTCGGAATTTCTTAACAGTGTGCCGCTTGTTCTTAGAGGCAGATAAGGGCTGAGCGTGAAATTCTTAATTAAGCAATAAATAGAGAGTGGGGTGTCAGCAGATGTAGCCAGTAGCCATGGCAACGGGAATCACATGGGCAAGAGAGCCGAGACTCCATGTAGGCCTCGGGCCTGGGCCTGACTGACAGCTGAAGAATCCTACAAAGCTTGTAAACCAGATTAATTAGCTGACTAATTATTTCATAGCGTTAATGTAACTAAAAAATAAAAATAGTTCACCATGAACTGAAACATCCCTGGAAAAAACAGCAGGGAAAGAGGCAGTGGGAAACTCGCTCTGCAAAGCAGAGACAGAAGCAGCCAGTGAATCAAATCGCAGGAACGGAATACAG
This sequence comes from Microcebus murinus, assembly GCF_040939455.1. Taxonomy (NCBI): domain Eukaryota; kingdom Metazoa; phylum Chordata; class Mammalia; order Primates; family Cheirogaleidae; genus Microcebus; species Microcebus murinus. Next base: position 94,063,294 of record NC_134108.1, on the reverse strand, counting down.
GCTTGCTAGGTTTTTTTTTTCCTCCCGACTTTGCAAGTATAAAACAACACTTGTCCTACAGCCATACTCATTCCCAAGCATGGCACTGAAGTCAAAGTTGGGAATGGCCATTCGTAATAGTTTATCACATCAAACATTGTTCCTAACACAAACTACAGCACACAAGTCCTTTACCTGTGGTCTGTTTTGTAAGTAACTCCTTGAGCAAAATTCTCAGGGGGCTTTAGAAAGGCAACCTGAACCAATCTCCCTAAAAGATATTTTTCAATGAGCAGCATTATCTTACTCTGTGGGTAACAATTGCTAAAGCGGTACTGGATTTCAATCATGGGAACAATATTTCACCTGTGTCATATTATTGTGGATCTCAGTTATCTCTAAGAATCTAGTAAAAGAAGGTAGAAGGAGACCCTTTCAGAAAGGTTATGACACATACACTGAATTCAAGACATATTATATTGTTAATTTTCTGTGCAGAAAGGAAAATTCTAGTGAAATAGTCTATTGAAAAATTTTTTTAGTAAAGTAATACGGCATGCTAAATCACACTTTAATATGTTTGGGTATTTTGGACCACAATTTCAAGAGACAAGTAAATATTCTTAACCTGATTGTATAAAGGAAGCCACTGAGGCATGGAGCAATTATAACGCCATGCCCCAGGTAAAACAGCCAGCCAGCCACTGATTAAAACCCTAAGCCCCAAGCTCTAGCCATGAGCTTTCAAAAAGAAAACCTGCACTCCATAAAGATGTTTGCTGAACGAAGACAAAACTTGTCTTGGTGGAGAAGAAAAATGCAAGGGTCAAAACATATTATATACGTGTAGGATTTTTTTCTTTGTCACTGGAGATCGGTGAGAAGTTTGCTCCCCCAACATTCCCTAGCACCCGCTCCCCTCCACCCACCCTTTTTGGTCACAGTGATCCATGATTATTTAGTGGGCAGCACACTCTAGTGGAGAGACCCACAGCCAGGAGCCAGAATGCCTGGGTTCTGGTCTTTTCCATTCCTCAGCTGGGGCTAAGATGAGTCATGTATCTTCAATCACACACGAAGCAGCCAAATGGAGGAAATGAAGATAATTGTGATTTTTTAAGAACTTCCTATCCTGGGGGATGTGGTAAGGTTGCAAACAAACAAGACAAAAGATGGTCCACTTAGAAGTGGTCAACCAGTGAAGGAAAGGCAGCCAATTGCCAGTGAAGCAGCGCTCGGAATGAAATGCCAGCCAAGGAAAGGAGCCGCGCCCCCCTGCAAACCTGACCTGGAAGTCTGCGGACCTGAAAGAGGTCAAGCAGCTTCCCTACAGTAAAATGAAACTTCCATTTACACAGCTCTCCCCATGTTTTTTCATCCCGGGAATATGCCAACATAAACTATGAGGTCTTGACATATATTTTATGTAAATTATCCCAGCATGGTCCTATATACAGTCAAGTGGTCTAAAAAAAAAAAAAAAAAAAAAAGTTGAAAGTAACAATCTAATCAATATGTAAAGTGCATGGAACACAACAGGAACCCTACAGACTGGGGTCTTAATGGGGTGCCAGTTACCACGACTACCTCACTGCCATCATGGCATTGGGAGATGAAGGCAGGTCTACAGAAAACATGGTAGTCTAATCACCACCTTCCTATAGATCTTGTAAACTTTACAGAGAGGATATCCAAAATTATAACCAAATCTGCATGACCTAGCGTGGCAGCATGGGTCACCACCATGGAGGAGCATCACAAGCCTCAGGACTTCCTGAGTCCTCATCTCCTCACTGTGTCAGCCCAGGAATGGGAACAGAAGTGCTTCTAGCCACTTGTCTACCCCATACACTCCGAGGATAAAGGAGGCACCAATGTCCGTAAAAGCTGCTACTGGGAATTGTCTTCAAGGAGCAAGGGTCTCCGAGTTTGTTACACATTCGACAAACCCTCTGTGACTCCCTGGTATTTCTTCCCCCAACTCATATTTGAAGGTAGAGATAGTAGGATATTTTGGTACAGAGAATTTTTAAAAATTAATAAAGGCAATCTATCTCATAAAATGTTTTATATTGAAATTCATCTACATCATATACATGTACACATGCACATACAGATGTGCAAATCTACACATAAGTATAGATGCCCACACACACAGCTACTTACACAAATGTGCATATACTGTATGCAGTATACTTACATAGATGTGCATATACTGCATATAATGTGCATATATATATATACATACAGTTATATATATATAGTACCATAGTATAACTTGCTATTAATTGAATTACTAGTGCTAGCAAAGAGGAAGAAAATCTATAGCTGCATGAGTTGATTTTTTTTTCTTTGTGCCATACATTTTTTATTACATTTGGTTTATGTGGATATTAAAATTAGCTTACAGTTCATGAACAAAATCTGACCAATGGACAAGACAGGATCTTCAGAAACATGCCAAGCAATAGCAAGAGAACAATTCAAATTAAAATTTTGTTCCAGAATACATGTCAAGGGAATAGCTATAAAGTGAATGGCAACTGCTTGCTCTTACTATGGCTGTATTCAGCTCTAGTGGTAAAACAATCTCAGGGATCTCTGTCCATCCTGAGTTTTTATAGTTTTAGGTTACATTTATGGGTGGATCCAATAAGAAATAAAATTTGAATGGTGCAAATAAATTCAGTGCAAATAAAATATATAATTCATTTGGTAAAGACTTAAAAATATACCAGGGAAGAACCAGACTCTACTCTCTGAAACTATCAAAATGTCACAGTTCATGGCTCACCTGTAGATCAGACTGAGTTGACATACAGTTAGACACAAGTGAGAGAGAGAGAGACAAGGAACTCAGAACCATTGCCCAGCCCTCTAAGTCCTCAGGGCCATGTTTTGTTTGTGGCAGGGGCTGGGACTTGCTATACTGATAAGGTCCCCTGAATCTGACCAGTATCTATTGAGAGCAATTTATAATAAAATTGTCTTTCTAGATACCCACTTTGCCAAATTCCATTCTCTGTACGCACCATTGTAAGAAGTGGTCTCCCAGTGAGCTGAGGTTAGTACAGGTGGACACCATGGAGCTCAGAGTGACCACAGACAGAGTGATCTTTTCCATTCCCTGTGCTCAGTGTGACAGGGTATGGAAAAGGAATACAAGGTAAGCTCCAGGGGGTCAAAAGAAAAGAAATGGATGGTCCTGACTCTCACACTGCGATTCTGTAAAACATGCACAGTAAGAAGGTCCTCTGTTACTCTGCAATTGTGTAAGGGTTCCTGGTCCTATAAAATGATGTTCTTAGGTCCTTTGTCCTTACATTAATCTTGACACAAAATAGACAGAGCCAACCCCTCAGCCCTCAGATCAGCCGTCCATATTACCCCTTTTTCCAGACCTCTGGTTCCCTTCCAAGGTTTCCCTTCTCACCTCCCACACAAACTTCAGTCTCAATTCAGCCGCTGTCTGTATCTGTCACACCTAGTACACTCTGCTGTCTGTCCCTTATATCTGTGGCCATAATCAGCCATCTGTCTTTACATGTGCAATTGTTCACTACAAATACAACACTACAAAATGAATTAAAAATATTAATAGCCACTAGTGTTTACTAAGCACTTGCTGTGGGTTAAGCATCAAGAGTTCTGCATGTTGTCCTTTATTGAATTTCCTGTCTTTTGAGGAAGGCCCTCTGGTTCTCCAGCTCTCTGCAGGAGAAGGCTGAGACTCAGAGAGGAAGAGCAACTGCTCCGTGTGCTCTTACTGGTGGGTGCTGCCGCTGGGCTCCAAGCCCAGGCAGTCTGACTGCAGAGCACACTCACTTACCCATAGCACACAGCGGTCCCCTTCAGTCCCTAGCACTTCCCAGCACAAGTGCCTGGAATTCAAGAGCAAATGGTGTCCAGGCATGGTGGCTCACGCCTGTAATCCTAGCACTCTGGGAGGCCGAGGCGGGAGGATCGCTCAAGGTCAGGAGTTCCAAACCAGCCTGAGCAAGAGCGAGACCCCGTTTCTACTAAAAACAGAAAGAAATTAATTGGCCAACTAAAATATATATATACAAAAAATTAGCTAGGCATGGTGGCACATGCCTGTAGTCCAAGCTACTCAGGAGGCTGAGGCAGGAGGATCGCCTGAGCCCAGGAGTTTGAGGTTGCTGTGAGGTAGGCTGATGCCATGGCACTCTAGCCAGGGCAACAGAGTGAGACTCTGTCTCAAAAACAAACAAAAAAAACCCCCAGCAAATGGTGGTTTCTGATTATGTGCCCTCAAAACAGCGGTCCCATTGGATACTTACCCAGATAGGTGAGTTGCCTCAACTGGTGATCGAAGAACCAGTCACAGCCTTGGTTCTGTCCAGGTGAGGGAAGGAATGGAAGAGACAGGCCCACGTGACTCCCGCATCTTATGAGGACGTCGGGGGCAGGGGGCAGGTCTGTGTGCACCAGCAGGAGGGAGCTCCCGGGAGCAAAGTTGTCAAATGTAGCCGAGTACTTGGAGTGAGAGAAAAAGCACAAATGTTTTCACTTAATAAGGAAGCCCCCCCCCTCCCCGACCAAAACAACTACGGAGAGTGCAGGTGGAGTAGTTGAGAAATAGGACAGAGTCCAGACCCCAGACTGTACTTTTCTTGTGGGAAACGGCCCTGCTTAAATCCACTCCATGATGAATTCATAACTAGAGCTACAAAACCATAGCCTGTGAAGACTGAAAGATGCCACAAGATTCTTGTTATTTAACAACTTCAATTAACAGAGGAGGAAACCAAGGTCCTGACAAGTGAATCGACTTGTCTCAGATCAAACAGCTGGAAGAGACGGGGCTGGGTCTAGAACTCTTTTCTTGTTTTTCCCACAACTTAAAGAGGCAGGCAACCATGGGATTGTCATCCATTTATAACAGTAACAGCTAGCACTGTTGGAGCATTAACTACACAATCAGGCACTGTTCATCAGAGTCATGCAGTCCTCAAAAGACCCCCTGGGATTGTTACTCTTATTGCCCCATTTTACAGTTGAGTAAACTGAGGCAGGCAGAGAGGCTCAGTAACTTGTCTATATCACAAAGCAGGGGAGTGCCGAGCCAGGACATAAACCAAGGTGTCCACCTCCAGAGTCACATCCTACTGCCTTCACGGCATGAAGATTCCCCAGAATGTTCTCATGGGATTCTCAAGCAGAGGAAATAGAGATGTGGTGAGGAGACCAAAAGTGACTCTGCTCTGAATTCCTCATAACTGTGGCACACCTAAAGCGGCTTCCATCTCCCTAAGATCTGCTCTCATGACTGCTGGGGAGATGTGCATGATGCAACAGGAAGAAAGAAATGTGTGAAAAGGAAGAAAACAAGCTGGAGGAAATCCACTAGATTGCTTTTTTAAACAGAAAATGCACTCACTTTCTGCATAGCCATTTCTATCTTCACTCTCCCTAACCATTTGCCTACTTTAACCCAACCCAGCCTGGGGACTGAGACCTCTAGTTGCATGTTAATCATTGACCACAAGGTGGCAGTATGCAATGTATAAATGCCTCGGTAAGACATTTTTCTCTGGCTACAAACACTTTTCTCTGGCTTAAGTTGGTTTTTGGCCTGTGATTTTTTTTTTAAGTGCAATTCTATAGAATGCTTAGAAGTTATTTTTTATCGTATGAATAGATTTTAAATTTCAGGCAAAACTATCCTGCATTCAAGATAACATTTAAACAGATTTTTACATTTTCAAGTTAAAAAAAAGCAACCAAGTCTTATATTCAGGTTATATTCAACTGGCCAAAATACCACTGCAGTTTTCTTTCTTTCTTTTTTTTTTTTTTTTTTTTTTTTTGAGACAGATTCTCACTTTTGTTGCCCAGGCTAGAGTGAGTGCCGTGGCATCAGCCTAGCTCACAGCAACCTCAAACTCCTGGGCTTAAGCAATCATTTTGCTTCAGCCTCCTGAATAGCTGGGACTACAGGCATGTGCCACCATGCCCAGCTAATATTTTCTATATATTTTTAGTTGACCAATTAATTTATTTTTATTTTTTGTAGGGACGGGGTCTCACTCTTGCTCAGGCTGGTCTCAAACTCCTGACCTTGAGTGATCCTCCCGCCTCAGCCTCCCAGAGTGCTAGGATTACAGGCATGAGCCACTGTGCCCGGCCACTGCAGTTTTCTTTATCAGCATCAGAGTATGCTAAGACTTGCAACCTATTATTTCACACAAGGAAAGAGAAGAACCCCTGGGTATGGAACACAGGGATGAATGGATTCCCGGGGTTACCTGCAGAGATGTGTTGATCCAGGGGGTCTCAAATCGCAATGAGTAGGTCTCTTGGTCCAAGAGCAAGGCCATCCAGCCATGAGGGTTAGACAAGGTATCACGGACATAATTGACAGTGGTTGTCTTATTTCTGCTGTCAGTCAGGGTTAAATCATAAGGAATGTCAGGAGCATTAGCTCTAGGGTGATTTTAAGAGAAAAAAAAAAATGAGTTCCAAGGTTATTTACATTCTTTTTCCATTAATTACCATCATCTTTTTCTTCTCTCCATGTGTCTTAGGCCCTCTTGGTCTGTGTGCCTATGGAGGATTCACCAGTCGCTACATGGGCCAAAACAGCCCCATGGGAAGTTCCCTTTGGATTGATTGTTCATTACACTACACTGGCATGCGCACTGTGAACTAGAGGAAGTACAATAACACTCAGATCTTAGGCCACTAATAGATGACATGTTACTGTGTTCCTATGGTCCAGGACCATGTACTATCATTTTAACAAAGAAATGTCTGGGGCCAGAAATTTGCTATAGACCAGGTTTATCAACATCAGGAAACATGTTATTATTGGTAATTAGCTATTCCTATGGGGTACAATGACTGAGACCTTAAACCCGACATGCCTAGGCTCTCAGATGCCCTGCTCCAACTGCCCAGCAAGAGTGGCTTCAATAGCCTTCCCTTGAATGGAGAGATAACCTGGCTCCTCTTCTTCGGGCTTGCATAATGCCCAGGGCTCACTGCTAGTACAGTAGCTCTGTGTTCTTAAGAGCATAGATTGTAAGATCTTTAAGTTTAGAGGTGTTTTCTCCTTCCTGTTGGTAACCTCTCCCCTGGCACAGGGCCCTGCACACAATGGCACTCAAGTCATGTGTGTTATATGAATGAAGAACGTATGGATGAAATCTTCCTAAAGCAGCCAGTGTCATCATTTTCCTAATTTATACAAAGGGTTTGTAGAAGAACTGAATTTTGCCAAATGTGGAAACTAAGACAGACTATGGCAAAAGTAATATGTGAATATAACAAGATAAAACTAGAAATCTGTGATCCAAGATCCCCCAAAATTATTCTATACAGCCCATTCCAAAAAGTGATTTTTAAGACTTCATTAGAACATAAATAGATTTAGCCAAATGCTAAGACCCTAAAAGAGAGTCAAAGTGGACCTAAAAGAAATAAAGAAAAAGTCAAAAAAAAAATCAATACACATTATGACTGTCCTTCCTCCTCTGGTTTAGTTTTCATGAGAATCTTTAACTGTGGCATTTTGCTGCAGGCAGATAATTAAATTCTCAAAGTAGAGGGAAATGAGACGAAGGAGGATGTTGGGTTTTCACAATGAGGTAGGGCATAAGTATATGTAAAGCCAATTCATAAGCCAATGGCATATTATGAAAAGGAGAATTTTTCAATGTTGCATGCTCGGGCACTGGAGTCGAATGGGTATAAATTGGAAATCTAGATCAGCACTTAAGTAGGGATGTGGACTTGGGTATATTACAGACCCTGTTTAAGCTTTAAGCTCCTCTCTTTTTAAAATAGAGGAAACAATAGTACACACCACATATAGCTACTGTGAAACTTACAGAGATAATCTCCCCAAAGCACTCAGTAGCCATTATTAAGCTCAACAACATCTACTTATATCTCATCTAAGAAAGAACCTCAGACATGCCAGATTTACCATTCTGCATGACTTATTTAATGTCTAGAGGGCTATCCAGGATATTTTGTCAACTAAAAACATTCCCCAAACCTTCCATGGAACAGATCATTGACCCTGGCAACATAGCACTTGATATATATTTCTTGCAAAATTAAATGTGTTTGTTTCATCCATTAATTAATAAAATGAAAGAGATGAAAAATGCTGAAGGCATGTGGGGATAAATGCCTACTATTTCCCCAGATTTCCCTATGCAGCATTAGTTGAACCTTTAGAAATCTTGGGGAAGGAGGAAATTTCTTCTTCTCTTCAGGCTTGAGATACTTAGGATTTGGCTTTGTTGTTTGTTTGTTTCCCATCAGGATTTAAACCGGAACTAATGAGCAACCCTCAACTCAAATTCTTAGAATCAGAATGGACATAGGGACATGAAGGTCATCTGCTCTGACTGCCAATCCATTGCAGGAACACCCACCGTGACATTTCATCCCACCCCTTCTTCCATTTGCATGGTGTTCACATCCTCAAATAGACCATTCCATTTATGGAATTTATTTTTAAATTGTAATCTTTAGAAAAGCTTTAGAACATTAAATTTCCTTCCTTTTTCTTTCTAGCCATTTGCCCTCAATCATCATGGCTCTCTCTTCCCCTAAGCTGAAACCATATCCCAGGAGATTGGCTAGCACATTTGGGCCAACTATATTTAACAAATAAAAATAAGCTTCTAGGCAATAAATGTAAACTGCATGTAATAAGAAGAGATAAGTTGGAACTAAGAAATATTAGAGAGATAGATGAGTTAGCTAGAGTAGGTGCCATGATCGATACGTAAAATGGAATTCCCCACAGTCCAGAGAATGATTCTAAGTGTTTCAGGTTCTGAAAGTGCATCATTTCAGCTTTCACAGAGATATATGGGCTCTCGAAAAATAAATCACAAGGCTTAATTCAGGAGAGACTAACTGATAAATCAGAATTTTCAGTTAAAGATTGATAGTGAGACATAAAATTGCCTTTCACATAGTGAGAGTTCAGTAAATATCTGTCGGGTGAACAAACAAATGCACCAGAACACCCCAACTGGCTACTTAGTGGCATTTCTCCCCAACACAGAAGTCTACCCAGAAAACCACGAGTTCTTGCATTCTGATTAATCAAAAGAGATGAGCAGTTGATCATAAGTGAGCAGAGCTCAGAACTGATAACCCCATATCAATAGAATATTGGCCAAGAGGACTTAAACACTTATATTTGGTGGTCAGAAAACCTTTCCTGAGCACATACAAGCCATACACACTAACAATGGTCTCTGGTCCGGTAAAATGCTAGGGTTTCCTTAAGAACTCATATTTCTTCTTGCCTAGTCAAGTACTCTCAATTAAACCACTTTCAAAATAATATTTATTAAGTATAGATCAAAAGAAGAACTCTATTTGTTCAAATGGATGCATCTGTTCACATTTAATTCCTCCTGCTTTACCAGCCAATACTTTGTCATTATTTCCTCACCCATCATACATAGCACCTTGATAATTATGAAAATATTACTTCAATATTTGACAATACAATCCATTGGGTAGACATTCCCAGAAATATTTCCTAATTCCAGCAATGTGGCCCCAAGAACTCCCCTGGTCACTTTTAATGAACTCAGTTATTTCTCAAAGTTCCATTAGCATCACCATTTTTAGGATGTTATTTTTCCTGAGTTGGTTTCTATAAATTGTAAGTTCAGTTTTTGAAGGAAGCATTTTTTCAGACCATCTCCCCAGTTTCTGAAGGCCCTTGTAAACATAACCCCCTCTTCAAGTACTGTCAAACCTAACTGCTAGCATTAATTAGGTTCTACTTGCCCTTAGAATCTTTGTACCTTCCTTTTAATGTTCTCCTTTCAATCAACATCCAATAATTTGATGCTAACCCCTTGGTCAACCAGAGCACATTGTGATCCTAAATTACCCTTTCTTCTTTCCCCTTATGCACTGCCCATTCTCTCAGAGCCTGGATCCTGGCAAGCCCCCATCATCCATCTCAACTTAGCTTAGTTCGGGAGGCAATTTCATAAGTAGTCGTGTGCAGCACCAGACTTCTCTAGTGCAGCACAGGTAGAGAAGGAAGTTGTAAAATATGCCTTTATCACTGCTGGTTGCAGAAAGGGTCACATGGTGCACTCTGAAAAGCAAATCAAAATGTAAAAGACCCATGTCCCAGTAGACAAGATGCCTGAATCGACCATCATGGGACGGGGGTAAAAATTCAAAGTCAGATCGGCTCCTACCCTACTGGGCCCAATGCCAGAATTGACAGTGGTGGGCCCCTTCCAAAAGCACCAAAAGAACATCAAGAGTCAAAGAACACCATGAAAAGAATTTACCAACCATAATTGCTACGATTTTCGCTTGCCCTAAATAGCCACCAATTTCCCCGTGCCCTAAATAGCCACCAATCTCCCTCTCCTTACTGTTAATGAAGCAAAGGAGCACAAAAGTATTTCTAATTTGGAGGAGCCGAGGGAGTCTGCATGGGCCATTAGCAGCAGAGAGCTTCATTACTAGGGGAAGAAGTCTCTCCCTGAACTTCTCATGGCTTTATGTGCAAGAAATCAGGAGGCAACCAGTCCATTCTAAATGTTAACCCTTACCTCTGCGTCAGCAACGGCTCCTCCTGTCTACAATCGAAGAGACAGACTGTAAGCCTTACATGCTATTTTCCTTTTCCATGGGATGCCTTGATTTTGGTTCTCTTCTTGTTAATCACCAAACCTGTTTTTAATTCAGGCAGATATATGTCCCTTTAGAAATAACACTATCATTTGATAAAATATCCTGGCCAAAGTACCCATTTGCCATACTAGTTGCTTGAATAGTTACGTAATTTAGTGCCCACGGACTGTGCAGAACTGTTGAATGTATACTGCCCACAAAGGATTTGCTAGGCAATCAACAATACCAATGAGAACAAATATTAACTCCCTGGCTTTAGTTTACCATTAGCTTACTTTTCCTAAGGGCCCATATCTCCGTGCATTAAGATAAACACTGCGTTGAGCTAGAAATGCTCTCGATTCAGAACAATTGTGAAATAAAACCTTTATCATTATGCATTTCCTAAGCCAGGCACATCATAATAGCCAGCCTCAAATGGTGCTGCAAGCATCTTCTGGATATCAGTGCTTGCTGCCGTCACTCTCATCTTTTACTGCACAAAGGTGACAAAATTGAAATTGCGAGCACAGTCGACCAGTTTTTGTGGCACGGCTTTGCGTGAGTATCCTTTAAAAATGCACAGAGCTCATAATAGTCCTTGTCACACGACCACTGTCCTATCTACTGACCTGACACCATTCATTAATATTTTATGTACTATCAATATGTTTTTCTATAGCTTTACTGATTCAGAAACACTTAAATATTTCTCCTTTAGAGTAATGTAAAAAAAACCTAAAAAGAGGAAAGAAACTACAACACTCAGTCTTTTCCCAAACTTTTAAAACTTCTTAAATTCATATACAAGACAGAACTGGTAAACAGAGAGACGAGCCTTGTGTTTCTGGTGGGCTCACCCCACCGTCACTCCTCCATGACTTTTCAGATGTGTATGTCCGTCTATCTTTTTTCAGAGTTGGTTCAAGCAATAATTTGTCAACCCACAAATCAAGTTGGCATCTTGTCTAAAGTAGCATCTACACTTTTTTGCAGCATACTTATCTGCCATCACAGTAGGACAATACTTCTTGCTCATTCCATCTTTTTTTTTTTTTTTTTTTTTTTTTGAGGCAGAGTCTCACTTTGTTGCCCGGGCTAGAGTGAGTGCCATGGCGTCAGCCTAGCTCACAGCAACCTCAAACTCCTGGGCTCAAGCAATCCTGCTGCCTCAGCCTCCCGAGTAGCTGGGACTACAGGCATGTGCCACCATGCCCGGCTAATGTTTTCTATATATATTAGTTGGCCAATTAATTTCTTTCTATTTATAGTAGAGACGGGGGTCTTGTTCTTTCTCAGGCTGGTTTCGAACTCCTGAGCTCGAGCAATCTGCCCGCCTCTGTCTCCCAGAGTGCTAGGATTACAGGCTTGAGCCACCACGCCCGGCCGCTCATTCCATCTTAATCTCCAAAGAAGAGCAATAGATAGCCATTACCCTCCTTTAGATGATCCTTCATACACTGTGGCTTATCTTGTTTTGATCTACTGAGTACAGCTGGAACGGCTGACCATGAGAATACCATCGCTGGAGTGTGCAACCAGAAGGTAAACAACTACTTGTTACAGATGTTGAATAACAGTTTTGTGCATCAGGTAGGGAGTTAGACCGAGTGGCCTGCCCTCCCTTCCATATAAATACACCTGGTGCTGGGGCGAAGATGACTGACACTGGCTCACAAGAGTCCGTCACTAACCCCTGTTCCCAATTTCACGTTCAGTGACATCACGTTGGCAGCTTGATTCAGGTCATGTGAGAGTATTTTCACCATAGAATCAGGCAAATGCATCTACCCGAAAGATCAAATGACACTCTAAAGACACCTGCATTCGAATGTTTTATAGTAGCACAATTCACAATTGCAAAGCTGTGGAAACAACCGAAGTGCCCATCAATATATGAGTGGATTAATAAAATGTGGTATATGTATACCATGGAATACCACTCAGCTTTAAGAAACAATGGTGATATAGCACCTCTTGTATTTTCCTGGATAGAGCTGGAGCCCATTCTACTAAGTGAAGTATCTCAAGAATGGAGAAACAAGCATCATGTGTTCTCACCAGCAAATTGATATTAACGGATCAACACCTAAGTGGACATATAGGAATAACATTTATTGAGTGTTGGGCAGGTGAGAGGGGGGAGGAGGGGATGGGTATATACAAACATAATGAGTGAGATGTGCAACGTTTGGGGGATGGACACGCTTGAAGCTCTGACTCGAGGGGGGAGGTATGGGCAATATATGTAACCTTAACATTTGTACCCCCATAATATGCTGAAATAAAAAATAAAAAAAATTGAGCCACCATAGAAAAAAATATCAGGCAAATGCTACAACCTAGGGCTTTTATTCTGGGTAGCTAGTTGTTAAACATTTCCTAGTATACCACTGTACCCTTTTATTATTCATGAAATGTAGTCATCATGTAATATTGCTGGTGATATTCATTAGTTTGGGGTCCATTATGATTTTTTCCCTCTTTTTCTTTTTTAATTCTGTAAACTCTGCTACCAAGAGAGGATAATACATCTTGGATAGGGTTTTTTTGTTGTTGTTTTTTAAGGACTGAAAAGATACCATTAGTGATGCTATGCCTATTTATCCCTAGGAAGGAGAGTTAGGCGATTATTAGAGGAAAAGCTAGGCCAAAATTTCCATTTGAACTCTACTTTTGCATTCACAGAGGCAGGGGGTGCTTCATACTTTGAACACTGACACATTAAGAGCAGTTACGTAGGTGAAAACTGAACGCAAGCACTACAGGAGAGGATATTAAGCAAGATCTAAGAATCAAGGTGAATATTAACCTTTTATTTTCCAAGAGAAGTAGGAGGGAAGAAACAGAAGGTACTGGGCCACAATGAATCAAGACTATGTTCTGAATGACTCCAGATTCTACAACTTCCTGGCAGGTTTCTGGATCAACACAATTGTCATGTGAGACTTAGAAATCAATCCCTATTTTTCAGAAATTGAATTATTACAATTTGAACAAACTTAAGTCCCTTGCCAGGCATTTGTTTCTCAGAAACATAAAAATATATAATAATCTGTTCTAAATCCATAACAATCTGTTTGTAATATGCCTATGTATTGTTTTATAAATCACAAATGTAATAGAGACTTTGTAAAGGTAGCATTTATTGAGCGCCTACTACATGCCAAGCAAGCAATGACCCTGGGAGATAAATACCATTATGTCCATTTTACTGATATGAGAACTAAAGCAAAAAGAGGTGAAATAACTTGTCCAAAGGAATTTACCTAGGAAGTAGGGAAGCAATAGCTTGTACTCACAAATGATTCCTAAATTACTTCTCTATTTTTCAGTCTTTGAAAAATTATTTCAAACATATGCATATGCCTGATTGTATTTTATGTGCATCTTATAGAAACTCAGAAGGACTAGTTGGCCAACCCACAACATCTCGCAAGCTCTTCTAATTTCCCTTATTCTCAATACAGTCAGTAACTGGAAAACAGAATCAGGGTTTGATTTGTTGATATCTGAATGAGTCTATGACAATTGAAGAAGTTATAGAGTGCTCTAGACCAAAATAAGAAAAGAAAGAAAAGAAAAGAAAATTCCCAGACAGTAGTTGTGAAGGTCGAGGTCTCATTTTGCCCTATCACATCTCTGTGTATCTATATAACAAGGGCAAGAAAACAACTGCAAGTGTAGGCAAACTGCTGATTGAGTGGAAGTAGGTAGAGGTGGATTACAGAAGGAATCAGCAGTTTAAATTAATGCTCTGGTCAACTGATAGCTCCAAGAAAGCAATGGACATTAAGAAAGGACATTTTCAAATATTAGATGTTTCTAGAATTTTAGAAATAAAAACCTAAGGGTAGCATTTTAATTTGGGGCCTTATGAAGGAAAGCTGAATGCCATGGACTCCTCATGAAGAGAAGAAACGTACAATAATGACAATAGAAAAAGATTGGGGGAAGTCCACAATTTTTAATTTATATTTATTTACTTGACACTGATTTTATTGAGTTGCTAAATGTTCGACATGGTTTGGGGCATTATCATACAAACAAAAATCCTATTCTCACCCCACTTCATATCTCTGAGGAGAGATGGACAATTTATGAAGCTATGCAGGAGCTATGAGTATTGATTGGAGAAGTATAGAGAGCTCACACACAGCAGGGATACCAAAACCTGCACAGCAAGCTCAGGGAAGCTTACCAGAAAAATGGCCTCCGTGCTGAGTTCGTGGAAGCTGAATCTTATGAATCGAAAAGCATGAAGAAGTTGGATGTGGCTGAGGGATATCGTGCAGGGATGGTAGGGCAGGGTGCTGCTGAGAGATGGTCCTGGAGCCATAAGCAGGGGGCAGGTCATGAGAAGTCTATGAGATATTAAGAAGGTTGGACTTTCCTTGATGAACACTGGAAAGCCTTTAAACGTTTCAAGCAAGGGAATCCATGGCAAGACCAGATCTGCATTTACAAACTCCAAAGATTGAAGCACAGAGAGGTGGCAGGCTAAGAAGCTACTGTGGTTCTACAGGTAAGACGTAATGGCTGCCTAGACCAGAGGTGGTACATGGGGAAGGAGAGAAGCAGGAGGACTCAAGAGGGATCTTTTTAAGGAGATAAAATGGACCTGGTAGGTGATTAATGGGGGAAATAGGTAAAAAGATGAGTCAAGGTTTAGACAAGCCTTTGTCTCAGTGGGATTCTGAACACCTCAGAAAGAAACAGGTCTATAGAAATAGATCATAAATTCCATTTTGGCAAGCAGAGTTTGAGATGGCTATTAAATACAGTAGCGGAAATTTTTATTGGAAGTGTCGCTTCTTGGTAGAAATATAATGCAATCCACAAATGCAAGCCACAGACCTTGTCTTAAATTTTATAGTAGCTATATTTAAAAAGTAAAAAGAAACAGGTGGAATAAATTTTAATAATATATTTAGCCCAATATTCAAAATATTATCATTTCACCATAATCAACACAAATTATTATGATATTTTACATTCTTTTTTCATACTAAGTCTTAGGAATATAATGTGTATTTCATTAATTCACTCTTCTAGCACATCTCAATTCAGACTGGCCATACTTCAAGTGTTCAGTCACCATATGTTTCCAGTGGCTACAATACTCGACAGTGTAGATTCTAAGGGCAGTCAGTTAAATGGGTCTAGAGTGCAGTAGAGCAGTGTAGACAGGAGGAACAAAATTTGGAATCATTAGTGACAGTTAACTGAGGTTGTGGAAATAACCCAGGTCAGCTGGGAAGACTATATGGCTTGAAAGGAAAGGAAAGCTTATTACAGAACCCTAAGGAACACCAGTGCTTAAGAGACAGAAAGAAGAGGTGACAAAGGAAATATACTGATAATATTATACCCCGTCCATGTAATTATCTCTATACAGGATAATCATTTATCTAAATTTGGGGATCAATAAATCCAAGAGCTATGTGAGGTGTGTCATTATTATGGGACCCTGGAGAAAAGCAGTGGCTGCCATATTATTTCTGAAACAAGATCCTGACTTATATTGGCAAAGCTCACAGCCTCATCAGGAAGACAGGGGTCTACAGAGGGCGGCGGGTGGAAACAGAAGCTGGGAAAGGAACCCTACCCAGAAGAACACCTGCAGCTCCTGCAGAAAGCATGTCTGCAGAAGTGTGAGAGAGAGAGCAACGTAAGCAGCACTCATGCAGATCAAGCGTGTGATCGTTTTAACAAATCACAAACTAGAATCTGCCTTGTAGAGGGTGGCAGGGTTTTTCTTCACCCAAAAATATTAAATAATGTGGCCAACTTCAAATACTTATATGCCTCTGCTAGCTTTGAGTCACAGGAGCCTATAAAACGCAAAGTGCCACTAATGTGAACACCGTGGGGCTTAAGGCAGTAGGTGACAAGAATATATTGAAGATCGCCGGTGTCAAACGAAGAAGTTATGGTGAAAATGGACCAGAGAGGGGGCCTACCAAGGAAGAAATCACACTCCAAGAGCTTGGTTTTCAGCAAAGGGGGTAGGGGGTGCCTTGTTCATGCAGCTATGTAAAGCCTCACTCCCGGCCCTCCCAGGACCTCTTGCTGAGGGAGGCGGGTAAGGGTTGAAAGTGAAGACGAAGACGGCAGGGTGCCTATGCCATATCATATCTCCGTCAACATGCGACCCCAAAAGATCACGACTGTGAGAGCTTTGTAAATCAACTCTTAGGGTGCTTGCCCCAGGGCAGATAGCACAACAAATTAATCCTTTCTCCATGAAATGCAGCAAAGTTTGTATCTACGCTGAATCCAAATTGCTCATTAGCTCTGACATGTTCCTAATGAGGTTATAATGCTCTGGGACAAAGATCAAGCCACTGAGCACAAATAGCTAGGGATAGAATTATAAGAAGAAAAAAAAATGAGAAGGACCTTAGAGCAGTGCTTCCCAAAGTTTAATAGGAATCACCTGGACCTTCAGATTCAGCGTGTCTGGGGGCTGGTGTGAGATTCAGCATTTCTAAGAAGTTCGCTGGTGATGCTGATGCTGCCAGTCCCTGGACCACACTTTGAGCAGAAAGGCCTTAGAGATAATCGAATCCAACTGCTATCCTAGACGTAAGAACTTAGGGCCAAGAGACTTGTAAATGGAAGCACGCTGAGACTTCCCAATGGCTAATGTGGGGCAATTGGATATTTGTCCATCGGCCTGTAGGTCAACCTGAAAATTTTAAATAGTATCTAAGAGATAGGGTGACCAGTCATCCTAGTTGACTGAAGAAGTTTCCTGGACATGGGATTTTCCATTTCAAAAACAAACATATTCCTGAAAACCCAGAATGAGTTTTTTACCATACTAGGACACTTTTGGATCTTGTTAGAATATGGCATCGGGATTATCTTCATCTTGACCTTGTCAGTCCCAGAGTGGTGGGATCATGGCTCGCTACCAAAGCAAGCTCCTAAGTATGCAGTTCTGAAGACCTCAAAGAGCAAATTTTCAGACAAGGTTGAGGCTCTGCAGAACCTTCCAATACCACACAGACCAGTGCCTCTCCAAGACAGAGCCCACCAATAGATCTCAAAGTAAGGTATATAAAAAGAGTTCTGAGAATGCATAGAAATAAATATTGTACGTGCATGTAATGTTCATTCTAACTACACAAATCTATTTTATTTTCCTCATTTGAAAAAATGCATATAGGAAATAAATCACTAGCTTTTATAAACCTCAAAACACTCATTGAAAACATCTTTGGCAGAAACGCTAAAATAACAATAAAAATCAAGCTGCATCCCTGAGAATGAAGAAAAAGTCATGCTCTGCACAATAAAAATGATTAGAAATGAAAATATAGCCCTCCATTTTGTTATTTCACTCATTGGAAATGAGCCCCTTAACATTAGATAGAATAAATATGAACAGTCTGGAAAACAAAGGTGGAAAATTTTCAGACTATTCAATGCTAGCAGTGTATTGCTAAGGCTTCCAAAACAGAATTTCAAGATACTGTTCCCATGTGCATTCAAAATGCAGAGTTAGTCCTGACCACAATGACGCTCACTCTCCAGAGTTTACCTGTTCAAGTAAGATGGCAGCGTGATCTGATTGAATGACTTGACTTAATATTCATAGAGTTGGGACACTTAAAACAATGGAAGGAAGGAAGTGTAGCTAAATATATACAATACATTTAAAATAAGTAAAAGACAGAACCCTAGACACTCAGCAATCATTACCTGGAAATTAAAGAGGGCAGAAGCAATCCTATTACGCATTATAAACAGCCCAGCTGCTGACTTAATAGTAGTTCGAGTAGCATAACCAAGGAGTCCTTGCTTCAATATTAATAGGAAATGTATTGTACAAATCCAATAGTTCATGAAATTAACAAGGAAAATGAACTGGAGTGAAGCAACTTTGCAAGTAATAGGAGGCATCAGCAACTGCTTCCCTGGAGCATATCGAACACATTTAAAGAGCTTGCAGAGAGTACAGGTATAAAAATGAGAATGGACATTATTATAATTTTTTAATAATACTTTTAATTTAAATATATTTCCAATTCTCTATTGGTCGCAAGTCTTTTTAAGAAGCTATTAGCTCAAAATGTCAATGAGAGGTCAGAAGCTATGAGCTATGGTCCAATGATACTGAAAGTTAGCTGCCATTTGAATCAGCCTGAAACCACCATAAATTCATGATTTGACAGCTGTCAAAATTATTTCCCTTTCACTTTTGTAGAACTACATACTTCAAATTATCTAGAAGACAATTTCCCTTCTACAAGCCTCAACAGCCTGAATGATATACACATGCTCATTGGCAAGCTAAAAAAGTAGAGTTAATTCTACTTACAAACCGATAGACATACGATGAAAGAGAACACCTCCCCCACAGACACTGCCAGGGACAATCCGACTGAAGTTCGCATTGACCAAACAAGAAGTAGAAAGGGTTTCCATAGAAGCAACAATGTGACTTCTATTTTTCCCAGACAGGGACCCATCCAAGTCTTCCACAATTGCGGCATGAGGAAATGGAAATGCTACTAAGTTTGGAGAGTTTGTAAACTTCAACTGGTTGGTCTTCACAGTAAATCCACCTATAAAATGGAACACAGAAAGACTTACATGATGGCACAAAAGACTATCATCACAAATGGCAACTAAATTCACCAGAGTGCTTTCAGTAATTTAAATAGTATATATACAGTTCTACAATTCGCTCATTTATTCAGTAAAAAAATGTCATGAGTGCTTACATGCGTGCTAGGGACACCGAGGGAAACAAGGGCAGCATTGGCCCTGTCTTCTTCACACAGCCTGTTATCTAGGGCAGATTTTTCTACTGGGGCAGCTTCACCCTCAAGGGACATTTGGCACTCTTTGGAATCTTTTTTGGCTATCACACTAGGGGGTTGGCAGTGCTACTGGCAGCTCGTGGGTGGAGACCAGAGATGCTGCTAAACAATCTCCAATGCGTAAAACAATCCCCACAACAAAAAGATTATCTGGCCCCAAATGCCAATAGTGCCAACGGTGAGAAACTCTGGTCTGCTAGGAAACAGAAACAGAAAACATTCATTTATCAACTACTAAACACTAAAGGTGCTGTGATCTCAATCTTTCAGCTTCCATTGCTCTATGGTGAGTCTACCTGACCAACAATATCTCTTACTATGAGGTTTATACCTTAAACATTTTACCTTCAAAGGCAACATTCAATTAATCACTTGAGCAAATAGTATTAGTAACACATTTTCTAAGTATTAGCTCTAAGGCTATACTTCTTGGCAGTCTTTCCCTAACACCCCTGCCACGTGATTCATGGGTACTGCCAGTCCAATTGCCTGGGAACAAACTACAGCAGTGATCTTCGAACTCACACACCTGTATCATTAAAGGAAGAAAACTGAGTATACATCTCTCAGTACATAAGCTACCATACTATGGTAGTACGAACATTACAAAATAACACAAAAGAGGAAAATAAAAGAGAATAAGATAGAAACAGAGGCTCTAATGTTTTCATTCTGTACCCCAGTAAAATGAATCCATGCAGTGAATTAATTTGTGCATGAAAGACTCCATAATTCCACCTCTTGCAACCTCTGAGGTGAGGTTCATCTAACATCACTGCAGCTCTACATTTTGGTCATATTTGACTTCTCTGTGATTTCCCAAGCACAACTTGCTTTTTGGAATCTCTACTTTTCTTTCTTTTCTTTTTTTTCATATGCTTTTCCTAATACCTAGAAACTTTTCCCTGCCTATTCCCTCTTGCAAACTTCTATTCACCTTTCAAAACCCTACTCAAGAATCCCTTCTATGAAATCTTACCTGATGCCCTTCCTTGTTCCCTTCACTGGCCCTGTTCAATCCTCTAGTGCTGCACTCATCTATTACAATAATGGGCTTAGATATTCATTTTCGTGCCTAGATCAAGAGTTTCTGGAGGACAGGAACTATGTGTTTTTCGTTTTTATACTCCCCAGTTCCTTAAGCCGAGGCTGGAATAGATAGTTTTTAAGCAAATGAAAAGACAGTTTAGCTAAGATCATCCAGTGAGATCTTTAGCTTAGAGCTCACAAGGAGTAATGTGATTTTTTTTCAGTGTCTTATGAATGATATGAAACAGAGAAGCTATTAAAGAATTGAGGAATTGAGATTGGAAGTCCTTGCCATGAGGTATTTATTATTCCTATATCTGCAATCTTAAACTCAGATGCCACCCAAATAAAAGCAATCTTTTGCTCTGCCTGCACAGGAAAAAAAAAAAAAAAAGGTAAAGTGGAGGCTTGCTGATTATTCATTTAATTAAAAAAACAAACAATTATCTAAATTGGTGATTCAAACCACAAGAGCATATTTACTTGAATCACTTGGTTTGGCTGTTTACAATGATCAAATCAACCAGATTGCTCTCTACCTCTTTGCACCTTGGCCCATGAGTCCTCCAAGGTATTTCTTACCACCTCTGAGATGTGGTTAACAAGTAAGCAAGAATAACTGTGGTTCCTTTTGCGTGGACATCAAGCCATGGGCTGTTGAAAATATTAAGTACCTGAACTTTGGCTCTTTTAGAAAAGGTTGTATGCATGGTATTTTATATCCATGTGTCCTTCCATTCAATTCCATTCATTCATTTAATCAGTGAACTACCTACTAGGCACCCAGCTCTCTGCTAGGTACTAATAAGAAAACTGAGCAAGAGAGACGTGATCCCTGCCTTTAGGAAGCTCAGAGTCCAGCAGAGACATGGCACTATAATTACAGAATGGGCACCACAGGAAGAGAATGGGGAGCTGCAGGAAATACACTGTGAGCATCTCTAGGATTTCTTTTAGGAGATTTAAGCAACACTTTCTATTGATGCAATCTCATAACTGAAGGAAATAATGATTCACAAAGCCTTCACCACTGTTTATCATTTTCACTTGAATATTGGTCTTATTTATCATCTGTCCTGTCTATTCAAATAACTTACCTTGTCCTTGGGAACAGCCCGAACAGGTTCTGATGGCCACACAGTTGATGAGATCAAAATTAACAAAGGTTGTGTTAGATACCATCAGTTCCCATCTTTTGGGAGTTTTAATCCCAGCTGACATACACGGGCCTCTCTGTGATTTTAGAAGGAAAAAAAAAAGGAACACAAAATAAGAGACCTGATGATGTATAAATAGAGTTTATAATACACGAATAAAAATAAGAAGGTAAAAAGACAAGCTACAGACTGGTAGAAAATATTTGCCAACCACATATATGACAAAGGATCTATAACCAGAATATAGAAGGGAGTCTCAAATCTCAACAGAAAGAAAATAGACAACTCAATTTAAAAAATCAGAAAAATAAAAAATAAAAACTTGAAAAGGCACTTCACCAAAGAGAATATACATATAGCAATTAAGCACATGAAAAAATGTTCATCAATGTTATTCATCAGGGAAACACAAATTATGGTCACACTAAGATACATTCAACACCTATTAGAATGATTAAATAAAAAATAGTGACAATAACAAGTGCTGATGAGGATAAAAAACAACTAAAATTTTCACTTATTGCTGGTGGAATGCAAAACGGGACAGCCACTCTGGAAAATAGTTTGGTGGTTTCTTATAAAGTTAACTATAACGTTATCATATGACCTAGCAATATTGATACCTCCTAGGTTAGAGAAATGAAAATCTACATTTATACAAAAACCTCACACAAATGATTCTAACAGTTCCAGTTCACCAAATTTGGAAACAACTCAAATGTCCTTCAACAAATAAGTGGATAAACAAACTGTGTTACATCCGCATAGTAGAAGACTACTCTGCAACAATGAGGAATAAAACATCGGTACATGCAACCAGTTGGATGAATTCCAAAGGCATTTGGGAGTACAGGAAGATATTTTCAAAAGGTTGTACACTATAGAATTCCATTTATAGGATTGTTGAAAAGGCAAGTCTACAGTGACAGAGAATAGATGAGTGATTGACAGGGGTGAGTAGTGACAGACCCATGTGGAGTCAGCACTGATGCCACAGTTCTGTGTCTTGATTGTGGTGCTGGTGGTGACAGAAATTTACACAGGTGTTAAATCCGTGGAACTGTACATTAAAAAACATCAGTTCTGTTGTATTTTAATATATATGTTAACAAAACTTTAACAGAAAGTCTAAAAAGAAAAACAAGAACTGCTTCTAAGATTTTCCACAAAATCTCTTCAATGAACTCAATCCAATCAAGTTGTTATTGCTTCACTGTTCCATTGCTAAAAAGTAGTTGTACATTTGAGGATCACCAGAATTTTTTCAAGAGCCTCCAACATGAAAAACAGAGATAAAAATAAACAAGCAGCAGAAAAGAAACCCAGTAGAGACAAAGCTAGTATAGAAATTAGAAGAATACTTAAACACTATCATTAATAACCTCAGAGGAATAAGCATATTATATCCATGAAACAAATGGGAGCCTAAAAAGGGATTTTCAGAAAAGAAAGAAGAACAAAAATGGGAGAGTAGAAATAAGACATTCAACAGCTAAATTGAGAAAATATTCCAGGCAGTAGAACAAAATAACAAACAAACAGAAAATCAGAGAGAAAATTAAGATCAGAAAAGAAATTCAGGAGGTCCAATATCCAAATAATAATAGTTTTAAGAAAAAGAAGAAAATATAGGGGAGAGAATTATCAAAGAAATAATTTAAGAAAACCTCCCAGAAGGGAAGGATATTTTTCAGACGAAGTTCTGCCCAATACCTAACACAGTGGTTAGAAAAAGAGCCACACCAAGGTACATCATATTGAAATTGCAAAACACCAAGGAAAAGAACAAGACCCTAAAAGTTTTCAAAGAGGAAAAAATAAAAGATTACCTACAAAAGACCTAGAATCAGAGTATCTTAAAACTACTCAATCTCAAGATTAGAAGAAGCTAGATGACAATGTAATATTGCTTTCAATATTTCAAAGCAAAATTAACTCTAACCTGGTACCCTATAACTTACAACCTACCAATAAGGAGGTCTCCATATGTAGCTCAAAACCTTTACCTTCCATAGTTTGCCTTTTTTCCAGAAAGTTACTTTAAGCTACGAGCTAACAAAATGAGGAATTAAGCCAGAAAGGAAGAATATGTGGAAATCAGGAACAAGAGTTCCAATAGTAGAGAGACGTGAAGGCAATTAGAATTTTGGTCAAGACAGATTCCAAGATGTAGCTTTGAAACCATTCTCATATGTTGCTGGCGCAGGTATAATCACTCTGATTATTGTTGTTTGGCATTACCCACTAAAACTATTCTATTACCTAGCAATTTTACAGATTGGTATATATTCAATAGAAATGCATGCACATGAAGACCAAGAGACATATAGAAGAACATTCATGATATCATTTTTGTAATAACCAAAACCTTTAAACAATCGTCTATCGATAACAACATAACTTAAAAAAATTATAGTACAGACATAAAATGAAACACTCCACAATGACTGGAAGAATAAATTATTGTGACACACAAAAACATGCATGTATCTCATAGACATAACATTGTGCCAAAGAAGCCAGATACAACAGAGAGACATGTTCTATGATTCCACTCGTATAAAGTTCAAAAACAAGAGAAACTCATCTATGCCAATGGACGTTTGAATACTGCTTCCCCTTTGGCTAGGGAGTGCTGAGTGGGTTGAATGGAGAGGCATGAAGGGGCTTTAGAGAAATTGATAATGTTCTATTTCTTGATCTGGGGTATATACACAATTTGTTTTCTTTATAAAAACTCATTGAGCTCTTCCCCTTGTGATTTGTGTACTTTTCTCCATAAATATTATATTTCCAAGAAATATTTACTTTAAAAAGTGGAACAAATACTAGAGAAAAGTAACATAGAAGATGAGAGAGTAAAGAAAGAAATTAAAGAAGTTTAGTGTTCTTAAAATTGCTCAGGTAAAGTTTAACAGGGTTGATGTAATTTAGACTTTGTTAAGACAGGCAAGCACATTAAAAATTTAAGACCAATAACAAAATAATCATAACAGAATGAATAATTTCCAAATGAGTACACATAAAAAGATACTATGCAATGCAAGACAAATCAAGTTAGGAAATTAGAAAAAAAAAAATCAAACCGATTGCAAACTGAAAGTACAAAATAAGATGGTAGAAATAAATGCAAATGTATGGGAGACCTCGGCATGTGGATGGTAATTGAAACCACTAGAGAAAATGAGATTTCTCCCAGGGAGAGCAAGTACATTGAGAAGGAAAGGGGCCCTACAACAGAATTTAGAGAGACAAAAAGATGAAAGGTTTAAATGAGGAAGAAAAATCCACAAGTGAGAATGGGAAATAACCCCTAGAGAAACTGGAGGAAAAAATCAAGCAACTCCATCAGCATCTGTCTGAATAAGATATTTTTTAACATAGCATCATCTGCCCAAATTAATTACAATAATGACAAAAAGACAGCCATGTCGCATACTTCAAAAAGTAGGGTGACTATAATTTAAATCCAAATCAGGACATTTTGAATGAGAAGGGAATGCTAAGTGCATAGAATGCTGGAACAAGAGGTATAAACAAACTGCCCAAACAAAGTAGGATATATCATGATGTTGTAGTGGACATCTTTTTCTTACATATGAAAGCCATCCCCACTGAAAATTTTTCTAGCCATCTAGACATAAAGGTCATTTTGGGTGTGAGAGTACCAACATACATACAAGCATGCTTAAAGGAAAACAAAACCTTCTAATGATAAAAATTTCTTCCAGAAACTAATGCTTGTTTTAGGATATGACTCACTGTAATTCTATGCTACCAATTATAAGTGGATGGAAGGTCTACAAATGAATGGGCTGAATTCTCTGAAAATCTTAATTCCTAAATGAATGGCAGGCACAAAAGATAGAGGCTAAAATCAGAGTTCCACAACCACAGAGAGGCCAGGCATCTTCCTTTATTTTCCCTTTTAATAACACACATGGCAACAAACTGGTTCCTAAATAAATCTGAGAAATATTGTGCTAATTAAAGGTAATGGATATTTTTCTTGTTTGTTTTAATCCTAGAATTTCTCAGAGCCTTTAATATGCTTTAATGTGTTTTCTTTTCTTTTTTTAATGAATTTGAATCTGTATGTTTGAGGTTTACGACATGTTATGGGATACATATAGTTACTAAAATGGATCCTATAATGAAGCAAATTAACATTGCCATCCCACACAATTACTTTTTTGTGCAACAAGAGCAGCTAAAATATATTTATTTAACAAAAATCCCTAATACAATATACGATTTTATTAACTCTAATGTTCATGTTGTATCCTACATCTCTAGACTTGTTTGAGATTTTGGGGAATAGAGGGTGTGGTAAACAACATAGCATGAATGTAATTAACCAAAGAATCTCCTTTTCCCAGTCTCTGGGGGCTATCCTTTCATGGAAAACACTTCAGGAACTATTGGTTTAGGCACTAGAAAATGTTCCTTGCCAAAGACATTTTCCATGTGCAATCCAAAGAGTATTTTGACCAGGAATGGGAGGATAACAGGATGGTCCTAGTCCCACAATAGTAGGCATGAATCTTGAACTCTCATTCGACTTCCCAAAGGCTCCATTTCTTCAACTGTAAATTCAGGAATTTTAACCAGATCATCTCTTAGATAATATTTAGCTTTTTTTTTTTTTTTAAATTTGGACCAGAAAGCTGTCAATAGCTTTTAAATTGTATGGTTTTTATGATGTGGATGACTAACCAACATCCAGACATCTCTTAGAACAAAACTATTTAATATAACCCACCAGGGACCCTTGTCCTGCACTTACTTGTTAAGGGACCAAGAGGCCCTGAGCTGCATTGCATTCCTAATGAATCACACCCCAGGGGTAGGATTATTTTTGATTATCTCATGATAAGCACCCTTTTGTCATAATTTGTATCTTAATTTATGTCACTCTCCCATTAATTATGATGCCTATTTAACATCAATTAAGATGCTGCAACATTAATTTACCAGGACAGTTAGTTACTCAGTTTGATGGGAGTTTTGTTTTTAGCATCTACTGTGAGGTTATTTCTGAGAAAGTTAAGGACCTTTGATGTACCAGCATCACAGAATCCAA
Organism: Microcebus murinus; assembly: GCF_040939455.1. Taxonomy (NCBI): domain Eukaryota; kingdom Metazoa; phylum Chordata; class Mammalia; order Primates; family Cheirogaleidae; genus Microcebus; species Microcebus murinus. Next base: position 94,036,574 of record NC_134108.1, on the reverse strand, counting down.
ATCTGGGTACCATCCTCTCTTTAAAAAAGTATGCAATCTGAAAAGAAGAATCATCTCTGAAGGAGCTAATCATTTTATAGAAATAGAAAAAGTACCAGGTGTTTACCTCCTGAAAAGGATGGTTTGAAATAGATTTAAATAAGAAAAGTTGAGAATTAAACATAAGAAAATGTAGCTCAGTAAGAAAATGATTTCTTAAATCTTACTATATTTGTCTGTGGCTACGAAATAACCTCCAATGGAAATACAAAAGTCAAAAATTATCATTTACGTTTCAACTGAACAGGCAGGTAGCAGTGGCTCACACCTATAGTTCTAACACTTTGGGAGGCCAAGGAAAGAGTATCACTTGAGGCCAGGAGTTCAAGAGCAGCCTGACCAACATAGCAAGACCTCCTCTCTACAAAAAATTGAAAAATTACCTGGTCATGGTAGCTCACACTTCTAGACCCAGATACTCGGGAGGCTGAGGCGGCAGACCACTTGAGCCCCAGGAGTTTGAGGCTGCTGTGAGCTATGATGATGCCACTCTACTCTAGCCTGGGCAACACAGTGAGACCTTGTCTCAAAAAAAAAAAAAATTCAATTGGACAAAGAATTCAGGAACAGACTGAAGAAAATATCCTTTCCTTTTTCTTAGGAATACCATAAGTCCCTTCAATCTATGATTTTTATGACAACATGATTATTAATGTGCATATTGCTCTTTTAAGATCAAGAGTATGGGGGACCCACTATAGGTCTGAAGTCTAAGAAACCAATGGCAGCCATGAAGCTACCTTAAAGAGAACTAGTACTTCTCATCTGGATAGTTAAGCATTCTTTATTTCATCTACATTTTGATACCCTGACCCTGCAATGGTGGAAAATCCATCTATAGCCTGACTTTTTCATGTAGAAACCCACACGTAGGCAAGTATTAGGGAACTGCATTAATATACTATAACAAACTACACATATTTATACTACCTTATTTGACCTCTTTTCGGGGAGCGCCCTAAATGGAGTAAAAACAATGACAAAATGTTGATGTAGAAACTTGGCAAACTACAGAGCAGAAAGACAATATGGAATCATGCTATTCCATAATATTTGTGAGGTTAGAGAAAATTTGGCTAAATTATTAGGTTTATTATTAAATTTGTGTGGATAATAATTCTAAATTGTACCCAAATCTGCAAGCTACTGATGACTATTTGACTGTTTGACTATTATATGGACTCATGACAATGAAACCCTGTGTATATTTGCATTTTATTATCAATATCACCACTGTTACAAATAAAAACCTCTTCTAACTTTTACCAATTAAATATAATACTCACTAAAGAATGCTATTAGAATTACATATCCTGGATCATCAGGGAGCCCCACACATACAATTTTGTTTTGATGAACAGCCTAAAGCAACTACATGAAGGCACTTACCTTGTGGGCAAAATGACCAAGTAATAAGCTGTCAGTAACTGAAGTATTTGCATCACTTTCTAAGATGTCAATTCCAAAATCTCTGCATGAATAAACATGGAATTTTTCCAGGTGAAGATTGCTACTTCTAAAAATCTATAAAATAATAGCATCTGTTATGGCAAAGGTCTGGGGCTTGGTTTTTCTTGCAGACTTCCTGCAGCTTCTTTAATTATTGATTAAGTATAAATAAGCATGCTATACCATATTTAAGCAGCTTTTGTCCATCAATATTAGAAGAGACATCCCAAAGTTGCTGTGAGGTCAGCACTAATTAGTCCTCTTTGGTAAGACCCCCTCCGTAGATTCCATTTCTCCTCATGATAACCCATGCATTAAAAAAGTCAATGTGAATTCTCCAACTTTCTAAAGTAAAACTTGCAGTGGCCAAGTCACACAAAATTAATGGAGAAAAACACAGCATCCAAGAATTCCAGTGCTTAACATTTTTCTCAGTGTGGTATAATCATATTGTCAGAAATTGCACATTGCAAATATGAAATAAGTAATTCAGCATGACTACAAATTCACTATTTGTGGACTCAACATATGTCATGTGCATATATACTTATGACACCTTGGGTTAGTGTATCCAGACAGAGTTCAAGTAGTAACAAAATTAACTGATAGAGTTGAAAGAATCCCAATTGCAATGATTTGAATTTGTCCCCAACAAAGCCTGTGTTGGAAACTTAATTCCAGTGTAACTGTGTTGGGAGATAGAGCCTAATGGGAGGTGTTTAGGTCATCAGGATTCCACCCTTATGAATGGATTAATGCCAATTACAAACAGGCTTGAGGCTGCAGTTCTATCCCTTACTCTTTCTTGCCCTCTTTTCATCCTTCCTTCCTTCTTGTCACAGCAAGAAGGCTTCCACCAGATGCTGGCCCCTTAATCTTGGACTGTAAGTCAACAAATTTCTATTTATTACAAATTACCCAGTCTGTGGTATTCCATTACAGCAACACAAAACAGACTAAGACACCACTGGTGTAGAAGACAAGAGCTTTTAGTTTTCACCTATCTCTAATAGTTACTATGTGATTTGGGGCATGACATTTAACTTTTCCTAGCTCTCAGTTCAACCTTCTTTAAAATAAGGGTGGAGGTCAGGGCTGGCAGTTAGCCTAACACAGTTATCCTTTATTCATTAAATAGGGTCATGTTTATATTCATATCTTTAACTGGAAGTCTCCTATTAATTAAGGTCAAGGTATCCTTGATTTATTATGCTATTGTACTTCTACCTGTCAGTCAGTCTTTGTGCTCAAATTTTTAAGAATTGAATAGTTCACATTTCCCATTATATATGCATCTAAACCTTTTATAAAGTGATAGTTCTTTGAAGACACAGAGATTTTATTTAATATTTGAACAAGGTAGGTATGATCTGAACTGATAATCTGACAACAGTTATTACTTAATTACAGATATCAACAAATATATTCATATTCAAAAACAGCTAACACCTAGCATTAGCTAGGGAAGAAGCTAACATACTATAGCAAAGTGCACCTATTTGTGGGTGTGAATACAATTTTCACAGTGTGCTATCATCTTTCTCTCCTTCTTTGAAAAGAATCATCTTGCATTTATGACACAGGGCAAAGAGAGGGTATTTTTCTCAACTCTTATTAACATAAAAATAGAAGGATCAGATTGCTTGAGCTGGACTCTAACAATTCTTAGTTGTGTGACTTCAGCAAATATTTTATCCCCCTAGATAGTTTTATATACAAAAGGAGTATAATAATGGCATACCTCTCCCAAAGGTTGTTGAGATGATTAAATGAAAAATGTCCAAAATCATTATCAATATCACCAAAGAGATATAAACTCATGTTTATTCACAATAGGAATTTTCTGTTCAATATTGCTAATCATTGAGAAATGCAAATTAAAACCACAATGAGATATCACTTCATACCTACTAGAATGACTATTATAATAAAATGAAAAATAACAACTGTTGACAAGGATGTAGAGAAAAGGATACCCTTGTATACTATTGGTGGGAATGTAAATTGGGACAGCCATTATGGAAGACAGTACAGAAGTTCCTCAAAAAATTAAAAACGACTATATGATCTAGCAATCCCACTAGTGAGTATATGTCTAAAGGAAATAAGATTCATATGTCAAAAAGATAGCTGCACTCCCACATTCATTGCAACATATTCACAACAGCCAATAAAGGGCTAATATCCTGAATCTACAAATCAGCAAGAAAAAAACAAACAACCCCATTAAAAAGTGGGCAGAAAATATGAACAAAAGTTTTTCATAAGAATATAGACAAATGGCCAAAAAACATGATAAAAGTGCTCCCCATCACTAACCATCAGGGAAATACAAATTAAAACCATAATGAGATATTACGTCACCCCTGTCAGATGGCCATTATAGAAAAGTCAAAAAACAATAGATGTTGGCATGGATGCAGAGAAAAAGGAACACTTATACATTGTGGGTGGGACTGAAGGTTAGTGTAGCCTCTATGGAAAATGGTATGGAGATTTCTCAAAGAAATAAATGTAGATTTACCATTACATCCAGCAATCCCACTGCTGGGATTGGAAAATAAGTCATCTAATGAAAAAGATACCTGCACTCTTATGTTCATCAACTGCACAACTCACAATTACAAAGGTGTGGAATCAAGTGCCAATCAATTCATGAGTTGATAAAGAAAATGTGGGCTTGTGCGTGTGCATGTGTGTATGCGTACTACTCAACTATAAAAAGGAATGAAATAATCTCTTTTGCAGCAACTTGCATGGAACTGGAGACCATTTGTGCTAAGCGAAGTATCTCAGGACTGGAAAAACAAACACCACAGGTACTCTCTAATAATTGGGAGCTAAATGGTGGACACACACCAGCACAAAGAGATGTAAAGAACATTACAAATCAAGAAATGGGGAGGGCGCGATGGAGTTAAGGGTAACAACTTGTCTATCACGTACAATGAACACTACTCTAGTGATGTGCACACTAAAAGCCCTGACTTAAGCCTTATGAAAGGGATCCACGTAACAAAAACATTTGCATCCTCTTAGTATTTTAAAATAAAAATGATAAAAATAAATAGATTAATTTTAAAAAATCACTTATCATAGATGTATCAGTTCATTTCTGGACTCCCACTTTTATTCCATTGATGTATATGTCTATCCTTGTGCTTATACCACACTGTCTTTATTATTGTTGCTTTGTAGTAACAACAGGTTTTTGAAACAGGGAAGCGTAAATCCTCTTTATTTTTTTCAGGATTGTTTTGAAGATAGCTACATTTTAAATTTGGTGCTATCATGTTATTTACTTTTGCCTTTTTGTTCTGCCTTATACAAATCAAGTTCCAAAAATATTCTAATTATTTGAATTTTTGATTGATTAAATTTGAGCATATAAGAGCTCAATCTTCAGGGCTCTATTTTCTTTTTCATAGGCTTAGTATTTTTGATTGCAGAACTTGAAAAAACTGGTTTCAATAAGCATCTTTTAACTTTTCATTTGTTTTTTTTGGTTATTTCCTCTAGAATAAGGCTACTTAAGAGCAGAAAGACTAAGTTTAAGCCTTTTCAAGGCATGAATTACTTCTTTGCATAATAAGGCACTCAACAAGTGTTTCCACTGGGTTTGTCACCCCTATATTCATAGTGCTTATGATGTATTTTATAAAATTAAATGAGAACTAAATAAAATTGAAATTCTACCTGTTAGCTATCCTAATGATATATTTGGGGGTTTTCCTCATCCATAATTGTCTTCCACTTGTTAAACATGTGAAATAAATGTTTGACTTTCTTATTGTGACTTAATTATACATTTTTATTCTATTTCCTGAACACTCTATAAACATATTTCGTCATCTATGCATCCTAGACCCCAGATTGATACGTGCCAGAGACCAAGTGTATATAATTTTCTCTGTACAGCATCAAATAGTGACGCTGAATAATTTTTGTATGTTTTTATTAACAGTGAGCATGCAAGGCTCATTTATAACAAAGTAACTGTGATAATGAAAAACAAATGATTACATGTGAAACTTTTTTCTTCTGAAAAAAAATAGAAGAAAATCCAGCTTATTGACTAACGAAAGAATGGCACCTTGAGCTGGAATTATTTTTAATCTCTTTTTATTTTATAATTTTTTTATATCACACACCTAGTGGATGAGCTGGAATTTTTATGTTCCAGTAATGAACAGTGCTTTTTCTTAAGATAGAGCATGTATTATTCAGCATATTAGAATACCAAATGCACAACATTTGGAATCTAGATTCTGCCCTTGGTTGTGCTACTAATCAACTGCATGACCTTTGACAAGTCCCTTTACTTTCTGTGCCTTAGTTTTTTTACTGTAAGTAAGGATGAGAAAGAAGGTATGGATGGCCTCTATAATCCCTCCTGGTTGAAATCTCTATGATACTTTGGACACTATAGACATTTTTTAACAATGTTGATTCTACCAATTCATTAGCACAGGATGTTTTTCCATTTGTGTTATCTACGATTTCTTTCACCAATGTTTTGTAGTTCTCCTTATAGAGATATTCACCTCCTTGGTTAAGTCTATTTCTAGAAATCTTATTTTCTTTGTAGCTATTGAACATACCTCAAAATTATAAAAGCCTTTTATAACAAACCCACAGCCAACATCATATTGTTGGGGAAAAGCTGAAAGCATTCTCTATTATGGCTGCCAAAAAGACACAAAAGAGGACACGACCTAACCCTAGAATGTGTTCATTCAACAGCTATTCTACACACTCCTGTGATGCCACTGGCTCTTTAAACCTGTGATAACATTGCAATTCCCCCCTCAGCAGCAGATCACCCCTCCCTTTAAATAGAGATGCATAATAACCTGCCATGAGAAAACAACAGACAGTTTTAATTTTAAAAAGTAAAGAAACTTACCTGAGCACCACCTGCACTTCCCCAAACAGTGAAGTTTTGGAACAGGGTGGGCCCAGCACCATTATCCCAAGGTGGCTGAAATTTAGGGTATACAAAGAGACCATACCTAGAAAGTGAAACAAAGAATGAAGTTAAGCCAATTTCTATATTTCTAACTTCCCACTTTTTCTCATTGGAAAATACAAAAGTAAAAGTAATGAATAAGGAAGAGTAGAGACAGATAAAACCTGTAAGCCTCCTCTCTAGCTCTCATTGCCCATCCCTCAACCCTTCCATTCTGTTATCTTCCGTGACCTGCTCCTTTCCTGGATTTTAACAAAATGCAGATTGCCGTGATGCTCTGCTATTCTACCAGCCCCTCAAAATTCACTCCTCCTTAGGAGAGAGGATCCCAGCACCTATTATCCCTTTGACTTTTGTTCTTCTAGCTGTAGTGTCCTACCATTGTTGCACCCTGGATACATTCTTCCCTCACATTCCAGGGCTGCCAAGAGCTGCTGGATAAAACTTCATGGTCATGAAGACAATTTCATTACACATGTACTAAACCCAGCCTCAGCTGGCACTTTAACATTGCTTAGCAATTGTTCATATCCTGATTCTACTTATCACTTTCCATCATAGCAGTATTACTAACACTGTTACCATCATTATTTACAGCTATCAGTTATTGAGTTCCTACTATACTCTAGGTACTCTCCTTGATGAATTATATATAAATTATCTCTTTATAATTTTCAATCTGGGAGGGAGGAAGAAAGAAAGAATGAAGGAAAGAAAGAAAGAAAAATATTGACTAGGAGTAGAGTCAGGATATGAATCAGGCCTACCTGACTCTGAAGTTGACATTCTCCCCATTACTTCTCAAATCCTCTACTCCACCTTGCCTCCCCACGTCCTCCTGCTCTTAGAAGATGACCTTACTCTCTACATGTCAAAGATTTTGAACAAGTCACTTCTTATCTTACAGTGAGCAAGTCATAGGCCCAGGGCATCTTCTCCAAGGCTCATCTCTCCACTTAGCTCCTGAGCCCTAGCCCACTCGCCTCCCAGAGCTTCTGCATTACCCACTGCTCTCAATGTCTTGGAAGATTAATCGCTCTCATTGACTTCTCTCTGGCCACAAAAGGTACATTATATCCTCTGGCTGCTTTTTCAAGCGAACTCCTTTCTCTTCCCCCTTTCCCTATCAGACTTCTGTGAAGCAAAATGCTTACACAAGTATTCACCAATAGCCAAGACGTGGAGGCAGCCTGGATGTCCACAGATGGGACAAATGGGGTGATACTTACAATGAAATGTTATTCAGCCTTTAAAAGGAAGGAAATCCTGCTATTTGTGGTAATGTAGATGAACCTGGAGGGCACTATGCTGGGCGAGGTAAGCCAGACACAGAAGAACAAAGACTACATACATGATGCCACTTACATGAGAAACCTAAAATATTCAAACTCAAAGAAGAGAATAGGGTGGTAGTCGCTAGGGGCTGGGGGAAGGGGAAAACAAGGAGGTCTTAGTCAAAGGGCACAAAGTTTCAGTTTTGCAAGATGAATAAGTCCCACAGACGTACTGTACAGCACCATGCCTATAACAATACTGTATTATATACTTAAAAAGTTGCTAAGAAGTTAGATCTTATGTCAAATGCTCTTCTAATAATAATACTAATAAATAAAATAAAAAGGACTAGAGGAAAACTTTCAGAGATGATAGATATGTTTGTAGCATAGACCATGGTGATGGTTTCATGGGCATATATTTACCTCCAAACTTAATTTAATATGCACATTAAATTGTATGTCAATTATACATCAATAAAGTGGTTTAAAAAAATTTCTTGCACAGGAGCATCGCCAAATCTCAAACAAATGCCAAAAGTGCCCTTTTTGTGAGCGTTGTATAGAAAAATGCAAAATCATAAGCCTTATATTCAACATGTAGGCGAATTTCGCCAAAGTTACCTCGTACAGGAATGTGCCATGTTCTGAGTGAAGGAGAGAAGAGGAGCTTGTGAGGTTTGGCTGGTCACAAGATGGAAAAAGTAGCCATAACCAGCAGCACACACTCTGTTCCCCTAGGGAAATTAAAGATAGTTAAAAAGAAAATAGTTATTACATGTGTGATAAAGTAGCTGCAAAGAAAGACTCTTGTTAGTGCCTGGATTACCGGCATGAGCTACCATGCCAGGATGAAAGACTCTTATTTGTACTCAATCCACTTTTATATTCACTTTCTGCCAAAGTACATTGAAACTTTTACAGGAATATTCATTCTTTTTTTACCCTCTCAGGATCAAAAAGATTCTCATTCCTCTTCCTCCAGGCAGCTCAACTAGACTGTAATTTGCCCATCTCGGTAATTGCCATCTCATGTCCAAGCCTCCTTTTAAGCTTTGAGAAGTTTGTTTGTGACATCTAATCCAAGCCTCTCCTCTTGGGTATATTACTGGCTTTCCCAGGGAAAGGTGAACCTTGAACCCAAGCCTACACAAGGGGTGTCCTTTCTGATTCTTTGAACAAATCAGTGATTTGGCTGTGGGCTGAAGGCAAATGATTGGCCTAGCTACACTTGGTTGTGAGACACAATGGCTCAAATATAATTCAAATCTGCTCATTGCGCTCTTACCCTGATTAGATTATTAAATCACCTTAAGATTTCTTTATAGGACTCACCATTAAATAATTTAATGTCTTTTATGTGTTCATATAAAATCTAACCTCTCCATTGAACCATATGAGTTTGGAGATCTAATTCTGATCAAACTGAACATAAGGAGATTATAAATTCAATGAAATACCTACAATATGTTCATCATTGTTAATACGCTCTAAGACAGAGTAGAAAACTGACTTCCTAAAGGTCTGATACTATACACATGTATTTTGCTTGGTCTACTCAGTGTTTACAAAAATTGTATTTCCAACATTTTCAAACCAGGGGATTTAATATTAATATAACATTCAGACTTTCACGCTTTTCTGAGCCCAGATTCCTATGGGGTAGCCATGGATCAGCTGAAGATAAGAGGGCCTGCCTTCTTGGACAATGGATTATTTTGCCATAGTCCTCATCCTTCCTATTCCATTCATTTGTGATACCCGCCTCATGCCTACAGGCATCTGAATTTGCACCCTCAACTCCAGGCAGTAGAGTAAATAACATGTTGGCTGTTCCATGGAAGTTTCTTCTCTATCCTTCCCTGAATTGTATTTGAGGCCTCTCAGTGTCACTGGCTCACATCTTAAGGAGCCCAAGCCCTCTCTCCTTTCTCCGCCATCAGAGAGAAAGAACTCTGATAAAAATCGGGGTGGGGGGGCCCTACCAGGCTGTTCCACTGTGGGTGGCATTACTAGTAGGATGAATGAAGGGCCAGTTGACCAAGCTGTGGGACTACTCCTATGGATCTCTGTGCATCTGTCCTCTCTCAGCCTGAGAGGCTGGTCCAAGGCTAAGATGCCCAAGTCTGCCTGGGGAATAGAAGTTAAGAAACAGGCTGCTCGGCCTGTCTCAGGCCCTGTGCTACACGCGTAATGAGAGTCTCAGTGGCTCTCACGTGGTTCAGCCCTGATCACCTGGGGCTTTGACATGGCCTGGCTGGTGTGCGGCAAAGAATGTCTGGGCGTCCTCCCTGTAAGTATCTTGATCCCAGGAACACACACTATGGGGCTGGGAGAGCTCATCCTGACCACTGGCATCAGGTCCACAGAAGATGGGGAGCAGGGAGGATTATGACACTGGGGCACCCAACGAGGCATCAAATGCCTTTCTTTACAAAACACACTTCAGTGCAATAGTTGCTTCTGTACAGGGATCAGTGGAGACTATACTGTGAGCATCCTCCTAGAACAGTTTCTTAAACTTTGCTGTGCAGCCAGGGGAGAGTTGTCATATTTAGCAAATAAAAGCACAGAATGTCCAATGCAATTTAAATTTCAGATAAAAAAAACCTATTTCTTTTAATATAAGTATATCCCAAATATTATCTGAAATGTAAATTTGACCAGATATGCTATATTTTATCTGGCAACCCTAACCTGGGGGTGTATAAGGTACAGATTTTTACATATTCTGATTTAGTAGGTGGTCGCGATGATGATGAAGGATTGAAGGACAGTATTTTGTACCCTTGAGCATCACAAGGTATTCTGATGCAGGTTTGCTGTGGGTGACCCACTGACAGTCATAATATAGCAGAACTCCCTACAAAAGGGGAACCTGAAGCGCCTATTCCTCCCTGGGTGTGTCACATGTTCTATAAGGAACACACACACACACACACACACATATACACACATAGTCAAGCAAAGTTAATACAGGGGAAAAATTGAAATAGGTTGTTTTAAAACCAATAATACGCAAGTCCCTGCCTCATGTAAAGTAAGAAGCAATGCCCCATCCCCTGGAGGCCTCAGCCTTTGGGGAAGTGAGTCAGGGCCACAGCTCACCCTGAGGCTGGAACTTGACGGGCAGGGAGCAGCCAGGACCCCATCAGGAAAGCCAGCACATGTTGACATCATCACCTCGTGCTGTTTACGCAGCTTTAGCTTTAGCTTGTGTTCCCTGTGGGCCCCAAAGGTTCTCTTACCCTGGGTATTTGTGAATAGATAGCCATTCCTCATTTTTCACTCAGGTTACAGAATGATTTTCTTCCTTTGTGGATGAGTTGGTCCATTGCCTCTCGCATGTCATTACTTCGGATTCTAAGCAATTCTCCAATTTCCTAAGACCACTTAAGATTCTAATCGCAGGTCTCACCTACCACATGATACTCAGCAAAAGTGATTTTTGGACACCATGGAATATTAAGTTGAATTGCTATTCAAGATGCTAAGGAATCAGGGTCATCCCTAAGACTTCAACAATCTTGGGGTGGCCTAGTCTAGAATGGCAGTTGTCAGACAGGAATAATTTTGTTCCCCAGCAAACGTGGAAGTCTCTGGAGACATTTTTGATTGTCACAACTTAGAGGGTAGAGGATAGACCAGGGGTATTCCTGTATAGAGTAAAGCCCCCCACAACAAGGGATTACCTGACCCAAAATGTCAATACTTCCATGGTTGAGAAACCCTGGTCTACAGTCTACACTGGAGTCGTGTATTATAAAAATAACCCGTGCCCACTTTCCAGTATCCCATTAACCCATGCCCACTTTCCAGTATCCCATCTCCATATTTTGATGAAAGACCAACCTAAATATAAAAACATGGTTAATTACAATAAGAATGCTTTATAGTCTTTATTAGCACTTAACACTTAACATCTTTTAAAACAATCAGATCAAGCATTCCCCAAGAGAATATTTATTTGCCCTAGATCAGTTCTTCCCTTGTGCTAGAGACAGGGCATGCACTCATGACTCTCAGCTTCAGGAAGAATCACTGTCTCTGAGTTGACAAATACAAGTGGCCAACATACTTCTTTCATCCCCCGTAGACACACAAAGAAATACCACAGCTGTTGTTCTCAGTCATAACTATACAACTAAAACCTTCCCTGGGGGCAGCACATGTAAAGCTCCACTTTCCACAGGTATGTCTCCCTGCACCTATGATCCATGGAAAAGGTCACAGTTATGTAAGAACCGAGGGTCAGAAAATGGGGCTTCTTAAACACAAACAATGAGAAATGTGGACTAGAGGCTAAACATAATAATCACATTTGGACACACAACTCTGTTTCATTACCAATGAAATTCTGTTTTGTTACCAAGGTTTTACAAGGAAGGAAAAGGTTCCAACATTTCCAAAATACATTCCAGGGGCTACATCCTTAGTCATCACCTTTGCCAGCACAGGTGCTCAGAAAGCAGGTACTTTCAGTGTATCAAACCCAAATCAAACCCAAATAAATGGGTTTGTTGAATCATCTGCCCTACTGCCATTAGCATTTATGGATCATCCAGGTGATTGCATATAAACGCTTTCCTGTTGCATTTATAGTTCGGCAGGAGCTTGCAACTCTGGTCCTCTGTTAGCCGATAAGGCTTACTTTTTTTTTTTTTTTAATAAAAGAAGCACTTGAACAGTCAGATCACATCGCTTCCCAGCCCTTTCTCTCAATTCCAATTGGGCATGCTACAAACGATTCACGGGGAAAAACTACATATTTATGCAGGCAGCTGGCAGCTTGCGGGGAAAGGTTTAAGGCAAGCAGGGAATTTTGTGTGGAAATCAATTCTTTGCGGAAGTCAATGTATTATGGACACTGAAGCAAGAGAAATTCCAGAGAGAAATTAACTGCCCAAGTAAGCCAGCTCCTTGAGGTGTACATCTATAGTCGCTAGAAAAAAAAAAAAGTGAGTTAACCCTTCAGGCAGCTCTTAAATATGCATTACCTATTGAGTGGGGAGAGCTTGAGAACTGAGGTTGGGCCTTTAAACACAGAATTCCTTACAAAATTGATTCACAAACCAGAACAAATTCCCCTCAAATTAAATGCATGTCTCCAAAGGGCTCTTCTTCGGGGTTTTTCCACGGACCATCCTAAACAGGAGTCTGGTCATAGGAAATTCCCCACACCTACATAAACACGGCTACTACTCTGCAGCTGTGAAAGTGAGCAGCCCCTTGCTGTTTGGGAGCAGAGACCTGTCCCCAGCCGGAGGGAATGGGGACAGGTTCGCAGAAGCTATGTCTTCTAGAAGGATGGAGCCTCTGGACAGATAACAAGGAGCCCCTGTAAAAGGAGTCAGAGGCTCCCATGCTGGAGTTGTTGAGGGAAGACAGCCTGGCACGAAGTGCTCTAAGAAGCTACAGGTGATGCATGGATCAACAGCCATCAACCTGTTTTTGGAAAGCGTAGCAAAGGCCTATCTGAGGAGTGTACAAAGGAATTCCACGAGGCCCCCAGAGATCGAACAGGACGCCACGCATGAATCTTCACTGGCAACAAGGCACAAAACTCAGGTTTTTCTTCCCAGAGCAACTGCCCTGGACTTAGCTCAGGCTCAGCCTAGGCAGGGAGACAGGCAGGACACTCATGGAGGACACTCATGGTTATAGAACCTAAAAAGGAATATCCCACTTGCAATCCCTTTACACCATGCCAGGCTGAAGGTGAGTGAACTGTAAAGGTGATTGACTAGAAGCTCCAGTGAATCCCTTATGCTGTGGCTGAGAGTTTGGTCCTAAGCTCTTATGATAATATAAAACTTTTAGGCTTTTCCACATATGCCCAGTTATCACCTATGTCTTCAGTAATGGAACAGTCCAGACAATAGAATACAAAAGAGACAGCATAACAGAAAGCCAGTGGCACAGCTGAAAAACTGGACTAGATTTTGCAAGATTTAACACTGACAGATCATCCAACAGGAGTGCAATGCTACCACTGAACAACTTATTTGTCAGTCATCAAAATGATTTTAGAACCTTGGAATTTATTCTTTACTTTCCCCCTTCTTCTCCCCATTCTTTGGCTATGGATTTATGCCTACGTGCATTCATTCATTACGTTCAATAAATTTTTATTGAGCAGCACTATGTTTTAGACATTTTGCTAGGATCTAAAAGATAACAAAAAGAGAACTACAGAATTTTAAGATATCAAAGATGAACATGCCAGAGGTAAACTTAATAAATCTGAATTACCAGTTTAACCTAAAACTTCATTCTCAAAACACATGCATTGTATTTTTTGCCCCCAATTTTGTAAAGTGGACATAAGAAGGAGAAAGTCAATGAAAGGGGGAGAAAGCAGCTAGCTTGTGGACTCAATTTTTCTATTGCTGACTGGATATTATTCTACCAGTCAGTCTGCAAAGACTCAAGCAGCCCAGCACCTTTTCAGACGGCCCTCTGGTTCTCTGCACCTACAGCCAGCTCAACCCTTCTTCCTGTCAGCCAGTGGCCACCACACCTGTCCAAGAGACCATGCACCACCCAGCGATGCAAAGACATTCCAGCCTCACACAGCAAGATGGGCTGAGCAACCCTGAAAGTTTACTTTCCTCTCTCTAGGCATTTGGAGTTGTCAAGATGATGCTCCCCCAGAAAGTACACAAAAACATGGTTCCTTAGGGCCCAAAGTCTGCTGACATAGCTGTGCAACAAGCTCTTTAGTGGCCAGTGAGTTCAATGCAGCTCCAGCTTCAGTCCTAGATCTGAAGTCTGGCTTCCTCCAACCCGTGCAGTTCTGCCTCTTTTCCTCACTGGCATATTAGCCGCCCCCATTAGGCACCTAAAATGGTGTGTAAGTGCTGTGCTTGGAATAAACACAATTAAGAGTCTAAGGAGAGCTGAAGAGATAACCAGGGCTTTCATTAGGGGTTATTCAGCTGAAGGTAATTAAAAACTGATGATCAGTGAGAAAGAAGATCATCCTTTAAGTTCCTCAGAAACTTGGCGTAATTGTCATGACACAGTAGGTGCCCAGAGAATGTCCTGGAAGAGTGAGGCCTTTAATCCCTTTCACAGATGACCCATGAGATAAAACAGTTGGAAAAGGGGAAACTAAATGTCTTCCCACTACTCTGACGCAAGTCCTTACCCACAGATGTATGGTTAAACTGTACCTAGAAAAATTAAGTTCTTAAATGCTTAGACAGAAATTTACCAGGAGAAAAATAATATTAAGTTGTGCCAAATAATGGAATAAAAAAAAAAATCATGGTCATCAAAGTGGACTTCATCCTTCTGGAACCTGATGTGATCTTATACATCTCATGCCTCAGTTTTGAACACTCTTAAAGAGCAACAATATGGCCACATTAACATAGTAAGATAGTGAAAGTTGAATAAGTAATTGGTATTGGAATCAAGGTAGACAAAAATCACCACCCACTGTGGATAGTTCAGGAAGATATTTTAGTTTGTGTTAATCTCAATGGCCAGAAAATGATCAATATCTACTTTATTTTGCCCCATTAGCTATTGCTTCAAAAAAAATTTTTTTCAGGAATCCTGAAAGAAATGATTACATTTGCCCAAAAGCATTTGTTTAGTACAAAACCATAAATTACTTTCTTGATACTAATGTGCACCAAGTAAATGTTTCACACCACGCCACTGGTGCTGCACTACAACAAACTTTTTGAGTGACCCTCATGCCCTCTTGGCTCTGATCTTCCTGGTAGAGCTAAAGATCTTACCTCTATGATATTGGTGGGATTACGGATATAGATTCCAGATGGCGTCAACATTTCAGGATTGGAGAGTCCCTCAGCACCAGAAACACGGATGATCATGTTGTTTCTTATTATATTTCCCCGTTCTGACCAGTCTAATTTACAAAAAGATAAATCAACCCAGGGAATTCACAAACATAATTAAAATTTATACAACTCAATAAACTTGATTCTACTAATACACGTTAGAGTTCACATAATGCATTATATATATATATATATATATATATATATAAAATATACATATACACACACACAAGCACACATTTAGAAAATACTTAGTATGCTCAATAAATTGAAAAAACCTAACATTTTGCCATCAGGCCTATGTATAAAATCTATGACAATTTTAAATAAATTGTCATAGATTTAAAATCAGTTTACATATTTACCATTTTTTCTTCCAGGAACAGCCTCCCAAGAGATATGTCTTATCTCCATGTACGTCCCTGAAAACAAAAGACCATGTTACTTCAGCATATTTTATGCCACCCAGGAAAACAAGGGACAGTGCAACAACACTGTTTCTTCTTTGGATTTAGGTTGTTTTGATTTTGTGTTTATATTTTTATCTATGAACCAGGCAAAAAAAACACAGATCGTAAGAACTTTTTTAGTTCTAGAGTATTGGTGATCAGAAGTTCATTTTAAATAAAAAGAACAGAGAAATGGATCCTCTGCTGTACTTTTGAGGAGTCGTCTAAATACTTGTCCCCATAGTCTGATGCTCCAGCCCCACTCCTAACTGTTCAAATTGGCCATGAGCTCTCTGCATGCTCCTCTCTTCCCCTCAATTTATCTGAAATGTCCTGGAGGAACCGGCTAGGCAGTACCTGACCCTCACATCCAAACCACTAAGGTTGGAGTAGAAGAGAACAGAAGAGTATGGGCCATGCTATGTAGAAAGGTCAGTTACCTAACTGATATCAATAGGCAACAGTCCCAAGGCCCCCTCATTAGTAGATCTTTAGGAATCTAGGCTTCCTGTGTCATTTCATGTGTCTAGGTTTGCAAACTTGTTATGCGTGAGATTGCATTAATAAACAAATATATTAATTCCCTTAACTTGTGATACGATAGGTGCCAAGAGACTATATATTAATAATTCACAGTATCCAAGCACTAAAGGCTAAATTCCTTCTGTAGATTTCTTCCTTGCCTTAGTTAATGCCTATTCCACATATAGTTGTCCCTCTGTATACACCAGGGATTGCTTCCAGGACCCCCGTGGACACCAAAATCCTGGCTTACTCAAGTCCTGCTTGAGTAAGGACTTGAGTAAGCCCTTCCAAACCAACAGACAGGAAAGGTCAAACCTCTTGCATCCACACGTTCCACATCCCAAGAATACTGTATTTTCAATCTGACTTTGGTTGCAGATGTGAAACCCATGGCCAGGGAGAACCAATTATATTTATCTTTTAAAAAAATCCATGTGTAAGGGGAGCCCCATAGTTCAAAACTGTTGTTCAAGGGCCAACTGCAATTGTTTTCTGCTAAAACAATACTGTTAGGATATCTTACCGAATTTTCACTCAAGGTTTCACTTTTCCCCTTGCACACACTAAAGTAGGAATAAACAAAGTCAATCCTTCATCTGTTAGTTGGACTTCCCTGTGGCTGTCCTTTTCTAATCAAAAGATCCTTCTGCACCTGACCACCTCAATTGCTCTCAGTTCTTTGCCTTTTAGAGCCAGAGTGTGTTTTAAAGCAAGTGTATATAATTCATATTTCCCTCTCAGGATTAGAATCTTTATAGCTTTCATCCCAACAGATTGGTCTTAAATGAAACATACATTTTCCCACTGATGATATCACAGAATTAATTTAAATATAAAGCACTATTTAACAAATACAGTTATATTCTTACTTTCCGTAAAAGCCTCTGATTTGCTTTTTTATCCTAACGCAACCACAGACCCTTTGTTCATGAGTTCATTTCTTTCTACACACAGACCTAAAATGCACTCATTAATATGCTAACTGAGGAGAAAATGTCCTCATGAAATCTGGTAAAAAGACATTAATCAGATGATCAAAAATATGGCATACAATTTTAAATCAAGAAGTGCTAATAAGTGCTTAAAGAGTTTAAACAGAGGTACGTGGCTTAGGAAACTAGGGGAGAGGATCTTGCAGGAGAAGAATGAGTGGCATGAACAGAGGGAAAGAGCTTGTGCAAAGGCCCTGTGGCAGGAGAAAATGTGGTCCTTTAATTTGGAAAATTTAAAATAAAGTAAGTCAGTATCACTAGAGTACAGAGGAAGAGAACAAGAGTAAGACAAGTTTATAGAGGCTAACAGAGGCAAAAATCACTGAAAAGGTCTTATTAAGCCTGGTTAAAAGTTGTGGATTATATTCTAAGGGCAATAAGAAACTCAAAGTGTTTAATTAGAGAAGTGATATGACGTAATGTGATATTTTCTGGGTTTTGCAAGGGGAATGAACTTTAGGAAACTAAAGTGGATACAGGTGATAAGTTAGAAGATTTTGAAACACAGACTTCTTTAAGCAAGTCACAGGAGCAGTTCAGAACAGAATTCGAGATTTTTAAGTCCTTGGGCATCTAAGTTTAAGCATCTTTGAGACTGTACAAAGACATAAGGATGTAACTTAGAACTTCTGTGAAAATTACTGCCAGTAAATTTTAAAACTCTCATTATATACTTATTAACCTGAACTGAACCTTTAAAAGATCAGCTTCCTATTGGTAGTGTTCAGGAAGCCAATCAGTGACAGCTAAATTTAAATTTAGAATTTTTATCTATGGCCCATTTCTAATGATCAGAAGGCCAATATTCTTATAAACTGGAAATTCAAAACTTTGGGAGAATGCCTTATGAAAAACTATGTGTCCTGCTTTGAAATGCAGAAATTAAACAAGCTCATCGCACTTACCCACTAGCAGGGCATGGCCCAAAATATTGTAGAAAACATTACTGTCCACCTTCAGGCCTGCGGTTCTGCACATGCTGAGGCCTCTACTGAAGGAGTTCCACACTGTACAGCCCTGAACATAGGAATCTGAATGGGGAAGAGTAAAATAAAAAATTAGAAATGGACCTCAAAGATGCTTTAAATTCTGTTGACCATATTCCAAGCAAGCTATACTGTAGCTAACAACATTCTCCCACACAACCATGAAACTCAGAAGCTAAAAAGCTGGAAGCACCAGTCAAGTCAAGAAAATGGGCAACTCAAGCTAGTGGGCCTCATAGATCAACAAGGTGAAATCCAAGCATCAAGTGTTAGAAAAGAAAACAGTCTGAGACAGAGGAAGTATGTCCAAACCACAAAAGAACACAAGGCTGTCAAGATTTCCAACACGCTATCATCTTTGGTGTCAACTCTCATCACAATATGGCAGGTGAGAAGTTAAGGGCAATGTGAAGAGTTCTGCTTATGGACCAACCCTGATCTGTGAAAACTGCATTTTGCACAAGGAAACATAGTCATTATTTCTTGCCAGGCAGAGATCCTTATTCCAAATTGTAAGCAAGGTCAAAGGTCGACCTAAAGATCATTTGAAGGTAGTAGGTTTATAAAGCTGAAGGGGACGTACCCTGTACCATATGCTAAAAGAAACTGACATTTCAGAAATCATTACACTGGCTCTATAGGCATCTTCTATGACCCCCACATCTGGTTACGTGGCCTGGATCAGTCAATGAATAAATATTTACTGAGTACCAGCTATATGTTTTAGGAATTATATACTCTATCTGGAGATAATATATTATTATATATTATATTATATATATTATAATATACATTATATTATATATTATGTTATTATATATTATGTTATTATATATTATAATATATATAATTATATACTCTGCTAGAGATAATAAAGATGAACAAAACTAAGTAAACTGTGCATCTTCAGTCTGATGAAGGAAACTGACATTAAAATAAAAATATATTATTTGAATGATTAAATTATAAATCTTGAAAAAGGAGCTTTGTATTATTACAAGGTAGTGAGAAAGATATTTATGGATGCCAAATGTTTGGGATGCTGGAAGAATTGCTTTGGTTTATAGAATAATTTGACTTTTAAAAATGGGACTCCCAGCCGGGCGCAGTGGTTCACGCCTGTAATCGTAGCATGCTGGGAGGCCAAGGCAGGCGGATCATTTGAGCTCGGGAGTTCAAGACCAGCCCAAGCAAGAGTGAGACCCTGTCTCTACTAAAAAAATAAAAATAAAAAATAAAATAAATTAAATGAATAACTAAAAATATATATATATAAAAAATTAAGCAGGCATGATGGTGCATGCCTGTAGTCCCAGGTACTCTTGAGGCTGAGGCAGCAGGATCGCTTGAGCCCAGGAGTTTGAGGTTGCTGTGAGCTAGGCTGACGCCACGGCATTCTAGCCCAGGCAAAGAAAGTGAGAATCTGTCTCAAAAAAAAAAAAAAAAAAATGGGACTTTCCAGAAAATTCTCAACTATAATGTCACCATAGATTCTGGATCTCCACATTCCCCTCAATCTCACCTCCCCTTAGTCCAGATGACTTCATGTTACTCATCAAGGACCCACCCCAATATACTGACCCATCCATATCTACTTCTATGGTAAACACTGCCTGTGGTGGACAGAATCTCCACCATAATATCACCCAACCAGAACATGCCTGCCCATCTGAACAACCAACAAGCACTAATTTGTTTACGTAGCTCTTGCAGGCGGTGTTCAGGGATTGGTAAACCTTTAAAATATACGGTGCAAAGATTCCAGTGCCTTCTAACTCTAGTGGCTGAGAGCAATTGGCCACACAGGCCATGGGAATCTTCAGGGCCTGAAACAATGAAAGATTTTTTTGGCAAGCATACCATCCAGAAGTCTAACCTCTGCAAAAATGTGTTACTGTCTCCCAGGAAACATATTTGTATTTTAACAGGGATTTACAGGGAATAATGTGTCAATGCAGTGGTTTTCAAATGTTTTTTAAGCACTGAACACTTTTTCAAATAAAACCCAATATATAAAAATAGATAAAAGTGCAGCTACTCTGATTGAAACAATGGTGGGGGAGATAGATAAAACTGGAGCAAGGGAAGGTTTTGATTACGTTCAATTGATAACTCATATGTGACTGCCACCCTCTGTTTTATGGGACTGGCCCCACATTAAATATTCTGCAGCATTCTGAGCAACAGGAGCCCCAAGAACCTGAGACAAAGGCTCAAAGATACAAACTGACACAATGTGCTAGGGAAAGGGCCATGTTAGGGACCATCCCCCTAAATGATGAAGGAAAGGAAAGAAGAAAGGAAAGGGAAGAAGAAAGGAAAGGAAAGAAGAAAGGAAAGGAAAGGAAAGGAAAGGAAAGGAAAGGAAAGGAAAGGAAAGGAAAGGAAAGGAAAGGAAAGGAAAGGAAAGGAAAGGAAAGGAAAGGAAAGGAAAGGAAAGGAAAGGAAAGGAAAGGAGAAAAGGAAAAGGAAAAGGAAAAAGAGAAGGAAGGAAGGAAGGAAGGAAGGAAGGAAGGAAGGAAGGAAGGAAGGAAGGAAGGAAGGAAGGAAGGAAGGAAGAAAGAAAGAAAGAAAGAAAGAAAGAAAGAAAGAAAGAAAGAAAGAAAGAAAGAAAGAAAGAAAGAAAGAAAGAAATCTGGAAAAGTAGAATAAATACACATCCTTGCATGCAGATAATCCAAGATGAGGAATAGCATTGCAGTTGGTTAGCCAGGATCCTGCCTTCAATGGCATAACAACCTTTGTCACTACCTGTTGCAATCCTAGCATCTCTCAGGGCCCACTTGCATCACAAAGTATGCCCTGATGTCCTTTGTCAGGCATCTACCTCTGAACCTCCCCCCCCAAGCACCACCCTTGAATGAAGGCAAAGCTTGAATGTGTGGGTGCTGCAAAGGCTGAGGGATGGGGATTTCATTTCACACAGACACAAAGCTGCTGACCTTATTACCTGGCATCTGCACCCCGATTCTGTGACTCTACGTACCAGCCTTTGGCATCGGGTTTTTCCTATATCCAACTTCAGTTTCAGAACCTTTGTCAGTACACCTGGTCATACTTTTTTTCCCCCGATTCTGATTTTGTTTTTCACCTAGTGTTTCTTACCTGGATTTGATGTTTCCTGCCCTCTTCCTGTACTTTCAGCCCTGACCAAGGTCTGCACACCTGCCTGCACCTTGTTCCCAGGAAAAGCACCCAGGTCCCAGCCCATTCTCCCCCATTTTCCCAAGCAGAAGATTCCTTGAGTTAGGACAACGTCACAAAAAGTGCTTTCTGCTGTGCCTGGACTCCCATAGCACTGATTACTTATACCATTCAATGTCAGTTTTCCTATAGTTACAAAGCTAATGAGTGGTTGAGGCAGAATTTAAAGCAAGAGCTTGTGTGGTTCATGCCCATGTGCTTTACTTATAGTGATGTTTCTCAAACTGCACTCCTTGGACTACTTGTGAGATTGGCCTCTATCAAAACATCCCAAAGCAACAAACGCTGGCGAGGATGTGGAGAGATAGGAAAACTCTTACATTGCTGGTGGGACTGCAAATTAGTGCAACCTCTGTAGAAAAGAATTTGGAGATATCTCAAAGAGCTAAAAATAGAAATACCATTTGATCCAGCAATACCACTATTAGGCGTCTACCCAAAAGAGCAAGAGACATTCTATACTAAAGACATCTGCACCCGAATGTTTATGGCAGCACAATTCACTATTGCAAGGATGTGGAAACAATGCAAGTGCCCATCAATACATGACTGTATTATTAAAATTTGGTATATGTATACAGTGGAATACTACTCAATTATAAGAAATGACGGTGATCTAGCACCTCTTATATTTCCCTGGCTAGAGCTTGAGTACATCCTCTAAACTGAGGTATCACAAGAACAGAAAAATAGGCTCCACATATACTCACCATGAAATTGGCACTAACTGATCAACATTATGGTGTTCACATGGTAGTAACATTCTCCAGGGATTAGGGGGTTGGGGTAGGTAAACTCACAACTAATGGACGCGGTGAGTGTTGTAGGGGGGAAAGGGCACACCCCAAATCATGGTTTGGGTGTGACAAAGTCATAACATGTAACCAAAATGTTTGCACTCCCATAATATCCTGAAATAAATAAATAAATACAAATAGAATCATAAGATTTGCACATTTAAAGTTAAGATCGCTAGGCCTGCCTTAGACCAGAATTTGTTGGGATGAGGTCCATAATTCTGAATTTTAATAAGCTCTACTATTGACGTTTTAGGCATACTGATGTTTGAGAACCACTGATTTAGAATATAAACAATTATCCATCTCTGAGTCCCTCAAATCCCATATACCACCCATCAGGATCCTCTGCATGTAGTACCTTACACGCAGGAGAATAAAGACAAATGAGAAGGTCGTAGGTCTGGACCCCCTTACCTCTCATAGCTCCCACCAGAGTGAGTGAGCTCAGATGCTTATGGAAGGCTCGTCCCAAGTCTCGGAACTGCACTCCCTTCAGCTGGACCTGGCTGGGCTCCTCTGGGAAGGACTGAATGATCACTCTGGCCCCCAGATCCCTAGATCCCAGCATCTTCTCGCTTGTGGAATACAAACAGGGCTGCAGATTACCTAAAACACAGGGAAAAGTCCAGAGGACCCAAAGCATGTAGCTCAGACTTCTATGCAAATCTCCCAGTTTGAAAGGCACTCAAAGGACAAACCATTATTGTTTATTTTGTTTAATAATCTTACTTCCTTTTTTCTTTGATTCTCCTCTGTAGATTATTAATTAAAAGATCCGATAACTAGGACCATGATGTTGCCTTCACTCTATTATTTCCAGAAACTCCCAAATCAATCACCTTAATTACTGTCACAAAGAGGCAGACTGTAACCCACAAACCCAACCTAAATAGAAGCTTATTTCAATCCAAAAGACCCCCTGGAGGGAGCGTGCAATAAAATGACCTTCCTGTGGTTGATAATTGTAGGGAAGAGATGTGAGCCCTGAATATAATCACAGCACATTTTAGTATTAAGCAAGCTGCCCAATGGGATTTCCCCTTTACTGTGCTATTTTGCAGTTTGGGGACTTAACAATGATGCCAATATCGAAATGGCAAAGGGCTCCAGGAAGTAACTGAGCAGCCCCTGCACCAACACCTCCTTGCCCAGCTGAGCTGCTAGTGAAGACAGCAAACTACTTGAAGCTAAAACACACAACTGCTATTGCTACCAAATATTGCGACTTCAGGATCCAGGCCACTTTCTGTTGACACGTGGTATTTGGTCAGAATGCCAAATCTAACTAATCTCAGAATGGAGAAGAAATCATCGTCTCCTGAATTGATTCTTTGTTATTCATGTTAATGAACCAAAGAAACACCAATAGCGAAAAACACTGTATCATTTCACAGTAAATTTGGGTCCGGTCATTTGCTAACACCCAGAGAATGGATGCATAAGAGGTGAATGAAGAGGTATTTTATATTTGTATGCTTTATCACAATTTTAATTATCTGTGTCAATGATCCGTAATGCTTTGAATGGCCAGGCTTTTTGTTATTGGATTTAGCGACCTTATTCCCACACTTTAGCCACACACAAAGAAGGGGTAAGTGACTTATTTTGAGAATATTGCAATTACATGTAAGATTTGTGATGAAATTAAGGATGTTTTCTTTTAGGAGCTTGCAGATTTATAATGGCTTAAACCTAGAAGAGTGATCTCACTGGCAGCATGAACAAAAGCAATGTGTTTCCAAAGTATGATCTGACATTACCTGTATGAGAATTGCCAAGAGGATCTGAGAGAATGCAGGTCCCAATTCGCAGAGCTGTTAAAGTTGGCAGTCATTGGATTCTAATCCATTGTTATCCAAACTTTTTTTCAGAATGACACATTTGCCAGTAGGTGACTTACGTGGGGGTGGGGGTGAGGGTGAGGTCAAGGTCCCTCTCCACTAGTAACATTTCCCCACACCCAACCAACATGGCGGCATTATGCCCACATGCACCGACACGTAGACATGACATAAACACTGAACTCTAGCCCTGACATTTCTTCCAGGCTCCACACATCCCCAGACGTCTCTACTCAGTCGCCAGCCTAGCATCTCAGTCTCGACAGGTACAAATTTAAACTCATGATCACCACCCTCCCACCCCAAAACCTGCTCCTCTTCCCATCCCAGTAAATAGCCTCATCATCCATCCAGAGCTCATGCCTGGAAGTCATCCTTGACACCCACACCATCCTGGACCAAAGTTGACAAATGATGTCTTCACAACATATGAAAGCCTCATAATCTACAGCCTGGGAAACCAAAACATAACCTACTAAACTAACCATCCCTGAAATAGATGTTTAATAGGCACATCAGTGTGATTCAGTGCCTGCTATTCTACTAGAAGATAAATTGACTTTTCCACCACTTACCTAAATATGTGGTAGCTCGCTCAGAAAACAAACCCCAAAAGGGGAGGGTTGGGGGGGAGCCCTACCAGTCTAATCAATGAGAACGTGCTGCCAGAGCCCAAGACTCCGGCATTACAGTTTTCCTTAGAATCTTAGAAGGAGCCTAGGATCAGAGTTAAGACTTCATTACAACACCAAACTCAGAAATGCAATTCCACTCTCCAGATTTAATTCTTTAACAGAATATACTCCCAAGAGAAATAATTAACGTATTATTTCTTTTGTCTTTTGTCTATCTTTTCCACAAGGTTGTTGGGCACTAGGGCCACTAGGAGTGGGAGGATGACATGAAAATTCCCTAAAAGCATTCTGAAAATTACAGAATATTATGGACTTCTAAAAGTTAAGTGCTTATCTTACTTTGAAAGAGGCCAACCATAGCCATGCCACATAGCAACTGACAGTGAGAAATGTTCTTTTCCACTCATTGGACTTTCCAAAAAAATACTTTTCTACCTTCTGAAGCATCGGCTTCCTGGCATGAAGCAAGGAGCTCCATCCTCTCATCGGTGAGATTTCCTTGTATGGTAATACTCCTGCTCAGAAGAGCCACAGTGGCTTTTAAAATATGGTTCTCTCCAGCCACCCAATTCTCTATAAAGTTGTGAGAATATCTGAAAAAAGGAGGAAGATACATCTGAAAACATTACTCCAAACATTACTCTTATTAGGAACAGTAAGCCACTAGGATAAGCATAATGCTTTCTTAGGGGTCTGTTTCTCTAGCAACTCAAACACAGAATGGTAACCTGCAGGCACGAGTATGTGAAAATTAAGAACCGTGCTGATCATTGCACTGACCACTTGCTAGAAGGCAGAAGTTCTACAGTCTCACAGGAGAAAGTTATTTAAGAAGTCTAAATCGTTAAAACGTTTCATGCTTTGTAATTTTCTTGTCAAAATGTTAGCATTATTTAACATTAAAAATGCATCACTGAAAGACAAACGAATATGTCCAGACCCCAACACGATCAAGACCTCCTCTTCTTTCATGTAAACTACTTAGCCCAGCTGAGTCTCGGTACCTCAAGGGTGACCTAAGATAGAGGTCTGCCTTGTGCACAGTTTCCACGGTGACGACCTCTTCCATCGGTGTGGCACCTTCGACGTCGGTTCCACTGATGACGACAACTTCATCCCCAGGCTGCCAGTCCACGGCATCTTCCAGCGCCAGTACCGTGTCTCGGGCATGGGCAGCTGCTCGAAGACAGGTGACAAGTACTTTTGGCAGTGAACCTAAAGCAGCCCAAGGAAAACGTGTTCGGATATTTTAATAGGTAATAAGAATGCGATGTTATTCAGGCGAAGAATTCTGTGCAAGAAGAACCTGGGAAAGCAAACTTCAGAACAGATAAGCACCCAATTTGGAATATTTGTTTTGTTGGATATTCGTTTTCTTGTCTATAACAAGTGTCAGTGAAAGTAATCCAGGATAAGAAGGAGCAAGGTGTGAAAAGCACAGAAATTGTAGTCAGGCTCAACTTACATTTGAATCACAGCCTTGCCACATTCTAACCATGTTCCTTGGGGTAATATGCTTGCTGGTGGGTATCCAGTTTCCTCAGTTAGAAACAGAAGTAGCAAGGTCTTCCATCATAGCATTTTAGGAGGATTAAATGAGATACTATCTATGAAACGTCTAGTTTGGATGTTGCCACACAATGGACCTTCAATGTAAGTGAGTCTTTTCTCTTCCTTCCCTACATCACACTGTGTTTTGAGGGAGAAATTTTAGCGCCTCTTTTTTATTCCAAATAAAAACAAATGGTTTTTAGACTCTCTAACATAGAGGTTCCATAAATAATTTCCAATATGAAGACTTCAACTCACTCCACAAAAAATGTAAGTAGAGTGGAAAATCAAAATTACCTTATAATGGGTTGTACTACCGCGTTTCCCCAAAAATAATACAGAATCTTATATTTATTTTTCCTCAAGAAGACACCCTAGGGCTTATTTTCAGGGGATGTGTTATTTTTTTTAAGTATGGTACAACAATCTACATCTATTCAAATATAGTTAAGTCATCTTCTTCTGGAACATCATCATAACTCTCCAAACCCTGAATTCCATCCTGAATTTCTTGCGACTCTATTTCCTTTAGAATCATTGGCCCCAATCTCTCATGTCGAGCAATAGAGCTGTCATGGGGCAGATGAGAAGGGCTGCTCATCTTCTTTACTGCTTCACGACGAAATGCATGAGTTGTGCAGATACGCTGCGGAACCACGCCCATCACTAGGTCTTATTTTCGGGGTAGGGCTTATGTTGGGCAAATGCTTAGAAAAATCCTGCTAGGGCTTATTTTATGGGTAGGTCTTATTTTCAGGCAAACACGGTAAGTCTTGGTATATTAAATGATGCCTTCAAACTCTAAAGGTAGGTCTGTCTAGAATAGGATGGCCAAGCAAAGTTGAAAAACGAGGAACTTATGACTCTAGATATCCTAGCTTGTATCACACTCCATTGTAGCAATCTGGCCATCCCCATAGCAGACACTAGTCCTTCCTTATCAAGGATTCGAGAAGGTCATGTGTCCCACAGTTTATTCTGGCCTTTTTTCAGCAAGTGCCAAGGCAAAGATTTTTTTTCAAGGCATTATCTGAAACAATACTTCAGAAAAAACATGGCTTACTCCCAACTCCTTCCTCTTTCCTTGGTATATTTCCTTCCTCCTTTGCAATAGATCATAATTTACCTTTAGCCCACAGCAAGTTACTGTCCTCCCTTGTTGCACTAAAGTAAAGTAATAATACTTGAATCTGTAGCTACAGAGGTGGCCGACAATAAATCATTTTCAAATTATTTTAAACTTTCCTCTTTACTTATTTGTCCCTGTGTGTGGAGGCACTTGTACCAATAATGTTGTTTTAGGCTTACAAAGGTCTCTGGGTTAATGATGTAATTTCCTAAGTTTACTTGGGCAATAATTTTATCTTAAAAAAAAAATTTACAGAGTTCAAAATTTCTAATTATAGGGCAGGTGAAAATTAAGACATAAATCATCCCAACAGAAAATAATTTTAATTTTATTCCTTGTTTGTATATCTTAACCTTTGGGAACAATAAAATGAAATAAAGGTTATTTACATGTATATGCATATATATGTGAATTTTTATGACCCATCCTTGAATGTCTACATAGAAAAATCTCTACTGAGCATAGAAAAATGTTTATCGAAGACAAAATGCTATCGAACTTTGTGATTAATTGTTCATAGTACTCCAGTCAGTATGCAACAAACACCTGCTACGTACCTGCCAACACGCAAGCTCCAAATGGCAGAACCAAGAAAAGAGACAACAAAAATATTTCTCAACTAATTATTCCTATAAATAATGGTAAAGTCCAAATGAATGAAAAAAAAATCACAGAGAATCTTTGAAGTGCATTTTTAACTATTAAAATAAACTTATGTCCTTTGAAGTGTAGGCAGATCCTTTAGAAAGCAGTAAAATTATTTCATAACTTATTCACTCTCATTGCAAAAATAACATCTCTACGTGTATGACTAAAACATCAAGCCTGGGTGTTTCACGAGTACTGACCTCATATTTCTAGCTACATGGAAGATAACGACATTTGGATGAGCTAACATCATCTCAAACTCAACATGTCGTAACTGTTGTAATAATAACCTGAGCTAGACCTTTTACAAATAGCCTTTGTTCTTTTAACCATTCCTCATTATGTTCTTTAAAAAAAAAATCTGCTAAGTTATTTTAGTTACATCCCTTCTTTGTCCATTAACCTGCAGTGTTTCCCTGCAGTACTCAGGAACAAAGCCCCAAATTCTCTTCCAGACTCTGTAATGGGACCCTACTCTATGGTCTCTGATTTCTTAATAAATTATCTGTTCCAGAAAGCTCATTCTCTTTACACTTCTTCTTATTTAACAGGATCATTCCTACCACTACCTCTACTCCTTTGTCCTTTACCAATTTTGTTCCTCCAACCCCTGTGCTCTGCCTGCTTCCTCTCGCCTATCCTTTCAAAACACAGCTCAAGCCTTACTTCTTCTACTGAATTTCAGGGGGCATTTCAACCTCTTCTGGAAGGCGCTGAACTTCACGGCCTCCTACAGACCTTACAGTGATGTGAGATCCTTATCTGAGCAAAATCTGCACGTACATCTGGCATCCAGGCGTACCAAAACACACCTGGGTGGTTTGTGGGCTATTTATTTGAGTTGCTTTGCATGAGGGAAACAGCATGAGCAAAGAGGGAAGAGAAGGTGAAAGTGAAGACAAGGGATCTGCCTTAGATAGAGGCCCTCTCTCTTGACCACATAGCCCCATGACTGAACCTGAGGGAAGAACCTGAAAGAATTTTCCACATGGCGTTTGCACCTGATTCTTCCTTGCCAGGGATTCTTTGCCAACTCAGTCTGCTGCATCATCAGAACATAGTTCTGAGAGAAGCCTCCAACACTTTCTGACTAGTCAAACCCTGTGTTGTAATTTGTCATGTCACCATGTTGCTCTCCTTTCTAGCACTTAACACAATTGCAATTTGACCTCTTATGACTGTAATTATCTGTTTGTCTCCCCCTAAACATAACAGCAAAAAACATACCTATGTTTGTTCACCATCGTAGCACGGATACCTTTCACAGTGTCTAGCCTATAACAGGTGTTCCTTAAATATGCCCTGAATGAGGAAAATCATGAGCAAGACATGGAGAAGCAAGCACCCCAAAGTTTTGGTGTCCGAGTGATCAGGTGGGACCCTGAGTGGCACAGAGAGGCAGTCACCATATTTCATTACGGGGCACAGTGTGCTCCCATACCTTGGGGTTTGATCACCTGGGGACAATGCAGGCCTGCTCCCTTGGACTCATGCATACACTATCCTCATGGCAGTTCCAGCATTGGAGGAAGAGGTTGGATAACAATGACCAAGGAAGCCAAAGTAAGAGGATGAAAAGAGTATGAAAGATGTCTCGTGGTGATTTCAGCAGACAGATGCGTTGATGGACTTGGAAGAAATACATTGTGAGAAAACCTGTAATAAGCAGTCAGGAATGCTGAAAAGGGATGGATATTCTGAGAGAGTCGGGGGCTGCAGGCGGTAAAAAATGTTATCGCTATTGAAACAGCCACAGGCTGTGCAGGCACAGGGAGGCCTGGGGAGACCTCAGTTCTACAACTGTCTATTTCAGTGCTAAGTTATTCTGCAATTATTACAGTGCATGTCTCATCTCCCCACCTGAACAGCGCCATGAATGCAGAGCCACTGCCTTATGTTTCCTTTGTGCATGTCACAATTCCTAACACAGTCCTGGACTCATGATAGGCAGTCAACTCAGAGTGATTTAAATTAATTATTTTAAATATTTTCTTCTGGACAATCATTTGTAAACCCCAATCAGATATACACCCAAGTGAGTATATAATATTCAATATGTAAAAGACAGGAAAAAACAATACAAACATTTATTGAGAACTTAGAATAAATCCAACCTGTGCTAAGTAGTTCTATTCTGAAGTAAGAACTATTTAGTTTGGGGGATTTTTTTATTTATTTTTCTGATAGGAAACTAAGGTTCTTCAAAAACAAGATTACATAATAATAAATACTAGCACCAAGTTCTGAAATTGGGTCTTCTGAATCCAAGACCAGAGAATTAGATGAGTAATGAAATGGAATTCCTAGCCTCTGGAAATAGCTATAAATTAACTGTACCCAATTAGCTTTGATACTCAAAAAATCATATTCATTACTTCATAAATGTTATTTAAATGTCACACAAGGTAGAGTGACTGACTTCCCTGATGAAGAAAGTATTATGCACCTTTCAAATGTGAGTCATTTCTATTCATAGAACTCTTAAAACCCAGGTTGGGCAGCTCTCTTCCTTTCTGTACCACAAATCAAAAAACATACAAAAATACAGTTTAAAAAGCTCAATAATTTATGAATATCCTTAAAGGAAAAAGGACTGTACTTTTAACTTGTAATTTAATACAATGTTTAACCACTTTGGGCTTTCAACATTGACCTGTTAACCAACCGACTATTCATTTACTCCCACTAATGACTTCTACTCATAATTGTATTTCCTACAAATTATTGTTCAAGCATTTCAATGTCATTCATCCATAATTACACAGTCTCAGAGAACAATTCTTACCAAATGGGCATGGAGAGAAAGAAAATAGTCTTTGTGGGTTAACACACTTTAAAATCACTAATTATCCTCTGTTTGCTTATTTTGTAGGACTTAAATCTTTATTCCAAGTGAATAACTGCAGAGACCTTTCCAAATAATTTAGAAGTCAGGGGGGTGGGGGGAGAGAATGATAGAGAGAGAAAGAAAGAATCATTTCATTAAAATAATGTTCCTATCTGAATATAAGTACAAAGGCACTCACCAAAGAACTAGAAATATTGTCCTCAAATATACACAAATTGTTGTCACCTTAATTCTAGACACAGCTTGACCATTATCCATAGCAAAACAATGAGTGCCATGTATGCGTAGATGAACGTTTGTCAAGCGCTAGGAAGACAAACATAAAGAGAACAGAGTACCTTTCCCCCAACGTGCATGATCAGAATAAGAAATAGACAAAAAAGCAGAAATGCATCATGCTGAGAGTTAAGACAGAGAAACACCCAGCATCTGGGGGTGCACAGACATGGAGCACCTCACTCGCACCAAGGGAGTGGTTGTTCCAGGAATGGCTCCCAGAAGAGGCAATAACTGAGCAGGGTCTTAAAAGATAAGCCAAAGTGGGCCCGATACAAATTGGGCAGAGCATTCTAGGCAAAGGCAAGAATGTATACAATGGTATGGGACACTCAAATAACTGCTGCATATGTGGCATGGTTGGAGTACAGGTGTACAGAAAGTGTGGGGACCTAAGGAGAGCCCCTCTCCCCTTAAAGAGCTGAGCAGGATCCAGGCAGAAAGGGTCTCACTGAAGAACTTAGATTTGGAAACTATCAAAGGAATATTAGGGATGATAACTAAAGGAATCATATTGTTGTGAAACTCTTTTAATCCCATAATACACATATCACGCTAAGAAGAGAGAATCTTTAGGGGAAAAAAAAAATGTACTTACTGCACCTCGGGGAGAATGAGTCAAGTTCTAAGATGGGCAAGAACTAGCCAGTGGGGAAAGAGAAAGCCTGATGTGCTCTAGGAACTAAATGGAAATCAGATGTCATGAACAAGAAGATATGGAGTGACTGGGCCCAAATAACGCAAGACTTTGCTGGCCCATTTTAAAAACCTTGAAGTTTATTCAAAATAGTTACATGAATGGATTTAGGTTTTAAAGATCACCCCAAATGTTGTGTGAAGAATAAACTTTAGGAAAGTGAGTGAAAGCAGAATGTCTATGTTGAGGGCTAATTGCAGTAATTTAGAAGGTTCATACAGAAGGCCGTGCAAGAAGTTGTGGAAGTTTGAAGCTCACTTAGTCAGTGCATCTAGAGAGAAGGATAAAAATTTAAGACATCTTCAGAGCATCGAGAGGACTGAGTGGTTGGGGGATGTCATTAATACCTCACCGGTCCATAGCTAAAGCAAGTTGGTAGATGAATGGGGACGTTAGGAAAAGAAATAAAGAATCCATTCAATAAATATTTATTGAGTGCACTGTGTCGTGCACCATTCTAGATATGGAAATACAACAGTCAGAAAAACACTCAGAAATCTTTGCCCTCATGTTCTCAGGCACCTTAAGTTTTAGATGACCATTTTAGAAAGGTCACATTTTAGATATTAAAGAGAAATTCAAGAGACAGGTTGAGTCTGGAGCTCAGAAGAGAGGTCTGAAGCTAGCTATGTAAAGACATATAAAAATGGGGGTTAATCCATAGAAATGGGTGAGTTTACTTGAGAGAAAGTATAAATTTATAAATGAAGCATATGAACACCACCATTTGAAGATTAGGTGGATAAGGAGAAACCTAAGAGGAGCAAAAGAAGGAAGAAAAACAAATAACAAAGACACACACTGCTATTGTCTGAATGTGTCCCCCACAATTCATATGTTGGAACATAATTGCCAGTGTGATAGTATTAAGAGGTGGGAACTGTAGGAGGTGATTATGTCGTGAGGCCAGGTCCTCATGAGTAGGATTAGCAGCCTTATAAAAGGGGGGCGAGGGAGCTGTCTGCCCCTTCTACCCTTCTGCTATGTGAGGATACAGCCAGAAAACCCTCACCAGACACCAAATGCCTACACCAACTTGATCTTGGACTTCCCAGCCTCCAGAACTGTGAGAAATACATTTCTATTGTTTATAAATTACCCAGTCTCAAGCATTTTGTTACAGCAGCATGAACAGACTAAGACATACACTTACCTCCTTAAATAAATAATGCAGCAGAGAGAAAGTCTTAACCCTCCATACCCTGGCTCTTTTCTGCTATTGTTTTTGGTGGTGTTATTGTTGTTTTGTTTTGAGACAGGGTCTTGTTCTGTTGCCTGGTCTAGAATGCAGCAGCGTCATCACAGCTCACTGCAATCCCAAACTCCCGGGCGTTCAAGTGATCCTCCTGCCTCTGCCTCTGCCTCCAAGTAGCAGGACTACACCACCATGCCGGGCTAGCTTTTCTGCTATTGTTAAGGTCTGAATGCCCCATCTGCTATATCTTGTGCACTAGCCCTGTTTCCTACTATTCACTTCACCCCTACCAGAAGGTAGGGTGCATAGCAGCAGAACATGAGCTTGGAGGGGAGAGAGATGGAGAGAAAATCCTGCCTTTCTACTGCTGCTCATTACCCCTTTCCTCCTTCCAGCATCTGGTCCTGGTTCTCTGGTCATATGCCACCTCTAACAACAGTAGGAAGTGCTAAGTAACCAGAAGAATTAGAGAAAGTCCATCTGTTGCTAATTCCTCCATCTTGCATCTGTGCCAGCTTTCTGCTCCCAGAACATACACTCTGCCAGGAGCTCACCTCTGGGCTTCAGAAGCCACCCCCTGGGCAGAGGGGCCAATGGTGCCCTGTTCCTAGTACTCAATAGGAAAAGAATTGAGACAGTAGAGCACAAATGGAGATAGAGATGCCCCTGCCATCCCAGGTTGGAAATGGCAGAATTCATCTTAAACTCAGTAGCAAGACACTGTACACTCATTAGCATTGCAAAGCAAGGAGATTTGAGTGAAAGAGATTTTTGAGAGCTCACCTGGGTACTAAGCAACAAGGTTTATCTGCATTTCTTTAAGAAAGATGTATTTCAAATTCCAAACAACCAGCTTATAGGAAACCAAACCATTTATGAATTAGGAGTGATCCAATTTACTATCCATCAGAAGACTGTGACGTTAGCATTAATATAAGGCTATCTGGCAGTCCAGGGAGATGAAATGGGGACATTTTCCACATGCCATTTCTCTCTGCCCTTGAGAACCACTTGCTGTAATTTCTTGGCCTTGAAGGAAGACAAAACCTGACAGGGCGTCCTGAGTGAGCCCAGCTGTGTGTGCACACTGTGATCCTTCTGCATCCTCACTGGTCCATCTCCAGTGGTTGTGAGTCATCAGGGCACCTGTGACTGCAGAAGGAGAGGGTGGCCAGTGCGATCCTCTGATGTGCAGATCAGTTGGCTGCACCCACAGCTGATCAGCAAACATTTCTACACTGTGATGAAAGAGAATTAGGCACAAAGTCTGTTCCCAAGGCTGAGAAGTGAGTCCATCATTCTCCTGGCACTAGACTAAGGCTAACCAAGATTATGTGGAGGGTGCAATGAGCCATACTTTGACTTGATAAGGAAGACCCTCATCAACCTAATACTAACCTAGTACTTGGCTTCTGCAATTGCATCAGCCACCTGAAATCCCACTCCTCGGACCACCCCAACCTAATGAAAGTGGGAAAAACCCAGTAGACAGGGCTCATAATTTGGTGGCGAGAGACCCCTGAGCTCGCCAGCAAATAAACCTTGATTCTTTTTCAACTCTCCGCATGCCACTCAGTTTGTCCACCCACTGTAACACTTGCTGTAACAGAATAAAAGTCTTCTCTAGAGGTGTTAAAAAAAAAAAAAATAGCTAACTTTAGTTTCAATCCAATTTTAGCCTTGCTGTTGCTACTTTGATTCAAAATAAGTGACTGTAAAGAATCAAATGATAAAGTTTTAAATACCCAGAATACAGTCCATTGTAAGATAAGAGGAAACATCCGGGTACCCTGTTTCACGCTCCTGTGAGGATGTCAGGCCATTTCAACAAATGCCATGGTTAGACCATACAGCCCTTAGTGAAACATCTTCAGTTAGAGGTGCCAAATCCACGTGGTCAAAGCTAAAGGCTTCTGTTGAATGTCTTTAGTACCCACTTCTGTTCATTGCCCAAAAATATATAAAAATCCAGATATATTCCTGATTAGATAGATATTCATTTTGATAATCATTTCTATGGTTTATGCTTTAGAGTGGAGGCCATAGTGAGGAGAGAAAGGGCTAATTTTTAACAACATAATTTCTTTTGAGAAAATCAACAAATGTATAAGGTATAAAGTAAAACTATAGAGAAGCAAAAAAAAAAAAAAAACCAATAAAGCCACTCGGGATCTTAACACAATAGAATAATATATGTTTTTCCTACCATTCCTTCCTATGTTCTATGTTCATACGTTAACAAAATTTTATATTTAAGCAAAAATATGGCAATTCTGTGAACATCATTTTTGTGAATTCTCTTTATTTAATATGGAAGGACCATCATTCAGCTATATTATATATTATTTGACATCATGATGGTATCACAGTATCCCATTTAAAATAGTATGTTTTTAAATTAATCCCTTATTTCTCCATATTTAGTTTTTTTCAAATATTTCACTGTCCTAATGCAGATGTAAGCATTCTTAAGCATAATTTTATTACTGTATTTTTAACGTGACAAAAATTATATATACTTACAGCATGCCCAAGATGCTTTGATATACAACATGATGATTTGATATATATGTATATCATGAAATAATTAAACCAAGCTAGTTAATATAGCCATTACCTCACATACTTATTATTTTGTGGTGAGAATGTTTAAGACTTACTCTCTTAGCAATTCTCATGTGTACAATACATTATCATTAACTACCATCACAATGCTGTACGATAGATCTCCAGAACTTATTTACCCTGGCTAACTGCAACTTTTTACCCTTTGACCAAGATCTCCCCATTCCCCATTCCTCTCCCCCTAGTCACTGGCAACCACCATTCTACTCTCTGCTTCTATGAGTTCAACTTGTTAGATGGAAGGAGATGTCAATGAGATCACGTAGGTATTTGTCTTTCTGTGCCTGGCTTTTTTCCTTAGCATATGTCCTCCAGGTTTATCCATGTTGTCATAAATGACAGCATTTCCTTTTCTTTTAAGGCTGAATAACATTTCATTGCATACCACATTTTCTTTATTCACTAATTCCCTGATGGACACTGAAGTGGATTTCATGTCTTAGCTATTGAAATACTGCTGCAATAAACATAGGAGTACAAATATCCCTTCAACATACTGATTTCATTTCATTTTCTATATGTATCCAGAAATTGGATTGCTGGATCATGTGGTAGTTCTACTTTTAACTTTTTCAGGAACTTTCATACTGTTTTCTATAATGGCTGTACTAATTTACATTCCTACCAACGGCATACGAGGGCTCCCTTTTCTTCATACTCTCATCAGCATGTATCTTTTTATCTTTTTCATAACAGCCATTCTAACACGTGTGAGCGATATCTCACTATGGCTCCAATTTGCATTTCCCTGATGATTAATGATGTTAAGGACCCTTTCACATTCCTGTCGCCCATTTGTATGTTTTCTTTTAAGAAATGTCTCCTTCTCAGATCCTTTGCTCACTTTTAAATTAGGTTGTTTTATTTCTTGTTATTGAATTGCTTGGGTCCTTGTGTATAATTTTTGTGCATACTGATTATCATCTCCTTAAAATAAATTCCTAAAGTGGCATTGCTATCTCAAGACATGCCTAGTTCTATTGTTCCTCTAAAAAATTATAACAAAATTTGTGTCTTAAAACAACACAAATGTATTATCTTGTAGTTCTGAAGGTAAAGTTAAGATGTTGACAATTTCTGTGGAGACTATAAGAGGAAAATTCATTTTCATGCCTTTTTCAGCTTCTAATGGCTTCCTGTAGCCCTTGGTTTGTGGCCCCTTCCTCCAGCTTCAAAGCATACCATTCCCATCTCTGCTACCATCATCATATCACCTTCTCCTCTGGCTCCTCCTAAATCCATCTTATAAGAGTCAATATGATCACATGAGACCCACTAGATAATCCAGTATAATCTCCCATTGCAAGATCTTTAATTTAATCACAATTACAAAGTCTCTTTTGCCAAATAAGGTAACATTCATGGGTTCCAGGGATTAGGACATGAACATACTCAGGAGTCATTTTCCAACCTACTACAATTGCACTGTTGAATAAATAATGTTGAGAAAATCGGTTATCCGTTTTAAAAAATTAGATAACTGACTTATAAACTATATAAAAATAAATTCTAGATTGATTAAAGTAGGGGTCAGCAAATGTTTCCTGTAAAGAGCCAGATGGTAAAGAGTTTTGGGTTTGCAGACAGGGTGGTCTCTGTCACAACGACTCAAATTTACCACTGTAGTGCGAAGCAGCCATTGATGATACCTAAAGAAATGGGCTGTGCTTCAATAAAATTTTGTTCACAAAAACAAGCAATGGCCATATTTGGTCCATGGCCCATACTTTGCTGACCTTGGTTAAAAACCAAAATGTGAAAAGAAAAAAAAAGAAAGAAAGAACAAAAGTACGAAAAAAACAAATAAGTAAATTGTTTTATAGTCTTTGCATAGAAAAGAATCTCTAAACATGGAATCAAAGACAGAAATCATAAAAGAAAATACTTGCAGATTTGGCATCACAGAGATCAGAATACTCCATCAAAGCATTGAAAGGCAAATAAGAAACTGGGAAATAAACAGGTTCTTTTTACCTGTATCAGGAAAGTTACAAGGGGAGCCATAAAGAATAAAGCCCCACTTTGGATCCCAAAATACCCTGAAAAAATTAAAATTGAGAAGACTGTTTCAGAAATTAGTAATAAGTATCTTCTGCTTGTCTCTCTGCTACAGGCAAAACCACCTATATGTACACAAAATAGAAGTAAGTCCATGTGCATCTTAAGCCCATGAAGAGGATGGAATAAATTTTAGCTACCTCCCCTTCCGGGCCCCTGTTTCATCATCTCTAAAATGAAAGCAATAATCCCAGTCTTTCCTACTTCACAGGGTGGTTGTGAGAGTTAAGCGAGAAGAAAGAATGGGAAGCAGCTTTGAAAATTATAAAGCGCCAGGATCTAGGTAAAATCCAATTTTAATAAGTGCTGAATATAATACCCAATTCAATGCTACTCCTTCTCCATGACCAGGCTGAAAGCAATACTGTTAATAGTGTTGCTTTGATGATGCGTATGGAAGAATTCTCTTTGAAGGAAAAATCACCATCTTCTGCCTACGTAGCTTTCCATTTACTTAACAAAGTTGAGATTCTTGTGGTACTCAAAAAATGTAAAAAATATAAATTCTTGACCACATTAACCATTTAATAAACTGAAAGAAAGGTGCTACTGGAGCATGGGGTGGGGCGGGAGGGATGGAAAACAAGGCAGAAGATATATGCAGGGACCTAAATCAGATAGGGTGTTATAGTCATGGTAGAAATTTGGGACTTTATCTGAGAAACAATGAGAAGCCACTGAAGTGTTCTGAGCAGCAGAATGCTGTAAACAAATTTGTGTTTTTAAATGATCACCTTGGCTCCAGAGCAAAGAATGAATTGGAGAGGAACAAAAGTGGCAACCAGTAGATAAATTAGAAGGCTTACACAATAGTCCAGACATAAGTTGAAAGTATCATAAACTAAGGTGACAGTAATGGAGGTGGAGAGAAGTATATGAGTTCACAAGTTATCCAAGAATTAAAATAAACAAGACATGGCGATGGACACGATGTTAGTCAGGATGATAAAGAAGGTATCAAGAATGACAACCGGATTTCTGGCTGACAGATAGCTGTAAAACAATAAACACCATCCCATCCTCCTTAGAATAACAATGAGGCAACTTCACCAAATCAGCACTACAGGCACATATAACAATAGCAATAACTAACATTTATTGAGTAACTGCCCACCATTGTGCTGAGTCCTTTACATGATTTATTTCATTTAAACCACATAACAACATTATGAGAAATGTCTTGGCTTTGTCTCTGTATTATAGATTTGGAAACTGAAACACTGAGGAGTTAACTTTTTCAAGATCCGCTATCTAGTTAGTGGTAGAAATGGGATTTTGACCAAAGCAGTCTGCTACCACAGCCCACAGTCCTAACATTTATCCACAGGAAGATGAGAGAGTGAGGACAACTCCATGACTGAGCAAACTCAAGCTTATCTAGAGAAGATGCAGAACAGCAGCAAAGATTACCACATTCTAGCAGGAAGAAAGGAAACCATAGCAAACTTGAGAGGAAAAGATGGATCTTGGAGCCAGTTATTCTCCCCTGAGAAGCTTTGTGGCAAAGTAAGAGGTTTGATAACTTTCTGGATTATCTGGAAGGATATGACACAGAGCCAGTTATAGAAAATAAGGTCCACTTTGATGACTCCGATGATTAATTTTATATGTCAACTTGACTGGGCTACAGGGAGCCCAGACATTTGGCCCCAACATTGTTCATTATCCTGTGTGTATGTATGAGGGTATTTCTGGATGTGATAACATTTGCATCAGCAAACTGGGTAAATCAGATTGCCCTCCTTAATGTGGGCGGGCCTCTTCCTGAAGACCTGAATAGAACACAGAGGCTGAGCATGAGGGCACTCCTTCCTGGCTACATGAACTGAGACACTGGCCCTAACTGGACTTCAGACTCCAACTGAAACATCAAGCTCTTTTTGGATCTGCAGTCTGCTGGCTTTCAGACTAGAAGTTACACCATTGGATCTGCTGGTTTTTAGGCCTTTGGATTTGGACTGGGAGCTATATATCTGCTGTCTTGGGTCTCCAGCTTGCTGACTGCTGATCTTGGGATCTCTCAGCCTCCATAATTCCATGAGCCAACTGCTTGTAATAAATCTCTCTCTCTCTCTCTTTCTATATATATATATATATATATATATACATATATATATATACACACACACACATATGCATACAAATATATATACTTGTTCTGTTTTTCCAGGGAATCCTGATTAACATAGTAACTTATTAATTCATGAATAACACTGTCAAAGGAAAATAAGGGGAAAAGTTTAAAGCTATAGGGCTTAGATAGAAAATTTAAGGCTTGAGGTACTATTTTTACTACTTCATCATTCTACCAACAGTTGGGATTTTAGACAAAAGTAGATTACAATATTTTAAAAATCTATTGTTCTAATGTGAGAAATACTTGATCAATTTATCTTTTGTGTGGCCAAAATATTCTACTATAGTACTAATATTTATAACATGGCAATAACTGCTTTTGATTTAAAAAAACAGAATTTTTATTATCATTAGCTAAAAGATACTCACAGCTCTCTCCCTCTATTCCTACCTCCTCAATCCCACAAATGGAAAGAGTATTGCTATTAATTGGGTATTTATAGAAAATACTTGGCACAGAATCAGGGATTGAAAAATTCACTAGGTCAAAGAATGAGGAGGTCTCTATTCTTAGTCTTTCCTCCCTCACAAGGATAGGGCAAGAGTTCAGGAGGTAGCTCCCTGGAATCTGCCTCCTAATCTAGAAAGGCCTAGCCTAAAGGCAGTGGACCAGATCGGCTCTCCCCCCTAAGCATCGGGCCTGGCTGGCTGTGCTAGACTTTCCTTCCCTTAAGTGAGAACATCCCTGGTTTTGTGTGTGGTCTTAAGCTAGTTGTAAAGCCATCCCCTTTACAACTAAGACAAGAACAGTTCATCACATGATACATCCTCACTAAAATAGTGGTCCCTTTTTGGGCTTGGGACCAAATCCTAATACTCAATATTGATGTTTTTGCCTTACTTATATGTACATAATTATCCAAAAGACTAAGTAGTCAAGATCAAGATTGATGTGGTCTTGGATTCTCAGACTAAAAAGGATCTTAAAGTCAACTGCATTTTTTAATAACATTTTCAAAACATCATCAAATCTAGAAAATATCACAATGTCATTATATATTTTTAATCCTCAATTTTCATTGATTGTGTTAAGGACTTTGGTTTTGTTGGTAAAGTAGTTAGTTGAATGTTTCCCTACCCAAACTAAACAAGTTTGGCATATATTAGTGTAGACCATCCAGTAAAACCTTATTAATGTGCAATTCCACATGAGTAAGAGTATTAAAAGTGTTTGATCGTCAAATATTTAAAAGGTAGACAATCTATTTTTTTATCTGTCTTTTATTCTGGTTGGATAACACATCTCTTATTTTAAAAAATTATTCTCCCTCTCTCTCCCTCTCTCAGACCCTATAGTTCTAGGTACTGTTCACAACCAGGCCAATAAGACTTCCTTGGTCACATTACAGTGACACAAACAGCTTTTGACTTGAATGGGACCAAAGCTAATCCTGAAGCTTTTGCTCAAGCTCTTCACTCAGTTATTCAAGCAACAAATATTTCCTGAAAGCCAACCATGAGTCTTCAGGCGTCCTCAAACTACGGCCCGCAGGCCACATGCAGCCTGCCGAGGACATTTATCTGGCCCGCCGGGTGTTTTTGCCAGGCTGCCTGTCCTGCTTAGCAGCCCACTCATCCGGGGCCCACAGTGCGCATGTGTGGAATGTGTGCCGCACTCTCCAAAGGCCCTCCAACAGTCTGAGGGACAGTGAACTGGCCCCCTGTTTAAAAAGTTTGAGGACCCCTGCTCTAGACTGTTCTAGGCAATGGAGTTAAACAAAAAAAAGGACAATCCCTGCCCCCATGACGTATAATAAATATTACGAGCAACCCATATGTAATATATTAGCTACTGTTAAAAGCTAAGGAGGAATAGCCAGAAGGAGGTTGTGAAGTGGTGATGAGGGAATGTTGACATTCACTCAGGAGTCCAGTTGCCATTGGGAAGAGGCATTCTCTTTCATCCGGAGACACAGGGTCCCATGTCTGCCTCCAAAAATGGAGAGTTTGACTGAAAACGAAGCCAACTCAGGGGGAAGATAATCAAGAGTCACAGAGAAACAGAGTCTTAATGACTTCACTGGAGCACCTGGACTCAGCTGTGCCTCAAGATTTTTTCAGTTCTATGAGGCAATAAATGCTCCTATTTCTTGTTTGAATAGGGTTTCTGTCACTGGCAACCAAAAAAGACCTGACTAATACCAACACTTTCAAGTATATATAGAAACTCGAAGTACCTCACAATGTGTTTCTAAGTGGGGTTCCCGCTGTACTTGGATTATTGAATAGCTAGAACTCATTTCTAATTAGCAGTATACATTTACATGTAAACACCTAAAATTAAAAGACCTTAAAAACAGCATGTTCACTTAAATGGGTTTAAACAAGTTCCTTAAAGTGTGGTTTATACTATTAATTTAAGGAACCTTTTCTTACAGATCCTTCCAAGGTTACTCTTATCCAGATCAATGAAATTTTAGCAGAATTTTCTGCCAATGTGCATAGAATGGTTGTGCAGTGTATTCTGGACTTTTTTGAAGCATTTTACAATAAGACAGAATAC
This sequence comes from Microcebus murinus, assembly GCF_040939455.1. Taxonomy (NCBI): domain Eukaryota; kingdom Metazoa; phylum Chordata; class Mammalia; order Primates; family Cheirogaleidae; genus Microcebus; species Microcebus murinus. The sequence continues at coordinate 93,993,931 of NC_134108.1, read as the reverse complement.
ACAAAATTTCCACCTTACTTCTTGTTGGTGGTGTTGGTTATATTTAGGATGAGGAATAGCCAAGGACCAGTCTTCCTCTGCTTGGAAGAGAGAACCAGTCATCCAGACAGTGGCCATCCTATCATGCTGAGGGGCCCAAGTACACCAGAACCTGCTCACTGGTATTAACTGCACTGCATCATTATGACCCAACACATGCCAGGTGACCGGAACCCCAATGCTATGTTGAAGCTTCTTTAAGGTAACAGAAAGCAACAAATAAGTTTTAAATTTTCCCCATCCTCCTTCCTCCATTCTTCCCCTTTATTTAATCTTACTTCCTGGATACATAAGAAGAGTAAACAGAGCCCTAAATAAAAACAGAACATAACACAGCAAAACAACAGCATTGGCAGCAAAACAACAGTTGTTCTCCCCTCCAGCCCAACATTCCTTTAGAGTGCCCTTTTGTATATATGGCAGGTCATTGAGCAGAACTTCTGCCCCTCCAGAACCTACCAGGAGGATCCAACATGGAACAAGCATCCCATGGGGTAAGGGGGCTATACACAGTTAGGGAGCAGACATCTCCTTGGGGCTTATTCAAAGGAAGCTACTCTAACTCTGCCATCTTAGCTGGCCCTGGAACAGAGCCCACCCCAGGCTATATGAGTGACAAAAAAAGGAGATTCAAAGAAATCCTCAGACATGGGGCTGAGTCATCAGCCTGGGTAAGCTGACCATGGCCTTTTCCTCTCCTTCCTAAAGAGGGAGATATGAGAGAATATACAAAAGTGGACTTCCTATGTACCAATCTTGAGTTTCCTGTAAGATGGGGAGACTGGCTTCTTTTTTCCAGGTTGGATATCTGCATGTACAGCCTTTTTGCTGGGCTACTCATACTTATCAAAGCAGGGGAAACAATTAGAGTGAGAGAGAAAGCAGAGCAGAGAAAGGGGTGATGGGCAAAACATCTTTGATGTGGATGGATTTGTAAGTTTCCTCTGCATAACTGGATGCCAGAGAAGAAGGTAGATTGGTTTGAACCAACTTTCTGGTACCTCACCCAAGACCATCCCCAAGGTGGATGCTAAGGGGGCTTCCACACTGGGAAACTACATAGCAGGAAACCTTCCTACTGGGCTCCAGTGATCTCATGCAGGCATTTTAGAAGAAGCTTCAGACAGCAAGTATTATCCAATAATCCAACTATTATCCAATAGTAACTGTGCAGTTAAGTAACAAGCTTATAAAACTTTCTGCCTTACCTTGCCCATGTGCCCCAATGCTGAGAGAATATAAAATAAGAAGAATGAGAGGAGGAGGGAAGAAGCACTCCCTACCCCTTCCCCAGGTGCCTCAAGATGGAACATTGAATGAATAGGACACTGAAGTTTTAAACTGGACTAATTAGGACTGGCCTTTTCACCTGGAAAGCTGTGACACTCAGGTATTGTTAAAGGACAGGGAAAAAGATCCATCAGGATAGGCAATGACAGTTACTAGAGAAAAGTAAAGTGTGTTCTGAGCTAGACCTCTGTCTGCAAAGTTTGCATCTCACAAACATCCCTTAAAAATGTACTTCTGTTTGCATAGCCCTGTGGCAAATTTACACACCACACCAGCTCACGTTTCCCATGAATTCTCAGGTATTATTTTGTGGCGATAAACGCTAGGAGAAGGCAGAGAACCGCTTCAATATTGAGGAAATCCAAGATCCCTGGAAAGGAGGAAGAAAAAAACCGTAACATCTACTAGAAAATTATATTTCATAAGAATGTGGAATAAATAACACTTTTTAGATTTTCAGTAACATTGAAATTTAAAATTTGGGGTTTAATCACAGCAAAGGTTTTCAACAATATTTGTTTTAACTTCTTCTGCTATTTGATGAGAACTTCTATATCCTAAGCTCTGTAGTAGGAATTTGATGAGCATTTTTGTGTGCCTGATCTCGCATGCTTGATTTATACAACCTAAATGCAGCCTAAAAGATAACTGATTTTAACTTTACATACCAAGTTTATAGTAAGTAGTGTACTACATTTGAATATTTCTGCTGATGAGTTTCAGACATCTTGAGATTTCACAGACTGAACCAGAAGTCAAAAACCTAAGACTTAATTTTAACTAGTTTAGAGGACACCCATGGTTTGTGTGCCTGGCAACACTCCTCTATGGGACTGGCTACCACCCTTTCTTTTGGTAAACAGCTTCCCAAAACACAGGCTCATGCAAACACACAAACATACACATGCACACACACCATGCGTAGTCCTAGTCTGCTAGGGAAATCAAGCAGGACTTTGTGAGGCATTCCCTGGTTATTTCTTTAAAAGAACACAAAGCTCCTTTCTTTGGTGATAAGAAATTGAAGTCCACATGAAACCAAAAAATGCCAATGACCCTATAGAAGAAGCCATTAAAGAGTAAGAGATGGGCCAGGCCCGGTGGCTCATGCCTGTAATCCTAGCACTCTGGGAGGCCAAGGCGGGCAGATTGCTCAAGGTCAGGAGTTCAAAACCAGCCTGAGCAAGAGCAAGACCCCCCATCTCTACCATAAATAGAAAGAAATTAACTGGCCAACTAATATATACAGAAAAAATTAGCTGGGCATGGTGGTGCATGTCTGTAGTCCCAGCTACTCGGGAGGCTGAGGCAGCAGGATTGCTTGAGCCCAGGAGTTTGAGGTTGCTGTGAACTAGGCTGACGCCCCCGCACTCACTCTAGCCTGGACAACAAAACAAGACTCTGTCTCAAAAATAAAAAAAAGGAGAGAGTAGTAGAGAGTGAAGCCAATAGACACAAAGAGATCCAAGAGCGAGAAACTAAAGGTAAGTCCTGAGAACATTCAGATGCCTGGAGGCATTCATGTCCAAAGTCAGCGTCTTCCTGTACCTCATTACAGTTTGATGATAAGAGGTCATACATCTTCAGTTTTGTCAAAGTTTGTTTGCACTGGGCTTCTGTCCCTCAAAACCAAACAGTTTAAGAGTAATAAAGCCATGTGCAAAAATGCCATGTCACAGCTCTGGTTTGTCTTCCAGCCCAAGAGAATGGGAGACAGAACAAAAGGAGTCATGGACTAGAAGAAATAGGAGAGAAAGGGCAAGAGGAGACATTATGGATGGAGAAGAGACAGAATTGGAAATGACCAATCCAATGACAAAAGAGCAGAGGTCTAAACATACATGGTTGGATAAAGATGAACTGTCACGAAATGAAAATGGAGTCTGGAAAGTGTCATCCTACAACAAAGAAAAGACTTTCTAGAAAATGTCCCAGAGCTAAATCAGTCTTGGGGAAGTAAGAATCATGCAAAGAGATGCCCTGGACTCCTCAAAAGACTCTACATACCACAGTTAAAAGAATAATCTAATAGAGTTTTTAAAATCACAATTCTAGCAATGGAACTCCTTCTCCTAATGAAATATTATTTTGAACACAAATATGCAACAGAGATAAATGCAATGAATCAATTTACTTGAGCAATTTGAGCCTTTACTCCTGAACCACCCAATAGTCCATTGTTTGTGGAACTCCTGAAGCCCCTCTAGGAAACCTTTGGATTTTGTGGAGCACAGTATGAAAACCACAGCCCAGGAACATGCTTCTGAACACAAGCCTGTTCCACATGCACTACACCATGCTTAAACGCAGCCTGATACTCTTTAGCAACTATAATAATAGTACACATAGCACAGTACCAGTAAAAAGCATGGAATTTAAATACTTAGTACTTTTAGAAGGAAAACCATATCTAAACTTGCTTATTTAGAACACTTTTTTCTTATTTATTTCTGCCAAATTCTTATGTTCGCAACAATTGCACCAGTGTTCTCTTCAATCATGCCCCGCAAACTAGTTTTTCGCAGAAAATTTCCATTTATATTTAATGCATGTATCTTGTAATTTCTGGAAAAGGACAAAGACAGAAGTCCAGTCAAGGCCATAAGACTGTTTTTTTTCCTAAGAAACTGTCAGCCAAATTTCTCAGGGAGGAACTGGAAATGAAGTGAGAGACATTGATAAATTTCCCTGCTGAACAATCAATAAAAGCCCCACCGTCCTGCTCAGACTCCCACTGTGGAAGCAAGAGCCGTAATTACATTGTCAAAAATTCAAGCCGCCCAGGCTGACGGCGGCCCCCTGGAAGAGTGACAAGTGATTGGCACTCAGTTTGGGGTGGTGAACCCAGACTGGCAGACAGGGTGGAGAAGGCAGAAGGCGAGAGTGAAATTTCCTTATTGACTACAATTATCCAAACTCCAGACCAAGCTCTGGAAGAATCCAAAGGGAAGAATCCCTTTAGTCATATTAACATATCAAAGTGAGCAGCACGCAGAACTTTCAAGACAATCTGAACTCCACCCACCGGAGAGTCAGAACACGCCCGGTCCCTATCTACTCCCAAACAGACAGGAAAGGAAAGACAGCGCTGTGTGTGGGTGTGTGTGCGTGCAGGTGCGTGTGTGAGTGTCTGAGTGGGTGAGAGTTTTCTACATTCAAAGAAAAACAGGAAACATGCTTTCGACTCCATCTTCCCTAGTGACAGCTAAACAGCAGAGCCTGTTTGCTTAGAGATTTTAATCTACGATAAAAATCAGCTGGAGCAGAAGGGTTTCAAAGGGTGATGATGATAACAAAGAAGGGGGTGGGAGGGACAAGGTGGGGAAAGCAATAGGACTGACAAGCAGCCCCATCCCTGTGATTCTATGTGACCAGAGCAGGAGTTAAAATAGAATCCATCAGTCCACCGACTGCTGGATATTGGGAACCAAATGTCGCTTGCTGGGCAGTGCCCTTCTTCTGGCTAACGGGGCCCATGCAAATAGTTTCCAAGAAGGCTTTATGGTAACCATGCCCGGAACGGTGGTTACCCACTGCTGCGAAGCAGGTGCATCGCGACAGATTAAAATCTAAAAATGTTCACTGGGGGGGTGGGAACAGAACAGAAGATGCCTGGGAATGTTGCTACCTCATGATCTGCAAAGCTAAAACTCCACTTTGACTATGATGCAAAGAGATAGACAAGAAAATGAATAACGAGAAAAAAAACAAATCTCTAGGCAAAGCTGGCCTCATGCCAGATTTTAAAACAGAAAACTTCCACGACCACCACTCTCCACACTCCTAAAAGAAAATATGAGAAAATCAGTGCTGGGTACTCAGTGCTTTTGGAAAAAGAAAAAGAATATAGTCAAAAGAGCAATAACTAACACTGCTTGTATGTCACCGTGTGCACGATACTCTGGAGCACTCCACGAACGATAAGTCTATGAGATGGAGACAATGCTTTTCTGGTTTTATAGAGAATAATTTGTCCAAGGTCATAGCAGATAAGCGGTAGAACTGGACCGATTATTGATTCCCAAACAATTAACCATTAAAATCAGTGTATCTCCAAAAGTGCATCTAATCATTGAAATGCACATTCCTGAGCCCAGAAATCTAAATTTTAAAAATCTCCCCAGAAGAGTCTTCTGTGTGCCAAACTAGGTGAATCTCCTCACTACGCTATCCCGGGAAGCCGAGTGAGTAAACGCTGGGTCATTAGGGACTCTCTGGGTGCAGGGCAGTGAATCAAGTTGCTCTCTGTTTTGCATACTTGACAGCAAAAGAAAATTAGTCTTCCCCTAAAGCCCCAGTGTCACCAGACCCACCTTTGGCCCTGGGAAAAGGCCAGTGAAATTATGTAATGATTTTAACCATGATATACCACCACGCCGGAGGGGACATCTGTTTGAGACCTCAGGTGGTGATGGGAGAGAGAAAGGGAGAGGATTGATGAGCTGCACGTGGGGCTGTGCTTCTCTGACAGATACATCAGGAAGGGAATTCCTCTCCCTCAAATGGCTAAGCTCTTTTCTACATGATATTTCTTTTCCATGAATGAGATGCGGCAGCATCACATCAGAGAGAAAATAGCCTGATTTTGCCTGGGTTCGATGTGCAAGCTCTGTGGTTCAGATGAGCCCCCAGTCACTGCTATGCTGGCAGGGCTTCTGGGAATGGGTTAAGGGTGTTGAAGACAAATAATCTGGGAGTTCAGGAGAGGGCAGGGGAGAGAAAGAAGAGGGAGAAAAGGAGGATAAAGAAAGAGAGGGGGAGGGAGAGAGGAGGAAGAGGAGGGAGAAGAGAAGATGGAAACAAGGGAAGCAGAGGACGAGCAAATCTCACTCTCCTTATCCAGTAACATCACGCAGCTAGCGTGGCAACTTATTTTTTTAATTTCCAAAATTCTTAAAACATATTAGAAGCACCTGCTGTGTTTTAATTGACCCCTATAGACTATAAGCAACAGCACTAGGAATTTTCTTAACTGTACATTTGCTTAATCGCAAAGGCTTATAAGCACAGGAGACACTTACAGGCGCATAAAGGTATATTTATGAACTCTTTGACCAGTTCTTCATCACAGAGCGTGAGAATGAGAAGAGCTTGAAATGAAAGAGGCAGAGTTAAAGAATTAGGAGCATTTTCATGTTTCCTCATTTGAATTCCAATTTCTAGCAAGAGGTGTGCCGTCTGCATCCTACAGAACAGTGACTCTCAAATCTGAGGGTGCCCGTTAAGCCTCAGGGTCCTTGGATGATTGATCCATGGGCTGGCTGAAACACTGATCAACGCCTTCTCGTGCTCCAGTTGTGTTTTGTCAGTGGTGAAGAGCAGCACGTTGGGTTGATTGGTGGCCTAAGTGGTCACTGAACTAGAACAAACAAACATTTGAAGATCGTGGCTGATGTGCGCATAGATCCCGGGCAGGGCTGTAAAATTGGTGTAGGTGCTTGCTGATGAAGATAAGTAAGAAAAAAGACCTCCTTGGATGCAGATCATAAGAATCAATATAATAGGCATTTTGAATGTTTGTCCAGATAGTTGTGGGTTTCGTAGACCTCACAAAATTGGATCCTCAATGTCTAGCACACTGGCTGGTCCAGAGTCAATACTTAATAAATGCTTGAGGAAAAGATCTCGCTTCCTCTCATAGAAAGCCGGAAGAGGCAGGAGAGTGGCAGATGATCACTGAGGCCCACAGTTTGTAATAGACAGAGCCTGGACAGAGAAAAAAATGGCAGACGCCTCTGCACAGCTTCATGCCTATGTCTAGAATGATTATTCTAAGATAAGCGGGTTATATTTTTCCATGCCAATATAGAAATGCCAATGGCAGTCTGTTTTGTGGAGATTGAGTCACTATCTGGAGCCCACACTTTTGATCTGCCTTTTTAGCTCATGCAATGCAACCAAAAGTATTCAAGTAGCCACTGAAATATGTTTAACATTCATTATTTTGTACTTATATTTTCCAGTTGATACTAAAAATTATCCTGAATCTGAAGGGGGGAGAGGGGGAATGTCCATTTTGCAAAGGAGAATTGCATCATCAGAAGGCAAAAATAGAGTTGGAGCAGAAACACACTGTAGCCTAATCTCTGTTTTCTCCTAGGAATCCTTAAACACTCAACCCATCTGTAAGAGGATTCTAAACAGAACCGTAATCAAACTCCATTCATGGGAGAGGAGGGGAAAGAGAGAAGGGAAGGGGTTCAACAACAACAACAAAATGAAGTTGTCCCTGTTTGGTTGGGATGCGGGGCTATTCCATGTTGACAGACATCAGTGTATGCTAGCCAACTGTACCCATTGGTTTTCACTAGGTTATACTGAGTTACGAATGCAAATCTCAGTGGCTTACCGCAACCAAGGTTCATTCCTCACTCACATACACGACAGCAGCAGGCCAGCTGCAGCACTGCCCCTGTCATCTCCATGCAGGTTCCCAAGCTAAAGCATCTGTCCCCACCTGGGACAGGCTGTTCTCGAGTGGAGAGAAAAGAGAAAAGTGGCTAAAGCATCACAACAGCTCTTAAAACTTCCACTTGGCTGTGCAGTGCGCCATTTCTGTTCACATTCCTCTGACCAAGGCAAGTCCATGGCGAAGCCCGCCCAGTGGGGCAGGGAAGTATGCTCCACCCACGGGCAGGCACTGAAAGTCACAAGTACACAATCCTCTCACAGGAAGAAGAGCAAAGAATTGGAACTGTAGTAGGCACTGCCACAAAGAGTCATAACAATTTTATGTGTTATTTAAGGAAAGAGTGCCATGCTCTAATTGACCTTGTTGCCTCGGCAACTAGTAGCCAAAGATGTTTAAATAGTTTGATCATTTTCCCACTGCCCACATTCGCTAGACACAGCCCTACTTCATTTCCTCTGGTCAACAGCCTCACTCACCATGCAGGGAAAGAGTTCCATTCCTCACAGCCAGGAACTTGACCCCGTAGGGAAAGAAGGAGGTCGAGTGGGAACTCCCATGGAGTTTGATCCAAGCTTTGCCTTGGAAGGGCTTGTCCTCAGATCCGATTCGGAGCTCTCCACCGTCAGAAACAAGGATGGCATGGGCCCTGAGCTCGATGGGTCCCGGAGCCATGAAAATCAGCTTGCCCCCTAATGGACAGAGAAAAAAATCGTCAGTCTCTGGGAGGACAAGGCTCACCCTGTTTTGACAGTTCCCATGTCTGAGAAAAAGCTCCTTTATTTTTACATTAATACTTCTGCTAGAATTTAGACTTATTTTATCTTTTCCCCTCTTCTAGAAGCACAATAGGGTATCTCAGACACTCAGGAACAGAAGCACTATATTACTAAGCTAGCTTAGCTATTACTATTACCATTACCACTACTATTCTATTACTATTCTTTGCAGCTTTATTTATAATAATATTTTCTATAACAATGATGTCCAGCAATTTAGGACTGGTTAAATAAGGGATGAGAAGGCCACTAACTTTATCATTTATCAGCAGATAAAATTAGTTTATAAGATTAAGTTTAAAAGAACTGGGAAATGTACAATAAATAGAGACAGAAAAAAATGTGCCAAAATTATAAGAATTATGGGGGAAGTACAATTAGGGCTAACATCATGGTATTTGTAGCATTTTAACTCACCAGCATCCATTATACTTTCTTTTGATAATAGACCCTAATTTCCTGGAGGACTTTCTCTGCCCTATTGGGTAAGCTCAGTGGGACTGTCAATCAAAATGTCTTGTCCTACTATAGCTGAAGTCACATACTTGGGCTTCAAAAGGAATGTGGAGCAAAAGGGAAGAGAAAATAGGAAATGTTCAGATCTCATTAATTCCAGTGGGGGCATTCTAAGGAGCCTGAGCAGAGTTCCTGCTTCTGAGACCTCCCACCTGCTAATCTCCCCCATAAAATGCCTTGATTCCTATCTATTTCTGTGTCTTATTTTCCAGATTGATTTCCATTGATTAGTAAGCTACCCAATACCTTCTCAATACATTTCCTTTTCTAATACATTTCCATTTTCCTCTGTTATGGACGACCAGATAACTTAAACTGATACAGATATCATTTTGCTCGGATGTCCAAACTTTTTATAACATAGGAATATTAATTTATAATAACATTACATGATATTGTGAGAGCAAATAATTAAAATATTTAAAATATACTTTCATCTTTATAATACTTTTATTTTAAAGGATTTAGGATATTTACACTTCACACAGAATTTTCTCAATAATGTCAAAATAATTAAAGCATCTCAGGTAAATAAACACTTTAACCCGCATCAGCTATTAAATCCATCTCCTTCCTGTAAGTGGTTTGCAAAAGCATTGGACTAGAGTCTTCTATCCTGTAACAAAGTGGTCAAAGTTGTGACTTTATATTGGAAACACCAGAGGTCCTCTTTTCTAAAACCAACCATACTTTCCTATCTCACTCAGAATAAAACTCAAAGCCCTTATATTGGGCTACAAAAGATCCCTCATGAATTGCTGCTACCTTACCTCCAACACCTCTCCAACATCATCTTTTAAAGTTCCCCTGTTCATTCATGTATTCTAAACACACTGGCCTGCTTGGTTCTCAAACAGGCCTCGGGCCTTGTGTATATGCTCTTCCTTTGCCTGGAATGTTCTTCTGTTAGACATTCACGTGGCTCACTCCTCCTTGTTTCTATTTAAATGTCAACCTCCCACTGAGGCCTTCCCTCCACAGTCTGTATAAAACAGCACGCCCTGGCCCCTTACCTAAATATCTTTCTTTTCTTGACATCAGATATGTAATATATATTTACATGTTTTGTTCACTCCTAAATTCTTGGCGTCTAGAACAGTGACTGGTAGGCAGTTGGCATTCAATATGTAATTGTTGAGTGAATGGATAAATGGCTCTATCTTTTCAGATAATCTGATTTAAGTACTTGAGTTTCCTTATATACACACACATACACACACACACACACATACACACTCTCCCCTTTTCTCAGAAAGAATGCTAGTATTATATTTAATTTATTAGCTCATACATTGCCTCTATGAGCTAAAGGAAGGCAAAGGATGTAGAAAGAGCAAGGTGAAGGCCGGCGAGGTGGCTCACGCCTGTAATCCTAGCACTCTGGGAGGCCAAGGCGGGCGGATTGCTCAAGGTCAGGAGTTTGAAACCAGCCTGAGCAAGAGCGAGACCCCGTCTCTACTATAAATAGAAAGAAATTAATTGGCCAACTAATATATATAGAAAAAACTAGTCGGGCATGGTGGTGCATGCCTGTAGTCCCAGCTACTCGGGAGGCTGAGGCAGGAGGATTGCTTGAGCTCAGGAGTGTGAGGTTGCTGTGAGCTAGGCTGATGCCATGGCACTCACTCTAGCCTGGGCAACAAAGTGAGACTCTGTCTCAAAAGATAAAATAAAATAAAATAAAATAAAATAAAATAAAATAAAATAAAATAAAATAAAAGAGCAAGGTGTCAGAAACGGCTCAAAAGGCAGGTTCCACTGTAATAAGGAGCGTCTTGGTGAGGGGCAGTGAAGAGCAAAGACTTCACCTGCTAAATTTAGTCCTAAATCCAGTCTGCCAAATGATGGAGTTGAATTGGTACTGCTTTCCAAAAATCACACCTGGAAATAGTTAAACACACTCTGCAGGAATGGGAGGGAGAGAAGGAAAAGGCTAAGATGCCATGAGTCATCATCGTTCACCTACAGCTTAGTTCAAAGACAGTGATCAATAAATATTTGATTCACTATTCAAATGTGGAGGCCACTTCTTCCCTGACCTTTTAGAACTTCTCTTCAGCTTTTCTCAGCTCTCCTCATCAAACCCCCTAGTCTTCAGTTCTAATGCCCGAGCCACACACCACCAGTCACAGTCGTGGGATGTCTACTCAGACCAGAGCCCTGAAAGTGCCCTTTCCTTTCAGCAGCAATATAGAGTGACACACCCACCTGGGCATCTAGTTGCTCTAACTGGAAAATGGGCATGTTAAGAGCTCCTCCTTGAAACTTGGTGAAACTTATTGCAATAATGCTGGCAGATCCCAGGTGACACTTAATGCAATGGTCTCTGCTGCTGTCATCATACTCAATACCTTCACTTCCTCCATTTTCACTATGACCTGCCCAGTTCCTACAGTTGCCCTGTCACCTAAGCACTGCTAGACCATCTGCATCTCAGCACCCTACTGCTGCTAGTCCTGACTGTCCTCTTGAAGTGCGTTGTATAAATCATACCCTGAGGTAAAACTATCCAAGAAGCAAGAGACTCTCCTTGGTGATCTACAGGCTCAATGAGAAAAGCAGTACCACTCTGCTCACCAGACGTCCAAAGGACCCACAAGCAATTTTGACTTCAATTTTTCCTTCCATCATCATTACACATACAAATGCAGCAATAATCACGAATCCCACTGCGAACAAGAAGGAAGAAACGTGACCTGTGCTACAAGTCAAATTTTATGTTAACTAAAACTTTGTCACTCATAGCCACATGTCATTAGTGTCCTAACTAATTACATTCAACTGGTAGACCATGGGTTTGCATAGCAGGACTCCTGCTATTATATGTAGTCAGGAAATCAGAACTGCCCTTGATGAGTAAGTGGTAAAGGCAGGAAACAAAACTGGAGTCCCTGTCCTTACTCTGCTACTGGCCTCCGAATGACCCTCAATAAGTCCCATAAAATTGCTGGACCTCAGATTACTCAATTCCCAAATCTGTCTTACTCAGTGCCCAGGGGTGGTCTGTTTTCTCACAGGTAAAGTAGAAAGTAGAATCGTGCATTCACTGAGGCTCCTTCCAACTCTAGAACATTCGACATCTGCATCTTTCAGAACACAGTCAGATGTGCATTTGGCACTAACAGAGACGCAAAGCTTATGCTTTCCTGACACCACCTGTGCTGCAGTAAATGTTGAATTTCACTTGAGAAAGATATTATACGCACAGTCAGGAATTCGAGTAAGACTTCCAGGGAAAAGAAAGGAGCTAACATTTATTAATTACCTACCTTGCCAAAATATTTAGATATATTATCTAAAATGACCTTCAAAACCAATCTACCAGGTCAATATCACAGTCTATATTTCACAGAGAACAATGTGGTTAAAAGAAGCTCATATCTTTTCTACACCAGAATAGGCAGAGCCAAGCATTAGAACCCAGGACGACCTGACAGAAAAGTTCGTATTCTATCCATTTCCACAAACCTGCCCTGGTAGCTTTCAATTAATTAGAATTATTTTCACAGTTACATTTAAGGAAAAACATGTGTTAACCTAAGTAAGTTTGCCTATGGCTTGTTTATATACAATTTATTTTAATTTTGTTAAAGCAGATATACCTTGCCTCATTCCAAAAAAAGATTTGAAGCAGATTACGAGGATTAGTGGGTACATATATAAACCTTGTCCTTTTTACCGTTAAGAAAATATTGAATACACTGAAACAAATCGGTAGGAATTTTGAAACATTATTTACTGACAAGAGCTAATAAGGACGTTAATGAAGGGAGAAAAAAACTCATCCCAAGGAAAATGAATTATATGTGTTGTTGAGAGTGCTGTGAACAGGACTAATTAATTATTATGAACATCACTGACCCCTGCTAGAAAGCATTCTCCTCTATTTCATCAGTAGCAAATATAAGGAAATCTAGGTACATTAAGAAGAGAGTTTGATGAGGAATTCAGCCATTGTTGCCTGAAATAATTAGATAACCAAAGTGAAAGCTTCTTCCTGTGAAAGGATGCCAAGTTCATACTTTATCTATCTCTGCAGCAAGGTCCAAAGATTTTCATCCTCACACTTTATTAGCTTAAAATAAATATACAGTGGGCTGCCTTAAAGGACAGCTACTTGGATATGGGAGGGCAGTGGGAGGACTTTATTCTCCACTTTATAGAGCTCGACCCCATTTCTGAACATTGAAATAAAGAGCAGGGCTGAAATCAGCCTTTGGCTGTGACCCTTAAATTGCTTGTTATGACTTTCATGAAAGCTGACTATGTCCCACAAGTAACCTTGGGTAATTTTATAAAAATCAATCAACCATCACTATTGTTACTTCCCTCTAAAATAAATAAATGAACACAACTTTTTACATGTAATCACTTCTTTCCATTAAACATCTCTTTTATTTCTTTTAAAGGGAAGTAAAAGAGACTTTTAGCAGCTAGCTAATGTTTGCAAAGTACATCAAAATCTGCTTTTGGCTAACCCTACAATTAGTCATCCTCTGTAATAACCACAAAATAATTTGTTCTTTTTTTTTTTTAAGAAAACAAATACAGAGTTCTAACTATTTTCTCCCTTACAGAAAAAAAAATTAGAGTATAAATATTTTACTATATAATAGTAGTCCACAAAAGAGCTGGCTAGACCCAATATCTTCAATTCTTCTTCTCCCCAGGAAAGGTCTTTGCCTGACCACTCTGACAAAAATGCTCCCGGCCGGTCATAAATAGCAACCATATTTGTGAATCCAAGGCTTAGTGCCCCGTTCTCATCTCTCCTGAGTGACCAGCAGCATTGGACACACTTAGTCACTCCTTTCCAGAAACTCCTTCCCCTCATTTGCTCATTGCTGTGTTCTCCTGATTTTCCTCCTACCTCTTAGGCATCCCCTTCTCAGCCTCTTCTACTGCTTCTTCTTGGTCATCCCAACCACTGACACTTGGTGTGCCCCAAGACTCAGTCCTCTGACCACTTTTCTTATCAGTTCATGTATATGGCCTTGGTCATCCCATCTTGTCTTAAGATTTTAAACACCATCATATGATGTTCAAATTTATATCTCAAAGCCTGCCCTCTGCTGAAGACCTGTTTACACAATTGCCCACTCAGCATCTCTACTTGGATGTCTCATAACTTCTCAACTTTGCACATCCCCAAAATGAATTCCTCATCTTGCCCTACAGATAGTTCCCCTGTGCTTCCCATCTCCCTGAATCCGTAACTCCATCCTTCCAGTTGTTCCATCTGAAAACCATGGGGTCCACTTTCACTCTCTCTCTCAACCCACAACCAATCCTTCAAGAAATGTTATGCATTCTACTTTCAAAATATCCCCATGATCCAACCACTTCTCACCACCTCCACATATATTTCTGGGGTCTAAAGTCACTCTCATCTCACTCCTGGATTATTGTAACAGCCTCTCTTAACTCACCTCCCTGCTTCTGCCCTTATCCCCCACTCTGGAGTAAACTCTTAAAACAACACCCAGTGCTGTTATTGTTATCGTTTTTTTTCATGTAAACCATATCATGTCACCTCTTTGCTCAAAATTCTCCGATGGCTCCCATCACAGAGTCAAAGCCTACCAAACCCTACAGGCTTGGTTCTCTCTGGCCCTATGTCCCTCTGCTCTCCCCGTTGTTCACAATAGCCCTGCCACCCTTTCCTACCCTTCCCCCTGCCTCACAGCCTTTGCCCTCCCTGTGTGTAAATCTCCCCAATGCCCCCTTCTAAGATGTATTACCTACCCACCCCTCCTGCTGCATTTTTCTCCATGGTACTAAGCCAATCTAACCAAAAAATAGAATTTGCTTATTTATTTTCCTCATTGACTGTTTCCCTTGTAGACGTAAACTCCACAAGAGCAAGATTTGGGTCTATTTTGTTCACAGCCATCGTCCTTGTGCCTAGAACAGTGCCTGGCACATGGGGAAGGTTGTAAGTGATCACTAAATATTTGTTGAATGAATAGGAGTTGAGATTATGGAAATGAATGAGGTCTCCCAGGGAAGACAGGTAGAGTGAGAACAGAAGAAAGATAAGGGAGAAGAACTACCAAACATCAACATTTAAAGGCTAAAGGCAGGAAATAGCAAGATTCTTGAGAGTGAGTCAAAGAATTAGGTGAATTAGGAGAAGAATCAGAAGGGGGCAGAGAGACACAGCTCTAGGAAGAACTTTAAGAACTGTGAAGCTGGAAGGTGAGCATGTCAAACCCTTAATGTCAATTTTAGGAGGATCGAGAGAGAAAGGCTACAGAGTCAGATTGTGCTAGGTTAGGATGTGAATGCCAGGTGATAAAATGAACCAAGGGAGAGTGATTCCATCTTCCAGCAGCGGGAAAGCTAGAGATAATGGCAGGCAAAGCTCAGGGTGAGGTGTGAGGACCCAGGTTCATTAGATCAATCTGAATCACCAAGCTATTCATTTACTCGAAGCTTGAAATACCTAAATTTTAAGATGTAAACGATCCAATCTATTTATCTAGAGGGATAAGCTCTATTTGACTTTCTTTTTTTAAAAAGTCTAGCAGTCTGTTAAAATTGTTAAATGGTCAAATGGACAGTCAAGGGAGCCTGTGGAATTCCCTTTCCCTGGAGAATGACAGATGATCATCCATTCGGGATGGACAGACACTGCTCTGCCTTGATAAGGAGAGCTGGCTGAGGGGTCTGGGCAGACCTGGGGTACATTGCCGTACCCCGCTGCACTGTGCTGCTTGGGATGTGGAAGCTTGGAGGAAGTGGGGGAGAGAAGAGTAGCATTTAGAGAAGGCAGCCACAGCCCAAAGCCTGCATAGTGCTGGGGATGCACACAGCTTCCTTTGTTGGCAAGATCCGGATTAGACTTGTGTCTGATCCACTGGAGCAGAGCCTGGGAAGCCTTCGAGGTGGGCTTGTCCCCGGCCAGAGAGGCGGAAAATCAATTTGGCTGGCAAACGAGAGCCCCCAAGAGCTTAGTCCACGCTCCATAATCCTATCCACTAGCAGCTCAGGAAATAGATGCCTAAGCCCTCACATATTCATGGGGGATGTGAGGCATAAATCAGGCTTTAAGGATTGGGGGCAAAGGGAATGGACTCTCTGGCTGGCTACTAATTAATCAAGCACAGAACACCTAAACTTAGCAACCTGGGATGGAGCCACACACACACACAGGCAGAGGCTGCTGCCGCTGTTTTTCCCATTTTTTTAATTTCAATTAAAATAGATATCGGACAAAATTTTCCCCTTTAGCTGATACTGCTTATGCATCCCCCTGTTCTTCCCTTAATTAAAAAACATGCTTATTGCAATACTTGCCAGAATCACTTTAACAGTATTTTAATTGTAATGTCTCTGCCTGATTAAAAAAAGAAAATATGAACTAGAAAGTGTTTGCAAAAACCTTCACAAGACTCAGGAAAAAAAACATATACCTCCCCAGACTGAATGCCACATACTAACTCCTTAATTAGCCTAGAACTGCAGTCAAATGGGCAATGTAGAGAGGAAAAAAAAAACATATCTGAAATAAAATCACTGACTCAGAGCCACAAACAATAGCAGTTGGGAGAAACAGTTTTCATCAGTCCAGACTTCCCTGGCAGAATAGAGAACCACATCCAACTAAAAATGCTATGCTCAGGATAAGCCTATTCAATGTGTCCAGCCAAGTGTCCACTGTTCTTAGGGGGAAAAGTAGCTAGGCAAGGTTAATTGACTCCCAGTCCTGACAACTCTATAGGTTTCCCTTTATTGTTTTAGGCTAGTAGTTCTCAAACTTAAGCATGCATCAGAATCGCCAGGAAATCTTCAAAACACAGATCGGTGGGCCTCACTCCCAGAGCAGGTTTGCTATGGGGTCCAAAAATTTGTGGTTCACGTAAGTTCCCAGGTGATATGGATGCTGCTGTTTGGGGACAACACTTTGAGAACCACTACTCTAGGAAAAGTGAGTGATTGCTCAAGGTGTCCATAGGCTTGTGATGTTTGCTACCATCTAAAACAAGCTGTGGGCCGGGCGCGGTGGCTCACGCCTGTAATCCTAGCACTCTGGGAGGCCGAGGCAGGTGGATTGCTCGAGGTCAGGAGTTCGAAACCAGCCTGAGCAAGAGCGAGACCCCGCCTCTACTATAAATAGAAAGAAATTAATTGGCCAACTAATATATATAGAAAAAATTAGCCGGGCATGGTGGCGCATGCCTGTAGTCCCAGCTACTCGGGAGGCTGAGGCAGGAGGATCGCTTGAGCCCAGGAGTTTGAGGTTGCTGTGAGCTAGGCTGATGCCACGGCACTCACTCTAGCCTGGGCAACAAAGTGAGACTCTGTCTCAAAAAAATAAAAAAATAAAAAATAAATAAAACAAGCTGTGAAATACAAGCCTGGAATTATAGATTAATTCCCTTTCTCATTTCACATTTACTGTCCTTTTCTAGCCCCTCTGCTAAGTGCTGAAATAGAAATGTGAAAAATAGTCTCCACTTCCAGAAGGTCACAGGGAAGTTGAATTGCTCCAGATAAATGGAAACACTCTGGTGTTAAGGAACTGGCCCACTTTATAGATAACTGAGAGAGAAGAGAAAGGTTATGATTCAGCCTTTTACTTTTTCTACAAAATAAAAAACTCATTAAGTTAACCTTATAACTGAATTAACTCTATACTGATTATAAAGCATAAACTTTTCTGTGAAAGAGAAGCTATATAGAAATAATGAATAGAATTCAAACACTGAGATATAAATTCATGCCTTTGTCACTAAAGCCACTGTTTTCAATTGCTACCTATTAATAACTAAACCTCAATAGCCTTTCTACCTCCAGAAAGCCATTACTTCCTTTTACCAAGGAAGTTTCTGGCATTTAAGTGCTCAAGGCCTTCAGCTGTTCCATGGCTTTCTAAAAAGTCATTTAAGACTTCAGGAAGGAAGCTATTTCTAAGGAGAAACTGAAAAGACAAAACCAAAAAACTGTATTTTCCCCAAAGTTTGTACCAAGCACGTAAAAATCTCCCTCGCTACCAAGTTCATTCAAATAATCTTCCCTTTTCTCTTTATCCAAGTTCAATGAGCACTGACCCAATCACATTTTTGAACAGCATGTAATTTAATACACTTCTCTAAGCAATCTGTTTTTTCAAACAATTCTAAACATGATTATTCTCTGAATATTGCAAAAATGATTTGGCTATAGTATAATAATAAATAATATTAGAAATGCAATATAATAGTTGCTTTCTTATGGTATTCATTAATTTAAAAAACAAGAATACAGTACCTCCTGCCTTTACCTGACCCCAGGAATATTACATAAAACCAGTAGCAACAAAATGCTTGGTCTCCAAAGTATTATTATCTACACATAAACCCAAAATATGAAAGTATTCCACATTCCTAGCTCCACTCCCAGTCTGGTTAAATAGGATCTAAGAATCATTAATGAACAAATGAGACTGAGAGATAAGGAGAGACCAAGGCCTTCTGATTTCAAGATTGTTCTTTTTTAAGCACCGAAAGAGGCAAGAAAAGCTTCATCTTTCTCTGCTGCACCCCTTTTAATAAAAGGATTTGTTCTGTAAAATTTAGACTCAGTCAAAAGGCTGCATTTAAGGATCTAGAAGGCCACATGTGGCCTTAAGGCTGCAGGTTCCCCACCCCCAAGAAGGGTTTTAAATAAGGAAGTTTGAAACATTCATCTTTCATTACTGAAAATATTATAGTTTCTGTGCTAGGAAGGGACTGGTCCTTTTCAATAGCATTTTTCATGTTACAATATCCAAGTTGTCAAGACATAAAACTGTAAATTGTTTAATATCTATCTATCTGTCTGTCTGCCCATCTATTGAAAGCATGTCCTTTCTCATAGCAATGGCTTATCTTTCATTTAAGGCTAATCAAGTGTGTCTGGGACTGTTCTCTGGAGGTAAATAATGTAAGTCATTGTCTGATTGGGAAAAATAAGGGGTTTCAGAGCCAAGTGTCCCCCACATTAAAAAGCCTTTGTCTCTGATCTCCTGATACATAAATAGTAAATGAAATTGGTCACTGTCTGGACTAATCCACTAACATTTGAGGATACCAGGAAGGACTCTGATTACAGAGAAATTCACAACAAACATTCATCTGCCTCTACAGGTCAGAAACTCATTCATTAGTTCATTCATTTAACAATTATTTGAGTACCTATTACATGCCTGGAGACACAATGGTGCTGGCAATAGAAAGGTGAACAAAAATAGATCTGGCTCCTACTTATAGCCTAGACCTTTCCAATCCTCCAAAAAGGGAGAGGGGGAAAAAACACACAGAGACTACATTCGTGAAAACTTAATATAAAAGCAATTCAGGTTCTTAGCCAATTAAAAATTCTATACATGATCCACTTAGCTTTGGATATAGGCAAAATCCCCTCCCATAAAACAAGTAATGCCAACCAAGAAAAGCCCAACACTTAGAGACACAAAAGATAAGAGTTAAGAGTGAATTTCAAAAAACTCAAGATTAATTCTTTCTGATTCTGACTTCTTCCTTGGGCTTTCCCTTTGGATTATGGCACAGACCAGCCGCTTTTGGAGCTCCATGCCTGCATATATGGGAAGAAAATTTACTAACCCCCTCACTGCTCTTTCTCCACAGGGTTGCACACACAAACCACACTAACATTCAGTAGAGGTTTATACAATCCACTTTCCTCCTCCAAATAAAATCACCATTATTTCCATTTTGTGCATCGATTTGAGGACCAGACCCTTACCCACAGCTGTAAAAGAGTCTGTGGCTGCCTCGAACTCGAACTCAGGCCCCAGTTTGATGACCGAACTGCAATGAGTCAACCTTGTTATATTGTCTGTACATAGCCATCCCATCCCCTAGCTATATTCCTACTAAGAAAGCAATTAGTCAATCTTTTACAGCCAACTCACATATAAATTATCTCTAATGTACCAATTTGCAACAAATTGTACCAGCCCACAAAACATTCTCATGTTGACCAAGATAATCTTATAGTTATGGAAAGAAATAGTAATGCATGTAGAATGTTTTGTTTTTATAAAAACTCCAGCCTGCCTTCAGATGGATTTTTTATTAAATTCGAGCTGATATCTGTGAAGTCTTGAAACTATAGGCACAGGGTAATCTGCCAAGTGACTCACACAGCCCTGCTGTCCAGAGAGACAGCAAGTGACATCTCAGGGAAGTTTGTTTCATAGCATTTCTAGATGGGCGCATTGGAAAATGTTATCTGAAGCATGCATCTGCCGCATCCAAAGCTAATTCGGTGCTAACTAGAAGCAACCAAGTATACAATCCCTGTGATAAGAAGGTTGTTCTCCACTTAACATCTCACTCTAAAATCCTCAAACCCTTGCCAAGGATGAAGAAACTCTACAAAAAAACCTGACAGTAAGTAAAGGAAAGATGCTTCATCTTAATAATCCCAAAATATGCCTTTCTATGCCATAGAAACCCCAGAGATAATAGAGTCAAAAAGATCTGAGTGCCCTCAAAAGTGTGGACTGAAAAAGAGTTTGGAAAAAAAAATGAGGCCACGTTCCAAGCTACACCTGAAAAACATTCTTCCATGAAGTCAAAGCAACAAGGAGTATGGACGATAGCAAATGGATAGACTCTGTTGCTTCCACTTCTGTATCCTCCCCTCTCTCGCAATAGGAAGAAAAACACTTCAATATGCATTCTGAAGATAACAGAGGCAAAAGCAATCCAAGGTCTTTATTATCCAGCTAATTCTTTCAGTAATCCAGTTTGCTTTTGTATATAGAAGCAGCCACTATCTGTAAAGAAAATTGTAACTTAAGCCTGATATTCAACCATTTCTTCTGATATCTCTTTCAGTGCAAAAATAACAACCACCAACATTAATTAAGTACTCATTCTGAGCCAGGCTCTGTGCTAAAGGCTTTACAAATATTCCTTCATTTAATACTCAAAACACCCATATGAGATGGGCAGTGCATTTTGATATTTCCACAAAATAGCAAACAATGAATGCTAGCTATCATTTCTGCTGTGACTGTCATTATAATCACTCATTGCCCTAGTGAAGAAAAACAGAGGGTTTGCAACTGGTCCAAGGTCACAGAGCTGGGAAGTAGTGGAGCCCAGATTCAGAGTCAGTTCTTTCTGGCTTGAACCTGCCAAGCATTTAACTGCTTTGGTATATGCCAGTAGACCAAGAAATAGAAAATCACATTAAAGGGAGCCAGTGCACCATTAAGGAGCAATAGAGACTGGAAACAAGTCTCTGTGTAAACATTTTAAAGCAATGGCATTGTGAGTAGTAAGAAACTACAAAATGTCTTCCTTCTCTATTGTATGGATTTATGGTGTACAACATGATGTTTATATATATTGTTAATATATAGACATATACACACACACACAGTGATTACTACAGCGAAGCAGATTGACATACCCATCGTCACACAGAGTTACCTTTCTTGTATATTTGTGTGTGTATGTGCATGTG
The DNA here is from genome assembly GCF_040939455.1 of Microcebus murinus. Classification (NCBI taxonomy): domain Eukaryota; kingdom Metazoa; phylum Chordata; class Mammalia; order Primates; family Cheirogaleidae; genus Microcebus; species Microcebus murinus. The sequence goes on along the minus strand of NC_134108.1, from coordinate 93,972,436 downwards.
TGTGTGAGCGTGTGTGAGCGTGTGTTTGTGTGTGTGTGTGTGTGAGAGAGAGAGAGAGAGAGAGAGACAGAGAGAAATATCTAAACCTAAAACCTCAACACCAAATAAAGAGTTCAGCCTCCCATAATTTACCCTTAATTAATTATTATCTCTAGCCCACTTCACATCAAGCTACTTGACCACCAGATTAGAAAGAGATTCATTGCTTCATTCAGGAAATATGAACACTTGCTCAACTGCACACCACAAGCCCAAGATCCTTGCCCGGGATGCATAATGCTGTGACAAGAGGGTAATGCTCCTTCTTTGTTATTATGGCTCATCATAATTACTTGGAATAAAAATAATAAATTTTAATTCAGCGATGCCTATGGCCGTTGGGCATCTTAACATAAAAGAACGAAAAATATAATTAACTAAATCAAGGCAATATGCCTATTTCCATCCCAGCTCATTAGTATTAATTGATTGGGTTAATTCTCTTTTGTGTTTAACAGTACCCCTAAAAAATAATTTTTTTAAAAAAGGAGGGAGGGTGAGAAGGAGGGAAGAAGTAGAGATGGTAAGTAGACAAAAGTTCTGGATCTTTTCCTAATTAAAGTGAAATAATAAATATGTTGAAGTTCTTATCATGATCACAAAAAAAAGAATCTGCCATTTTTCAATAAAGTTCAGGAATCAGTACATATAGCATCGTAAATAATGACACAAAACTTTGGTGCCATTTCCCAATTTTCCCCAAAAAAAGTTTACAATCCTGCTTTCTAGTATTAAGTCATACTTGTAAAAAAAAAAAAAAATGTCAATTCTATTTTATAGATGGATATGTGAGCAAGGTACAGAGAGTTCAAGACTCTTGAGGGCCCATATGTAGAAGGGTTGGTTTCCCAATGTAAGGGGGCCTAACCCTCTACATATTAGGATGCTATTTTCCATGAACAGAAAAATAATATATAGCATGCAATATCTTCAAAAAGTGCTTCCAAATGTAGCTCTCTTTAGATGATCTAGTTTCACTGTTATTTATCACTAATCCTTTCAAAATATATGTACTTCAGGTAGAAAATATTCTTTGTGATATAGAAATGGCTGAGAAACTACTTCTACTATAATACTTCATATTTTGTTGGTTAAAATCTTTTGAAGAAATTACCTTTTGGCTTGAAATTTCTCAGGCTTTATCTGATCCTGTAGATGGTATCAGAAAAATAAAGAAAATTCCACTCAGGTAATTCTTTGACGCCATGAATGGCTATGAAAAAGATAGGCAGTAACAGATACTCAGAGAGTGAGTTGCTGTTGATGAAGATGATGATGATGATGAATCAATTTTATATTTGACTAGCTTTTTATTATCCTTCAAGTGCTTTAATGCATATTACAGACCAAGAGAAGACATTAATGAGGTTTAGAGCTATACTATATCAACCAGATATCTGAGAGTTGGGATCCTTCACCAATGAAGACATTCTTTTAGAAACAAAAATTCCTTTTAGAAACAGAAAAATAACTTACTAATGGATTTGATATTCCTTACAACTCATAATAATATGCATATATATGGGGGTGTATATTGTGTGTGTATATATATGTGAATATAGGTATGTGTGTATTTGTATACTTCTACATATATATGCGTGTGTGTGTAATCAGTGAGAAAGACTAAGGACAGTTAAAAGAAATTAGCTGGGAAAAGTGATTTACAAGAGAGCAAGGATTTAAAAAAATACACTTCTTAAATTTCACCCAAGACCTGAGTTCTGCATCATTTACTTTACCATTCATTCAATAAGCAACACCCAACTGTGAGCCCTCATCATATGTCAGGCCCTGTGCTAGACCCTGAAGAGACAACTGTGAATAAATTGGTGAAGTCCTTTGCCTTCTTGAGTTTATTTTAGTAGAAGAGACAGACTGTAAACAAACAAGTAAATGTATAATGCATCATGACAATAAGTACGAGGAAGAAAAGCAAAGCAGAACCAAAGAATAGAGAGTAATAGGGAGCAGTTTTAATTCTAGAAAAGATGGCCAGCAAGGCCTCTCTGATAAGTTGACATTTTCTCTAAGAGTGAATGAGATAATTGACCAGTCACATGAATCTGGAGGAAGACTATTCCAGGCAACAGGCATCATGGGTAAGGATCCTGAGGGAGGTATATTCATAGAAGAAGAGCTGGAGCAGAATGAATGAAGATGATAAGGCCAATGAAGGGATCAAAAGTTAAATCATGGTAAGGACTTTGGATTTTATTCCTAGTGAGATGAGAAGCCATTGGAGGGTTTGCAGGAGAGAAGTGACAAGATGTGATGTATTTTTAAAGGAAATGGACTATAAACTATTAGGAGTTTACTTGAGAAGGTAGCATAAAAGCCAAATACTACTGAAGGCTTCAACACATGAAGCCTTGTTTTTCTATCACAAAAAGTAATTTCAGAGGTGAGGAGCTCAATGCTAACATGGCAACTCCAAAGACATCAGGGTTCTAGGTTTCTTATTCTTCCATTTCCCCATTCTTAACAAGTCAAGTCATGATCCAAAATGGTGGCTGAAGATGCAGCTATCACATGTACATACCAACAAGTAGGAAGAGATAGAAGGCAGGCAAACAGGGTGTGCCCTCTCCTGGTTCAGCTCTGCTTTAGGAACCTTCCCAATGTCCTGCATGATACTTCCCCTCACATCTCAATGGCAAGCTCTTAGTCACTAGGCTGTGTATAGCTACAAAAGAAATCAGGAAACATAACGTTTACCTGGGTACATTATTGCCACAGATGAAATTAAGGTTCTACTATTAAGGAAAACAAAGAGTTGAAACCAAAGGAAGCAATTAAGAGGCAACTTAAAATGGCCCAGGCCAAAAATTATGGTGGTTCAGACTAGGTTGGGGTGCCAATGGAGACACTGATATATGGGACACATGTTGAAGATCCAGCCAACAGGATTCACTGATGAACTGGTCATAGGATGTGAGAAAAAGAAAGAGTCTAGGATACCTCCAAGCTTTATGACCTGCGCCACTGGACACATGCAATCCCAACAAGTGAGAAGGAGAAGGTCCTCAAACTTTAATTTTTGTGTATATATTAATATCTGTGTGATCAGAATATGTCTCAGACACAAAAGGCAGGCTTGTCACCTCCTCTCCGCTATCCAGCTCTTATCTCACATTCTCAACACCCTGATTACTCCAGTCTGCATTTTGCCTCACTGCCTGTGCTACCTATTTGAGAACTAGAAATTTTACTCTTTTTTAATTTCAAAATTCTAAGGAGTACAAATGTTTTCGTTACATGGAAACATTGTATGATGTTGAAATCAGGACTTTCAGTGTGCTGGTCACCAGAATAGTGTTCATTGTACCCAATGGTAGGTTTTATCCCACCCACAACCCCTCCCTCCCCACCTCTTGGTTTCCAATGTCCTTTATATATCTTTGCGGCCATGTGTACCCATTTTCTAGCTCCTACTATTTTACACTTACTTTCTAATTATTTTTCTTTAATAATGGTATACGTTACTGGCATTAAGTATTATTTTTCATTTTTTCATGTGCCTCACACATGAGCTCCTAGGCCACTTAAGAAGCATTCACAAATTATCAGCTGAACAAAATTTGAGCTGTGCCCTTTCCTCGTTCCCATTCTTTCTAAAAGCTATGACCCATAGCTCTATGATAAAAATCTGAGAGTTTCACTCTAGACAATCCTGTTCCCCGCCAGCCACTCCTGTATCCTATTTGTACAGAAATTGTTATCCACTAATTCTGCTCTCTCTCCTACCAACTGTCCTTCTCCCCAAGAGAAATAGGGCATCCTTCAGATACCTAACTCTCCCTCTCCACAAGATGAAGGTTCGCCTTCCCAAACCTAGCTCACTTATTCTACGTAAGAGGAAAATATTGTCTAAACCAGGAATACTAAGGAAAACCACTATTGGAAGGCAACAGTATTTGGGTTGTTCCCATGTAGAAATCTATAAGGGTGAGAGGCCACATGTGTGCTGCACTTATCCGGCCTTTCCCCTACTCTTTGCTCTCCGTCTGATGCCTCTTCTCCATCTTAGCTCTGGTCCTATCAATGTCATTCTTTGATTGAACCTTGACCTGGAAGTAATAACACATCCAGCGCCTCAGTAATCCACCACTTTTAGCTGGGGAAACTTCCCCCAAATAGTTGTAGCAATATAAGGCCAAGACCCTTGAATGCCTGCAGGGCACCCCACCTCCAGCAGCATTTGATTCCAATGGGGACAGCCCCTGTTAAAGGCTTGCCCAGAGCATCTTTTCTCTGAGATGAAGCTTTAGGTTTGTAATTTTCCCTTGTCATTGCTAGTCCTTAGGTAGTTGATTGGCTGTCAATAGATTGGCATTCCCCATAGCCACTAGCTACACACACACACACACACACACACACACACACACACACACAAAGACAAGGCAAGAGCCCAAGATGACAGACCATTTTTCCCCCAATGGGCACTAATTATTAACTGATTCGACTGAAAACTTCTTCTTGCTACTAGAGAAAGAAAAACAGCTTCCAGGATACGGAATGACAAAATGCCTAATCAGAAAAACCTGATTTAGTCTATAAGAGACAAAGATTAAAATTACGTTAGTTTATCCCCTTCAAAATATTTTATTTTCCCCTTCATGTAGCCAGGCTCTTACTTTAACAAGAACAAATGTTCGCGTAAGTGTTAAATATATTTATAGTAAAGAATCGTGTATTAGGGCAGAGTTTTACAGATATCCATAACTAATCACATCTCCCAAGTAATTTCCATTTGCCAATGAACAGAGGCACTTTGATAACCATTCCTTATTATCAGCCACTGAAGTAGGCAATGATTTTTATTCTCATTTAACAGATAAGGAAACAAATGCACAAAGAGGTGAAATAACTGACTTAGCCATTTGACAACGTGGTGGAAGAGTTGAAATTTGAATTCTCAGTCCATTCCAACTTCCTAGACCCTAGAGCTATGCAACCAGTTTTGCAGTGAGAAAGCCTATTTATATGACTTTCCACGGGACCCAGAAGTCAAAACCACAACAGGGTAAAAGCAGGAAGACATTTCTTTTCTTGGCAAGGAATTTCAAAGGCAGCAGCATTAAGCGATTTCAGGGCATTTTGCTATATTGTGGGGGCTGCCCTGAATAAGCATGACTAAAAAGTGCTTGAAGAAAGAAGCATATTCTTTGAGAGCACTGTTAACCTTCTCGGTTTTGAAAAAATTAAAATAATCAAGCTCTGTGCTTATGAGTCCAAAGAAAGGCCTTTCCCTTTGAACCCTCTGACCACTTCTTCCTTTTCATAGTAAAATCTCAATTTGGTCTGAGAATAAATTGTCAACTAAGTTTTGGAACTTATCCATAAAGTTACCCTCCTCTTTGCCCCCTCCTGCGAGTGTTGAATTACTTAGAGTAATGTCACTGATCTTCAGACTCCACAGACCTTTAACGTGCAGGAAGTTGAGGATGCTTGTATTGGTGTCAAGCAGGAGCAGTTGGCCATTCTGCACTGTGACATTGTCGCCATCTTGTGGCATTCTATCAGGAAACCAGCTATGCACCCTGGACCATCTCCGGCAAAACTGAAAGGAAAAGTTGCCCTGAAAAACAGAGAAGTGGTCGCTTTTAAGCAGGGTAGTATAGATGACCCAGCAAAACAGAATCTTTTCAAAGAAAGCAAAATTAATTTAAATATTTTAAATGCTTCAATAAAATGAGTTTACCCTCCTCTCTCTTGCACAACTAACTCAAACAGGAAAACATACGGAGGAGGCAAAATTATACTTCTAGTGCCTCTGTGCTCAGCCCCTGGAATTCTCCAAAAACATGCTGATAATATTTTCTTGCCTTTTTTCCCCCCCAGCACAAAACCCCTTCTACCAAACAGATGGGGTTGATTTTCATTTTTTTTTTATTTTTACAGACATGTATTGAGTCTTGGACAAAAAGTCATAAATAGCCTGGAATAGGGAGAATTAAAATGTTCTGTTTGATGGGTGGCATTTTGCTTTATGTAATTGGTATCATTTTTCACTGGCTCTACTGCCAAGAGTCCCTGTTTTATAGGAACATTCCTCTTCCCAAGTGCTCAGATCCATCCTCCCACTCGGGCTCTTTTGATAGCATTGTTGCCTTTCCTTCTGTGCCCGGTGCATCAGTGCTGAACAAAGCTCATGCAGGCATAGGCGGAATGCTGACCCACTTCAGATGACAAGCAAATAGCCCGGAACCACCGAGGGAGGGGCAGGGAGCAGGACTGAGGGAAGGAGCCCAGGGACGGAAGCACCCCCTCCACCCCAGCCTTCAGTCCCTTCTCAGAACTTTTAGCTTTCCTGTTAATTTATGGTCACCCTGGTGTCACGTGTTTTTCAAAACAAGGATGTAAAAATCACAGAATGGTGTTCAGCTCACGCAAAAGTCTGAGAACACGTCTAAATGTCTTGTGAGGTTATGGAACTATAATTACGATAAATATCATAATATATCAGAGTAGAGAAGGTGATTCCCTCTAGGTAATGCCTACAACATGTGTGTGTCTCTCTCCACAGTCTTCTTCTTCCACTCAGACTCCAACCAAATGTGAAGCCCAAGTTCCCTTAGAACAGACCTTCTAAAAGGTTCTATTGTGACGTGCTACCTACAGGCAGATGGGAGAAGATTGTTAGAAGGGAAGGCCTGTTTGTAATATTGACAACTACACCTACGTGGAGAATAAATAATGCTCTGGAGTATTTCTGAGAGAGAAAATGGAAAACTGTGTGGCCAAAAGAGCCAGTTCACTTTCCAGAAGAAGGTCGTGATCCCTAGGTCAAAAGTCCTGAGTTGCAGACCCAACTCAATCACTGAGCAGGCTTTGGGACAAGGAAAAGCATGCTCTTTTCATATTCTACATCTACAAAAGAGAAATAAAAGCCTATGACTGATCTCAGTCTAAGAGATGGAAAGGCACAAGGCATAGTAATAACCAGTCCCAGCACCACAGAAAAAGAATAAGTTGCATACAAGAGTCACCATGAGCTGCACAGACCTTGTCCCCACAACTAGACTATGGTGGACTTTTCATTTCCTAGTCATATAAATGACTACGGTGGACTAGAAAAGCAAGGGAGAATTTTAACTGTCCAGTTAATGCCACTATAGGACTAGAATAGTTTGGTAAAATAATAAAAAAAGACTAGCTGGCTGGGCAGAGTGGTGCATGGATGAACAATAAGAAAGAGGAAGAACTCAGCAACAGAACCCTTTCTGAGACATTAACCCAGCAGTTGGATCCACAGCTCAGCCTCAGAACTGCAAAGACAACCAAGGCTCATGATGCTCCCAGTAAAAAGATCCAGAACATTTAGACATTACTTAGGCACTAATACTTAAGGCGGCCAAAGGAAGACCATTCTATGGGGTCATCCATTAATTTGAGAACATCTTAAAATTTTTATGATTGACACTGATATCTGTAAATCTAATTGTGAGGGAACTTTAAAGACCTTCTCTCTTGCTCTGAAGCCCCTGTGTGTATCTCTAGTGCCTTCCATGTTTTAGACCATTCTGGCCTGTCCTGTCAGCCTTCAAACATTGCTAGACTCAGCCCCAACCCAGTAGGCAGGAAGGTCAAATATTGTTATCTCCACTTTACAGTCTTTAAATGATGTGTCAAAGGCCATCATGATGGAAACATGCTAGCCTCATGCAAAGCTCTCACCTAAGTGTTTAACCTACTGTGCCTCTCCTAGGACACTTCTCAAAACATCTGCATGGCTTACTGTCTTATTTCATTCATGTCTTTGCTCAAATATCACCTCCTTCCTTGGATCATTACTTTACAAAGCACCTCCAATCACACCTTCTCCCCTAATGCTGCTTCATTCTGCTATTAGGTCATGTAACTTATTGCATATTTGGTTATCACTTATTGAGCTTATTCAGATGAAGCAGGGATTTTGTTTTGGTCATTGCTCTATCCTCACACCCCTAAAAAGTGTCTAACCCATAGTAAGTGCCCAATAAAAATGGCTGAAATTATTTTCTTCTACCTGCTTAATCCCATAAATGATTTTTATAGGTATCACAAACACACACACACACACACACACATACACTGATACAATAGGTGAACTTATAAATACTAAGACCTAAAATAAAATGCTACATAGCCCCTAGGTCTCCTGATCCATTGAGTTTGACCAATAAACTTTGACACTCTTTTTCATGTTTTCGAGCTCTACTGATAGAGAGCATTTCTAAATCAGAACCTGAGACTCAGATCCAGTCACTCTGCGAAATCTCCCACCAATTTTTTTTCTTTCACCTTAAGTTTATCTATTCGATGTGGCAGATTTCGAATGAATACAAATGTTAAGCATTCAGTTTCAAGGGACATAAGCTCCTTTGTGTCCTAATTTCTACTCAACAGAATAAAGATATCTTGAGATGTATAAATGCTTATTGATGATTCATGCTTTTCTATACAAAACAATGACTAAATACTAGAAGCTCTAAAAATTAATGCAGCCTCAACTACTTAACAGCTACCTGGGGAAGTAGAAAAGCAATTTATCTATATGATTGCAAGTTGTCAGCATAATCCATGATTACATGCAGGTTGCCATAAGAATGTTAGCTCTCCTATATGTTCACAGTTGATAGGCCTGGTGGCAATCTGTCCTACACAGGACGCCCAGGGCAATGCTCCATGAAGCAGTGGGAATGGCTCACCTTTCAATATCATATCCTCTAAGCATTGTCACTTTGATCCAACCAAGCAAAAAAGAATGCTGGCAGCATTGATAAAATAATTTTTTTGTCTACATATTTGAGAACCTCTCTGTTGATACCAACATGATATTTTTGGTGAAAGCCCTGCTCTGCATCACCAACCCAGCTCACAGGCCATGGTAGGTTTCACTTCCACCTAATATAAGCTCTTTCCCCCACAGTTCCTAAAGTGCTCAGCCTTTTTAGCTTTTTAGCTTTTAGCTTTTTAGCCTTTTAGCTTTTTAGCTTTCTTTGGGATAAACACATCACTCATTCCCATTGTGGAAATGAAGAAGATCATTTCTTCACAGGCATATGGGGGCAGGTGCAGAAATAGAGACATAAAAACTTTCCAGAACATGGCTTCATCTTCACATGCAGCCCCAAATAAACAACAACAAAAAAAAAAAAAGCAAAAACTTTCCTGCCTCAGCTAGGAAGCTTATGCAATTTGTTTTCTTCTTACAGCATGTCAGCACTTCTCTGAACTTCAGGGAATGTGCAGTGTCTGCAAATCTTGCATGTCACCTTAAATGTACTTGCAACACCACCAGAGTTATCTTGAAAGAAGTCATTGATCAGCAAGTTGGAACACCAAGCAAAGCAAAGACCTATCTGTGAGCATATGCATTGAGCTGGAGTGGCGGAGGAGGTGGTGTATGGGAATCTCTCTAATCACAGTGTCTCCTGGCTGACAAAGACACGAAAGAACTGTTCTGACACCTCACCAGAATGCCTTCTTCCTCAGCACGCAAATCCTAGAAATAGGAAAAAACAAGTGCCTGTAACCAACATTTTCTCCACCCCTTACCCACCTTTATTTTCTCCAAAGCACTTACCACCCAATACACTGATACCAGTTCATAGTCAGTCAACCTTTGATTCAACGTAAGTTTCACAAGAGCTTTTTGGTTGTCTGCTGTATCCCCATTACCTACAGTGATGCCTGGCATGTAGTAGGTACCCCAAAATTATGTTTGAATCAATTAATGGTCAACACTTGCTTGGACTTAAAATTACTGTGCTATAATTAAAAATATTTTAATAGCTAAAATAATTTGATATGAAGCTATAGTTTATGTTATTCAGTGCTTATTTACATACAAATGTTTTTAAGTTTCGTAAAACCAACTTTATTTGCCTTTGCTTTGTGACACTCATTTCCTTTATGGATAGAACATCCCTCTTTCATTCTGACATAAATATAACATATTCTTCTTGATTGGCGGGGTTTTATGTTTGCATGCTAGTCTTCAACTATTAATAACTTACAATTTATATTGGTGGAAAGTTTTCCCTTTTTCTTTGTTTGTGTTCTTACATTTTATTCCCTAAATAGCTAATGTCTTCATGCCATTTATTAAATAATATTTGCTCTCCCAACTAATAAACTTGGCTATTTTGATAGCTGGATTATAATGTTGGCCATTTAAAATCCCAAAACTTTTGTGTATGAACTAATTTAAAGGCATCTCTCCCAAGTAATGTGACTTCATCCTTGTACTTAGGGGGTAGTTATAGTATCGTTTAAAAAAATACAGATAGCTAGATAATTAAAGTGTGATTGATTCAATAATTAAAGGCATAACCAGTGTGCTATGGAAGTAGAGAGGATTAGATGGCCATGCCTGGGAGAGACTGCCTTACAGGTGAAATGCAGTGCGTTAATTACCTTTTTCTTTTTAAATCTGAACACTACAGATAAATTAACACAGACTGAGATTATTTCAGCTGATTATGAAACAAAAGACACTCATGGTAGAAAAGTTAACCATCTACAAATCCAAGATTACGAATAGCGCCCCTGACCTATAATCTAATAACTCTTTAGGGAACAAAAAGGAAATTAAATTAGTTTGGCATAATTTATTCTTACTGACCTCATGCTGTCTCTAAGTGATCACTTTCTTTTCACAGTGCTTATAAACCCTTCAGGATTCGAAGATAACATAAGAAAGTCCTTCGACATTGTCTACCACACTGACCACTCAAATAAATGTCAACAATGTCTTTTGCCAGAGATTCATGCCCAGTTCAAATGTACCCTTGGATCCCTTAGAAAACCAGACAATGCATTGGCTTATCTCTTGGTTCTACATACTTCTAATCCTCCATGATTTCTCAAACATTGCTGGTACCAGCTCAGTGCTTCATATGTAACTAATGAGCACTACTGAGCTTCAGAGGACTATCACAGCACGCAAACAAAACAAAGTTATAGCATCTTTCTTTATCTTCTCCTCCATCTGAATCTTCAAATTTCCTCTAATAGCATCTCTTCTGAATTTTAAGTCTGAAGATCATTCCACTTGCTGGAGAAAATGACAATGATAGTGACTGATTATTGAATGTCTCTAATATCCCAGACATAGGGATGTATAATATCCTATACATTTTACTTACAGGATCACTAATCATCACACTGAAAACTACACCCTCTCCACTTTAAGACTAATACCTCTCCATTTAATACTAATGGCCCACACTTACTAAGTACCTCACTTAATAATCACAGACTTTTTTCAGACTCTTTGCCTGGAACTACAGAATAGATGGGTCTCCAAATTCAACAAATGGTTATAAAGCACCCACTACACACCAGGCACAAAAACAAAACCCTGACCTTGTGGAGCTTATGTTTTAGGGGGATAACAAATAAATATATAAAACAAGTAGTATGCTCAGGAGAAAAACAACAACAGGGTGAAGTGGATCAGAAGTGCCAGGGTGGGAGAAGCTATTTGAAATGCAGTGATCAGAACTGCACCTGTGATAAGGGATGGAAGCAGAGAAGTGGATTGTAAACCAGGGGCTACCCAGAGGGAGGACCCTGGGAAGGAGCATGCCTGGTGTCTTGCAGGTGGAGTGGAAAGGACAGACAGGGTGGCTGAATCTGGAGGAGGGAATGCTGCACAGCGAGACAGCCTTTCTGCTGAGCAGTGGAGAGAACACCGCACAAAGACCTCCGTGGACATCAAGTTCTTCATGCTATTAAAAAAAAAAAAACAATTATGTAAAATATTCAGCAGTATATAAATAACAGGGTGAGCAAATACAGTCCACAACCCAAATCCAGCACCCCCACTATTTTGCTATTGGCACATGGCCGTGACGATTCATTTACATATTGATATGGCTGCTTTCAGTTTGTGACAGAGACAACACGCTCCACAAAGCCTAAAGTATTTACTCTCTGGCTCTTTATAGAAAAGGCATGAGGACTTCTGGTACATTCTAATGCATACCTTTAGTATAGTACCTATAATATGCTCAGGATAGTACATCTACATTTCATGTCATCAGGATGAAATATGTTCAAAATGGAACTTTCTGTAATTAAAAATATGTAATTATAATACAACTACCTAAGAGTTCAAAGACTGGCAAGCAAACATACCTTAGCAAAGGATATATTTTGAAGTATTGGAAACCAGTTCAATTCTTCCGGTTTTCCAGTGAGCAATAAACCAGGTCTCAGAAGGCCACATAAAGGCAAGTGCAAGTGCAGTCCAGTGTGTGTGTGTGTGTGTGTGTGTGTGTGCGCGTGTGTGTGCATGTGTGTATCCATGCCACTCACATGTGCATGCGTGCACACAAACACGCACATATACACACACACTCTCTCTTAAAGCCAAGTCAGAAGACTGACAGATACATGCTAGCCTTTTTCACAAAGCTGACACACTGCCATTTAGCCAGCGAGCACGGAGCACGTGTCTCTGTTCCCAGTCACTAGTAAGAGACAAGGTTAACATTTTAAGTGATGGACTACAACGTGTTATTTCCCCATGCAATGGACCCGTGACTGCGCCGCCTTCGAAAACACTTAATTTCCGTGATTGAATACACAGGAGCGCACTTTCTCTGCTATGAACCGTTGACAGCTCCTCAGTTTCATACACTGGGGAACCTTTTTTTTTTTTTCCTCCTTTTCTTTTTTCCCTCCCCTTTATACCTGAAGGGAAGCAAAATGAATACATGGTGGCAGAGGAAAAAGGAAGAAACCCAGAGACTAAAAGAGACTAAAAACCCGCTTACAAACATCAGTGTGTTTTACAATAAAAGTGTTCACTGCCATCTGCTCTAATTACTTCTAATGTTTGGGCTACCATCCTCATACAATAGAAAGAATGATCTCCTTAAGGGCAAAAAAGTTTTTTATTTTTTTTACGAAACAAAGGGTTGATTACATTTAGCTCCCAGGCTAAAAGAGGCCAGTGAACAATCAATTAGGAGAATGGGTAGGTCTCAGATCAACACAAAATGGTCCCTGTAGAGGTTCCTTCCCCTTTCTTCTCTTCCTGCCTCTTTGGAGGAGTGGTGCCCACAGCTCATAGAGAGCATGGAGCTGACTAGGCACTTTTCTGGATCTAACGTCCTTTCACACCAATTCTTTACCTTTGGATCAGAACCAGACAAAGCCAAGTCTTGTCCCAGTCCTCTGTTGACATCACACATGTCCCAGCTTTGACAAATACTGAATATAGATCTGGATATTCTCCCAAGACCTCAGATTACCTTATGGAGTGGACTCCTTAGGGGCCACCCCAGACTCGAACCCCTCTAAGGAAATGAGAGCCAACGTAGCTTCAGTAAACCCTCCAGGAACAAAATGATCCAGACCAGGCTCATTTGACCTAAGTGAAATATATGGAGTCCAGGAAGAAATGGAACAACAGGAGAAACCTGACTTTCACAAAGCCTGAGTCTAGCAACCTTCTTAAATCCTCAAATTCAAGTATTCAGCCTGTATTGAGCAGAATTCTGAGCCCCCAGAACCCCCATGCCCTGGTATATATACTCTGTATAATCCTCTCCCTTTTAGTAGTAGTGGAACCTGTAGGTATGATGGCATATCACTCCCACGATTAGGTTATGTTATAATATATGGCAATGGTGAACGAATTTTGCAAATATAATTAAATTCACAGATCAATTGGCTTTGAGTTATTCAAAAGGGAGATGAACTTTATCTCAGGTGAGTTCTTAAAAGAGAGAGTCTACCACTGACCTTGAAGGACAAACTGCCCTGTAGCCAGGAAGGGACCATGTGGGCGAGACCCAAGAACAGCCTTTAGGAGCTAAAAGTAGTCCTAGCCAAGAGCCAGCAAGAAAACGAGGACCTAAATCCTGCAGTCACAAGGAACTGACTTCTGCTGAGAACCTGAATGAGCTTAGAGGAAGACCTCGGGCTCCAGAAGAGAATATAACCAGGCTGACACCTTGATTGCAACCTCAAGACCTTGAGCAGAGAACCCAGCCACTCTGTGTCCAGACGTCTGACCGACAGAACTGCTAGATAATAAATAGGCATTCTTCCAAGCCATTAAGATTGTGGTCATTTGTTATCCAGCACCAGAAAACTAATATGCCACCATCACAGCCTTCTTGGGAGAGCAATTTTCACAGAGAATTTCATGTTTGGGGTCCCCACTTAGTTGAAGTTAGTGCTCGAAAGGATTGATAACAACAAGGTCAAGGTAAGACGCCAGTGCTGGGCAGAAGGCCAGGCTGTTCTCTCACTGCGTAAATGACTCCCCACACATGGGGCGTGCAACATAGAAGTTTTAAATGTATGATGCCAAGAAGTGTAAATGTAGACCTGATGCAGGCCTTTCATGTTCTCAGGAAGAGTTATGATGCCAGAGGATAGACAGTAAATGCCACAAGGACATCTATGTGGTCACAACCTCTCTCTACTGAGGCTAAAGAAATGCAAATCATCCTGATTCTTAACACAGCCATGACATGTGTCTTTTGGGAGATACTCAGAATTTTTTAAAGCCTGTATTCTGACTTTACTATTGAGAATGGTATTGGAATATAATTGGTATCAATAGCACTATTCTTTCTCTAGCATTTGGCTTTTTATTCCCTCACTTGGAAGAAAGGGAGGGAGGGAGGGAGGGAGGGAGGGAGGGAGGGAGGGAGGGAGGGAGGGAGGGAGGGAGGAAGAAAAGTAAAGTGGATGCATTGCAGGGGAAAAAACCAAGTTCAGAAACCAGAGAAATCCATCCTGACTTAGTATCTTTACTGGCCTTGACTAAACAACTTTTTCCTAATTCTTTAAGCTTCAGAGTAGATATTAATGTTACTTTTTAGGCAGGACAAAGGAAATGTTAATTTAGGTTTTTAGATCTCCTGAAAGTAGCTTTATGTATTATTAAGCATTCTTGCATGTATTTGATACTGGGCAAGGTTATTTGTGTTAACACTAACACCGCAAAATTATCAGTCCTACCTGAGGAATGTGGAAACCCAGAAAGTTGTGTTTCAGAGCTGGGATCAATTCTCAAGAACCTAGAATTTGGGAAACTTTGATTTCCTCTTCACTGTAGGGCAGAATCCCTTCTTGTATACAAATACTGTGTTGAATACAACCATCACCAGCACCTTTGTGAACATCCACTGAGAGCTCACGACGAGCCAGGCATTATGGTACCTATCCCTGTATCCATGAATGCGTAATTAAATTTCTAAGCTCTTAGAGCCTAGTTTCAAATGCATTGTTCGCTTTAGTCCAAATGCATCTGCCACACATTGTCCCTTTTCCGCCAAACCATGCTTATTGGTTCCAAATGCAATGAATCATTTACCGACTTGAGCGACATTAGAAGTAAACACCAAGGTTAAAATGTAGAGATAATTGAATAACACCAACTACCAGTAACAGCAGTCCAGGCAAAGGAGGAAATAGACCCAGAGATTTCAGATAGGGCAGTCTGATGGAAACCCTCCACTCTCAGGATCAAAACCACATGCCATTTTGACATGATGGAAAAATAACTGCGTTTTATTTTTCAAATTTTCATATGCCAGTTATCAATATGAGAAGAAGCAGCAAGCAATCAGGAGGTGACATAATTTAAATACCCCAGTGATTAAAACTAAAACATCCAAAAGTCAACTATCACATATTTAGTATATCAAAGCAGGGTGCTTAAAGCTGTTTTTCACAATATATATCTCTAATTTATTTCTTTGAACTGTTGATAAATAAGATTAATTAAACATTTGCATTTTCCTTTGCAGTAAATTCTTCTTTAGAGAAAACTCCATAAAGCAAACATTTTTCAAAGCCTTTCCAAAAATTCATAAAGCTCAATATAATTTCCAGATAGCAAAACACACTTTAATCATTTGTTTTACAGTCACCTGGAATTCATTGTATAGAATTCACATAATGTATAAACATGGGTGTGTAACATACACACATAGGTTTATACAAACACTTGACAAACTTTCCTTATTATGTGTCCTTAAAGGCAGAAAACTCAGAACCGTTGGTGAATACTAAACAATCCACAGGAATAATTTTCACCCAAGAAGCCCTTCATGGTTTGGAAATTCAAAAAGCCACAAAGACCCTCATGAAACAAGCCTTAAAGCAGGAGTAATCAACTACCTGGGGATTCAAAGAGGAATTAATTCAATAAACCATATTGGAGAGTTATCAGAGCCACAACACCTCTCAGGAACAAGTGCAAAATGCCTTTCCCCCAGAATTCTCCTAATTTGGGGGGATTAACCCCTTGCCAAAAAATAAATGTTTGACTTGATAAGAATTAATTATTCATGTGGCCCTGTTTTGCTTTAAGAAAATAGAAGCTTCTTATTTCCCCATTTTCCCAAGGGGAAGAAATATAGCTCCCCAAAACCCCTGTATTACATACACCTCAGGGTTAATGAAAGTGTAGATATATGCTCCAATATCTCATTTTATAAATGTGAAACAAAGTGACTGCTAGGAGATTACCAAATGAATTGAGTAGGGGTAGAGTAAGGACAAAAGTCAAATCAAAGTGATTTTTGATCTTTTAAATATTTCTTGATGGAGCAATCACTATGCATTTCAGTAGGTCTGAGCCACATTGCAGACACCACGAAAAAGCTGACAAGCATGCAGCACAGGTTTCTGTCATTCTCCACCTCTCACTAATTGACAACTTTCTGACATCCCCTCTCCAGATGAAGTTTCCCTTGCCCGGGATGTACCCAAAGAAGCTTTTTGGTTTTGTTCTAGAAAATTGAAAGAGAAAAAAAATAAAACACCTCTTTTCGTTATCAATCACAGGATTCAGAAAGAATTAACCTTCCCTTCTTACCCCTCCTCCTTCTCATTATACTCAACTAATCTGCAAGTCTTTAAACTTCTCATATGGGCAGACCAAAGCAAACCTAAACCATGCTTAGCTTAAAACATTATTTTAAACCTTTTGAACAATTTGAGAGCATTTAAAGACAATGTAATGGGCATAAAAAATTGAAACCTTGCCTGATTCCCTAAGCAACCAAGATGATAAGAAGGCACCCAAAGAATGCTTAGAGGATAGGAGGTCAGAGTAGAAGATAAATGAAGCTTAACTACATTCTGCAGACTAAGCAAGATGGAACTTAGGCTAACTTAAAATTTATATAAAAGATGCTTCTTTGTTTTAACACAGAGAAAACCTTCACAACATTGTATTTGGCAATGATTTCTTGGACATGACACCAAAAACAGCAAGAAAAGAAAAAAATAGATAAATTAGTCTTTACCAAAATTAAAATCTTTTGTGTTTCAAAGAAAACTATCAATAGAGTGGAAAGGTAACCTATGGAATTGGAGAAAATATTTGCATATCATATATCTGATAAGAGATTAATATCCAGAATATATAAAAACTCCTACAACTCAACAACAAAAAACCCCAATTTAAAAACAATGGGCAAGAAACTTGAATAGACATTTCTTAAAGAAGATATACATATGATCAATAAGCACATAAACATCGTCATTCATTAGGAAAGTGCAATTCAAAACCATGAGATACTACTTTGCACCATTAGGACAACTATTATTTAAACACACACACACACACACTCAGAAAATAACAAGTGTTGGAAAGAATGTAAAGAAACTGAAACTCTCAGGCGTTGTTGGTGGGAATGTAAAATGGTGCAGCCACAATGGAAAACAGTATGGCAGCTCCATAAAAAATGACTAAGTTTATCCTGTAATCCAGCCATTTCAGATATATACTCAAAAGAATAGAAAACAAGATCTCAAAGAGGTTATCTATACACCCATGTTCATGGCAGCATGATTCACAGTAGCCAAAAGACGAACGCAACCCAATGGTGTCCATTGACAGATGAATGGACAAACAAAACGTGGTATACACATGTATATACATACAATTGAATATAATGCAGCATTAAAAAAAGAAGAAAATGCTGATACATGCTACAACAGAGATGAATCTTGAGGACAATATTATGCTAAGAGAAATAAGACGGACACGAAAGAACAAATATTGCATAATTCCACATATATGAAGTACTTAAAGTGATTAAATTCATGGAGATAGAAACTCTTCACCAACAGGGGCTATGGGGAGAGGGAAGAGAGAGTTAGTGTTTAATGGTACGGAGTTTCAGTTTGGGAAGATGAAAACATTCTGGAGATGGATGGTTGTGATGGTTACATACACCGTAAATGCACTTAATTTGAACAATTTAAACTGTACAATTTAAAATGGTCAATTTTATGCTGCGTATGTTTCACCACAACTTTTGAAACTCAAAGACAAGATGTTTCTTTTGTATTTAATAAAATCACCAATATTCTTGGGTTCCCTGGTTCTCTAGACCAAACAATTAGGTTAAAAATAAAACTTTTGGTGCTTTCTTAGAGCCAGGTTCGGAATTGGGAAATTGGAGAACATCTAATCTCCTCATTTTTCAGATGAGGACACTAGAGTCACAGAAGTTAAGTTACTTTCTCTAGGTCCTGAAACCAGATGAAGGAACGAAAAAACAGAAAAGAAGGCAACCCTTGCCTTGCTGCTCCATGAAATGTGGGTTCCTCCAGTTCGCTTCTGTGAGTGTGCATGTGTCCAAAAGCCCCGTTCACCCCTCCACGCCACTCCCCTGTGAGAACATTCAGAAATCACCCGCAGTCTTCAGACACACTCTGCTGTTTCATATCCCCATGCCTTCATTCATAGAGCTCACCTCTATGACCTGCACCTAGAAGAGCCTTTCAATCTTATTCTACCAGGCAAATTCATTCTTCAAAAGCCAAGTCATCCCTCTTTCTCTGGGAAGATTTTACTAGTGCTCCTCACCCTAAAGCAGAGCTACCCCCAGTCTCTTACTCCTCCACCCAGCTTTGCACACACTGCTATAATACTTTATCTCACACCACTTCTCAAACTTTGGTAGGCTGTGCATTTTCTGTCTCCACTCTCAGTGCACCTAAGCCAAATGAGAGGAGAGCTTCTCCTGCTTCTTCAATGGGAGGGCTTAATGGAAAAGGCACCAGTATTTGGCTCCCACCTGCAAAGTCTAAAAGCAAGGGACAGCTTTGTCCTTGCCCAGCAGCAGAGGGAAGAGAGGGCATTGGTTTAGGAGCAAGATGCATGTCACTACTAGAGGGACAAAGGCAAACATGGATCCCACCAAAGGGAATAGATCTGGTGTGATTTAAAGAGATCTTTCCCAAGAGGTAGACTGGGTTGTTGGGGGAGAAACAAAGCTACCCACTCCAAAACACGATGGGCCAGCCCGTCAGAGAGTGTTGCAGACCAAGGACTCCGGCAGGAGAGTATCTGATGAACCCACAAAAAAGCCCATGAGAGAGAGCTAACACCTCATGTCTCCTAGGCAAACAGCACTCACCTCAGACAGCAGGTGCACCTGACACACATATGTCTCCTTTGGCCCTAACCCCCTCTCTCCCTGGGCCAGCTCCTGGAGGAAGCGAGGAAGGAGATGGGGAGGAGGGAAAGAGCCCTTCCCCACCCCACCCCACACACAGCCTTCCGAGCTATCCCGGGGGCACAGGAGTCTTTAAAAATTTTGATAAATGCTGAGGTTTCAAAATGACATTGGACTGGATTGGAATTGGGAGATTATTAGAATTCATCAAGACTAACGCATTTGAAACAGGTCATAAGATCAGGACCTCAAAGTAGTCCTTGTTTAGCAGGAGGCTACCGGAGACCTTGGCGGGGGGGCATTTCAGTGTTGAGGGGCTGTCAGAGCCAAGCAGCTTGGGGGCGGGTGGGCTAGAGGGAGAAAGCAGAAACAGCCAATGCCACTACCCAGTCTGTCAACCAACGCAGCTATGAGGGAAGGAGAGATTCAACCACGTGATAAACGGGGCCATGGGCCAAACCAGGCTTAGGGGGAGTTTGAGGTTCCTTATTTAAGATTGAACAGTTTACATACTGAGAGTAATGAGCTAATCAAATGACTGAGACAGGAAATGCAGAAAAGAGGTTGGGCCGTCACCACATCCAGTGCTGCAGAGGAGAGGAGGCGCCCTAGAACACAGCAGGGACCAGCCCTCTCTCCGCTCACCCCACGCACTCTGGCAGTCCCCAAGCATCCGTGCCCTTCCTTCTCATCTGCTCATTCTTCCTGGACACCATCACCTCCTCCCATGGCCTCTATTGACACCTACCTCCTAACCACTCTCAAATGTGCATCTTGAACCCTGGACTGAAGGGTTTGAACTGAAAGGAGGAAGCGTCTGAACTCTTCGAAACACTAAGTGGCTGGACATCTCCATTTGTGTGTCATGTGGGGCAGTCAACCATAGCACATGTAAAACTGCATTCATTATTTTCCCCTCTCCATAAACTCACTCAGCCATAAGTACCTGAAATATTTCTGAATGGAGCCACTAGCCGCCCAGTTTACAGAGTTCCCCAACTCCAAAAACATCGTCACCCACATCTCCTCCTGTCCTTCACCCCTGACATCTAGTAGGTCATCAAATTATGCACGTTAACTCATAGATGCCTCTTAGTTCACCCTCTCCTTCTCCATGTATGGGGCTATTGCCACAGTTTAAGACATGCTCAGCTCTCACCTGGATCTTCTTGGCTATAGGCTCCACAAGGGCAGAGAGGATATCTGTTCATGCACCTAGAGTTTAGCACGGTACTTGGCACATAGTAGGTTTTTAACAAATACTTATGAAATGAATGAATGAATTCTGAATGGATAACCACTGAATGCAAGTGCTATTCTGCTCTCTCTGCTTCCACTTTCCTCACATCCTTCCATTCTCCTCCTTCCTGCTAATATTCCCCTCCTAGAGAAATTAACCTCATTCATTCATTTTCTCTCCCTCTCCCTCTCTTTATCCCTCCCCTCATACACACAGAGTCACACGCTTTGCTGGGCCACACACACACACATTTAGAATACACAGGGTGCAGAACTTAGAAAAGAACTGGTCCCCACTGCCTAGAGATTAAAGTCCACACTCAAATAAGCACATAGCCCTCCACCCACAGATCCTCCATATAACGCTCCACCCAAATGACTCTCCATAACTGCTCTCCCAGGCTCATCTCAGGCCCCTCCTACGCCTCCACCGGATCCTGCACCATCCTCAAGTCATGCCAAAAGCCACCCTGTCCCCTCACATGCCATGACTGAGCTTATGCACATGCTCCTCTCCCGAGCCATACAGTCATCGTCCAATTCCTGGCTCCATTTTGAATCTCCCTGGGAGGACTTTCTTGGGCCTGGATAAGCTTCCTCAGAGCCTGCCCTGCACTCTGCTCTCACTGCCTTTGTGCTCTGTGTTTACATCAATATTTTGCCTTCTGCTGCACACAGAGCTGTGGAAGGAGAGGTGGTATCTTGGCTCTCTTTGGCTGAGACTCGGTCGCTAGTGAGAAATATGAGTGAGCAAGTAAGATCAACATCTCAATTTGGAGAGAGAGGAGATGAAGAACAAGATTCTTCTCAGCCAGTTGAGCCTATGGTTTCCCAGCAGCCCAATGAGGAACAACCTCAGCAAGAGGAGCCGCCGACTGAAACTCAGGATACTGCACCTGGTCAGGAGAGGGAAGATGGAGCAGCACCTGAGGTTCAAGATGAAGAGACTGACATAGAAGCTGATCTCCTGGAATTCTCTGAGGCAAAGACAGGAGGTAAACGCGGAGATAGTCCTGATGTCAAGGGGGAGATTCTGTCAAATCTAGAACCCGTTCAAGTGCCCAAAGCAGGTGAAGGGCAACCACAGGTTTAAACAAAGACAAGGTGAAACAATGCAAGCTGTTCTTATATTGGATGTGTGACTTAAAATTATCTCAATAAAATTTTACAATTTTCTCCAAAAAAAAAAAAAAAAAATTTTTGCCTTGCTACATTGTGAGTTCTCCAGGGACAGGGACTACCTGGCCATCACCTGTGTATTACAAATCACTAGCACCAGACCTGGCACATAGTAGGCGCTTACCAAATTGATTAGACCAAATCAATGAATTAGATCATCTTATAAACTATGTGCCACAGGCAGCCAACCAACAGTAGGTTTCAGTGGCACCAAAAAGCTTTCTTTTGCCTGAAATTGTACAATTTCTTTGTTCTATTTTAAGATTACTTAGAAGATTATGGAAAATATTCATCAAGGTATAACTCAAACTGATGGCACTATGTCTGCCAGCAGAACGCCTGTACACCTGCTCCAATAAATTGGTAGCACTTATTTGTAATTTGTGGCCCCATTTGTATGCAAATAATTAATTGTGCTAGAGTTCATAAAATTGATTTTTCTCTTAAGTTAAATATTCTACCTACAATTGTGAGTGTATTCTACCTACAATGTTGTTAGTTAAATATTCAACCAATAAACATTTATTGAGCCAGGTACTATGCTAGACCCTGAGGATAAAATGATAAATAATATAACTGCCTGCTCTCAGGGAGCTCACTGTTGAGACGAAACCAACACATAAGCCAGTCATTACAATTAAACAAGCTTGTTTCTTTTCCTATAAGGGCCAAAATCTGGATGTTTATAAGAGAAGGTAGAAAAGACGAAAGCAAAAAAGTAGTAATTTTAAGTCGTACTTCTCAGACTATAGTCCTACTTGCAGAAATTTAATTACTTGGCTTTTAAAAGAAATCATGCAAACTTTTGATACTCTGAACAGTACAGTCTATTCAACATAATTATTAAAACCTTTGTCTGCAAGCCAAATAGCATTGAAATCTACGAACAACAAATGAATACAGTCCATTTAAAGAAAGTAACTAAATTTCTTTTAAGATCAAAATGGTGGGCTTCTCACAATTAACAGCCTTTGGTAGCATAGCAACAATTGTCCAAATCAATCAGCTTCTTGAAAAGTCTAAACAAACTATTGGGGAGGGGAAGCAAAATTCCCCTATTTTGGTCAAAAACAGAAAAAAAGATATAGGGTTTATAACCTCTGTTGGGAACCTATTCCTGCCCCCAAGAAGGAATCACCATAAACCTTCAGAAGAAACCTCTGATACACCAGGATCCCCTGATACAAACCCAGCCTACGTACTCTCCCCACTGCACTCTACCCCTGCTCTGATTTGAGTCCACAAAAACCTCACTGCAACCCAAGCTCAAATTTCTCAAAGGTATTGTGGCTACAGAGCTCTTGCAGAGAAGCTCCAAAACACCCACACCCAAACCACATCCAGGGCATCTGCCCTGGCTCCTTGAGCCTCCTATATCATCACAGGCTGAAGTCCCAAGTATTGCATACCCAGCGCCCAGGAAGCCTTTGCAAGATTCAGGAAGGGAGCACCGGAAAGCATACTGCTAGCAAAACCCCAAAATCAAGAGGAAGACCAAGTTCATGACCAATTTGTAACTGGTACCTCAATCATTAATCAGTTTGCCAGAGAATTTAACACGGCAGGCCAACCCGCAGTCACGACTGCACGGGTAAATTCAGACCAGGCGAAAAACAAATGCTTTTTTTTTTTTTTAATTTAATTTTCCAGGTAACCAACAGTGGTGAAAACTGCCCAGACTGCAAATAACGAGGCTACTTGCTTGTATTGATATTTCCATTTGAAACATCATTATTGTGTCAACGGAATCTCCTTTTGCATTTGTATTCAGATGGGGCTAGAAACAGCATCTGAGCACATAATCATATCACAGTGTGTTTCTCTCCCTCAAAAGCCGAACCTTCTGCCTTAACACTTTCACAGACTCCTCCAGGCCTGCTTCAAACAGACAAAACACTCCTCCTAAAACTCAAAGAAACATCGCAACACCTTTGTAATAGGCCTATTTCCCAAGGGGGGGTGGGGAGGGGGTGCGGATAAAAGGACAAGGCAAATTAAGGGAAATGTGGAGTATAAACTTGAAACCTACTGTCAATAAAACCAAAAACAAACTCGAAGCGGAGGTGAAGAAAGCAGGGGGAGGAAAAGCAATGTTAAATGGTCATCTTTCTTCTCATTTTATTTGAGGAAGTTAAGTTTGCACAGCTCCTTACAAGCTGTCTTTGGCTAAAATCACTATTAATGAGCTTTGACGTTGGAAATTTAACTGAGCATGAGCTAACAGCTTCCAGCACTGCACCACCCATGAAGGCGACTGGAAATATTTTGCTAGGGCCTAACGGTGTGTTTATTGAAAAGACACAGCTTTCAAGAGAAAGTGTTTATAGCAACCACTTTACCTGCCATCCCTGCTCTGTGATGTCTGTGTGGTTTCAGGGTTTGGGGGGGGGGTCCTCTTTAACTCTTTCTAGGCACTGTTCTAATTTGTTTTCAAGTCTAGCAGGAAAACATTAATGAAGTTCTTTGCTCTACAGCAACCTGGATTATGAGGACAGATGTGAAAACTGGGTTATGACAAAGAGTGCAGGGCACAAGGCGAAAAGAAACAAGCCTACAGAGAGGCTTCAGCTCTAGCGTTCGCTCATTAGAAAGACAAGATAAAAAAAAAAAAAAAACAAGTATGCTTTATTGGTAATGCCACTAAAATTATCCATTCCCAAAAGAGGACACGGTGAATAGATCAATAAACCTGGGAAGACTGCATGGATTCTTCTTGGCTAAAATCCTGGTTCATTGAATGGAAAGTGAATCCATTATTAACCAAGTAGTTTCCCCGAGAGAAAGGCCTAGAAGGAAACTATTCACTTTACTCCTCAACAAAGAAGGCTTCAGGCAAACCGACTTTTTTAAAGGAGTAAGACGAAAAAGAGGGAATAAGCTTAAAATAAAAGGATTTTATTCACTCACACCTACCCTGCTCTTGCACGAAATCTACATGTTGTCAGTTCCCACCTCCCCACAACGTATTAAAACAAAGCGGGGGCATCATTCTGACTCTCATGCCACAGTCCTATGAGCAATGGTCTGTGTTCAGTGACCCCGTACAGATTCTTGACCTTGAACATGCCTGGATGCCAATATCAGTATGAAATTCAGAGCCGCTACCCTTTTCCTGAAGCCAGTGTTATGCTGGAGAATGTAGGAGTATCCTTTGCCCGAGGCACTCCTGGACCAAGTAAAAGTAAAAGCAGAAATTATAACCTAATCTGGAATGCCTCTAAGGAATGGAGAGGAAATCTCAGTTACAAAGAAAAGGAAGTTCAGAATCTGTGAACTAGAAATAACATAGAATTTCAAGGTTTTAATTTACCAAATCAAGGTTAGGCTACCCCAACAATACAAAGGAGAAAATGCCCCAGGAAGATGCCAAATCAATGAAGAGGATTCAGAGGTTACAAAGAAAGAAGGAATAAGGAGAGAGAGGAAAGTTGCACTTTCTGTCCAAAGTATTTTTGTCATTACTAGATATTTTTCCCATAGAAAAACCAAAATCATTGGACTATTATTCCTTTTAAAATATCAAATAAAATCGTCATGTTATATGTTCCTTTTTTTAATGGAAGTATATAAATCAGTACAATTATTTTATTTTGCAATATGCCTGATCTGTTAAAAAAAAAAAAGAGAAAGAAAAAAATGTACATATAATCAAGGGCTATTTCTAAGTTTTATATAAAAACTTTCTCAAAATATGGGTGAAAATAAATGTGGAAGATGCTTAATGCAGCGCTGTTTATAGGAATCAACTTCTTTAACGTATTCATTGCAAAACAACTAACACATATTTACTGAATCCTTATTTTGGCCCATTTTGCATGGACAATATGAAATTGAATAAACAACGGTTTCTGGGTTTATGAGTTTATAGTCTCTGAGAAATAAATAACCATCAAAATATTAAGTTAAATGAATGTTATAAAAAAAAGCATATGGTACTCTAGATGATAAAATATGGGGATATCTTCTAGGTTGGAAGGGCTTTTTTTTATTGAACCATAATATTTGAACATATTGATGGGGTACACATAATATCAATATTCTCACTTGCTATGTGAATTCTAAGTTATTTCTACAAGTTATACAACGAACAGTATTTTTAAAAAATAATTTATAGTAACCATTCATGAATCAGAATATACATTTGATAGTTATTCATTAACAAAAGGCACAGGTCACATTAAAAATTTATTTGTAATCTTAACATATTTCCAGTTATAAAGGTTAGAAAATAAAGTAAAAACTTACTGTGACGAATAGGAATAATTCCATTGTGAGAATCTGTGTAGCTTTAATGATCTCTTAAGTTAAAAAAAAAAAAAAAAAAACACTAAAAAGTGTAAGGAAGATTTAGCATTTAGCTCTAATATTATAGAAACAACATATTAGGTCTTGATGGTGGAGACATACATAGCTGATGTCACAGTCATGAAGATGACTAAAGAGAAATGGGGTGAGGGAAAGGGAATATATCACAATATCCACACACTAAACATCGTGCACTTCTGCAAGAAGTATCTTTCAAGACCACTCTAATTTTGCAGATATATTTATTAAAATTCTGTTATTTTCTCAGTTGGGGAAGAAGAGAGCAGAAGGATGAATTGGGAGGAAGTGATGCTGCTAACGGCATCCCAACATGCCACCTGCAGTCTGACAACAAAAGGAAATACATCAACACAGTCATGGACCCTTTAGTGAGGAGCACACGCCTTCCTGAGATCTCAATAGCACCAGCTGGGGGAAAGGTATTATTTTTGAGAAGTGAAATAACTGTAGTTTATGCCGATGATCCAGAAGTATCAAGAAAATATTTGATACTACTGCCTGTATTCAGTTAAAAGGGCAGAAAAGCCTTCACTGTGTTTAATGAGATAATATTGAAAAATAAACGTGGCTTGGTATTTAGAGGGAAGTTTTTCATTTGCCTAGAAAATTAACTCCCGTTGTATTCCTCATTCCCCCCTGGGAAAACAGAACGAATAGTGCCGCTGCACCTACTAAGTGCCAGGTGCAGTACTAGGTGCTCAGACTAACCCTGGGACACATGCACAGTCCAGCAGAAAGCAAGTGTAATAGCAGTTAGTAGGTAGAGCAGTGGGTATGAGGATGTAAGGGCATCAAGATACACCATCAGCCAGCAAGGCTCAGAAAACCCTCGGGGTTTGGAGTTAAGGCATGTGCCTGGCACAGTCTCAGAGTCCTGACTGTTTTCTTATTCACTCAGATCCCCCCCATTTTAGTAGCACATTAAATAAATTTATCCAGATTTGGGAAGTATCTAAACGAAAAACAGAACTATCAAAATACTCAGAACCAAAAGGATGAAGTTGGGAGGAATGACAATAACAATAATAATGATGAACACTGAGTATTTCTTAGATGCCAGGCACTGTATCTTTACTTATGGAACCTGTTTAAACTTCACAACAAATTGGCAAGGATCTGTCTACCTTATTATCCCTGCTTGCAGATGAGAAAACTGAGCCTTACAGAGGGAAAGTAACATGCCCAAAGACAAAACAGTGGAAAATGGTGGAGCCAGGGCTTTGAAGCTCCGGTTTCAGAATTTAGTAGCCTACGCCCTTGAGCAATATAAAAACGTGTATCGAAAATGATGAAGTTTTCATAAATCTGAAGTGATGAGAAAAATATAGCCTCAGAAACAGAAAGATGATTAAATTGGACGGAATCTCCAATCAAAAGGTGCTCCCAACCAGTTTTCTCCACTCATGGGGGAAAGTTCTTTCTCTTCAAACCTTTTTTTCTGAAACTGTGAACTTTCAGTATTTCTCTAATTCTGCAGAAGACCGTTAAGTCTTCAAATCTTAGCAATTGTGTTTTATTTTAGCAGTTGAAGAAAACGGGCTCTGGAGGCAGCAACACAAATTCAAATCCTAACTCCACCACTTAACTCAAAATATGACCTTTGGTAGTCACCTAACTTCCTTGAAGCTCAATCCCTCATCTATAAGATGGAAATTTTTCAAGGGCTCTTATAATGAGTTAATTAGTATATGTGAAGACTAACTCAGCGCCTGACATATAGCAAGTGTTTAATATCAGTGCTCACTTCTTGCCTTTCTCATATTTTCCTTAAACAAAAGTAAAGAAAAGATAGATTTCTTAAGATTTAGTTATTGCATCACCATTTATGGCAAAAAAAAAAGAAAAGCAATAAACACAATATTAAAACTTTCTTGGGTGATGAAAATGCTGTCTTAACTTTAAGTATGGGTTTCACAATACATACACATGCTAATGAACTACACACTTATGATTTGTGCATTTTGTTATATGTAATGTATGCCTCAAAACAAGAGACAAATGACAATATAAACTATAATGTTAAAGTTAGTCTCTCAGACATATTAATTATATGAGCAAACCAAATTACAGGGCATATATTTTATGGTGCCATCTAGAAACTTTTAAAAGTACAAAAAATAAATACTACATATTTTTCCTCTGGGTGTAATATTTCATTCCCCAATCTTCCTCTCACTTTAAATGATCATAAGGAAATTTCCAAGAGCCACTGTTCCATTGCTCTACTCTGCAAGGACCACATTCCAGTTTTCTACCCCTGGCATTTTGGCCACATTACAGCCAGCCACCACCACCATATGCCGCTGGAGTCCACACAGATATAAGAACCAAGAGTTGAGTGGCACCTTAGTACTTTCAGGAGGTTTTTACACCTGTAGACCCATTCAAACCTGAAAAATTTTGCAAGAAGATATTGTTAAGCACTGAAACCATTGTATACAAGAGGGGAAGTGATAGCTCTGAGAAATTAAGTCAAGGGCCCAGGACCTGTTAGTTAGTAAGATGGCATTGGCAGGGACTGGATCTCAAATCTTCCAGCATTAAAACTTGTGTTCTTCCCATTACTCTGAGGCCTTTTGACAGAGGGAGCAGCAGCAAGGCACATGCTCCAATTTGTGCCAACTAACAATGACCCTGCACAGCACTGGCTAGAGAGAACAAATGATATAAGGCCAGGTGCTCACATCCTTTTCTATGGCTTTAGAAAAGGATGAAATCTACCTAGAAAATATTCCTCTACTCTATCTAGAGCTGCTTTTGAGAACTGATATTTTTATATCCAATATGATTCTTCTCAAAGGAAAGTATTTAATGCTACAGATCCACTCCACCCTCCAGGGCCCTTGCTCTGGCACCAACATTTTACCTTCTACAAAAAATTCATGAGAGAGAAAAAAAAAAAAAAAAAAAACTAGATTTTTCCAGGTCAAATGGAAAGAAAAAAATTCACACCAACTAAAGCCATATTCTTTTAAACAAACAAAAAAGAAACTATTTCAGTTCTCCCATCTTTTCTTTCTCCCCTGCAAAACTTGTTTCAAGGCTACAAAAGGAGCCAATTAAAGTTGTTATTATCATAACATAGAATTCCATTGGTGCAGTGATACCGAGCAAAAGCAATTTTATTCCTGCTCTTCCAAAAGTATATATAGGTACATGTGGGAAAAAATATGCATGCAGGCACACCTGAGGGGGTGTCAATGTGTGTACGCATGCGTGCATTCAGAAAGGAAGACAGGAGAGTTATTACAGAATCGCAGAATTGAATTCATATATGCCCCACAAATAAATTAATAATGACATATTATAAAGACACATTTGCTCATTATCTGTAGGAATTTTGCTTTGCTTATTTTCTATTGTCTTTCACTCTTGAATTACCATTATTTTACAGAGACGGGCTGCTGATGAAGGCCTTTAATTTCACCTCTCCAGAAGAGGTTTTTTGCAAAAGACTTAACAATCCTAATCAGACCACTAAAATAGCTCAAGAGAAAAAGAATTCTGTAGCTATATCTGCTAAACTCCTCAGCAATAGCTCAAGGTTTATTTTAATTTTTTTTAAAAGCTGGGGAAAAGGAAGGGGGGGAGGGAAGGAGGGGTAGAGGAAGGGGGAAGAAAGGAAGGAAGGGGAAGAAAGAGAGAGAGAAATGGAAAAAGGAAATGGCAATTTCACTTATCCCATCCAGGCACCTAGCAGCCGCTTTTATTGTTATTTATTTATTTCCTCCCCTTTTGAGCTAGATCCTTTTTTCTCATTTAGTCGGACAGAGATTGTCCTCCTGGAGTGACCTTTTATTCTTTCCTTTTCCTTCACCCCTCCAGGCTATTGCCCTCGTGCCAGTAACTAGATAACACACTCTATCAAAGATTTTTTTTTAAAAAATCATTGGGAAGGCACTAGGGCTGATAGTGGCATCAATCGTAGCCTGACACGGGCTGGGGTCAACCATTTATCTCTCCACATAGCCTGTGGTTACTGCAGCGGCCATCTTGACTTGCTACATCTTAACAACCTTGTGCAGATGTTGCCTCTCCCAGCACCGATAATATCTGCTCCCCGAGTCCTTCTGCTTTCCTCGTTTGGCATATTCCTTTGTTTTATTCCAGGGGACATCTTTTCATACGAAATCAAGGTAGGAATGGGTGAAGCCCCTCCCACCTTTCAGAGCCCCTCCATATTTCAGGGCCAGGGAAACCGTCATGGGCTATAAAAAGAATCTTGCTCTTTGTGCCAAAATTTTCAAAACAAAATTGAAACACTTTTGTTCCTTAGTAAATATAGCCATGTCCTTGAAGTTAAAGTGAACTCAAGTAGCATTGCTCTTATTTCACTGGATATGAGATTTTATCAAAAGATTTCTTTTGATTAACTCAAATTTATTTTCCATCTGACCCCAACCTTTTCCCATCTTGTCCTCTCTCCCCCCCTGACATACCATTCACTAGCACTTTTAGTAACTTATTCAGCAGGCAGCATTAGGGTTAAGAGAAAGTTTAATGTTACGCCGACACATTTCGAACTCACAGCTCCAAGATTATTAGCCACGGGGGCCTTGGGCAAGTCTCTTAATATTTCCAAGCATCCATTTACTTATCTGTAAAATGGAGCTAATAATATCTACTCAAAGTGCTGTGAAAACAACATAGAAGAGCATACCTATATACCATGGGCCTATAACATATAAATGTTCAATATATTTGAATTACCATTCATCGTCTTAAAGTTAATGAACAGTTAATTGCTCAGGCAATGAAATTTGGTACCAAGCACAGATCATCCCATATACAAAAGTCATCTTCACTCCCAGTTTTTCTACCACTATCACTTCACTTATTTGGGCCTCCAAGAAATCCATTTGAAAATGAAAATACACTCGGAAGTTTGAAACCTTATGAATTTACATCTTGAGTGACAGTGGAATAGAAGACAGAACCAAAAGAAAGAGAAAATGAAAGAGAGTCATAGGAAAACTTTGTTTATATGTATTTTGCTCTATTTTTTAATATAAACTCCAGATGCTTCATGCTTCTATAAATTCAAATAAATGTGAAATATAGTCATCCTTTTCCTACAAGCTATGAGAGATCCCCAGATCAAAACTTTCCCTTGTCCTTAAAATTCCCATTAGCAGCTTCCTCTTTTCAAAGGGAAGACAAAATAAAAACGTTTCCAGTTAAAAGTTAGAAAACATTTTTAAAAATAAGCTGATATGCAAATGCTTAAAAAAAAAAAAGAAAAAAAAAAATGCCTGAAGATGCAAATGCTTAAAAAAAAAAAGAAAAAAAAAAGAAAAATAAGCTGATAGCTGTTGAAGATGGATGATGGGCACATGGGGTCCATTATGCTATTCTCTCTACTCTCATATATCTGCAATGGTTTATTTAAAAAGTTAAAGAAAAAGTAGGCCCCAGTAAATGTATTGCTTTAAATAAGCTAATTGTGATGTACTTCCAGTTGTACCATAAGTATGTGATAGCCCAGTGAAGAATAGAGTCAACTTCCCTTGATGCTGAAAAGGATGGTTTCTTAAGATTGAACAAAGAAATCTAAAAATTTGTCTTAATGACGTATTTCATGGCTAGATATAAAGTCATAGAAGTAAATATATCACCCCAAGCATGGCTAACATTAAACTTATGACCCTTCCAAATTTATTTATTCAACATACAGAGAATATCTGTTAATTTGTTCACCATGTTACCACAATTCTACAGCCACTGCTTATAGATTCTGAAATTAGGAGTTACTATCTCTAAACTCTCCAGCTTGGAAATCACAGGGCAAAAGTGCCAAAAACACCTTTATTGACTCATGGCATCACTGGCCAACATTTTTTTGGCCAGCGTCAAAGCCAACTGGACACTGAAATTATAGAGGATCTCTTTTTTGCCCTTTTTCAAACTTTTTAAATTTTCTACTCTAAGCATATATTTTTTAACAAGATGAAAAGGTATTTTGTTTGGTTTATATATTAAAGCACTTTAAATGATATTGTGAAGATGCCAAAGTAGTAGGAAGAGAGAAGCTATAGTTATAAGGCAATATAATATTGGCAAGCACCTAAAAATTAATGAAACTTCTATATCTCCCATACCTGCATTCTTCATTGCTACCTTACAAGATGCACTGCCTAATTCCCCAGAAAATTAAGAAACGGAAAATTAAGCCATCATTCCTTTACCACAATAACACAACAAAGGAAAATATGATGCCCTTACTCTATACCACAAAATAAAGAACTTCTTACTAAATATTACTCACATTATCAAGACTTAATAAAAGAGTTCAGGAAGACACCATAAAAATCACCTATGGCAAAGATATTTCCATCTGTGCAACCTGCAGAAAAATCCAGTAGAAAGTGGCAAAACTATCATGGTTTTAGAGGCCAAATGTCTTACTCTGAGGTTGGAAGGCCATTCTGAGTGCAGCCACCCTTTGTATAACTCATTTCTTTGGTCAGAGTATGATTCTTTCCAACATCTATAGTCTCAGCAACAGTTTATGAAAGTTTCACAAGAGGATTTTGAGAATTGATTTTAATCTATTGACTATTGATTTTAATTGTGTTTATTAATGCATTCATTCAATAAAACTTTATCCTCTATAATAGTAGTAAGAAAAGATATAAATCTAAATATGAGACCCCATGTTGCATATCACTACACCACCAACACACACACACATACACACACACACACACACACACACACATGTGCTCTCTCCCTCTCTCTCTTCCACTGAAACCACTGTCAACAGAAGGGTAAAGGAAACAGAAAACCCCACTGGAAATATCTAGAACACAAGTAGTAGGACAATGTCCATTAAAGAGGCAGGAGTTGCAGGAACTGTGGAAGGTGGGAGGTGGGGCACGAAACTAGACCCATGCCCACAGCTGTCATTGGAGCTCAGAAGATGAATTTTAATATATTAATATTTGCACTTTTCCCACTACACAGTGATCTACTTCCACAAATTTATATTGTAACTCCACAGATTTATCTTGGGAAGTGTTTACAAAAGAACAGATTTTCTTTCTTCTTTTTTGAATTTTTTTCCAAAAGAAAATGAGCGGTAATAATACAGGTTCCAAAATCATTCTATCTCAGTTTGAGTCCCTGCTCTGGCATTTACCAGCTGTGTGTTCTGAAACACGCAGGAAAGTGTCTCTGAGCAGTTATTAATCTGTAAAATGGAGATGGTATTAGTAATTACTTCAAAATTTGAAGGATTAACTTCAAACTTTGAGGATTAACTGGGCAGTTCAAATAAAGGGCTTCACACAGTGTCTGACAAGAAGTAAGCATTCGATTAACATTACATCTTTCCATTATTATTAATAGTAGTAGTATTTCTTTATGATAAAATACAGAACGTACTTCTCCAGGTAACATCATACCTAGTACTGAATACCCTAATATGTTATTCCATCCATTTTCCTCAATCTTCCCAAAGCAGTAATTATACGCTTAGTTGTTTCATCTTAATGTTTGAAAACTACAGATTTATTCAAATGAAGTTATGAATTATCCAAGCAGAAGGGATACAGCAAAGAAATGAAGAATCTCTTCCAGATCCAGTGGTCCCTGGATGAGATGGGGTGCAGTGTGAAGATGAGTTTAAATTCATGAAGGGCTCTCCCAATTTCCACACAATTTCCTTGTGAAGAAGCCACCAGCATAGGGAAGTTTTAGAACAATTTTACCAAGAGACAACCCCCTGGGCCCCCATGTAATCTCAGGCTCCCCTCAGGCATGGGCACTGAAGGCCTCAATGAGAGCCCCGAAGACTCTAACTGTGCCCCAAATTTCATGCCACATGGCAGAGTGCGGCTTTTTTCCAGAAGCAGCACATTGTTAGCTTATCAGAAATATTACCACATTCTTATCTCAACTGTTCAGAAAACCCACACAAAGAGAGAAGCAAGCCTGTCTTCTTGCTGTCTTGTTCCAGCTCTGGGTTAAGAAGGTGCTACCTTCAGTTCTGCTGGTATAAGGCTCTTGGTTCAAACCTTCAGTCCCTGCCCCCATTAAAATGTAAGACCAGATTCAACCCATCACAGAGTGGCACCAGAGGATTGCAATTTCATCCAGTATGATTTTTATTAGCCTTGCAATTTCTTAATGGGCTCCCCTGAGGGCTGGCTGGTAGAATCCTGCACTACCAGTCCGGATTTGCTACAGGCAGCTTAATAAACATGGTATCTGCCCCGTGACAATTGTCATCACATCCGACCAGGGTGCAGAAGGCAGAGCGAAAGGTTAACAAAACCACCGCTCAGGTGGCAGGGAGGTGAGTGGAGAGGATGGTGGAAATTGTAATCTGAAGGCAAAGGCTGCTTGCTGGGTTGGCAGTTCTTCCAGCCTGGCCAGAGCTCCCAGAAGCTGAGCAGGCAGCTCCCCACCTCCTGCAATCAGCATCTTTTACACACCTCATCAGTGTCACCACTCCTGACATCTCATTATGCACCAGAGGTAGAAGTGGACAGGTACAGAACACTCGAACTTTTACTTTTCTTATTATTTCCATGGAGCACCATGAAGCTGGGAGTTAATTAAGTCCTGTGGGACAGACAATCAGTGTCTTTTTTGCTAGGTTAAATTATATTATATACAGATGCAAAAAAGAGAAGAAAAAAAAAATAAGCCCTCAGCTCTTTCCTGGTTAATAGAGCAAGTTAGAAATATGATGATTCCAAACTGGAAGCAGAAGCTGAAGC